>NC_138300.1:6500000-7123928 GCF_965601325.2 Salmo salar | reverse complement strand
GCAGAAGCCACAACAAAATCAATTGGAAATGGACAGCTCATATTGCTGAAAGTAGGAAAATTCAAATAGGAATAGTTAATTTCAACAATCTTCAGTTTAATTTGACTTTACTAACAACAAGAGAGCTTTGTTTTGGTGCCTATTTCTTCCTAAGTAAGAGGTAGGTCTACCTGTTTGACAGACTAAATTAGGCTATAGGCTGCTATATCCATAGATTTGTCAGTCAATTCCTCCACCCACCATGCACTCTTTAAATATCCTACCTCCATGTCAGTGAAGGGCTGTGAAGTTAAAACCAAGACTAACTGAGGGGACATGAGAGGGTATGCCACATTCCTACCTTGTATTAGCTTAAGATTTTGAAGAAAATAAAACAGATCTGATTACATAAAGTGATCTAGCTATTTGGTCCATGAAGCTTTATGCTAGAAACAAGCTGTAAAATATGTGACTCCGATGCATACAGGATATCATTGTTTCGTTTATTTGACATTCAGAGGCTGAGCTATAACTTTCTATAGCCAAGGAGACAAAACATGGACTTTGTTTGGGAAGTAATCTAATTCTGTCACTATCAACTGATTAAGCTATTCACTTTCTGTACAACAGAAGATGTTTAAAAATGTAAACCCAGACAGCTTTTAGGGAAACACTTGTGACCTTCTCTCGTTGGCTTAAGTCACGGAAGAAGAGTAACCAACAGTTAAAGCTTAAAATGTTTTGTGATGGTAGGCCCAGACAGACTGGGATGGAAAGGTAGGCCTACTCTGTCTGGGGTGGAAAGGTAAGCCTAACTTTTGAAAGTACCATGCTCAGATTCCTAATGACGTCTCAGATTGAATTATTTGCAAACAGGGACAGTTTCGTTGCAAACAAGACACACTGATTTGGCACTAATTTGTGTGATATTATGTAGAATTGCATGAAATGTTTATAAAAAGCTATTATTTCTCAGACCTGCAAATACGATGATGGATTCATGCAATGCTTTTACTATAAAGGAGATCTTTCCACCCTTACTCTTGTCGACGGTGGTTTGCGAACCCATAACCTTCTGGCCCACAGCCCTGTGCAAAATTCCTACATTACCATTTAATGCTTATAGGATGAAGAACAGTTTCTAAAACTGCATCTATAAGGCTCTGGTCGGTCCAAGAAGTGAGGTTAAACAGTAGACATGTTCTCTGCTATCCACTTTATGTTTAATTATTATTTGGGGTATAGAGGGTCACTTGATTGTTTTTTTTCAAGCGTACAGGGAAGGTTTAGGTCAAATATATTTTGCTAAGGGGAAGGCCATCAATTCTCATTTCAGAGGAGTACAATTTTCTCAATGTAACCCTTATTATAAATAAAGTTCACTCCCTTAAGAAATTACACTGAACAAAAAAATAAACACAACATACAAAAATGGAAATTTAAATAAATTCATTAGGCCCTAATCCATGGATTTCACATGACTGGGAATTCAGATATGCATCTGTTGGTCAGAGATAAGCATGGATAAGCGTGGATAAGGCGTGGATAAGAAAACCAGTCAGTATCTAATGTGACAACCATTTGCCTCCTGCAGCGCGACACATCTCCTTCGCATATCAGGCTGTTGATTGTGGCCTGTGGAATGTTGTCCCAATCCTCTTGAATGGCTGTGCAAAGTTGCACGATATTGGCGGGAACTGGAATATGTTGTTGTACACGTCAATAAAAAACATCCCAAACATGCTCAATTGGTTACATGTATGGTGAGTATGCAGGCCATGGAAGAACTGGAACATTTTCAGCTTCCAGTAATTGTGTACAGATCCTTGCGACATGGGGCCATGCATTATCATGTTGAAACATGAGGTGATGGCGGTGGATGAATGGCACAACAATGGGCCTCAGGATCTCTGTGCATTCAAACTGCCATTGATAAAATGCAATTGGGTTCGTTGTCTGTAGCTTATGCCTGCCCATACCATAACCCCACAGCCAGAATGGGGCACTCTGTTCACAACGTTGACAGCAAACCGCTCGCTCACACGACGCAATACACACTGTCTGCCATCTGACCTGTACAGTTGAAACCGGGATTCAGCCGTGAATAGCACACTTCTCCAGCGTGCCAGTGGCCATCAAAGGTGAGCATTTGCCCACTGAAGTCAATTACGATGCTGGCGAGCATGACGAGCACTCAGTTGGGCTTCCCTGAGACGGTTTCTGACAGTTTGTGCAGAAATTCCTTGGTTGGGCAAACCCACAACATCAGTTGTCCGGGTGGCTAGTCTCAGACAATCCCGCAAGTGAAGAAGCCAGATGTGTAGGTCCTGGACTGGAATGGTTACACGTGGTCTGCGGTTGTGAAGCCGGTTGGACGTACTGCCAAATTCTCTAAATTGACATTGGAGGTGGCTTATGGTAAGAAATTAACATTAAATTCTCTGGAAATAGCTCTGGTGGACATTCTTGCATTCAGCATGCTACATTCACTTTCCCTCAAAACTTGAGACATCTGTGGCATTGTGTTGTGTGACAAAACTGCACATTAGAGAGGCTTATGATTGTGGACTACAGGAAAAGGAGGACCGAGCATGCCCTCATTCTCATCGACGGGACTGTAGTGGAGCAGGTTGACAGCTTCAAGTTCCTTGGTGTCCACATCACCATCAAACTAACATGATCCAAGCACACCATGACAGTCGTGAAGAAGGCACGACAAAGCCTTTTCCCCCTCAGGAGACTGAAAAGATTTGGCATGGGTCCTCAGATCCTCAAAAAGTTCTACATCTGCACCATCGAGAGCATCCTGACTGGTTGCATCACTGCCTGGTATGGCAACGGCTCAGCCTCCGACCGCAAGGCACTACAGAGGGTACTGTGTACGGCCCAGTACATCACTGGGGCCAAGCTTCCTGCCATCCAGGAACTCTATAACAGGCGGTGTCAGAGGAAGGCCCTAAAAATTGTCAAAGACTCCAGCCACCCTAGTCATAGACTGTTCTCTCTGCTACCACACGGCAAGTCGTACCGGAGCGCCAAGTCTAGGTCCAAAAGGCTTCTTAACAACTTCAACCTATAACAGCTTCTGCTATAATGTGGATAAAGAGTTACTTGTCTAACAAAACACAGAGGGTGTTCTTTCATGGAAGCTTCTCAAATATAATCCAGATAGATTAAGGAATTCCCCAGGAAAGCTGTTTATGCCCCTTGCTTTTTTCAATTTTTACTAATGACATGCCACTGACTTTGAGTAAAGCTAGAGTGTCTATGTATGCAGATGACACAACACTATACACTTCAGCGACTGAAATGACTGCAATACTCAAAGAGCTGCAGTTAGTTTCAGAATGGGTGGCAAGCAATAAGTTAGCCCTAAATATTTCTAAAACTAAAAGCATTGTATTTGGAACAAAACACTCACTAAAGAAATACAAATACCCCCAAGCCATAAGACACCTGAACAGCTAATCAAATGGCTACCCAGACTATTTGCATTGTCCCCCCCCCCTTCATTTACGCTGCTGCTACTCTCTATTTAATATCTATGCATAGTCACTTAAACTCTACCTACATGTACATATTACATCAATTACCTTGACTAACCTGTGCTCCCGCATATTGACTCTGTACCGGTACTCCGTGTATTTTACTGCTGCTCTTTAATTATTTTTTACTTAGCTTTTTTTTAATTAACACTTCCGCATGGGTTAAGGGCTTGTAAGTAAGGATTTCACGGAAAGGTGTACACCTGTTGTATGCGGCGCATGTGACAAATACATATTTAATTTATTTTATTGTTCCCAGCAGAAGGTGGACCTGTGTAGTGAGCATGCTGTTTAATCAGCCTCATTATATGCCACACCTGTCAAGTGGATGGATTATCTTGGCAAAGGAGAAATGCTCACTAACAGGGATGTAAACAAATTTGTGCACAACATTTAAACGAAATATGCTTTGTGTGCGTATGGAAAATATCTGGGTTCTTTTATTTCAGCTCTTGAAACATGGGACCAACACTTTACATGTTGCGTTTATATTTTGTTCAGTTTACAGTATATAGAACATTTTCTTCCGAAACAGTCAAAATGTTGTAATAGTTTGATGTGTAACTTCAGACACTCTCTATGCTGAGAAAAACTAAGATTTTAGTCCAAAAAACTAACATACAGTGCATTCGGAAAGTATTCAGACCCCTTCACTTTTCCACATTTTGTTACATTACAGCCTTATTCTAAAATGGATTAAATAAGCCATCTATACACAATACCCCATAATGACAAAGCAAAAACAGGTTTTTAGCAAGTTTGCAAATGTATTACAAATAAAACCAGAAATACCTTATTTACATAAGTATTCAGACGCTTTGTTGTTATGCGACTCGAAATTGAGCTCAGGTGCATCCTGTTTCAATTGATCATGCTTGAAATGTTTCTACAACTTGATTGGAGTCCACCTGTTGCCAATTCAATTGATTGGACATGATTTGGAAAGCCACACACCTATCTATATAAGGTCCCACAGTTCACAGTGCAAAAATCAAGCTGTGAGGACGAAGGAATTGTCCTTAGAGCTCCGAGACGGGATTGTGTTGAGGCACAGATCTGGGGAAGGGTACCAAAAAAATGCAGCATTTAAGGTCCCCAAGAACACAGTGGTCTTAAATGGAAGAAGTTTAGAACCACCAAGAATCTTCATCGAGCTGGCCGCCCGGCCAAACTGAGCAATCGGGGGAGAAGGGCCTTAGTCAGGGAGGTGACAGAGCTCTTCTGTGGAGATGGGAGAACCTTCCAGAAGGATAACCATCTCTGTAGCACTACACCAATCAGGCCTTTATGGTAGAGTGGCCAGATGGAAGACACTCCTCAGTAAAAGGCACATGACAGCCCGCTTGGATTTTGCCATAAGGCACCTAAAGGACTCTCAGACCATGAGAAACAAGATTCTCTGGTCTGATGAAACCAAGTTTGAACTCTTTGGCCTGAATGCCAAGCGTCACGTCTGGAGGAAACCAGCCACCGCTCATGACCTGGCAAATAACATCCCTAAGGTGAAGCATGGTGGTCGCAGCATCAGCGGCAGGGACTGGGAGACTAGTCAGGATAAGGGAAAGTTGAACGGAGCAAAGTACAGAGAGATCCTTGATGAAAACCTGCTAAAGAGCGTTCAGGACCTCAGACTGGGGCAAATGTTCACCTTCCAACAGGACAATGACCCAAAGCACACAGCCAAGACAACGCAGCAGTGGCTTTGGGACAAGTCTCTGTCTTTGAGTGGCCCAGCCAAAGCCCGGACTTGAACCCGATCTAACATCTCTGAAAATAGCTGTGCAGCGACGCTCCCCATCCAACCTGACAGAGCTTGAGAAGATCTGCAGAGAAGAAAGGGAGAAACTCCCCAAATACAGGTTTGCCAAGTTTGTAGTGTCATATACTCTAGGCTGTAATTGCTGCCAAAGGTGCTTCAACAAAGCACTGAGTAAAGGGTCTGAATACTTATGTATATGTAATATTTAAGTTTTTTTATTTGTAGTAAATTTGCAAAGAAATTCTAAAAACCCGTTTTTGCTTTGTCATTATGGGGTATTGTGTGTAGTTTGATTAAGGAAAAAACAATTGAATACTTTTTAGATTAAAGCTGTAACGTAACAAAATGTGGACAAAGTCAAGGGGTCTGAAAACTTTCTGAATGCACTGTAAGCATTTCTCAGCTGTGACTTCTCAACCAAAACCAAAGTGTGAATTGCAGTCACTCCTTATGTTAACCGAGAACTCTCGCACAATTTGGTCAGCTGCGTGAATAAGTTCTGTGTTCATACTTTTTACAAATTGGGCATTCCGGTTTGCAACGTCTCCACCCTTGCAAAAGGAAACTTTCAGCAAAAGCCAACTTTGAAGGCTCAGTAAAGGTGCTGCCATACAACCCATGTGTGAAAATAGTCTGCGGTTAAGACTGATCCACTGGAAGCATTTAAAGGCTATACATATAACATTCCTATCAAGGCACAAGGTGAGACCCAGATGCAGACGGCTGGAGTCTTACAGTGTTTAATAATCCAAAGGGGTAGGCAAGCGAATGGTTGTGGACAGGCAAAATGGTCAAAACCAGATCAGAGTGCAGGAGGTACAGAGTGGCAGACAGGCTCGTGGTCAAGGCAGGCAGGTACAGAGTCCAGAAACAGGCAAGGGTCAAAACCAGGAGGATTAGAAAAAGGAGAATAGCAAAAGGAGTACGGGAAAAACACACTGGTTGACTTGACTAAACATACAAGTCGAACTGGCAGAGAGACAGGAAACACAGGGATAAATAAATTGGGAAAAATAAAATAAATGACACCTGGAGGGGGTGGAGACAATCACAGGAACAGGTGAAACAGATCAGGGCGTGACAGTACCCCCCCCGAGACGCCTCCTGGAGTCCTACCTGGGCGCATACCTGGCTGACCGGGGTGTCGGCTGTGGAAATCGGCGATGAGGGCCGGGTCCAAGATGTCTTTAGCTGGGACCCAGTTCCTCTCCTTCTGGCCATAACCCTTCCAGTCAACCAGGTACTGGAAACCCCTGCCCCGTGGTCAAACCTTCAGGAGGCGTCTCACCATATACGCTGGCTGGCCGCTGATAACCCGGGGGAGGGATGGGCCTGGAGACAGAAGACAAAAGACAGTGAGACACGGGCTTAATCCTAGACACATGGAAGGTAGGGTGAATACGAAGGGTATGGGGTAACACAAGCCAGACAGCAGTGGAATTCAGGACTCTGGATATGGGAAAAGGACCAATGAACTGAGGAGACAGCTTGAGGGACTCTAGGCAGATCCCGAGTGGAAAGCCATACCCTTTCCCCAATGCAGAAGCGGGGAGCTGGGGTCTGGCGACGGTCCACTTGTCGACGATACCTGGAGTTGGTCTTGAGAATGGCCGCCCTGGCTCTTCTCCAGGTACGTCGACAGCGGCGGACAAACATCTGTGCCTAGGGTATGCTGACCTCCTGCTCTTGTTCCGGGAAGAGAAGAGTAGAGGCTGATTCTCTCCCCTTTCGAGTGTTCAATGAGGTCCCGTGGCAGAACTGGGAAGAGTGTTCCGGGCATACTCCACCCAGTTCAGTTGACGGCTCCAGGTAGTAGGGTTGGTTGAGACCAGGAACCTTAAGGTGGTCTCCAGGTCTTGGTTGGCCCGCTCTGACTGACCGTTAGTTTGCGGATGGAATCCAGATGACAGACAACCCAATAAGGGTGCAGAATGCCTTCCAGAACTGAGACGAGGACCCTAATCGGAGACCATGTCTACCGGGAGTCTATGGATCTGGAAGACATGCTGCACCATAAGCTGGTCCGTCTCCTTGGCAGAAGGTTGTTTGGGGAGAGGGATGAAATGGGCGGCCTTGGAGAATCAATCGACTACCGTCAGAATGACAGTTTTGCCATCAGACAGAGGGAGCCCAGTGACAAAGTCCAGAGATATGAGACTAGGGACACTGAAGGACCGGTAGTGGCTGCAGGAGGCCAGAAGGAGCTTGCCGTGGAGTCTTGTTCTGAGCACACACTGTGCATGTGGCAACGAAGACAGATACGTCAGGGACCACTGTGGGCCACCAAAAACGTCGTCGGGGAAGGCTAGTGTATGACGGGACACTGGATGACAGGTCAGCCTGGAGGAATGAGCCCATTCCAGGACTCGATACCGGACTGGATTAGGGACAAACAGCCGGTTAGCCGGGCCCCTTTCAGGTCCAGGATGGGAGCGTTGTGCCTCATGGAGCAGGTTCTCAATACCCCAATCCACAGTGGCAGCAAGGCATGAGGTAGGGAGAATGGTTTCAGAGGTCGAGGGTGTGGCAGAGGAACTGTATAGGCGGGAGAGGGCATCAGGCTTCAAATTCTTTGACCCTGGGTGGTAGGAGATGGTGAAGTTAAATCTGGTGAACAGGAGGGCCCACTGGGCCTGCCTGGAGTTGAGGCGCTTGGCTGTATGGAGATCGACCATAAAAACCTGGACTATCCAGACCAGGAATGGCTATTCTGCTCCTTCCAGCCAGTGCCTCCACTCTTCCAACGCCATCTTCACCGCCAGGAGTTCTCGGTTGCAAACATCGTAGTTCCTTTCAGCAGGATTGAGATGATGGGACAGGATGGCCCCCACTCCAACATCCGAAGCATCCACTTCCACCACAAATTGACGTGAGGGGTCTGGATGGATGAGGATGGGTGCTGTTGTGAACTGATGCTTCAGGTCCACAAAGGCTTTGAGAAAAATAACAAAAGGAAAAATAACAAAAGAGAAAAAACGAAAGCGCACAGTTGTGTCAGGTACATAGACTAAAAAGAAGACGACTACCCACAAACACAAGTGGAAAAACCCCTACTTAAGATGTTCTCCACGTCCCGTATGCGGGATCAACATCCAGCGTAAAATCATTTCGCCATATTCATAACCGAACAATAGAAAAATGTATATATATTTTTTTCAAATATAGGACTATTTTATATCGTTTTATAGATACACCTCTCCTGAATCGAACCACGTTGTCCGATTTCAAAAAGGCTTTACAGCAAAAGCAAAACATTAGATAATGTTAGAGGAGTATATCGTCAAAGTATTCACATAGCCATTTTCCGACCAATCACATGCATCACAAATAACCCCAAAAAAAAAACTAAATGCAGCACTAACCTTTGACAATCTTCATCAGATGACACTCGTAGGACATCATGTTACATGCATTCTTTTCTTCAATAAAGTTCATATTTATATATAAAAACAGCATTTTACATCGGCGCATGACGTTGAGAAACTATTTTCCCTCAAATGCATCCGGTGAACAGCGCTACAATTTACTAAATTACTATTCAAAAACATTTTTAAAATGTAATATTGTCATTCAAAGAATTATAGATGAACATCTCTTGAAAGCACCTGCATTGCCAGATTTAAAATAACTTTACTGGGTAATCACACTTTGCAATAAAAGGGGATGCTATACTCAGAAAAATAGGCTAGCAATACAGGTCTGCGCCATCTTGGAACAATCGAATATCAAATCTACTCTTGTATACTATTGTAAATATTCCCTTACCTTTGATTATCTTCATCAGAAGGCACTTCCAGGCATCCCAGGTCCACAACAAATGTATTTTCGTTCGAAAAAGTTAATCATTTATGTCCCAATAGCTTCTTGTTGTTAGCGTGTTCTGAAGGCTACTCCAAATGTACCGTCGTGCGCGGGACTTCTCTTTCACCAAAATGCAAAACCAAATTATTTAAGTTCGTTCAAACATGTCAAACGTTGTATAACATAAATCTTTAGGGCCTTTTTCAACCAGAGCTCCAATAATATTCAAGGGGGATGGTTACATTGTCTTTCAAAACGTTTCGAAAGGGGAGGGTAGCCAGGGGCGCCCGCATCATAATGGTAATGGCCCTCCCCATGTGACCAAGATCAACAGCCTCTCTTTCAGTCAGTTCGTACTGTAGAAGACTCAAACCACTTTGTAAAGACTGGGGACATCTAGTGGAAGCCATAGGAAGTGCTCAATGAATCCTAACTCACGGTGTGATTTATAGGCAAAGTGCTGAAGTTGAGTCCGCAAATCAGATTTCCACATCCTGTTAGAAACTGTCTCGGGGTTTTGACTGCCATATGAGTTCTGTTATACTCACAGACACCATTCAAACAGTTTTAGAACTTTAGGGTGTTCTCTATCCACATCTATTAATTATATGCATATCCTAGCTTCTGAGTTTGAGTAGGAGGCCGTTTAAAATGGGCACGTATTTTTTTCAAACATCGCTGTAGCGCCCCTTATCCAAGGCGACCGTCAAGAGGTTAATTTCTTTGGGAAAGGTGGCAGTATATTCACGGCAGGATAAAAAACGTACCCGATTTAATCTGGTTACTACTCCTGCCCAGTAACTAGAATATGCATATAATTAGTAGATTTGGATAGACAACACTCTAAAGTTGAAGACCGGGACGGTTACAGGGGTACACGGTTGGCATTTAAGCCTGAGAGGCAGCCCCAATAGTTTTTTTGGGGGGGGCACACGGGTAGTTTGGCGGGGCCAGGATTAAGCCGCAAGCCAACTCCCCGTGCTTATTGGAGGCAGCCTATTACTGGTCAGGTCCCGTGCATTGGAGTGATGTGCACGGCGTCGAGGCCAAGCATTTACAGGCCGGTGTGCGCGGTGCCAGCGCCCCGCATTTGCCAGGGGGAAGCGGGCATCCAGCCAGTAAGGGTGGAGCCAGTACTGCACTCGAGACCGCCAGTGCGCCTTCACAGTCCAGTGTATCCTGTTCCCGCTCCTCGCACTAGCCTTGAGGTGTGTGTCTCCAGTCTGATAACTCCAGTACCAGCCCCACGCACCAGGCTTCCAGTGCATCAGCCCAATCCAGTACATCCTGTTCCCGCTCCTCGCACTAGCCTTGAGGTGCGTGTCTCCAGTCTGATACCTCCAGTACCAGCCCCACGCACCAGGCCTCCAGTGCGTCAGCCCAGTCCAGTACATCCTGTTCCTGCTCCTCACACTAGCCCTGGGGTGTGTGTCTCCAGTCTGGTACCTCCATTACCAGCACCACGCACCAGGCTCCAGTGCGTCAGCCCAGTCCAGCTTGTCCTGTTTCTGCTCCTCGTACTAGCCCTGTGGTGCGTGTCCTTAGTCTGGTGCGTCCTAAGCCAGCCCCACGCACCAGGCCTTCCGGCAACAGAGCCTCATCCAGAAGTTCCGGCAACAGTGCCTCGTCCAGAACTTCCGGCAACAGTGCCTCGTCCAGAGCCTCCGGCGACAGTGCCCCGTAGAGAGACGGCCCACTGTCCGGAACCAAGAGAGACGGCCCACTGTCCGGAACCGAGTGAGACGCCCTACAGTCCGGAGCTCCCAGAGTCGCCCTACAGTCCGGAGCTCCCAGAGTACAGTCCAGGGTCTACAGTGACAGGCTTCAGGCCGAGGTATTCAGCGGGGGTGGACTGGTCAGGTAGGGGACTAAGGCCTGAGCCTGAGCCACCTCTACTGTAGGAGGTTTGGGGAGGGGGGGTGTAGCATGGGAGCCGTCGGTGACGGCAGCCACCCTCCCTTCCCTCCCTTTAGTTTAAGGGGTTTATTTTTGTACCATTTTTTTTTGTTAGGTGCATCCGGGGTCTGCACCTTTGGGGGGGGTACTGTCACGTCCTGACCAGTAAGGGGTTATTTGTTATTATAGTTTGGTCAGGACGTGGCAGGGGGTATTTGTTTTATATGGTTCGGGGTGTGTGTGTATGTAGAGGGGTGTTTGGTTAATGTATTCCGGGGTTTTTGTCATTGTTCTATGTTAGTGTATTTCTATGTTCTGTCTAGTCATTTCTATTTCTATGTTTAGGTAATTGGGGTTGGGGCCTTCAATTGGAGGCAGCTGTCTATCGTTGCCTCTGATTGAAGGTCCTATAAATAGGAATGTGTTTGTCATGGGATTTGTGGGAGGTTGTTCTTTGCATAGCTGTGTGTTGCCTGCAAGACTGTTTGTCGTCCGTTAGTTTTTCTTGTTTTGTTTATAAGTGTTCTAATAAAGTTAATATGAGCACTCAACCCGCTGCACCTTGGTCCATCCACTACGACGACCGTTACAATGCGGCTCACAGGACGTCATTAGGACGTCAATTTTATCAGTTTTGTCCACTGGGAGGAAGCTTGTGTTATTATCTCATTCTGCCAGATGAGAGAGACAGGAGCAGCACTTCCAGATCATTGCTAATGATAGCTGCAATGAATGTGAAATATCTTTCAATTTCAAAACAGTTTGCTAATAGGTGACCTATTCCACAGCTGAAATTCAGGCAGTGTTCTTGTTAGCTATGGCAATTACTCCAACATGCCCATGAAAAGTGTGAATTAGTGTTTTTCTCTTATTACACCATATTTAGAACTTATACTGCTTATCAATAAAAGGGCTATTGGCCAAAATTGCACTTAACTGCTTATTTGAGTCGCCCCGTCTCTCCTCCGTCCTTCAAGAGAGTGCTGTGTTCCCCATGAGATTGATTCCACCTGAATGGAAGACATAATTTATACAGTGTCTGTGAATTCTGTTGAATTCGTAGGATAGAGCCTGTCAAATATATCTCAACCATGATAAATAGCCATTTATTGTATAGCTGCAGGAGAGGGCAGGTATGCTGTCAAAGACACTCCAAATGTCTTCTGCGAATGCTGTCTAAGAAATCCAGTCTAGTGAAATCCAGCCGCAGTCACACATGTCTTTGCTATAGACTTGGCAATTGCCATGGTTGACAGATGATCTCAGTCTAGGCAGCCACCTCTGTAAATCACAATCCCACCTTTATGACATCCGTGGCATGTTACTGTAGCTATATACTGTGGCAATTATACTGGCATCTAAATACTTCATGTAGAAATTGTGGAAGCATTGTCCATTTGTACAACAATGTACGGGAAAGCACAGGCCTTGTCTTATTATTGATCAAATTGTGATTGTGAAGAACTCCAATAGATTCAACAGGCAGACAGACAGACAGTAAGTTTGAACATGATACAGCATGTTTCTGTTCCATCCCATACCTCGTAAAATTTTTGTTTGAATTGTTCAATTTGTGCACTTTGATTGTTGGTTTAATTCTAAATGTAGAACTACTCATTAAGCACAATTTCAGCTGGAAGGCAGGGTAGAAGATTGAAGGTTGCTGAGGCAAAATAACACTTACTTCAGACTGTGTCGACTCACCAACCACACCTTCTGCGGGTCCTCTGAGACTGACTCAGTGCTGTTAAAGTAATGATTTTCCAGTCAAGGATAGGTAGAGTGACACAAATACAAAATATATAAAAAAAAGAGATGAAAATATCTTCTGTTTTAGGATTTTCCCATCTGCATGAATTATGTGGATTAGGAACCTTACAATGACCTTTATTAATACATTATGGGTTAAATGTAAACCACGGGAATAGCTGCAAGAAAGGTTTGATACAACAACGTTTCTGACTATTACATTTGATGTATGATGTTCTTAGTATCTGTCGTACAGTGAAGAACCATCATTATCATCATAACTACATACAGTATGTTTAGAATATTTGGAGCTGATTCCCATCTTTAGATATGGTTTCTGGTTTTGATTTGAGACTCAACTATCAAATGTATTCATTGGACCTTTTCACCCCTTTAGTGAAAGCTTAAATGTTTGTTCATTTTTTTTCTTTGCATAATACAACGCAACACAATGATTCACATTTGATGCCTTTTCATATGTCAGCTGCTTCTTGCACAACTGAAGCATCTAGTGGGTAGACAATTTTTTGGGGAAATTACTGTTGAAAAGTTATTAGAAAACCATGAATTTTCATCCCCAAACCTGCATCCATTGGGGAAATCAAGAGATTCATGGACACTTCATAGGCCTGTTAGTCTCTCACTAAATGCCCTTTATAATGTCACAGGTGTGCATTATAGCATAAATTGCAGCATTATTTATTGCACCGTTTTTAAGAAAAAATATATTTTCTCCTCAGGGAAGCAATGGTTATCTTCCAACATACCACAGGCCACAGTTAAACTGCAGCTACCAGGGGAGGCGTCATTTGCCACAGCACTTTTCAATCAGGTGTGGCAGCGCAAAAAAGCTTTAAAAAGAGCAGCGAAGCACTGTTTTTTAAACCGATATGCTTTATGATTTGTCAACTTGGGCACAATTTCTCTGTCCTTCACATATGAGTGCTGCTGCAGCCTCTTTGCATTTCTTGACCAATCAGGTTCACGCACAAAGCTCAAGGCGTGCTCCACACTTTCCTCAGGTATTTATTTAGCAAGTGTGATAACACATCACTCCTGACAGACACAAGCAAAAACTCATACATGAATGTAGCAGCCTATAAACCTAAACATTAGCGATCTAACATGCTATATTCCATGGAAACAATACTATTTTTTAGTCTGATCAACTATAGGCTACTAACAACAGCAGCTGTATAGTCTAGCCTACTATGCACCCTGTCCCTCTGGCCAGTGTAAACAAAGCGGTAACATTGTGTATTTATAGCCCATTGTCACGCTGGTATCAATGATTCGGGAGACGAGACTCAGGAATGCTTAATAGGGTTTTTTATTAAGCCCAAATTACGGCGTGCCATGTAAAGGCACAGGGGCGAAGACCAAACAAACACGTAACAAAACACAGGTTAGAAACCCAAAACAAAAGAGCGAGGAGTACCTTGAATAAATAACACACGCGCACAATGATTAACACACGGGATGAGACCCGTAATCATCTACGCAATCCACAAGGGCACGAAAGCCAAAACACACAGCACAGGTACTCACACGCACCAACGGACGTTGTAACAATAATCGACAGCCCAATGGAAACCAAAGGGCACACTTATACAAGTACTAATCATTGGGAGTAGGGGACAGGTGTGTGTAATGAAAGTTCCGGAGGGATCAGTGACACCCATTTGTTTGTGAGAAAATGAGAAATGGATCAAATTTGCCTTATATTCAAACTTGGGCTGCCTAGGCTATCTACATTTTTTCCATCCAAAGTTATTAACTGGAATGAATTAATAAACTAATAACTGACATTTTAAATTAGGCCTATGGTTGCATAGGGCAGGACTACATGATGAAAACCTGCATAAATCAAGCTCAGCCCTGTGAGTGTTATTGTCCAATCTTGTTGCTCTCTCTGTGTCAGTGTATAGGAAACCCACCCGAGTCCTTCTTTAAAATATATTTAATATGAACAAGTACAGGGATTTCATCAAGGCCAGGAGTTTTTCCAGGAGTTTTTAAATCCATGTGACCTGATTATTATTTGCAAGGAAGAGGAGAATAAACTTTCTAGCTCCGCCCACAACTTTCGTACTTGTCTCCATGCTGCTGTGCTTTTTGTTGCTACTTGGCTATCTGCCACATTTTTTACTTTTAATAACCGTTTAATCAAAATTAATTTAACACATTTACCAAACTCTTAGTTTTTCCTCGTTCAACTTTTTCACCCCAAACAATTTATCTGGAAATGGTTTTACAGGACCTCCACCAGCCGAAAAAGCTAAGTAGTAACATTAACCTCTTACATCTAGACGTTCCGCTAGCGGAACACCTGCTCCAATATCCAATGATGGGCGTGGCGCGAAAACTTCCATTTTTCAAACATATGACTATTTTACAGCATTTTAAAGACAAGACTCTCGTTAATCTAACCACACTGTCCGATTTCAAAAAGGCTTTACAGCGAAAGCAAAACATTAGATTATGTCAGCAGAGTACCCAGCCAGAAATAATCAGACACCCATTTTTCAAGCTAGCGTATAATGTCACAAAAAACAAAACCACAGCTAAATGCAGCACTAACCTTTGATGATCTTCATCAGATGACACTCCTAGGACATTATGTTATACAATACATGCATGTTTTGTTCAATCAAGTTCATATTTATATCAAAAAACAGCTTTTTACATTAGCATGTGACGTTCAGAACTAGCATACCCCCCACAAACATCCGGTGAATTTACTAAATTACTCACGATAAATGTTCACAAAAAACATAACAATTATTTTAAGAATTATAGATACAGAACTCCTCTATGCACTCGATATGTCCGATTTTAAAATAGCTTTTCGGTGAAAGCACATTTTGCAATATTCTCAGTAGATAGCCCAGCCATCACGGCTAGCCATTTAGACACCGACCAAGTTTAGCCCTGACCAAACTCCGATTTACTATTACAAAAGTTTGATTACCTTTGTTGTCTTGGTCAGAATGCACTCCCAGGACTGCTACTTCAATAACAAATGTTGGTTTGGTCCAAAATAATCCATAGTTATATCCAAACAGCGGCGTTTTCTTCGTGCGTTCAAGATACTATCCGAAGTGTAAATAAGGGTCACGAGCATGGCGCAATTCGTGACAAAAGATTTCTAAATATTCCATTACCGTACTTCGAAGCATGTCAACCGCTGTTTAAAATCAATTTTTATGCCATATTTCTCGTACAAAAGCGATAATATTCCGACCGGGAATCTGTGTTTAGGTAAACAGACGAAAGAAAACAAAGCATTCTGTCGACGCGGGCACGAGCCTGAGTCTCACAGTACTGTAACCAGCCACTACCCAAACGCGCTACTTTTTTTCAACCAGAGCCTGCAAAGCCACGATTCAGCTTTTTGCCGCCTTCTGAGAGCCCATGGGAGCCGTAGGAAGTGTCACGTAACAGCAGAGATCCTCTGTAATGGATAGAGATAATCAAGAAGGGCAAGAAATTGTCAGACAGGCCACTTTCTGCATGGAATCTTCTCAGGTTTTGGCCTGCCAAATGAGTTCTGTTATACTCACAGACACCATTCAAACAGTTTTAGAAACTTTGGAGGGTTTTCTATCCAAAGCCAATAATTATATGCATATTCTAGTTTCTGGGCAGGAGTAATAATCAGATTAAATCGGGTACGTTTTTTAACAAGCGTCCCACCTACGTAACAGCCACTGCCAGCCTGTGGCGCGATTTTCAAAACCTTAAAAATCCTATTACTTCAATTTCTCAAACATATGACTATTTTACAGCCATTTAAAGACAAGACTCTCGTTAATCTAACCACACTGTCCGATTTCAAAAGGCTTTACAACGAAAGCAAAACATTAGATTATGTCAGCAGAGTACCAAGCCAGAAATAATCAGACACCCATTTTTCAAGCCAGCATATAATGTCACCAAAACCCAGAAGACAGCTAAATGCAGCACTCACCTTTGATGATCTTCATCAGATGACAACCCTAGGACATTATGTTATACAATACATGCATGTTTTGTTCAATCAAGTTCATATTTATATCAAAAACCAGCTTTTTACATTAGCATGTGACGTTCAGAACTAGCATACCCCCCGCAAACTTCCGGGGAATTCGCTAACATTTTACTAAATTACTCACGATAAACGTTCACAAAAAGCATAACAATTATTTTAAGAATTATAGATACAGACCTCCTCTATGCACTCGATATGTCCGATTTTAAAATAGCTTTTTGGTGAAAGCACATTTTGCAATATTCTAAGTACATAGCCCAGGCATCACGGGCTCGCTATTTAGACACCCGGCAAGTTTAGCACTCACCATAATCATATTTACTATTATAAAAGTTTGATTACCTTTTGTTGTCTTCGTCAGAATGCACACCCAGGACTGCTACTTCAATAACAAATGTTGGTTTGGTCCAAAATAATCCATCGTTATATCCGAATAGCGGCGTTTTGTTCGTGCGTTCCAGACACTATCCGAAATAGTAAAGAAGTGTCGCGCGCATGGCGCAATTCGTGACAATAAAATTCTAAATATTCCATTACCGTACTTCGAAGCATGTCAACCGCTGTTTAAAATCAACTTTTACGACATTTTTCTCGTAGAAAAGCGATAATATTCCGACAGGGAATCTCCTTTTCGGCAAACAGAGGAAAAAATCCCAAAGGCGGGGGCGGTCGGGGTCATGCGCATAAGCCCAGTGTCCCTTGATCGGCCACTTGAGAAAGGCGATAATGTGTTTCAGCCTGGGGCTGGAATGACGACATTCTGTTTTTTCCCGGGCTCTGAGCGCCTATGGACGACGTGGGAAGTGTCACGTTAGAGCAGAGATCCTTAGTAAATGATAGAGATGGAAAAGAAGTTCAAGAAATGGTCAGACAGGCCACTTCCTGTAAAGGAATCTCTCAGGTTTTGACCTGCCATTTGAGTTCTGTTATACTCACAGACACCATTCAAACAGTTTTAGAAAATGTAGGGTGTTTTCTATCCATATGTAATAAGTATATGCATATTCTAGTTACTGGGTAGGAGTGGTAACCAGATTAAATCGGGTATGTTTTTTATCCAGCCGTGTCAATACTGCCCCCTAGCCCTAACAGGTTATCCGGCTGTGAAAATACTGCCCCCTAGCCATAACAGGTTAACACTATGCCATTTAATTGCAGTCCCTGTACTCATAATATACAGGAAAACGTATTGCCTTATGGTGAGGATAGCCATGCTGCAAGCCCAGCTTCAGATGCAATTGTTAGTCAAGGGCAATTTAACCTCTTACATCTAGACTTTCCGGTAGCGGAACACCTGCTCCAATATCCAATGGTAGGCGTGGCGCGACTTACAAATTCCTCAAAAATACAAAAACTTCAATTTTTCAAACATATGACTATTTCACAGCATTTTAAAGACAAGACTCTCCTTTATCTAACCACACTGTCCGATTTCAAAAAGGCTTTACAGCGAAAGCAAAACATTACATTATGTCAGCAGAGTACCAAGCCAGAAATAATCAGACACCCATTTTTCAAGCTAGCATATAATGTCACAAA
The DNA here is from genome assembly GCF_965601325.2 of Salmo salar. Classification (NCBI taxonomy): domain Eukaryota; kingdom Metazoa; phylum Chordata; class Actinopteri; order Salmoniformes; family Salmonidae; genus Salmo; species Salmo salar. The sequence continues at coordinate 7,105,630 of NC_138300.1, read as the reverse complement.
AACCCAGAAGACAGCTAAATGCAGCACTAACCTTTGATGATCTTCATCAGATGACACACCTAGGACATTATGTTATACAATACATGCATGTTTTGTTCAATCAAGTTCATATTTATATCAAAAAACAGCTTTTACATTAGCATGTGACGTTCAGAACTAGCATACCCCCCGCAAACTTCCGGGGAATTTGCTAACAATTTACTAAATTACTCACGATAAACGTTCACAAAAAGCATAACAATTATTTTAAGAATTATAGATACAGAACTCCTCTATGCACTCGATATGTCCGATTTTAAAATAGCTTTTTGGTGAAAGCACATTTTGCAATATTCTAAGTACATAGCCCAGCCATCACGGGCTAGCTATTTTGAACCCTACCAAGTTTAGCCTTCACCAAAATCAGATTTACTATTATAAAAGTTTGATTACCTTTTGTTGTCTTCGTCAGAATGCACTCCCAGGACTGCTACTTCAATAACAAATGTTGGTTTGGTCCAAAATAATCCATCGTTATATCCGAATAGCGGCGTTTTGTTCGTGCGTCCCAGACACTATCCGAAATGGCAAATCAGGGTCGTGCGCATGGCGCAATTCGTGACAAAAAAATTCTAAATATTCCATTACCGTACTTCGAAGCATGTCAACCGTTCTTTAAAATCAATTTTTATGCAATTTATCTCGTAAAAAAGCGATAATATTCCGACCGGGAATCTCCTTTTCGGCAAACAGAGGAAAAATCACAAAGACGGGTCGGCCAGGGCATGCGCCTAAGCCCACAGTCCCTTGATCGGCCACTTGAGAAAGGCGATAATGTGTTTCAGCCTGGGGCTGGGATGACGACATTCTGTTTTTTCCCGGGCTCTGAGCGCCCATGGAAGACGTAGGAAGTGTCACGTTAGAGCAGAGATCCTTTGTAAAAGATAGAGATGGCAAAGAAGTTCAAGAAATGGTCAGACAGGCCACTTCCTGTAAAGGAATCGGACGACGTGGTTCGATTCAGGAGAGGTGTATCTATAAAACGATATAACATAGTCCTATATTTGAAAAAATATATATATTACATTTTGTTATGCTAATGGCGATAGGATTTTTCGCTGGACGTCCGTCCCCGACCAGGGGTTAAAATCAATTTTTATGCGATTTTTCTCGTAAAAAAGCGATAATATTCTGACCGGGAAACCCTGTTTTTGTTCAAAGACGAAAAAATAAAAACATGGTGTCGTCTCGTGCACACGCCCCAGTCTCATTGTTCTCTGATCGACCACTATCCAAATGCGTTTCTGTTTTTCAGCCAGGGGCTCCAAAGGCATCATTCACCGTTCTGCTGCCTTCTGAGAGCCTATGGGAGCCATAGGAAGTGTCACGTTACAGCAGATATCTTCAGTTTTCAATAAAGAGAGTGTAGAAGGCCAAGAAATGGTCAGAGAGGGCACTTCCTGTAAGGAATCTTCTCAGGTTTTTGCCTGCCATATGAGTTCTGTTATACTCACAGACACCATTCAAACAGTTTTAGAAACTTTGGAGTGTTTTCTATCCAAAGCCAATGATTATATGCATATTCTAGTTACTGGGCAGGAGTAGTAACCAGATTAAATCGGGTACGTTTTTTATCCAGCCGTGAAAATACTGCCCCCTAGCCATAACAGGTTAAGTGTAGGAAAGGATGAAACAGCGTCTGTGCCACCAGTAAGTACAGATAGTAGTATAAATCCACCCGCACAGTCCCCGCAGCCGGACAACTTTCTCAAGGCTTCTGGAAAGAAATAGTGTCCACATGACCAACATGTGTCGCTCATTCAGACGACAGAAACGTTCAACAGAAACGTTCAACCGGTCTCTTCTCTACCTGTTACGGGGTCTGGGCCGCTGAAGCCTCCCACCATAAGCTCTGACAAATTGAAAACCCAAGTCATTTGCGACTCCATTACCCACAATATAAGACTTAAAACGAATCATCCAGCGATCATACACTGTTTACCAGGGGGCAGGGCTACCAACGTTAAGGCTAATCTAAAGACGGTGCTGGCTAAGGCTAAAACTGGCGAGTGTGGAGAGTATCAGGATATTGTTATCCACTTCGGCACCAACGATGTTAGGATGAAACAGTCAGAGGTCACCAAGCGCAACATATCTTTCTAGCTAATTTACACGCTGAAGCTGTGTCGGCATCGAGTAAATGTCTCTGGCCCCTCCCAGTTAGGGGGAGGTGTTGAGCTCTACAGCAGTCTCACAACTCAATCGTTGGTTGAAAACTGATTTCTGCCCAGCCCAAAAGATAGAATTTGTAGACAATTGGCTCTCTTTTTGGGACTCACCTGCAAATAGGACCAACCCTGGCCTGCTGAGGTGCTCTCATCTTATCTATCAATGAGATAGGGTGCAGGTTTGTGATATCTCACATCTCAAAATAGGTCTACTTAATGTTAGATCCCTCACTTCCAAGGCAGTCATAGTCAATGAACTAATCACTGATCATAATCTTGACGTGATTGGCCTGACTAAAACATGGCTCAAGCCTGGTGAATTCACGATGTTAAATGAGGGCCCTCCTCTTGGTTACACTATTGACCATATCCCCCGCGCATCCCGCAAAGGCGGAGGTGTTGCTAACATTTACGACAGCAAATTTAAATCATTTCAATTTCTTGTCATGAAATCTATGCAGTCTACTCAATCGCTTTTTATAGCTACTGTTTACAGGCTCCTGGGTCATATACAGCGTTCCTCACTGAGTTCCCTGAATTCCTATCGGACCTTGTAGTTATGGCAGATAATATTTACATTTTTGGTGACTTCAATATTCACGTGGAAAAGTCCACAGACCCACTCCAAAAGGCTTTCAGACGCATCATTGACTCACTGGGTTTTGTCCAACATGTCTCCAGAACTACTAATTGCCACAGTCATACCCAGAATCTAGTTTTGTCACATGGAGTAAATATTGATCTAAATGTTTTTCCTCATAATCCCTATTGGACCACCATCTTATTACGTTTGCAATCGCAACAAATAATCTGCTCAGACCCCAACCAAGGATCATCAAAAGCTGTACTATAAATTCTCAAACAACCCAAAGATTCCTAGATGCCCTTCCAGACTCCCTCCACCAACAGAACCCAAGGGCGTCAGAGTACACAATCGGTTAACCTCCTAACTGATGATCTAAATGTCACCTTGCTTATCCTGTTGGGGCTAGGGGGCAGTATTGAGAATTTTGAAAAAAATATGTGCCCATTTTTAACTGCCTCCTACACCAACTCAGAAGCTAGGATATGCATATTATTACCAGATTTGGATAGAAAACACTCTGAATTTTCTAAAACTCTTTGAATGGTGTCTGTAAGTATAACAAAACTCATATGGCAGGCAAAAACCTGAGAAAAACAAAATCATTTTGTGGCTGTACTATTTTTTCGAGTCATTGTTAATAGATCACACAGTGAGAAAGGATTCATTTCGCACTTCCTACGACTTCCACTAGATGTCAACGATCTTTATAAAGTTGTTTGAAGCGTCTATGATGAACAGAGACCGGATGACAAGGAAGAGAAGTTGACCTCCCTGGGATGTCGTCACTTCATTATTTCCTGCACCTGCGCAATCATGTGACGCGAGACATTTTTCAAAAACGTTTTTCAAGACACAGGAGAGGTCGGGTTGAAACATTACTGATGTTTCACGTTAAAAATGGCTCTAAAGATTGATGCTAAACAACGTTTGACATGTTTGAACGAACGTAAATAGATTATTTTTTTTTACTTTTCGTCGTGACTTCCCCCCCCTACTTTTTAGTAGCCACCGAAGCCTAACAACTTGGAGTTATTTGGACATCAATTATGAACTTTGTCGAAGGAAACCACATTTGTTGTGGACCTGGGATTCCTGGAAGTGCCAATGGATGAAGATAATCAAAGGTAAGGGATTATTGACAATAGTATTATTGATATTACATGGTTACAAGATGGTGCTAACCTGTATAGCCTAGCCTATTGTTCTTAGCACAGCACCCGGTTTATTGCAAAGTGTGATTTCCCAGTAAAGTTATTTTGAAATCTGGCAATGCAGTAGCATTTACGAAATGTTAAACTATAATTATTTGAATGACAATATTATAATTTACCAATGTTTTCGAATAGTAATTTTGTAAATTGTAACGTTGACCGGAAGCATTTGAGAGGAAAAAAAATCTGAATTTCACCGCTACTGTAAAATGCTGTTTTTGGATATAAATATGAACTTGATGGAACAAAAAATGCATGTATTGTATAACATAATGTCTTAGGAGTGTCATCTGAGGAAGATTGTCAAAGGTTAGTGCATAATTTTAGCTGGTTATCTGCTTTTGGTGATGCCTGTCTTTGAATTGACAAAACATTACACACAGCTATTTTCAATGTACTCTCCTAACATAACCTAACTTTATGCTTTCGCCGTAAAGCCTCTTTGAAATCGGACAATGTGGTTGGATTTAGGAGATGTTTATAACTTTCAAATGGTGAAAAATAGTTGATTATTTGAGAAGTTGAAATGATTAGATTCTTGCAGTTTTGAATTTCCCGCCATGGTCTCTTGACAATGAATCCCAATACCGGGCAGGGATCCCCAAGATGAAACACTAGATGCAGTCGCACCCCCCCCCCCCAAAAAAACCTAACATTTGTCACAAGAAATTAGCTCCCTGGTATACAGAAAATACCCAAGCCCTGAAGCAAGCTTCAAAAAAAATTGGACGGAAATAATGCTTCACCAAACTGGAAGTCTTCCGACTAGCTTGGAAAGACAGTACCGTGCAATACCGAAGAGCCCTCACTGCTGCTCGATCATCCTATTTTTCCAACCTAATTGAGGACAATAAGAACAATCCAAAATGGATGTTTGATACTGGTGCAAAGCTAACTAAAAAGCCACATTCCCTAAGAGAGGATGGCTTTCACTTCAGAAGAGAGGAATTCATGAACTTCGACGAAATGATCACAGACTCCTCTTTGAATCAGCGTATTTCTCCAAAGTTCAGTTGTCCTGAGTCTGCACAGAACTGCACAGAACTAGGATCAATTAAGACACTCAAGTTTTTTATATCCTGTATCTCTTAACACAAGAAAATAGTCATGACCTCTAAAACTTTAAGCTGCATTCTGGACTATATTCCAGCTAAACTACTGAAAGAGCTACTTCCTGTGCTTGGCCCTCCTATGTTGAACTCAATAAATGTCTCCCTATCCTCCGGATTTGTACCAAACTCACTAAAAGTGTCAGGAATAAAGCCTCTTTTGAAAAAAACAAACCTTGATGAAAATGTTAAAAAAAAACTATCAGCCTATATCAAATCTCCCATTCCCCTCAAAAACTTTGGAAACAGCTATTGCGCAGCAACTCACTGCCTTCCTGAAGACAAATAATGTATACGAAATGCTTCAGTCTGGTTTTAGACCCCACCATAGTACTGAGACTGCACTCGTGAAGGTGGTAAATTATATTTTAATGGTCAGACCAAGGCTCTGCATCTGTTCTCGTGCTCCTAGACCTTAGTGCTGCTTTTGACAACATCAATCACATCATTCTTTTGGACAGATTGGAAACCTTAATTAAAGTTCTTTCCTGGTTTAGATCTTATTTGTCAGAAAGATATCAGTTTGTCTCTGTGGATGGTTTGTCCTCTGACAAATACATTTTATGTTCCGGTGTTCCTTAAGGTGCCATTTTAGGACCACTATTGTTTTCACTATATATTCTACCTTTTGGTGATGTCTTTCGGAAACACAATATCAACTTTCACTGCTGAGGGGAGAACACACAGCTGTACATTTAAATGAAACATGGTGAAGCCCCAAAATGCCTACCCTGGAAGCCTGTGTTTCAGACATAAGGAAGTTGATGGCAGAAAATGTTTTACTTTTAAACTCAGACAAAACAGAGATGCTAGTTCTAGGTCCCAAGAAACAAAGAGATCTGCTGTTTGATCTGACAATTATTCTTGATTGTTGTATAGTCATCTCAAATAAAACTGTGAAGGACCTTGCTCTCTCTTTTGACGAACATATCAAGCATGGCTGCTAGAATCCTGACTAGACCCCAAAAAAATAGTCTCTCTACACTGGCTTCCTTTTAGGGCTGATTTCAAGGTGTTACTGCTAACCTACAAAGCATTACATGGGCTTGCTCCTATCTCTCTGATTTGGTCCTGCCATACATACCTACACGTACCCTACGGTCACAAGACGCAGGCCTCCTTATTGTCCCTAGAATTTCTTATCGAACAGCTGGAGGCAGGGCTTTCTCCTATAGAGCTTAATTTTTATGGAATGATCTGCCTATCCATGTGTGAGATGCAGACTCGGTCTCAACATTTAAGTCTTTAGTGAAGACTCATCTATTCAGTAGGTCCTATGATTGAGTGTAGTCAGGCCCAGGGGTGCAAAGGTGAACGGCAAGGCACTGGAGCAATGAACCACCCTTGCTGTCTCTGCCTGGCCAGTTCCCCTCTCTCCACTGGGATTATCTGCCTCTGACCCTATTAAACGGGGCTGAGACTTACTAGTGCTCTACCATGCCGTCCCTCAGAGGGGTGTGTCACTTGAGTGGGTTGAGTCCCTGACGTGATCTCCCTTTCCGGTTTTACGCCCCCCGGGCTCGTGTGGTGGAGAAGATAATCGTGGGCTATACTCAGCCTTGTCTCAGGGTAGTAAATTGGTGGTCTGATGATATCACTCTAGAGGAGTGGGGGCTGTGCTTTGGCAAAGTGGATGGGATTATATCCTGCATGGTTGGCCATGTCCAGGGGCATCGTTGGACGGGACCACAGTGTTCCCCGACCCCCCTGTCTCAGCCTCCAGTATCTATGCTGCAATAGTCTATGTTCCGGGGGGCTAGGGTCAGTCTTTTATATTTGGTGTAATTCTTCTGTCTTATCTGGTGTTCTGTTTGAATTTAACCTGTTGGGGGTGGGGGGCAGTATTTGCACGGCCGGATAAAAAACGTACCCAATTTAATCTGGTTATTACTACTAACCAGAAACTAGAATATGCATATAATTGATTGATTTGGATAGAAAACACTCTAAAGTTTCTAGAACTGTTTGAATGGTGTCTGTGAGTATAACAGAACTCATATGGCAGGCAAAAACCTGAGAAGATTCCTTACAGGAAGTGCCCTCTCTGACCATTTCTTGGCCTTCTACACTCTCTTTATTGAAAACTGAAGATATCTGCTGTAACGTGACACTTCCTATGGCTCCCATAGGCTCTCAGAAGGCAGCAGAACGGTGAATGATGCCTTTGGAGCCCCTGGCTGAAAAACAGAAACGCATTTGGATAGTGGTCGATCAGAGAACAATGAGACTGGGGCGTGTGCACGAGCCGACACCATGTTTTTATTTTTTCGTCTTTGAACAAAAACAGGGTTTCCCGGTCAGAATATTATCGCTTTTTTACGAGAAAAATCGCATAAAAATTGATTTTAACCCCTGGTCGGGGACGGACGTCCAGCGAAAAATCCTATCGCCATTAGCATAACAAAATGTAATATATATATTTTTTCAAATATAGGACTATGTTATATCGTTTTATAGATACACCTCTCCTGAATCGAACCACGTCGTCCGATTTCAAAAAGGCTTTACAGCAAAAGCAAAACATTAGATTATATTAGAGGAGTATATCGTAAAAGTAGCCACATAGCCATTTTCCGACCAACCACATGCATCACAAATAACCAAAAAACAGCTAAATGCAGCACTAACCTTTGACAATCTTCACCAGATGACACTCCTAGGACATCATGTTACACAATACATGCATTCTTTTGTTCGATAAAGTTCATATTTATATATAAAAACAGCATTTTACATCGGCGCGTAACATTGACTAACTATTTTCCCTCAAATGCGTCCAGTGAAACAGCGCTACAATTTACTAAATTACTATTACTAAGATTTCTAGATTAGCATCTCTTGAAAGCACCTGCAATGCCAGATTTAAAAATAACTTTACTGGGTAATCACACTTTGCGATAGGCTAGTAATACAGGTCAGCGCCATCTTGGAACAATCGCATATCAAATCTACTCTTGTATACTATTGTCAATAATCCCTTACCTTTGATTATCTTCATCAGAAAGCACTTCCAGGAATCCCAGGTCCACAACAAATGTATTTTTGTTCAAAAAAGTTAATCCTTTACGTCCCAATAGCTTGTTCTTGTTAGCGCGTTCTGAAGGCTGCACCAAAAGTTCCGTCGGCCGCGGGACTACTCTTTCAATAAAATGCATTTTTTTTTTTTAGGTTCGTTCAAACATGTCAAACGTTGTATAACATAAATCTTTAGGGCCTTTTTCAACCAGAGCTCCAATAAGATTCAAGGGGGACGATTGCATTGTCTTTCAAAACGTTTCGAAAGGGGAGCCAGGGGCGCCGGTGTCATAATGGTAACGGCCCTCCCCATGTGACCACTTTCCACAGCGTCTCATTCAGTCAGTTTTCACAGTAGAAGACTCAAACCACTTTGTAAAGACTGGGGACATCTAGTGGAAGCTATAGGAAGTGCTCAATGAACCATAGCTCACGGTGTGATTTATAGGCAAAGTGCTGAAGTTGAGTCCGCAATTCAGAATTCCACATCCTGTTACGATCTGTCTCAGGGTTTTGACTGCCATATGAGTTCTGTTATACTCACAGACACCATTCAAACAGTTTTAGAAACTTTAGGGTGTTTTCTATCCACAAGTATTAATTATATGCATATCCTAGCTTCTGAGTTTGAGTAGGAGGCTGTTTAAAATGGGCACGAATTTTTTCAAAAATCGCTGTAGCGCCCCCTATCCTAGGCGACCGTCAAGAGGTTAAACAGCGGTTGACATGCTTCGAAGTACGGTAATGGAATATTTAGAATTTTTTGCTCACAAAACACGTCGGGCGCATCACCCTTCGTCACCCTTCGGATAGTGTCTTGAACGCACGAACAAAACAGAGGATATTTGAACATAACTATGGATTATTTTGAACCAAACCAACATTTGTTATTGAAGTAGAAGTCCTGGGAATGCATTCTGACGAAGAACAGCAAAGGTAATCCAATTTTTCTTATAGTAAATCTGAATTTGGTGAGGGCCAAACCTGGTGGGTGTCAAAATAGCTAGCCCTTGATGGCGAGCTATCTACTCAGAATATTGCAAAATGTGCTTTTGCCGAACATCTATTTTAAAATCGGACATAGCGATTGCATAAAGGAGTTCTGTATCTATAATTCTTAAAATAATTGTTATGTTTTTTGTGAACGTTTATCGTGAGTAATTTAGTAAATTCACCGGAAGTTTGCTAGTTCTGAACGTCACATGCTAATGTAAAAAGCTGGTTTTTGATATAAATATGAACTTGATTGAACAAAACATGCATGTATTGTATAACATAATGTCCTAGGAGTGTCATCTGATGAAGATCATCAAAGGTTAGTGCAGCATTTAGCTGTGGTTTGGGTTTATGTGACATTATATGCTAGCTTGAAAAATGGGTGTGTGATTATTTCTGGCTGGGTACTCTGCTGACATAATCTAATGTTTTGCTTTCGTTGTAAAGCCTTTTTGAAATCGGACAGTGTGGTTAGATTAACGAGAGTCTTGTCTTTAAAATGGTGTAAAATAGTCATATGTTTGAGAAATTGAAGTAATAGCATTTCTAAGGTATTTGAATATCGCGCCACGGGATTCCACTGGCTGTTGAGTAGGTGGGACGATTTCATCCCACATACCCTAGAGAGGTTAAGAATGCTCCCTCTAATTCTCTCTCTCTCGCTCCCTCCCCTCCCAGAGGATGTGAGCCCTATGACCATGCCTCAGGACTACCTGATGACTCTTGGCTGTCCCCAGTCCACCTGGTCTTGCGCTGCTCCAGTTTCAACTGCTCTGCCTGTGGCTTTGGACCCCTAACCTGTTCACCGGATGTGCTACCTTGTCCCAGACCTGCTGTTTCGTCTCTCTCGCTCTCTCTCCTTCACTCTCTCTCTCTCGCAGCTGCTGTCACGACCTCTGAATGATTGGCTATGAAAAGCCAACTGACATTTACTCCTGAGTTACTGACCTGTCTCACACTCTACATCCACTGTGATTATTATTGGACACTGCTGGTCATCTACGAACGTTTGAACGTCTTGATGAACAATCTGGCCTTATTAATGGCCATGTACTCTTATAATCTCCACCCTGCACAGCCAGAAGATGACTGGTCACCCCTCAGAGCCTGGTTCTTCTCTAGGTTTCTTCCTAGGTTCCTGCCTTTTTTGGGTGTTTTTCCTAGCCACTGTGCTTCTACAGTACATCTGCATTGCTTGCTGTTTGGGGTTATAGGCTAGTTTTCTGTATAGCACTCTGTGACATCTGCTGATGTAAGGGCTTTATAAATACATTTGATTTGATTAAAAAAACTCTGATCCCATCATAGCCCAATTAACCTGGTAAAAATACCATCTAAGGTCTGGAGTTTTATTTGGTTAAGTTACCAGATCAGGAAAAACAAATGGTCCCCACAAAAAAATCCCCACACCACTCTGGGACCTCTGGCAGCTACTCGTATAATATATTGAGCTGGTAGAGTACATTGTGGAGAGGTGAAACATGGATCTTTCTATTGCAGAATGTACAGTATTTCTTAGAATTTCCTAGAATTCTGTAATTGTTAACATGGTATGAAAATCTCTTCACACAAAAAATAGTTGCATGTGTCTTTAAATTATGAAATACTGTAACTTCAGCCTTCACTACAGACATCCATCCTGGTCCAAGTTTGCTTTTGCCAGATGGTCATAAATCCAATGTGTTAGTGACACTTTTGTGGATGGATATTAACAGCTATGTCCTGGTCAGCCTTAGCCACCTGTTACTGTGATGAGAGATGCTACTGTGATGGCTCAAGTAATTGTTGAAAGTATGTGACTACTCAGACTGTAAATGCTAGTGAATGTATGCGAGGCATTTATCACGACTGCACATCATCACCTGTTGTAAGAAACAGAGTGAGCATGGACAAATAGGCTTTCTGCTCCTACTCAAAGCACCAAGTCAGGGTTAGCTGTTGGCTTACGGATTGACATCTTGGTTAGTCATGGTCCCGCCTTAGACCATCAAAGACCATTAACTGCTCCTGCCGTCCATTGTATTTGGATTATAACGTTGGCTATTTTCCTGTGTGGGTTGCACTCAACTTCTGTGAAACTTTTATCATCTATGTTTACATTTTTCATATACTGTACTTGGGGCAGGCATGCATAATGTAGCGTCAAGGAGACTTTTAATCTGTTAAAATTGTGCTGAGCAGGAACCTTGAGAAAATGAAACTAAGAACAGTTTCATTATTGAAGCTATTGATACTGAAAGAACAGGATAGTTTATGCATAGTCACACTCATGCACACACACACAGATACTATTTGCAAAGATCCCTTCTCATTAGATTTGTCTCATCCGCCAACATCCTGTCTGAGCATGAAAAAAAAATTATCACACCAGACATGTTGTCCCCGATGTTTGAAAAAAAGTGTTTGATGATTGTATTATCCAGACAGCTGAGCAAGGCTGGCAAAGCAATACTAACATAATGCAACTTTTTTCACAAGGGAAGTTCAATTCATGCCACTGTATCATTTCTTCTGGAGGTATATGAACATTAAATCACCAGTAGGGGAGAGTGGGTAAGTTGAGCCATTTCTTTTACATTCAGCATCACTCTGTCAAGGGGAAATAGTATTATTTATAACAAAGATATCTACATACATTTTAAGATGTTGTGTATGCCTGGAAATAATCTGAATTCATGTAAACATTACTGTTTTGAAAACATAGCTTTTCCAAATAAAGTGGTCTCTTGGCACAATTTACCCCGTGTATGGGAGAATGGGACAGGATAAGTTAAGCCAGTTTCACATTTCTGTACTGACTTAAATATTACCACTACATTTTCAAAACCATGTCTGTCTTTATTTTCCAAACACAATTCAAAACAATCACAATTTTTTTTTTGTATTTTAATAGTTTCAAGCATGTTTTAACACTGGCTTAACACCTAGCAAACACTTTGTACTTTGTTGGACACTTCTTGCCCTGTTGTTACTTCATATCCCAATGACAATGACTTGCATTATGCCTGGGAAGAAAACACTTCAATTTGCTCAACTTTCCATTGGCTCAAACACTGGCTCAATTTACCCCATGGCCATTGGCTCAACTTACCCCAAGGAAAACATTTTGACTATATTAGCCCACACAGCTACAAGGATACATTTTCACGCTAGGTTTAGGACCTCACATTGAAGCTTATAGAGACCCCAACTGATGTATAGAACAATCTTCAAATTATGTACTTTGTTTTAGATACAAGCATCATGAAACCTCTACCTCTACCTAACTTGCTTACTACTTTTTCCATGTGGTTTCTTCCTTCACAGACTTTGCTGCAGCAAATTATGTTAATTGACGTGTTAAAACATTTGCAGCATATAATTATATAATTTGGCATTAATAAAATAAAGTGACTGTTTCTCAGAAAACACTTAACCAGAGCAGAAATGACTTCACATGCTCAACTTTACACCTTTACAAACGTGTTTCTGTAAAAAGTTCAATTAAAAGAGGTTAAAGTCACAAATGTTGTTGTTTTGTTAAAAAATACTTTCAATGAAGCTGAGAAAACTAGGTTGCTGTATTACTACACAGTGCTATTCTGGAAGAAAAGACTCTTCTCTGAGTATATTGCCACAGGTTCACGGAATGAGTATTTACTGGAATCTGTGGCAGAAATACCACAGACTATAACTCAGTGTTTTAGATAGCTATGACTATCGATTGGCTGGCACAAATTATACAATGATGCCTTGGGCTTGGGGGCATCACAGTGTGCCTTGATCATGTGACAGTGTGCCATGATCAATGGGAGTTGAACTGTGCTGTCATTTACTCCCCTGACCCGGTAATACCTTGAGCTGTGTAAGGTATCCCTGACAGAGATGGCTGATTAGCTAATCTTCTAGAGTGATTCCCTGAGACACATTCCCTCCATAGCTATACTCTTAAAGCGGCAATCAGCAATTCAAACAATAACAAAACCCTCTCCCTGCCTCTATTTTGGATAAAAAGCTGCAGGAAGGGCCTGGAGAAATGTAGCCACACTCAAATTCTTAGACAGAGCTATTGATGCAAGGACTGACTATTCAATATATCACATTCATAGTTTTAGGCATGTTTTTATGCTATACAGTTATACACCCTTCAGCTCCCCTCTACCACTCCCATCTATCTCCGAACACCATCCAGTTTTGATTTATCTTTGCCATATATTTTTCAACTGTGCTGTGATGTTTCACAAAAGTTCTGAACCTTTCTATTCTCATAGTTTAAACAGATTGTAAATTAAAGATAAACATTGTTGTTAAGAGTATTATTATATTATTGATTGATTGACTATGACTTTTCAAACCACCCAGCAGTGCTATTTGCAGAGTTAATGCCAAGTAAATGTTGCAATTCTTCAGCCATTCCTGAACCTGCGACCAAAAACAAGCTACATATGGACAGTACCAAAACAAATGATCTAATGATTCTCTCTTCAAAAAAACTTTTTTTTTTGTATCAATTAGTATATTTGAGTTTAACCATAATATTTATTGTAATATTTGTTCCTTCTTTTCTGGTGGATTAAACTGAAATTGCAACCAACTTTTTACAGCTTGTTTTAAAAATAGCCGATTATTGCACTTTTAAATAACCGAAAGTGAGAGGTTGTAATGTTAATAAAGGGAAAAAGGCCATTCTTACTAATCTGCTAGCTAGAGAACCAGTTCTGATTTAAGTATAGCTTTTGTATGACATAAAGCTATTAGTGAGAGGTCTAATGCTTTAATATTGAGTAATTTCTGCCCTCTGAATTCATATTTATTATATAAATCGGTCCGTGTAACTTTGTCTGGCTTGCCATTCCAAATAAAATGTACGATTTTTTTACTCATATAGTTTTTTAAAAAGTTGTTAGGTGAGGGCAAATAGGTAAACTGGGATATGACTAAAGATTTCATCAGGGTGACTTTGGAGGGATACAAATTGTGGATTTAAAATAAAACATGAATCATCAGCCCTGGATTTCTAGCCCATTGATATTATTGTGTGATCTGATTTTAATAGCTAATAGTTCAATGGCCAAAATAAATATATATGCCGATAGTGGAGAACCTTGTTTTTCTGCTCTTGACAGCTTAACTTCTTTTGGATAGGGGGCAGTATTTTCACGTCCGGATAAAAAACGTACCCAATTTAATCTGGTTACTACTCCTGCCCAGAAACTAGAATATGCATATAATTTGTAGAATCGGATAGAAAACACTCTAAAGTTTCTAAAACTGTTTGAATGGTGTCTGTGAGTATAACAGAACTCATATGGCAACCTGAGAAGTTTCCATGCAGGAAGTGCCCTGTCTGACAATTTGTTGTCCTTCTGTTGCATCTCTATCGAAATTACAGCATCTGTGCTGTAACGTGACACTTTCTAAGGCTTCAATTGGCTCTCTAAAGCCGCCAGAAAGTGGAATGGGGTGTCTGCTGTCTCTGGGCAAAGTATAGGAGCAGAGTTTGTAAGTGGCCAGCCTGGGGACCTTTTTTCTTTCTCTCTTTGAATGAATACAACGTTGCCCGGTTGGAATATTATCGCTATTTTACGAAAAAAATAGCATAAAAATTGATTTTAACCTCTATGGGCTAGGTGGGACGCTAGCGTGCCACCCGTGGTGCACTCCATCAACAGCAGGTGCATTTCAAGAGCGGCAAATTTGAATCCAAATAAATGTCAAAATTCAAATTTTTCAAACATACAACTATCTTACACTCTTTGAAAGATAAACATCTCCTTAATCTAACCACGTTGTCCGATTTCAAAAAGGTTTTACGGCGAAAGCATAAAGTTAGATTATGTTAGGAGAGTACATTGACAATAGCTGTGTGTAATGTTTTGTCAATTCAAAGACAGGGTCACCAAAACCATAAAACCAGCTAAAATGATGCACTAACCTTTTACAATCTCCATCAGATGACACTCCTAGGACATTATGTTAGACAATGCATGCATTTTTAGTTCTATCAAGTTCATATTTATATCCAAAAACAGCGTTTTACTATGGCATTGATGTTGAGGAAATCGTTTCCCTCCAATAACCGGCAGTCAAGTCAGCACCACAAATTAAATAATTAAAATTAGAAAACATTGGTAAAATATTATATTGTCATTTAAAGAATTATAGATTTACATCTCTTGAACGCAATCAACTTGCCAGATTTAAAAATAACCTTACTGGGAAATCACACTTTGCAATAATCTGAGCACTGCGCCCAGAAAAATACGCGTTGCGATACAGACTAGCCGCCATGTTGGGGAGATCTAAAATCGAAAATACTATGTAAATAATCCATTACCTTTGATTCTCTTCATCAGATGTCACTTCCAGGTATCACAGGTCCATAACGAATGTAGTTTTGTTCAAAAAAGCTCATCATTTATGTCCAAAAATCTCCGTCTTGTTAGCACATGATCTAAGCCAGCCGGATTTCTCGTCATGAACGAGGGGAAAAAATATATTTACGTTCGTTCAAACATGTCAAACGTTGTATAGCATAAATCATTAGGGCCTTTTTTAACCAGAACATGAATAATATTCAAGGTGGACGAATGCATACTCTTTTATAACGTATTGGAACGAGGGTACCCAACATGAACTCGCGCGCCAGGTGTCTAATGGGCCATCATCGTTCCATGGCTCTTGTTCGGTCAGATCTCCCTCCAGAAGACTCAAAACACTTTGTAAAGGCTGGTGACATCTAGTGGAAGCAATAGGAAGTGCCAAAATATTCCTCAGCCCCTGTGTTTTTCAATGGGATAGGTTTAAAGGTAATACAACACATCAGGTATCCACTTCCTGTCAGAAAATGTCTCAGGGTTTTGCCTGCCAAATGAGTTCTGTTATACTCACAGACACCATTCAAACAGTTTTAGAAAATTTAGGGTGTTTTCTATCCATATGTAATAAGTATATGCATATTCTAGTTACTGGGTAGGAGTGGTAACCAGATTAAATCGGGTATGTTTTTTTATCCAGCCGTGTCAATACTGCCCCCTAGCCCTAACAGGTTAAACAGCGTTTGACATGCTTCTAAGTACAGTAATGGAATATTTTGAATTCTGTTGTCATGAAATGCGCTCGCGCGTTACCCTTCGGATAGTGACCTGAACGCACGAACAAAACGGAGGTATTTGGATATAACTATGGATTATTTGGAACCAAAACAACATTTGTTGTTGAAGTAGAAGTCCTGGGAGTGCATTCTGACGAAGAACAGCAACGGTAATCCAATTTTTCTAATAGTAATTCTGAGTTTAGGTGACCCCAAAGTTGGCGGATGTCAAACTAGCTAGCCGTGATGGCCGAGCTATGTACTCTGAATATTGCAAAATGTGCTTTCGCCAAAAAGCTATTTTAAAATCGGACATAGAAATTGCATAAAGGAGTTCTGTATCTATAATTCTTAAAATAATTGTTATGTATTTTGTCAACTTTTATGATGAGTAATTTAGTAAATTCACCGGAAGTTTTCGGTGGGTATGCTAGTTCTGAACATCACATGCTAATGTAAAAAGCTGATTTTTGATATAAATATGAACTTGATTGAACAAAACATGCATGTATTGTATAACATAATGTCCTAGGAGTGTCATCTGATGAATATCATCAAACGTTAGTGCTGCATTTAGCTGTGGTTTGGGTTTATGTGACATATATGCTTGCTTGGAAAATGGCTGTGTTATAATTTGTGTCTATGTACTCTCCTAACACAATCTAATGTTTTGCTTTCGCTGTAAAGCCTTTTTGAAATCAGACAATGTGGTTAGATTAACGAGAGTCTTATCTTTAAGGGAAATAGGCAATGTATTCCTATGGGGAGAGAAGTCATTGCAAACTGTTTGATGTAAACACCTTCTTTTCACTGTTAACCTCTCTGGGGTCGGTGGGACGAAATCGTCCCACCTACGTAACAGCCAGTGGAATCCTGTGGCGCGTTATTCAAATACCTTAGAAATGCTATTACTTCAATTTCTCAAACATATGACTATTTTACACCATTTTAAAGACAAGACTCTCGTTAATCTAACCACACTGTACGATTTCAAAAAGGCTTTACAACGAAAGCAAAACATTAGATTATGTCAGCAGAGTACCCAGCCAGAAATAATCAGACACCCATTTTTCAAGCTAGCATATAATGTCACATAAACCCAAACCACAGCTAAATGCAGCACTAACCTTTGATCTTCATCAGATGACACTTCTAGGACATTATGTTATACAATACATGCATGTTTTGTTCAATCAAGTTCATATTTATATCAAAAAACAGCTTTTTACATTAGCATGTGACGTTCAGAACTAGCATACCCCCCGCAAACTTCCGGTGAATTTACTAAATTACTCACGATAAACGTTCACAAAAAACATAACAATTATTTTAAGAATTATAGATACAGAACTCCTCTATGCACTCGCTATGTCCGATTTTAAAATAGCTTTTCGGTGAAAGCACATTTTGCAATATTCTAAGTAGATAGCCCGGCATCACGGGCTAGGTATTTACACACCCACCAAGTTTAGCCCTCACCAAAGTCAGATTTACTATAAGAAAAATGTTATTACCTTTGCTGTTCTTCGTCAGAATGCACTCCCAGGACTTCTACTTCAATAACAAATGTTGGTTTGGTCCCAAATAATCCATAGTTATATCCAAATAGCGGCGTTTTGTTCGTTTTGTTCAAGACACTATCCGAAAGGGTAAATAAGGGTTTCGTGACAAAAAAAATGTAAATATTCCATTACCGTATTTCGAAGCATGTCAACCGCTGTTTAAAATCCATTTTTATGCCATTTTTCTCGTAAAAAAGCGATAATATTCCGACCGGGAATCTGTGTTTTAGTACAAAGAGAGAGAAAATAAAAACATGGTGTCGCCCCGTGCACGCGCCTCAGCTCATTGTCCTCTGATAGACCACTTAACCAAAGGCGCTAAAGTTTTTCAGCCAGCGGCTGGAATTACATCATTCAGCTTTTTCCCGGGTTCTGAGAGCCTATGGGAGCCGTAGGAAGTGTCACGTTACAGCAAAGATCCTAAATTTTCAATAAACAGAGCCAAGAAGCCCAAGGAATGGTCAGAGAGGGTACTTCCTGTACAGAATCTTCTCAGGTTTTTGCCTGCCATATGAGTTCTGTTATACTCACAGACACCATTCAAACAGTTTTAGAAACTTTAGGGTGTTTTCTATCCAAAGCCAATAATTATATGCATATTCTAGTTTCTGGGCAGTAGTAATAACCAGATTATATCGGGTACGTTTTTTATCCGGCCGTGTAAATACTTCCCCCTAGCCCTAACAGGTTAACCTCTTGGGGCTAGGTGGGACGCTAGCGTGCCACCTGTGGTGCACTCCATCAACAGCAGGTGCATTTCAAGAGCGGCAAATTTGAATCCAAATAAATGTCAAAATTCAAATTTTTCAAAAATACAACTATGTTACACCATTTGAAAGATAAACATCTCCTTAATCTAACCACGTTTTACGATTTCAAAAAGGTTTTACGGCGAAAGCATAAATTTAGAGTATGTTAGGACAGTACATTTACAAGAGTTGTGTGTAATGTTTTGTCAAGTCAAAGACAGGGTCACCAAAACCATAAAACCAGCTAAAATGATACACTAACCTTTTACAATCTCCATCAGATGACACTCCTAGGACATTATGTTAGACAATGCATGCATTTTTAGTTCTATCAAGTTCATATTTATATACAAAAACAGCGTTTTACTATGGCATTGATGTTGAGGAAATCGTTTCCCTCCAATAACCGGCAGTCAAGTCAGCGTCACAAATTAAATAATTAAAATTAGAAAACATTGGTAAAATATTATATTGTCATTTAAAGAATTATAGATTTACATCTTTTGAACGCAATCAACTTGCCAGATTTAAAAATAACCTTACTGGGAAATCACACTTTGCAATAATCTGAGCACTGTGCCCAGAAAAATACGCGTTGCGATACAGACTAGACGTCATGTTGGGGAGATCTAAAATCGAAAATACTATGTAAATAATCCATTACCTTTGATTCTCTTCATCAGATGTCACTTCCAGGTATCACAGGTCCATAACGAATGTAGTTTTGTTCAAAAAAGCTCATCATTTATGTCCAAAAATCTCCGTCTCGTTAGCACATGATGTAAGCCAGCCGGACTTCTCGTCATGAACGAGGGGAAAAAATATATTTCCGTTCGTTCAAACATGTCAAACGTTGTATAGCATAAATCATTAGGGCCTTTTTTAACCAGAACATGAATAATATTCAAGGTGGACGAATGCATAGCCTTTTATAACGTATTGGAACGAGGGTACCCAACATGAAGTAGCGCGCCAGGTGTCTAATGGGACATCACCGTTCCATGGCTCTTGTTCGGTCAGATCTCCCTCCAGAAGACTCAAAACACTTTGTAAAGGCTGGTGACATCTAGTGGAAGCAATAGGAAGTGCCAAAATATTCCTAAACCCCTGTGTTTTTCAATGGGATAGGTTTAAAGTCAATACAACACATCAGGTATCCACTTCCTGTCAGAAAATGTCTCAGGGTTTTGCCTGCCAAATGAGTTCTGTTATACTCACAGACACCATTCAAACAGTTTTGGAAACTTTAGAGTGTTTTCTATCCATATATAATAAGTATATGCATATTCTAGTTACTGGGTAGGATTAGTAACCAGATTAAATCGGGTACATTTTTTTTATCCAGACGTGCAAATGCTGCCCCCTAGACCCAACAGGTTAAAGGTTAATGCCACACGTTCAAGGTTAGGCTTGCACAGATCGGGAGGACCTCAGGAACGTTCCTGAGGTCGAATTGTGCTTCTAACCCTAACGGTTCTCTCGCTGTCACCCAAAAGCACTTGAAATGTATGGCCAGGCTTCATTTTGGGCCTACTTTTTTTCAAGGTCGCTGCGCTCAGACCGAGCGAGCTACGGTCAAGCGGGGCATCTCATTGGACTCGGCACAGCCTAGAGATTATGGTAATGCCATTGCAGGTTCTGTGTGTCTTTAAGCCCCACATTGTGTCACTCCATCCTTGCTGTGCTGTGTGTGTGTGTGTGTGTGTGTGTGTGTGTGTGTGTGTGTGTGTGTGTGTGTGTGTGTGTGTGTGTGTGTGTGTGTGTGTGTGTGTGTGTGTGTGTGTGTGTGTGTGTGTGTGTGTGTGTGTGTGTGTGTGTGTGTGAGAGCTTTTCTTTGACATCTGATGGGAGAAATGACTGATTTACAGTTCATGAGGGTTGCCTAATCACTCATATGAAGTTGTGGAAAGAGCTTTTTAACCCTTCTAAACAGCCCCTATGACACCATTTAAGGCACTTCTGGTTGACACAGGAAGCTTAAATTGAACACATATCCTCCTTGGGTTAGGCTCTTATGGACTATTGAGTTTTAAGTATTTACATTAAGAACTGACTTATTTACGGAGGGTTGAATGAGTTTGTGTTATTTCAGAAAATCACTGAAATCTCGCAGAGCTCCGAAACCCACCTTTAACGGATTCATCTGAACACGCTGCAACTGGATCTGTAACTTTTTTGGCAAAAAAACTACTTTTTTTGAACATCACCAATTGTACATTGTACGATTTCTCTTAAATGACGATTGAGAAATGTCTGTTTCTTTTTTTCGTGACACCGTAGGCTCATGTACTTTGATGTGAAGCGGTCAAATTAGCGCTCTGTTTTAATTTTTGACCTGTGTTTTTCTGGATTTTTTTGTTGTTATTCTGTCTCTCACTGTTCAAATAAACCTACCATTAAAATTATAGACTGATAATTTCTTTGTCAGTGGGCAAACGTACAAAATCAGCAGGGGATCAAATACTTTTTTCCCTCACTGTGAATCCACAGTTAAACGAGTCCTATATCGACATAACCTGAAAAGACGCTCAGCAAGGAAGAAGCCACTGCTCCAAAACTGCCATAAAAAAGCCAGACTACGGTTTGCAACTGCACATGGGGACAAAGATTGTACTTTTTTGAGAAATGTCCTCTGGTCTGATTAAACAAAAATGGAACTGTTTGGCAATAATGACCATCGTTATGTTTTGAGGAAAAAGGGGGAGGCCTGCAAGCTGAAGAACACCATCCCAATCATGAAGCACGGGGGTGGCAGCATCATGTTGTGGGATTGCTTTGCTGCAGGAGGGACTGGTGCACTTCGCAAAATGGATGACATCATGAGAAAGGAAAATTATGTGGATATATTGAAGCAACATTTCAAAACGTCAGTCAGGAAGTTAAAGCTTGGTCGCAAATGGGTCTCCCAAATGGACAATGACCCCAATCATACTTCCAAAGTTGTGGCAAAATACCTTAACCTCTATGGGCTAGGTGGGACGCTAGCGTCCCCCTCGTGGTGCACTCCATCAACAGCAGGTGCATTTCAAGAGCGGCAAATTTGAAACCAAATAAATGTCAAAATTCAAATTTTTCAAACATACAACTATCTTACACTCTTTCAAAGATAAACATCTCCTTAATCTAACCACGTTGTCCGATTTCAAAAAGGTTTTACGGCGAAAGCATAAAGTTAGATTATGTTAGGAGAGTACATTGACAATAGCTGTGTGTAATGTTTTGTCAATTCAAAGACAGGGTCACCAAAACCATAAAACCAGCTAAAATGATGCACTAACCTTTTACAATCTCCATCAGATGACACTCCTAGGACATTATGTTAGACAATGCATGCATTTTTAGTTCTATCAAGTTCATATTTATATCCAAAAACAGCGTTTTACTATGGCATTGATGTTGAGGAAATCGTTTCCCTCCAATAACCGGCAGTCAAGTCAGCACCACAAATTAAATAATTAAAATTAGAAAACATTGGTAAAATATTATATTGTCATTTAAAGAATTATAGATTTACATCTCTTGAACGCAATCAACTTGCCAGATTTAAAAATAACCTTACTGGGAAATCACACTTTGCAATAATTTGAGCACTGCGCCCAGAAAAATACGCGTTGCGATACAGACTAGCCGCCATGTTGGGGAGATCTAAAATCGAAAATACTATGTAAATAATCCATTACCTTTGATTCTCTTCATCAGATGTCACTTCCAGGTATCACAGGTCCATAACGAATGTAGTTTTGTTCAAAAAAGCTCATCATTTATGTCCAAAAATCTCCGTCTTGTTAGCACATGATCTAAGCCCGCCGGACTTCACTTCATGAACGAGGGGAAAAAATATATTTACGTTCGTTCAAACATGTCAAACGTTGTATAGCATAAATCATTAGGGCCTTTTTTAACCAGAACATGAATAATATTCAAGGTGGACGAATGCATTCTCTTTTATAACGTATTGGAACGAGGGTACCCAACATGAACTCGTGCGCCAGAGTCTAATCGGCCATCACCGTTCCATGGCTCTTGTTCGGTCAGATCTCACAGTAAAAGACTCAAAACACTTTGTAAAGGCTGGTGACATCTAGTGGAAGCAATAGGAAGTGCCAAAACATTAATCAACCCCTGTGTGTTTCAATGGCATAGGCTTAAAGGTAATTCAACACATCAGGTATCCACTTCCTGTCAGAAAATGTCTCAGGGTTTTGCCTGCCAAATGAGTTCTGTTATACTCACAGACACCATTCAAACAGTTTTAGAAACTTTAGGGTGTTTTCTATCCATATATAATAAGTATATGCATATTCTAGTTACTGGGTAGGATTAGTAACCAGATTAAATCGCGTACGTTTTTTTATCCAGACGTGAAAATACTGCCCCCTAGCCCCAACAGGTTAAGGACAACAAAGTCAAGGTATTGGAGTGGCAATCACAAAGCCCTGACCTCAACATACAGAAAATGTGTGGGCAGAATTGAAAAAGAGTGTGCGAGCGAGGAGGCCTATAAACCTGACTCAGTTACACCAGCTCTGTCAGGAGGAAAAGGACAAAATTATTGTGGAAAGCTTGTGGAAGGCTACCCAAAACGTTTGACCAAAGTTAAACAATTTAAAGGCAATGCTACCAAATACTAATTGAGTGTATGTAAACTTCTGACCCACTGGGAATGTGATGAAAGAAATAAAAGCTGAAATAAATCATTCTCTCTACTATTATTGTGACTTTCACATTCTTAAAATAAAGTGGTGATCCTAACTGACCTAAGACAGGGAATTTTTAATAGGATTAAATGTCAGGAATTGTGAAAAAGTTTAAATGTATTTGGCTGAGGTGTAGGTAAACTTCCGACTTCAACTGTATATAACTGTTTATATATATATATATATATAAAAATCTTGCATATCTTAATTTATTTCCACAATAAACAAATAATATGTGTAATAATATAGTCTCTTTATACGAAGGATTGTTATTTACAAAAATTACATATTTTAACTAGCAATTCTTATTTTGTTAATCAATTATTGTGATTCATCCTTTACTGTCCCTAACATTATTACCCCTTAGCAATAGATGTAGGGTACAAATATACACTCTCCTGTAACGCCCTGGCCATAGACAGGGGTTTTTGTTCTTTACTGAACATAGAACGCCCACCCTGGCCGGGTGTTACATTGGGTGGGCGTTCTATGTTCATTTTTCTATGTTTTTGTATTTCTTTGTTTTGGGCCGTGTGTGGCTCCCAATCAGGCACAGCTGTAGTTCGTTGTTGCTGATTGGGAGTCACACAAGGAGCCTGTTTTTCCTTTGGGTTTGGTGGGGGATTGTTTCTGTTTAGTGTCTTGCACCTGACAGTTCTGTTTGGCTGTCGGTTTTCTTGTTTTTGTTGTATAGTGTTCTTACGGTTATTAAAATTAAAGATGAACACTAACTCCGCTGCACCTTGGTCTACTTCCACAGACAGCCGTTACATCTCCCCACCCTTCCCCCCAAAAAACAAACACCATTTCAAATGTTCAACAGTTGTTCCATCCCCGAGCCCAACTCAAGAGATGACTTGATGTGCGAATGCATATACAGTTGTAGCTCTTCGAGAAGGCATGCAAAATTGAGCAAGAATGGGGAGATTTGCTTAACCAATGTCAAGTCCTAGGTGATGGAGCTCAGATACACCCCTTTCCCCTGAAACACACACACGCTGGTCCCCGTTGTGGCTATATTTTCCATTCATCTCTGAGCAGTCAGATCTTTTATTTTGTGCCGCCAGGGCTACAATAATTTACTCCCTCTCTGATTGTCTGAGTGTGACCCTTTATCCATGGGTTACTGCAGCTAGTGTTGCCAGCACTGCCACTACCTGCATAGGAGTCTCCACCAGAATTCCCACCGGCTAAGTACAATGTCGTCAAGGTTGTCGTTAGCAGCTTTGAGAAATTCCTTGTACATTATGCCCACCGGTTCTCAGTACATGGTGCAGACAGGAATAAAGAAGAAGAAAGGTGGAGGTGTATGTTTCATGATTAACTACTCATGGTGTGATTGTGACAACGTACAGGAACTCAAGTCCTTTTATTCACCCGACCTAGAATACCTCACAATCAAATGCCGACCATATTACCTCCCAAGAGAATTCTCTTCGGTTAGTCACAGCCATGTAAATTCCCCTCAAGCCGATACCACGACGGCCCTCAAGGAACTACACTGGACTTTGCGTAAACTGAAAACAACATATCCTGTGGCCAGATTTATTTTAGCCAGGGACTTTAGCAAATCAAATCTGAGAAAAACGCTACCAAAGTTCTATCAACACATTGCCTGTAGTGCTCACGCTTCAAAAACTCTAGACCATTGTTACTCTCCCTTCCGGGATGGCTACAAGGCATTCCCCCGCCCTCCCTTCGGCAAATAAGATCACGACTCCATCCTGCTCCTCCCTTCCTATAGACAGAAACTCAAACAGGAAGTATCCGTGCTAAGGTCTATTCAACGCTGGTCTGACTAATCAGAATCTATGCTTCAAGATTGTTTTGATAATGCGGACTGGGATATGTTCCGGGTTGCCTCTGACAATAACATTTAAATATGCACAGACACAATGAATGAGTTCATCTAGAAGTGTATAGCGGATGTTGCTCCCACTGTGACTATTAAAACCATTCTAAACCAAAAACTGTGTGCTGGATGGCAGCATTCGTGCAAAACTGAAATCGTGGACCAACGCATTTAACCATGGCAAGGTGACTGGAAATATGTTTGAATACAAACAGTGCAGTTGAGCTCTCCTGTGTCTTGAAAAACGTTTAAAAAAATGTCTCGCATCACATGCACATGCAGGTGCGCGCAATAATGAAGTGACGACATCCCAGGGACGTCAACTTCCCTTCATTCTAATTCGGTCTCTGTTCATCATTGACGCTTCAAACAACTTTATAAAGATCGTTGACATCTAGTGGAAGCCGTAGGGAGTGCGAAATGAATCCTTTGTCACTGTGTGATCTGTTAGCAAAGACTCTCAAATAGTACAGCCACAAAATTCTCATTTCCTGGTTGTATTTTTCTCAGGTTTTTGCCTGCCATATGAGTTTTGTTATACTTACAGACACCATTCAAACAGTTTTAGAAAATTCAGAGTGTTTCTATCCAAATCTGTTAAAACCTCTTACATCTAGACGTTCCGCTAGCGGAACACCTGCTCCAATATCCAATGATAGGCGTGGCGCGAATTACAAATTCCTCAAAAATACAAAAACTTCAATTTTTCAAACATATGACTATTTTACAGCATTTTAAAGACGCTCCTTTATCTAACCACACTGTCCGATTTCAAAAAAGCTTTACAGCGAAAGCAAAACATTAGATTATGTCAGCAGAGTACCCAGACAGAAATAATCAGACACCCATTTTTCAAGCTAGCATATAATGTCACAAAAAACAAAACCACAGCTAAATGCAGCACTAACCTTTGATGATCTTCATCAACATTATGTTATACAATACATGCATGTTTTGTTCAATCAAGTTCATATTTATATCAAAAACCAGCTTTTTACATTAGCGTGTGACGTTCAGAACTAGCATACCCCCCGCAAACTTCCGGGGAATTCGCTAACATTTTACTAAATTACTCACGATAAACGTTCACAAAAAGCATAACAATTATTTTAAGAATTATAGATACAGACCTCCTCTATGCACTCGATATGTCCGATTTTAAAATAGCTTTTTGGTGAAAGCACATTTTGCAATATTCTAAGTACATAGCCCAGGCATCACGGGCTTGCTATTTAGACACCCGGCAAGTTTAGCACTCACCATAATCATATTTACTATTATAAAAGTTTGATTACCTTTTGTTGTCTTCGTCAGAATGCACACCCAGGACTGCTACTTCAATAACAAATGTTGGTTTGGTCCAAAATAATCCATCGTTATATCCGAATAGCGGCGTTTTGTTCGTGCGTTCCAGACACTATCCGAAATAGTAAAGAAGTGTCGCGCGCATGGCGCAATTCGTGACAATAAAATTCTAAATATTCCATTACCGTACTTCGAAGCATGTCAACCGCTGTTTAAAATCAATTTTTCCGTCATTTTTCTCGTAGAAAAGCGATAATATTCCGACAGGGAATCTCCTTTTCGGCAAACAGAGGAAAAAATCCCAAAGGCGGGGGCGGTCGGGTCATGCGCATAAGCCCAGTGTCCCTTGATCGGCCACTTGAGAAAGGCGATAATGTGTTTCAGCCTGGGGCTGGAATGACGACATTCTGTTTTTTCCCGGGCTCTGAGCGCCTATGGACAACGTGGGAAGTGTCACGTTAGAGCAGAGATCCTTAGTAAATGATAGAGATGGAAAAGAAGTTCAAGAAATGGTCAGACAGGCCACTTCCTGTAAAGGAATCTCTCAGGTTTTGACCTGCCATTTGAGTTCTGTTATACTCACAGACACCATTCAAACAGTTTTAGAAAATTTAGGGTGTTTTCTATCCATATGTAATAAGTATATGCATATTCTAGTTACTGGGTAGGAGTGGTAACCAGATTAAATCGGGTATGTTTTTTATCCAGCCGTGTCAATACTGCCCCCTAGCCCTAACAGGTTAAACAATACATGCATGTTTTGTTCAATCAAGTTCATATTTATATCAAAAACCAGCTTTTTACATTAGCATGTGACGTTCAGAACTAGCATTCCCACCAAACACTTCCGGTGAATTTACTAAATTACTCACGATAAACGTTCACAAAAAACATAACAATTATTTTAAGAATTATAGATACAGAACTCCTTTGTGCAATCGAGGTGTCCGATTTTAAAATAGCTTTTCGGTGAAAGCACATTTTGCAATATTCTGAGTACATAGCAAGGCATCACAGGGCTAGCTATTTAGACACCCAGCAAGTTTAGCCTTCACCAAACTCCGATTTACTATTAGAAAAGTTTGATTACCTTTGGTGTTCTTCGTCAGAATGCACTCCCAGGACTGCTACTTCAATAACAAATGTTGGTTTGGTTCAAAATAATCCATTGTTATATCCAAATAGCGGCGTTTTGTTCGTGCGTTCAAGACACTATCCGAATGGTAAAGAAGGGTGACGAGTGGTCACGCGCACAACGCAGTTCGTGACAAAAAATGTCTAAATATTCCATTACCGTACTTCGAAGCATGTCAACCGCTGTTTAAAATCTATTTTTATGCAATTTTTTCGTAAAAAAGCGATAATATTCCGACCGGGAGTGGTGGTTTTCGTTCAAAGATAAAACATGGAGTCAACTCGTGCACGAGCCCTAGTACTGTGACCAGCCACTATCCAAACGCGCTAATGTTTTTCAGCCAGAGCCTGCAAAGCCACGATTCAGCTTTTTGCCGCCTTCTGAGAGCCCATGGGAGCCGTAGGAAGTGTCACGTAACAGCAGAGATCCCCTGTATTGGATAGAGATAATCAAGAAGGGCAAGAAATTGTCAGACAGGGCACTTCCTGCATGGAATCTTCTAAGGTTTTGGCCTGCCAAATGAGTTCTGTTATACTCACAGACACCATTCAAACAGTTTTAGAAACTTTGGAGTGTTTTCTATCCAAAGCTAATAATTATATGCATATTCTAGTTTCTGGGCAGGAGTAATAATCACATTAAATCGGGTACGTTTTTTATCCGGACGTGAAAATACTGCCTCCTAGCCATAACAGGTTAATAATATGCATATCCTAGCTTCTGAGTTGGTGTAGGAGGCAGTTAAAAATGGGCGCATATTTTTTTCAAAATTCTCAATACTGCCCCCTAGCCCGTAGAGGTTAATTGACTACAGCTCAGCCTTCAACACCATAGTACCCACCAAGCTCATCATTATACTCGGAGCCCTGGGTCTGAACCCCGCCCTGTGCAACTGGGTCCTGGACTTCCTGACGGTCCACCCCTAGGTGGTTGAAGGTATTAAACAAAACCTCCACTGCACTGATCCTCAACACAGGGGCCCCAAAAGGGTGTGTGCTCGGCCCCTCCTGTACTCTCTGTTCACCCATAGCTGCGAGGCCAAGCACGCCTCCTACTTAATCATCAAGTTTGCAGATGACACAACAGTAGTAGGCCTGATTACCAACAATGACGAGACAGTCTACAGGGAGGATGTGAGGGCCTTTGCGGAGTGGTGCCAGGAAAATAACCTCTCCCTCAACGTCAACAAAATTAAGGAGCTGATCGTGGACTTCAGGAGACAGCAAAGGGAGCACGCCCCATCCACATCGATGGGGCCAGAGTGAAAACCTTCAAGTTCCTCTGCGTATACATCTCTGCCCTAAGTAAATAGACATTGAATCACTAGTCACTTCAATAATGGAACACCGGTCACTTTAACCTGTTGGGGATAGGTGGCAGTATTTGCACGGCCGGATAAAAAAACGTACCCGATTTAATCTGGTTACTACTCCTGCCCAGTAACTAGAATATGCATATAATTATTGGCTTTGGATAGAAAACACCCTAAAGTTTCTAAAACTGTTTGAATGGTGTCTGTGAGTATAACAGAACTCATATGGCAGCCAAAAACCTGAGAAGATTCCTTACAGGAAGTGGCCTGTCTGACAAGTTCTTGTTCATCTTGGCTCTGTTTATTGAAGACTGAGGATCTTTGCTGTAACGTGACACTTCCTACGGCTCCCATAGGCTCTCAGAACCCGGGAAAAAGCTGAACGATATCGAGGCAGCCCCTGGCTGAAAAACATTAGCGCGTTTGGATAGTGGCCTGTCAGAGGACCATCAGACTGGGGCTCGTGCACGAGGGCACGAGATGTTTTTATTTTCTCTCTCTTTGAATGTAAACACGCTTTCCCGGTCGGAATATTATCGCTTTTTTACGAGAAAAATGGCATAAAAATTGATTTTAAACAGCGGTTGACATGCTTCGAAGTACGGTAATGGAATATTTAGAATTTTTTTGTCACGAAACGCGTCGGGCGCGTGACCCTTATTTACCCTTCAGATAGTGTCTTGAACGCACAAACAAAACGCCGCTATTTGGATATAACTATGGATTATTTGGGACCAAACCAACATTTGTTATTGAAGTAGAAGTCCTGGGAGTGCATTCTGACGAAGAACACCAAAGGTAATCAAACTTTTCTAATAGTAAATCGGAGTTTGGTGAGTGCCAAACTTGGTTGGTGTCAAAATAGCTAGCCTGTGATGGCTGGGCTATCTACTTAGAATATTGCAAAATGTGCTTTCACCGAAAGCTATTTTAAAATCGGACATAGTGAGTGCATAGAGGAGTTCTGTATCTATAATTCTTAAAATAATTGTTATGTTTTTTGTGAACGTTTATCGTGAGTAATTTAGTAAATTCACCGGAAGTGTTCGGTGGGAATGCTAGTCACATGCTAGTCACATGCTAATGTAAAAAGCTGGTTTTTGATATAAATATGAACTTGATTGAACAAAACATGCATGTATTGTATAACATAATGTCCTAGGGGTGTCATCTGATGAAGATCATCAAAGGTTAGTGCTGCATTTAGCTGTGGTTTGGGTTTATGTGACATTATATGCTAGCTTGAAAAATGGGTGTCTGATTATTTCTGGCTGGGTACTCTGCTGACATAATCTAATGTTTTGCTTTCGTTGTAAAGCCTTTTTGAAATCGTACAGTGTGGTTAGATTAACGAGAGTCTTGTCTTTAAAATGGTGTAAAATAGTCATATGTTTGAGAAATTGAAGTAATAGCATTTCTAAAGTATTTGAATATCGCACCACGGGATTACACTGGCTGTTGAGTAGGTGGGATGTCCCACCTAGCCCATAGAGGTTAATAATGTTTACACACTGTTTTACTAATTTCATATGTATACAGTGCATTCGGAAACTATTCAGGCCCCTTCACTTTTACACAATTTGTTATGTTATTGCCTTATTCTAACATGAATTATATAAAAACAATTCCTCATCAATCTACACACAATGCCCCATTATAACAGGGCTCCGGGCAGCCGAGCGGAAATGGAGGAAAACTCGCCTCCCTGCGGACCTGGCATCCTTTCACTCCCTCCTCTCTACATTCTCCTCTTCTGTCTCTGCTGCTAAAGCCACTTTCTACCACTCTAAATTCCAAGCATCTGCCTCTAACCCTAGGAAGCTCTTTGCTACCTTCTCCTCCCTCCTGAATCCTCCCCCCCCTCCCCCCCCTCCTCCCTCTCTGCGGATGACTTCGTCAACCATTTTGAAAAGAAGGTTGACGATATCCGATCCTCGTTTGCTAAGTCAAACGACACCGCTGGTCCTGCTCACACTGCCCTACCCTGTGCTTTGACCTCTTTCTCCCCTCTCTCTCCAGATGAAATCTCGCGTCTTGTGACGGCCGGCCGCCCAACAACCTGCCCACTTGACCCTATCCCCTCCTCTCTTCTCCAGACCATTTCCGGAGACCTTCTCCCCTTCTTCACCTCGCTCATCAACTCATCCTTGACCGCTGGCTACGTCCCTTCCGTCTTCAAGAGAGCGAGAGTTGCACCCCTTCTGAAAAAACCTACACTCGATCCCTCCGATGTCAACAACTACAGACCAGTATCCCTTCTTTCTTTTCTCTCCAAAACTCTTGAACGTGCCGTCCTTGGCCAGCTCTCCTGCTATCTCTCTCAGAATGACCTTCTTGATCCTAATCAGTCAGGTTTCAAGACTGGGCATTCAACTGAGACTGCTCTTCTCTGTGTCACGGAGGCTCTCCGCACTGCTAAAGCTAACTCTCTCTCCTCTGCTCTCATCCTTCTAGACCTATCTGCTGCCTTTGATACTGTGAACCATAAGATCCTCCTCTCCACCCTCTCCGAGTTGGGCATCTCCGGCGCGGCCCACACTTGGATTGCGTCCTACCTGACAGGTCGCTCCTACCAGGTGGCGTGGCGAGAATCTGTCTCCGCACCATTCGCTCTCACCACTGGTGTCCCCAGGGCTCTGTTCTAGGCCCTCTCCTATTCTCGCTATACACCAAGTCACTTGGCTCTGTCATATCTTCACATGGTCTCTCCTATCATTGCTATGCAGACGACACACAATTAATCTTCTCCTTTCCCCCTTCTGATAACCAGGTGGCGAATCGCATCTCTGCATGTCTGTCAGACATATGAGTGTGGATGACAGATCACCAGCTCAAGCTAAACCTCGGCAAGACGGAGCTGCTCTTCCTCCCGGGGAAGGACTGCCCGTTCCATGATCTCGCCATCACGGTTGACAACTCCCTTGTGTCCTCCTCCCAGAGTGCTAAGAACCTTGCGTGATCCTGGACAACACCCTGTCATTCTCCACTAACATCAAGGCGGTGACCCGATCCTGTAGGTTCATGCTCTACAACATTCGCAGAGTACGACCCTGTCTCACACAGGAAGCGGCGCAGGTCCTAATCCAGGCACTTGTCATCTCCCGTCTGGATTACTGCAACTCGCTGTTGGCTCGGCTCCCTGCCTGTGCCATTAAACCCCTACAACTCATCCAGAACGCCGCAGCCCGTCTGGTGTTCAACCTTCCCAAGTTCTCTCACGTCACCCCGCTCCTCCGCTTTCTCCACTGGCTTCCAGTTGAAGCTCGCATCCGCTACAAGACCATGGTGATTGCCTACGGAGCTGTGAAGGGAACGGCACCTCCATACCTTCAGGCTCTGATCAGGCCCTACACCCAAACAAGGGCACTGCGTTCATCCACCTCTGGCCTGCTGGCCCCCCTACCTCTGAGGAAGCACAGTTCCCGCTCAGCCCAGTCAAAACTGTTCGCTGCTCTGGCACCCCAATGGTGGAACAAGCTCCCTCACGACGCCAGGACAGCGGAGTCAGTCACCACCTTGCGGAGACACCTGAAACCCCACCTCTTTAAGGAATACCTAGGATAGGATAAAGTAATCCTTCTAACCCCCCCCCCCCCTTAAAAGATTTAGATGCACTATTGTAAAGTGGTTGTTCCACTGGATATCATAAGGTGAATGCACCAATTTGTAAGTCGCTCTGGATAAGAGCGTCTGCTAAATGACTTAAATGTAATGTAAATGTAAATAACAAAGCAAAAACAGGTTTTTAGAAATTTGTGCAAAAAACTGAAATACCTTATTTACATAAGTATTCAGACCATTTGCTATGAGAATCAACATTGAGCTCAGGTGCATCCTGTTTTCATTGATCATCCTTGACATGTTTTTACAACTTGATTGGAGTCCACCTTTGGTAAATTCATTTGGACATGATTTGGAAAGGCACACATCTGTCTATATAAGGTCCCACAGTTGGCAGTGCAAGTCAGAGCAAAAACCAAGCCATGAGGTTGAAGGAATTGTCCGTAGAGCTCCGAGTCAATATTGTGTCGGCACAGATCTGGGGAAGTGTACTAAAATATTTCTGCAGCATTTAAGCTCCCCAAGAAAACAGTGGCCTCCATCATTTTTAAATTAAATACGTAGGAGAAGGGCCTAGGTCAGGAAGGTTACCAAGAACCCAATAGTCACTCTGACAGAGCGCCATAATTGCTCTGTGGAAATGGAAGAACCTTCCAGAAGGACAACCATCTCTGCAGCACTCCACCAATTAGGCCTTTACGGTAGAGTGGCCAGATGGAAGCCACTCCTCAGTAAAAGGCACATGACAGCCCGCTTGGAGTTTGCAAAAAGGCACTTAAAGGACTCTCAGACCATTTGAAACAATATGCTCTGGTCTGATGAAACCAAGATTGAACTCTTTGGCCTGCATGCCAAGCATCACATATGGAGGAATCCTGGCACCATCCCTACAGTGAAGCATGGTGATGGCGGCATCATGTTGTGGGGATGTTTTCAGAGGCAGGGACTGGGAGACTAGTCAGGAAAACCTGCTCCAGAGTGCTCAGGACCTCAGACTGCGGCGAAGGTTCACCTTCCAACAGGACAACGACCCTAAGCACACAGCCAAGACAACTTAGGAGTGGCTTCGGGACAAGTCTCTGAATGTCCTTGAGTGGCCCAGCCAGAGCCCGGACTTGAACCCGATCGAACATCTCTGGATAGACCTGGAAATAGCTGTGTAGCTACGCTCCCCATCCATTCTGACAGGGCTTGAGAGGATCTGTAGAGAAGAATGGGAGAAACTCCCCAAATACAGGTGTGCCAATCTTGTAGCGCCATACCCAAGAAGACTCAAGGCTGTAATCTCTGGCAAAGTGCTTCAACAAAGTCCTGAGTTAAGGGGTCTGAATACTTATGTAAATATTATATTTCAGTTTTTTATTTGTAAGAAATGTTCATACATTCTTACAAATGTATTGTCTGTAGATTGATGAGGGAAGGAAAAACTATTTAATACATTTTAGAATAAGGCTGTAAGTTAAGAAAATGTGGAAAAAGTCAAGGGTTATCAATGCTTTCCGAATGCACTGTATACTGTATTCTAGTCAATTACATCCTATTCAACTATTGCTTCATAAATAATATTCTATCTTACAGATATACTAAATATTCTATCCACATCCTGTCCACAATGTATATGCATCCCATCACACACTATATACATGTATATACCATATCATCACAAAATTGAAAACTCTCTCTGACACAACTCCTGCTCGCAGACACATGTATTTAGAGAGTTGGGCCAATCCGCTTTCTGCATGATGATGCATTTACATGACACTTCAACATTCTATGGCAGCCATGTTAGTTCCCTATTAACATTACATGGGGAATATTTTAATAATACTATAAAACTGCATGCCTAGAATGAGTATTATGATGCATTTACATGATCCTACAACATTCTATGGCAGCCATGTTACTCCACATTAACGTTACATTAGGAATATTTAAACAATGCTATGTAACTGAATCTGTACAATTAGAACAATATTCAAAATTAAAAAGCTGGCCTAACTCTCTAAATATATTATAGCTCCGGGCATGACCACCACCTCCGTTAGAATGTTTGAAAATTATGTAATTCACAGTCATTGTGAAAATTACATAATCTGAAAAGTTTCAAAGTCATCTCACTTTAGTGCCCAATTTATCTGAGCTCACATGCTCGATATTGTCCTGTTGACAACATAGGTAGAACTCTATTTAATTTTTTACTTTTGATCCAGCTATTCCAGTGTGGAAATTATCTGGGGATTTCAAAGTAGGTTTCACTTTCCACTTGCACTGCACAGTTAGACCATCAGCGATTGGCCAGATTTATACTGCAGCATGAGAAGACACTAATAAATCACTTGAAATGGCACTACTGTTTACAGTGATCTTTATTTATGGATGTGCCAAAGCCCTGAGAATATTTGTGATTGACAATTATTTTGTTAAACAATTTTGCCAGGAGAGATCATGAATGTTCTTTTTGCAAAAGCTACGCTTGGGCTAGGTAATGTTTGCTAGCTAGCTACCCAGCTAGCTAGCAATACATTTGGCAAAATGTAAATGCACAATACATTTGGCAAAATGGGCCTAAGTATGTGGTAACATTTTATCAGAAACTTCATAGCTGAATTATTTTCATGGATAGTGGCAGTTGGCCAGAGCCAACTCTGGAAGTTAGCCATGTTTTGGTAAACTATAGTTGGTTAGCTGGTGGCAGCATTGATGACTGTCTAGCTAGCTATCGAGCTAGTTTATTTGATGGGAAACAATATTTCTGCTAAATTTATTAACTAGCTCATTAAAATGCATTTTATATACATGTGTTGTGTCATCAAATAATGTATTATCTACCCAAGAAATGTATCTAACTAGCTGGCTAGCCCTATGTGTGTACATTTTGTAGACCCCTCTGGCAAGAATGCAGTATCCTTTCTAGATTTGAACACTTTCCCAGAGTATGAGTATGCTGTAGCCTAATCATAGATGACACATCACATTTTATATTATATTTACCAAGAACAACTAGCTACTGCATTTGATTTGGTATCTACAAGTGATTATTTCATTAGTTACATTGGTTATCAAGGTTTTGTGTATTCAAGTTTCAAGTCTCAAGTTTTACTGTCATGTGTGCAGGTAAAGTGAAATTATTTCTTGCAAACTCTTTCCCAACAGCGCAGTAATCAATATCAGTAGTATTGATTTTAGAAGTGTGTAGATGTGTGATACTCAACCCTTCTGCATCCACGTACTGAGCATTATAATACATTCCTAACAATGTTGTTTACATGAGTTTTTTCTGTAGGATTCTAGTTTAGAAGAGCCACAGTCCTCATTCGTCGGAAACTATCCCAGGATCTCCAGACATCCCAGACCGAGGACAGCGTCGCTGGTGCACCTGCCTGAATTGCCGTGAGATGGCTACTGACCTTGAGAGAAAGTGCTATGGTCAGGGCCTGGACAGATGTGAGAGCAGGATGGCACACATGGAACTTTTTTACCTGGAGGGGATTTTGTGGCTTGTCCGGTCTACTAGAAATGTAATTTTGGCGTTGGCCGATCTGCAGTACAGACATGCAGCATAAACACAAGGTTGTTCAGCAGTATGGAGCCTTGGGACACGGACAGTGGTGATCTCTAGGCTGTAGAGCTCTGATGTTCTCGCTCCAGAAGACAGCACAGTAAATCAACTTCTGGCGCCATCATAAGAAAGCCTATAACAACATGAACAACAGCAGAAGCTGGTGGGAGGAGCTATAGGAGGACAGGCTCATTGTAATGGCTGGAATGTAATAAATGGAATGGAGTCAAATGTGGTTTCCATATGTTTGATGTGTTTGATACAGTTCCATTTAATCCATTCCAAGTAGTTTTTCTGTGATTTATTCCATGGCCTGGGTAATATCAGTTCAGTACTTTACCAGTTCAGTACTTTATCGTAATGATTTCCTAAAACTGTGCTTTTGATATTTTGAGAAGGTTACAGAGATTATTATTGTTTATCTCCCCAATAAACATTTATTTGTCCTGATCTGTGTTATAGAACCGACTCATTTGTACTGTATTTACACTAGGGTAGTCCATCTGTCTTCCTGGATATCTACCCTCCTGTAGGTCTGCTCATTTTAAGTGATAACCATAAGAAGGATACATATCCGAGATCAGTTTAGCTCTTATAAGTCGCTCTGGATAAGAGGGTCTGCTAAATTATTAAAATATGCATGTAGTAAATAATTCCAAAAGTAAAACATTCCAAAAGTACAATAATACCTACATCCCAGAACTTCAGAGAGCATTGCATACCGAATGCCGGATGCTGGAGTGAGTAGTCGTGCTGTACTTCGCTCCGCGGATAATATTACATTTCATTACATTACATTACAACGGAACGATTTGATTAGTGTAATGTTAGCTAGCTAGCTACATAGTTGTCTTTGCATCAAGGATAAAGGTGTAGCTAAAGGTGTAGGTGTAGCTTTGAGAAACTACCTTTGAAAAACGAACAAGTTTAGCTAGCCAGCTGTATTCGTTCGTGCCGTTTTCCAAACGGCGTCAACACCACAGCCACTGCTAGCTAGCCAACTTTACCAACTAGCAGTGCTGTAGAAACAAAATACATTACAACGGAACAATTTGATTAGTGTAATGTTAGCTACCTACATATTTGTCTATGTATCAAAGATAAAAGATAAAGGTAAACGCAGCCACTGCTAGCTAGCCAACTCTACCAGCTAGCAGTACTGTATCATTTTTAGTCAATAAGATTTTTGTAATGTAAGCTTAACTTTCTGAACTTTCGAGTTGTGTAGTCCACTTGTATAGCTAGCAGGACTGACTTTGTGTTAGATAGCCAACGTTTAATTGCTTCTGCGTTATGAAAGGAACTAGACACGGACACGAATGATCCATTGGTAGTTTGTTGTAACAAAGTATTGGTGCTAATCGTGTGTTATTGGATGCTAGCATGCCAGTTAGCTACGGCGTCATAGGACACGGTGCACTGGGTGGGTTTCACGGAAGAATACTGTACCAAGTTATCTAGCTAAATAAACTAAGTTTGAGCCTATTCCTGGAAACATTGAACCACTGTAGTTTACATCAATTATAATTTCTAAAGTGGAAGTTGGAAAAGTTATATTTCAGTGTTTCAGTGAATGGTTAGTGAGGGAGGCCCTGCTCTCTCGCTTCCCCAGTTGTTTAGTTAATTTTCATTCCAATCTCCTTTGCATTAGCATAGCCTCTCCAGTAGCCTGTCAACTATGTGTCTGTCTATCCCTGTTCTCTCCTCTCTGCACAGGCTTCACAAACGCTTCACACCGCATGGCCGCTGCCACTCTAACCTGGTGGTCCCAGCGCGCACGACCCACGTGGAATTCCAGGTCTCCAGCAGCCTCTGGAACTGCCGGTATGCAGCCAACAAGGCAGAGTACATCTCAGCCTATGCTACCCTCCAGTCCCTCGACTTCTTGGCGCTGACGAAAACATGGATTACCACAGAAAACACTGCTACTCCTACTGCTCTCTCATTTTTTACATTTTTTTTACATTTTAGTCATTTAGCAGACGCTCTTATCCAGAGCGACTTACAAATTGGTGCATTCACCTATAATATCCAGTGGAACAACCACTTTACAATAGTGCATCTAAATCTTTTAAAGGGGGGGGTTAGAAGGATTACTTTATCCTATCACAGGTATTCCTTGAAGAGGTGGGGTTTCAGGTGTCTCCGGAAGGTGGTGATTGACTCCGCTGTCCTGGCGTCGTGAGGGAGCTTGTTCCACCATTGGGGTGCCAGAGCAGCGAACAGTTTTGACTGGGCTGAGCGGGAACTGTGCTTCCTCAGAGGTAGGGAGGCGAGCAGGCCAGAGGTGGATGAACGGAGTGCCCTTGTTTGGGTGTAGGGCCTGATCAGAGCCTGAAGGTACGGAGGTGCCGTTCCCCTCAAAGCTCCGTAGGCAAGCACCACGGTCTTGTAGCGGATGCGAGCTTCGACTGGAAGCCAGTGGAGAGAGCGGAGGAGCGGGGTGACGTGAGAGAACTTGGGAAGGTTGAACACCAGACGGGCTGCGGCGTTCTGGATGAGTTGTAGGGGTTTAATGGCACAGGCAGGGAGCCCAGCCAACAGCGAGTTGCAATAATCCAGACGGGAGATGACAAGTGCCTGGATTAGGACCTGCGCCGCTTCCTGTGTGAGGCAGGGTCGTACTCTGCGAATGTTGTAGAGCATGAACCTACAGGATCGGGTCACCGCCTTGATGTTGGTGGAGAACGACAGGGTGTTGTCCAGGGTCACGCCAAGGCTCTTAGCACTCTGGGAGGAGGACACAAGGGAGTTGTCAACCGTGATGGCGAGATCATGGAACGGGCAGTCCTTCCCCGGGAGGAAGAGCAGCTCCGTCTTGCCGAGGTTCAGCTTGAGGTGGTGATCCGTCATCCACACTGATATGTCTGCCAGACATGCAGAGATGCGATTCGCCACCTGGTTGTCAGAAGGGGGAAAGGAGAAGATTAATTGTGTGTCATCTGCATAGCAATGATATGAGAGACCATGTGAGGATATGACAGAGCCAAGTGACTTGGTGTATAGCGAGAATAGGAGTGGGCCAAGAACAGAGCCCTGGGGGACACCAGTGGTGAGAGCACGTGGTGCGGAGACAGATTCTCGCCACGCCACCTGGTAGGAGCGACCTGTCAGGTAGGACGCGATCCAAGCGTGCGCGGTGCCGGAGATGCCCAGCTCGGAGAGGGTGGAGAGGAGGATCTGATGGTTCACGGTATCAAAGGCAGCAGATAGGTCTAGAAGGATGAGAGCAGAGGAGAGAGAGTTAGCTTTAGCAGTGCGGAGAGCCTCCGTGACACAGAGAAGAGCAGTCTCAGTTGAATGCCCAGTCTTGAAACCTGACTGATTAGGATCAAGAAGGTCATTCTGAGAGAGATAGCAAGAGAGCTGGCCAAGGACGGCGCGTTCAAGAGTTTTGGAGAGAAAGGAAAGAAGGGATACTGGTCTGTAGTTGTTGACATCGGAGGGATCGAGTGTAGGTTTTTTGATAAGAGGTGCAACTCTCGCTCTCTTGAAGATGGAAGGGACGTAGCCAGCGGTCAAGGATGCGTTGATGAGCGAGGTGAGGTAGGGGAGAAGGTCTCCGGAAATGGTCTGGAGAAGAGAGGAGGGGATAGGGTCAAGTGGGCAGGTTGTTGGGCGGCCGGCCGTCACAAGACGCGAGATTTCATCTGGAGAGAGAGGGGAGAAAGAGGTCAAAGCACAGGGTAGGGCAGTGAGAGCAGGACCAGCAGTGTCGTTTGACTTAGCAAACGAGGATCGGATGTCGTCAACCTTCTTTTCAAAATGGTTGACGAAGTCATCCGCAGAGAGGGAGGAGGGGGGGGGGGAGGGGGAGGAGGATTCAGGAGGGATGAGAAGGTAGCAAAGAGCTTCCTAGGGTTAGAGGCAGATGCTTGGAGTTTAGAGTGGTAGAAAGTGGCTTTAGCAGCAGAGACAGAAGAGGAAAATGTTGAGAGGAGGGAGTGAAAGGATGCCAGGTCCGCAGGGAGGCGAGTTTTCCTCCATTTCCGCTCGGCTGCCCGGAGCCCTGTTCTGTGAGCTCGCAGTGAGTCGTCGAGCCACGGAGCAGGAGGGGAGGACCGAGCCGGCCTGGAGGATAGGGGACAGAGGAAATCAAAGGATGCAGAGAGGAAGGAGAGGAGGGTTGAGGAGGCAGAATCAGGAGATAGGTTGGAGAAGGTTTGAGCAGAGGGAAGAGATGATAGGATGGAAGAGGAGAGAGTAGCGGGAGAGAGAGAGCGAAGGTTGGGACGGCGCAATACCATCCGAGTAGGGGGAGAGTGAGAAGTGTTGGATGAGAGCGAGAGGGAAAAGGATACAAGGTAGTGGTCGGAGACTTGGAGGGGAGTTGCAATGAGATTAGTGGAAGAACAGCATCTAGTAAAGATGAGGTCAAGCGTATTGCCTGCCTTGTGAGTAGGGGGGGAAGGTGAGAGGGTGAGGTCGAAAGAGGAGAGGAGTGGAAAGAAGGAATGAGTCGAAGGTAGACGTGGGGAGGTTAAAGTCACCCAGAACTGTGAGAGGTGAGCCATCCTCAGGAAAGGAACTTATCAAGGCGTCAAGCTCATTGATGAACTCTCCAAGGGAACCTGGAGGGCGATAAATGATAAGGATGTTAAGCTTGAAAGGGCTGGTAACTGTGACAGCATGGAATTCAAATGAGGAGATAGACAGATGGGTCAGGGGAGAAAGAGAGAATGTCCACTTGGGAGAGATGAGGATTCCAGTGCCACCACCCCGCTGGCTCGATGCTCTAGGGGTATGCGAGAACACGTAGTCAGACGAGGAGAGAGCAGTAGGAGTAGCAGTGTTATCTGTGGTGATCCATGTTTCCGTCAGCGCCAGGAAGTCTAGGGACTGGAGGGTAGCATAGGCTGAGATGAACTCAGCCTTGTTGGCCGCAGACCGGCAGTTCCAGAGGCTGCCGGAGACCTGGAACTCCACGTGGGTCGTGCGCGCTGGGACCACCAGGTTAGAGTGGCAGCGGCCACGCGGTGTGGAGCGTTTGTATGGCCTGTGCAGAGGAGAGAGAACAGGGATAGGCAGACACATAGTAGACAAGCTACAGAAGAGGCTACGCTAATGCAAATGAGATTGGAGTGACAAGTGGACTACACGTCTCGAATGTTCAGGAAGTTAAGCTTACGTTGCAACAATTTTATTGACTAAAATGATACAGTACTGCTGGCTGGTGGAGTAGGCTAGCTAGCAGTGGCTGCGTTGTTGACTTTGAATGTGTAGCTGGCTAGGTAACCTCGGTAGTTTCAGTACTACACCTTGTCATGATACAAAGCAACTCTCCTCATCTGACCACGTGTTCTCGCATACCCCGAGGGCATCTGGTCAACGGGGTGGTGGCACTGGAATCCTCATCTCTCCCAAGTGGACATTCTCTCTTTCTCCCATGACCCATCTGTCTATCTCCACCTTTGAATTCCATGCTGTCACAGTCACTAGCGCATTCATGCTTAACCTGTTAGGGCTAGGGGGCAGCATTGACACGGCTGGATAAAAAACATACCCGATTTAATCTGGTTACCATTCCTACCCAGTAACTAGAATATGCATATACTTATTACATATGGATAGAAAACACCCTAAATTTTCTAAAACTGTTTGAATGTTGTCTGTGAGTATAACAGAACTCAAATGGCAGGTCAAAACCTGAGAGATTCCTTTACAGGAAGTGGCCTGTCTGACCATTTGTTGAACTTCTTTTCCATCTCTATCATTTACTAAGGATCTCTGCTCTAACGTGACACTTCCCACGTCGTCCATAGGCGCTCAGAGCCCGGGAAAAAACTGAATGTCGTCATTCCAGCCCCAGGCTAAAACACATTATCGCCTTTCTCAAGTGGCCGATCAAGAGACACTAGCTTATGCGCGTGACCCCGACCGCCCCCGCCTTTGGGATTTTTTCCTCTGTTTGCCGAAAAGGAGATTCCCTGTCGGAATATTATCGCTTTTCTACGAGAAAAATGTCGTAAAAATTGATTTTAAACAGCGGTTGACATGCTTCGAA
This sequence comes from Salmo salar, assembly GCF_965601325.2. Classification (NCBI taxonomy): domain Eukaryota; kingdom Metazoa; phylum Chordata; class Actinopteri; order Salmoniformes; family Salmonidae; genus Salmo; species Salmo salar. The sequence continues at coordinate 7,063,695 of NC_138300.1, read as the reverse complement.
GTACGGTAATGGAATACTTCGAATTTTATAGTCACGAATTGCGCCATGCGCGTGACACTTCTTTACTATTTCGGATAGTGTCTGGAACGCACGAACAAAACGCCGCTATTCGGATATAACGATGGATTATTTTGGACCAAACCAACATTTGTTATTGAAGTAGCAGTCCTGGGTGTGTATTCTGACGAAGACAACAAAAGGTAATGAAACTTTTATAATAGTAAATATGATTATGGTGAGTGCTAAACTTGCCGGGTGTCTAAATAGCGAGCCCGTGATGCCTGGGCTATGTACTTAGAATATTGCAAAATGTGCTTTCACCAAAAAGCTATTTTAAAATCGGACATATCGAGTGCATAGAGGAGGTCTGTATCTATAATTCTTAAAATAATTGTTATGCTTTTTGTGAACGTTTATCGTGAGTAATTTAGTAAAATGTTAGCGAATTCCCCGGAAGTTTGCGGGGGGTATGCTAGTTCTGAACGTCACATGCTAATGTAAAAAGCTGGTTTTTGATATAAATATGAACTTGATTGAATAAAAACATGCATGTATTGTATAACATAATGTCCTAGGGTTGTCATCTGATGAAGATCATCAAAGGTGAGTGCTGCATTTAGCTGTCTTCTGGGTTTTGGTGACATTATATGCTGGCTTGAAAAATGGGTGTCTGATTATTTCTGGCTTGGTACTCTGCTGACATAATCTAATGTTTTGCTTTCGTTGTAAAGCCTTTTTGAAATCGGACAGTGTGGTTAGATTAACGAGAGTCTTGTCTTTAAATGGCTGTAAAATAGTCATATGTTTGAGAAATTGAAGTAATAGGATTTTTAAGGTTTTGAAAATCGCGCCACAGGATAGCAGTGGCTGTTACGTAGGTGGGACGAATTCGTCCCGCCTAGCCTAGAGAGGTTAACCTGTTAGGGCTAGGGGGCAGCATTTGCACGTCTGGATAAAAAAATGTACCCGATTTAATCTGGTTACTAATCCTACCCAGTAACTAGAATATGCATATACTTATTATATATGGATAGAAAACACTCTAAAGTTTCTAAAACTGTTTGAATGGTGTCTGTGAGTATAACAGAACTCATTTGGCAGGCAAAACCCTGAGACATTTTCTGACAGGAAGTGGATACCTGATGTGTTGTATTGACTTTAAACCTATCCCATTGAAAAACACAGGGGCTGAGGAATATTTTGGCACTTCCTATTGCTTCCACTAGATGTCACCAGCCTTTACAAAGTGTTTTGAGTCTTCTGGAGGGAGATCTGACCGAACAAGAGCCATGGAACGATGATGTCCCATTAGACACCTGGCGCGCGAGTTCATGTTGGGTACCCTCGTTCCAATACGTTATGAAAGAGTATGCATTCGTCCACCTTGAATATTATTCATGTTCTGGTTAAAAAAGGCCCTAATGATTTATGCTATACAACGTTTGACATGTTTGAACGAACGTAAATATATTTTTTCCCCTCGTTCATGACGAGAAGTCCGGCTGGCTTAGATCATGTGCTAACAAGACGGAGATTTTTGGACATAAATGATGAGCTTTTTTGAACAAAACTACATTCGTTATGGACCTGTGATACCTGGAAGTGACATCTGATGAAGAGAATCAAAGGTAATGGATTATTTACATAGTATTTTCGATTTTAGATCTCCCCAACATGACGTCTAGTCTGTATCGCAACGCGTATTTTTCTGGGCGCAGTGCTCAGATTATTGCAAAGTGTGATTTCCCAGTAAGGTTATTTTTAAATCTGGCAAGTTGATTGCGTTCAAGAGATGTAAATCTATAATTCTTTAAATGACAATATAATATTTTACCAATGTTTTCTAATTTTAATTATTTAATTTGTGACGCTGACTTGACTGCCGGTTATTGGAGGGAAACGATTTCCTCAACATCAATGCCATAGTAAAACGCTGTTTTTGGATATAAATATGAACTTGATAGAACTAAAAATGCATGCATTGTCTAACATAATGTCCTAGGAGTGTCATCTGATGGAGATTGTAAAAGGTTAGTGCATCATTTTAGCTGGTTTTATGGTTTTGGTGACCCTGTCTTTGACTTGACAAAACATTACACACAACTCTTGTAAATGTACTGTCCTAACATACTCTAAATTTATGCTTTCGCCGTAAAACCTTTTTGAAATCGTAAAACGTGGTTAGATTAAGGAGATGTTTATCTTTGAAATGGTGTAAAATAGTTGTATTTTTGAAAAATTTGAATTTTGACATTTATTTGGATTCAAATTTGCCGCTCTTGAAATGCACCTGCTGTTGATGGAGTGCACCACGGGTGGCACGCTAGCGTCCCACCTAGCCCATAGAGGTTAACATCCTTATCATTTACCGCCCTCCAGGTTCCCTTGGAGAGTTCATCAATGAGCTTGACGCCTTGATACGTTCCTTTCCAGAGGATGGCTCACCCCTCACAATTCTGGGTGACTTTAACCTCCCTATGTCTACCTTTGACTCATTTCTCTCGGCCACCTTCTTTCCACTCCTCTCCTCTTTTGAACTCACCCTCTCACAGTCCCCCCTACTCACAAGGCAGGCAATACGCTTGACCTCATCTTTACTAGATGCTGTTCTTCTACTAATCTCACTGCAACTCCCCTCCAAGTCTCCGACCACTACCTTGTATTCTTTTCCCTCTCGCTCTCCTCCAACACTACTCACTCTGCCCCTACTCAGATGGTATTGCGCCGTCGCAACCTTCGCTCTCTCTCTCCTGCTACTCTCTCCTCTTCCATCCTATCATCTCTTCCCTCTGCTCAAGCCTTCTCCAACCAATCTCCTGATTCTGCCTCCTCAACCCTCCTCTCCTCCCTTTCTGCATCCTTTGACTCTCTCTGTCCCCTCGGTCCTCCCCTCCTGCTCCGTGGCTTGACGACTCATTGCGAGCACACAAAACAGGGCTCCGGGCAGCCGAGCGGAAATGGAGGAAAACTAGCCTCCCTGCGGACCTGGCATCTTTTCACTCCCTCCTCTCCACATTTTCTTCCTCTGTTTCTGCTGCTAAAGCCACTTTCTACCACTCTAAATTCCAAGCATCTGCCTCTAACCCTAGGAAGCTCTTTGCCACCTTCTCCTCCCTCCTGAATCCTCCTTCCCCTCCCCCCCTCCCTCTCTGCGGATGACTTCGTCAACCATTTTGAAAAGAAGGTTGATGACATCCGATCCTCGTTTGTTAATCTTACATCTAGACGTTCCGCTAGCGGAACACCTGCTCCAATATCCAATGATGGGCGTGGCACGAATTACAAATTCCTCAAAAATCCAAAAACATCAATTTTTCAAACATATGACTATTTTACACCATTATAAAGACAAGACTCTCCTTTATCTAACCACACTGTCTGATTTCAAAAAGGCTTTACAGCGAAAGCAAAACATTAGATTATGTCAGCAGAGTACCCAGCCAGAAATAATCAGACACCCATTTTTCAAGCTAGCATATAATGTCACAAAAACCAAAACCACAGCTAAATGCAGCACTAACCTTTGATGATCTTCATCAGATGACACTCCTAGGACATTATGTTATACAATACGTGCATGTTTTGTTCAATCAAGTTCATATTTATATCAAAAACCAGCTTTTTACATTAGCATGTGACGTTCAGAACTAGCATTCCCAACGAACACTTCTGGTGAATTTACTAAATTACTCACGATAAACGTTCACAAAAAACATAATTATTTTAAGAATTATAAGTACAGAACTCCTTTATGCAATCGCTATGTCCGATTTTAAATTAGCTTTTCGGTGAAAGCACATTTTGCAATATTCTGAGTAGATAGCAAGGCCATCATGGCTAGCTATTTTGACACCCACCAAGTTTGGTACTAACCAAACTCAGATTTACTATAAGAAAAATTGGATTACCTTTGCTGTTCTTCGTCAGAATGCACTCCCAGGACTTCTACTTCAATAACAAACGTTGGTTTGGTTCCAAATAATCCATAGTTATATCCAAATAGCGGCGTTTTGTTCGTGCGTTCAAGACACTATCCGAAGGGTAAAGAAGGGTGACGCGCCCGGCGCGTTTCGTGACAAAAAAAATTCAAAATATTCCATTACCGTACTTCGAAGCATGTCAAACGCTGTTTAAAATCAATTTTTATGTGATTTTTCTCGTAAAAAAGCGATAATATTCCGACCGGGAAACCCTGTTTTCGTTCAAAGACGAAAAAATAAAAACATGGTGTCGGCTCGTGCACGCGCCCCCAGTCTCATTGTTCTCAGATTGACCACTATCCAAATGCGCTACTGTTTTTCAGCCATGGCCTGCAAAGTCATCATTCACCGTTCTGCCGCCTTCTGAGAGCCTATGGGAGCGTTAGAAAATGTCACGTTATGCCAGAGATCCACTGTATTGGATAGAGATGATCAAGAAGGCCAAAAAATTGTCAGAGAGGGCACTTCCTGTTTGGAATCTTCTCAGGTTTTGGCCTGCCAAATGAGTTCTGTTATACTCACAGACACCATTCAAACAGTTTTAGAAACTTTGGAGTGTTTTCTATCCAAAGCTAATAATTATATGCATATTCTAGTTTCTGGGCAGGAGTAATAATCAGATTAAATCGGGTACGTTTTTTATCCGGCCGTGAAAATACTGCCCCCTATCCATAACAAGTTAAGTCAAACGACACTGCTGGTCCTGCTCACATTGCCCTACCCTATGCTTTGACCTCTTTTTCCCCTCTCTCTCCAGATGAAATCTTGCGACTTGTGACAGCCGGCCGCCCAACAACCTGCCCGCTTGACCCTATCCCCTCCTCTCTTCTCCAGACCATTTCCGGAGACCTTCTCCCTTACCTCATCTCGCTCATCAACTCATCCTCGACCGCTGGCTACGTCCCTTCCGTCTTCAAGATAGCAAGAGTTGCACCCCTTCTCAAAAAAACAACACTCGATCCCTCCGATGTCAACAACTACAGACCAGTATCCCTTCTTTCTTTTCTCTCCAAAACTCTTGAGCGTGCCGTCCTTGGCCAGCTCTCTTGCTATCTCTCTCAGAATGACCTTCTTGATCCAAATTAGTCAGGTTTCAAGACTGGTCATTCAACTGAGACTGCTCTTCTTTGTGTCATGGAGGCTCTCCGAACTGCTAAAGCTAACTCTCTGTCCTCTGCTCTCATCCTTCTAGACCTATCTGCTGCCGTTGATACTGTGAACCATCAGATCCTCTTCTCCACCCTCTCCGAGTTGGGCATCGCCGGCGCGGCTCACTCTTGGATTGCGTCCGACCTGACAGGTCGCTCCTACCAGGTGGCGTGGCGAGAATCCGTCTCCGCACCACGTGCTCTCACCACTGGTGTCCCCCAGGGCTCAGTTCTAGGCCCTCTCCTATTCTCGCTATACACCAAGTCACTTGGCTCTGTCATATCCTCACATGGTCTCTCCTATCATTGCTACGCAGACGACACACAATTAATCTTCTCCTTTCCCCCTTCTGATAACCAGGTGGCGAATCGCATCTCTGCATGTCTGGCAGACATATCAGTTGGGATGACGGATCACCACCTCAAGCTGAACCTCTGCAAGACTGAGCTGCTCTTCCTCCCGGGGAAGGACTGCCCGTTCCATGATCTCGCCATCACGGTTGACAACTCCATTGTGTCCTCGTCCCAGAGTGCTAAGAGCCTTGGCGTGTCATTCTCCGCTAACATCAAGGCGGTGACCCGATCCTGTAGGTTCATGCTCTACAACATTCGCAGAGTACGACTCTGCCTCACACAGGAAGCGGCGCACGTCCTAATCCAGGCACTTGTCATCTCCCATCTGGATTACTGCAACTCGCTGTTGGCGGGGCTCCCTGCCTGTGCCATTAAACCCCTACAACTCATCCAGAACGCCGCAGCCCGTCTGGTGTTCAACCTTTCCAAGTTTTCTCACGTCACCCTGCTCCTCCGCACACTCCACTGGCTTCCAGTTGAAGCTCGCATCTGCTACAAGACCATGCTGCTTGCCTACGGAGCTGTGAGGGGAACGGCACCTCCGTACCTTCAGGCTCTGATCAGTCCCTACACCCAAAGAAGGGCACTGCGTTCATCCACCTCTGGCCTGCTCGGCTCCCTACTTCTGCGGAAGCACAGTTCCCACTCAGCTCAGTCAAAACTGTTCGCTGCTCTGGCACCCCAATGGTGGAACAAGCTCCCTCACGACGCCAGGACAGTGGAGTCAATCACCACCTTCCGGAGACACCTGCAACCCCACCTCTTTAAGGAATATCTTTGATAGGATTAAGTAACCCTCCCCCCTACCCTCCCCCCCAAAAAATATATAGATGTACTATTGTAAAGTGGTTGTTCCACTGGATATCATAAGGTGAATGCATCAATTTGAAAGTCGCTCTGGATAAGAGCGTCTGCTAAATGACGTAAATGTAAATGTAAAATTGTTGAGAAGACTGGATTTTGCCTGTGCTTAGCACCATTCCATTTATTTTTCACCCTGAAAAACTCCCCAGTCCTAAACGATTACAAGCATACTCCTAACATGATGCAGCCATCACTACGCGGATACTCAGTAATGTGTTGTGTTGGATTTGCCACAAACATAACACTTTGTATTCAGGACAAAAAGTTAATTGCTTTGCCACATTTTTTACATTATTACTTTAGTGCCTTGTTGCAAACAGGATACATGTTTTGGAATATTTTTTTTCTGTACAAGCTTCCTTCTTTTCACTCTGTCAATTAGATTAGTATTGTGAAGTAGCTACAATGTAGTTGATCCATTCTCAGTTTTCTCCTATCACAGCCATTAAACTCTGTGATATCCCTAAGTGGTTTACTTCCTCTCCGGCCAGCGAGTTAGGAAGGACGCCTGTATCTTTTTAGTGTCTGGGTGTATTGATAAACCATCCAAAGTGTAATTAATAACTTCACCATGCTCAAAGGAATATTCAAGGTCTGCTTTTAAAAGTTTTATCCATCTACCAATAGGTACAATTCTTTGCCAGGCATGGGAAAACCTCCCTTGTTTTTGTGGTTGAATCTGTGTTTGAAATTCACTGTTCGACTGAGGCCTTACAGTTAATTGTATGTGTGGGGTACAGAGATGAGGTAGTCATTCAAAAATCATGTTAAAAATTATTATTGGCCACAGAGTGAGTCTATGCAACTTATTATGTGACTTCTTAAGCAAATTTTGACTCCTGAAATTATTTAGACTTGCCATTAAGCGGTTGAATACTAATTGACTAATTTTTGTATTAATTTGTAAACATTTCAAAAGATTTCCACTCACACAAAAAAATCTAAATTTGATCAATTTTAAATTCAGGCTGTATCACATCAACATTTGGAAAAAATCAAGGGGTGTAAATACTTTCTGAAGGAACTGTACAATGATGGAACAAACTACATGGTCAAAAATACCTTGCTAAAGTATGTGGTTGCTTAAAACCTGTTGGGGTGTAGGGGACAGTATTTTCACAGCCGGATGAAAAACGTACCTAATTTAAACAGGTTACTACTCTGGCCCAGAAACTAGAATTTGCATATTATTAGTAGATTTGGATAGAAAACACTCTGAAGTTTCTAAAACTGTTTGAATGGTGTCTGTGGGTATAACAGAACTCATATGGCAGGCAAAAATCTGAGAAAAATCCAAGCAGGAAATGGAAAGTCTGAGAATTGTAGTTCTTCTTTTGATTCTCTATCGAAACTACAGTGTCTGTGAGGTGACGTTGCACTTCCTAAGGCTTCCATTGGCTGTCAACAGCCTTCAGAAAGTGGTTTGAGCATTCTCCTGTCACTGGGCAGATAATAGGAGCTCAGTTACCGAGTGGACTGCCTGGCAACAAAGGGATTGGATATGCTCGATCCCGCGAGCGCCCCGTTCCTTCTTTTTCTTCTTGAATGAATATGCTATTGTCCGGTTGGAATATTATCGCAATTTTACGTAAAAAATACCATAAAGATTGATTTTAAACAGCATTTGACATGCTTCTAAGTACGGTAATGGAACTCGCGCGGTATGCCTTTGGATAGTGACCTGAACGCACGAACAAACGGAGGTATTTGGACATAAATATGGATTATTTCGAACAAAACTAACATTTCTTGTGGAAGTAGCAGTCCTGGGAGTGCATTCTGACGAAGATCAGCAAAGGTAAGACAATATTTCTAATACTAATTCTGAGTTTAGGTTGCCCCAAACTTGGCGGGTGTCTGTATAGCTCGCTGTGATGGCTGAGCTATGTACTCAGAATATTGAAAAATGTGCTTTCTCCGTAAAGCTATTTTAAAATCTGACACAGCGGTTGCATCCAGGAGTAGTCTATCTATAATTCTTTAAATAATTGTTATATATTTTGTCAACGTTTATGATGAGAATTTTTGTAAATTGATGTGCACATTCACCGGACGTTTTGGTGGGAATACATTTTCTGAACATCACACGCCAATGTAAAATGCTGTTTTTGGATATAAATATGAACTTTATCGAACAAAACATACATGTATTGTGTAACATAATGTCCTAGGAGTGTCATCTGATGAAGATCGTCAAAGGTTAGTGCTTCATTTAGCTGTGTTTTGGTTTTTATTGACACATGTCCTTGCTTGGAAAATGGCTGTGTGATTATTTTTGTCTATGTACTCTCCTAACATAATCTAATGTTTTGCTTTCGCTGTAAAGCCTTTTTGAAATTGGACAATGTGGTTACTATAAGGAGAAGTGTATCTTTAAAATGGTGTAAAATAGTTGTATGTTTGAGAACGTTGAATTATGACATTTTGTTGTTTTGAATTTGCCGTCCTGATATTTCACTGGCTGTGTCCCGCAGGTGGACGCTAGCGTCCCACGTAGCCCATAGAAGTTAACGATCTCATTCTGCTCCAATAATCAAAGATGGTGGGGCTGGAAACACACACAGCTTAGTAGGTGTCTGGAGACGCCGTGGAGAACATTCTGCTGCCTGCAACATCCTCCAGCATGACCGGTTTGGTGGTGGGTCAGTCATGGTGTGGGGTGGCATTTCTTTGGGTGGCCGCACAGCCCTCCATGTCCTCGCCAGAGGTAGCCTGACTGCCATTAGGTACCGAGATGAGATCCTCAGACCCCTTGTGAGACCATATGCTGGTGCGGTTGGCCCTGGGTTCCTCCTAATGCAAGACAATGCTAGACCTCATGTGGCTGGAGTGTGTCAGCAGTTCCTGCAAGAGGAAGGCATTGATGCTATGGACTGGCCCGCCCGTTCTCCAGACCTGAATCCAATTGAGCACATCTGGGACATCATGTCTCGCTCCATCCACCAACGCCACGTTGCACCACAGACTGTCCAGGAATTGGCGGATGCTTTAGTCCAGGTCTGGGAGGAGATCCCTCAGGAGACCATCCGCCACCTCATCAGGAGCATGCCCAGGCGTTGTTGGGAAGTCATACAGGCACGTGGAGGCCACACACACTACTGAGCCTCATTTTGACTTGTTTTAAGGACATTACATCAAAGTTGGATCAGCCTGTAGTGTGGTTTTCCACTTTAATTTTGAGTGTGACTCCAAATCCAGACCTCCATGGGTTGATAAATTGGATTTCCATTGATTATTTTTGTGTGATTTTGTTGTCAGCACATTCAACTATGTAAAGAAAAAAATATTTAATAAGATTATTTCTTTCATTCAGATCTAGGATGTGTTGTTTAAGTGTTCCCTTTATTTCTTTGAGCAGTATATATACAGTTGAAGTTGGAAGTTTACATACACTTAGGTTGGAGTCATTAAAACTCGTTTTTCAACTACTCCACATATTTCTTGTTAACAAACTATCCTTTTGGCAAGTCAGTTAGGACATCTACTTTGTGCATGACACAAGTAATTTTTCCATCAATTGTTTACAGACAGATTATTTCACTTATAATTCACTGTATCACAATTTCAGTGGGTCAGAAATGTACATACACTGAGTTGACTGTGCCTTTAAACAGCTTGGAAAATTCCAGAAAATGATGTCATGGTTAATTGACATCGCTTGAGTCAATTGGAGGTGTACTTGCGGATGTATTTCAAGGCCTACCTTCAAACTCAGTGCCTCTGACATCATGGGAAAATCAAAAGAAATCAGCCAAGACCTCAGACATTTTTTTGTAGACCTCCACCTCCAAGTCTGGTTCATCCTTGGGAGCAATTTTCAAATGCCTGAAGGTACCACGTTCATCTGTACAAACAATAGTATGCAAGTATAAAAACCATGGGATCACACAGCCGTTATACCACTCAGGAAGGAGACGCGTTATGTCTCCTAGAGATGAATGCACTTTGGTGCGAAAAAGTGTAAATCAATCCCAGAACAACATCAAAGAACCTTGTGAAGATGCTGGAAGAAACCGGTACAAAAGTATTTATATCAACAGTAAAACGAGTCCTACATCGACATAACCTGAAAGGCCGCTCAGCAAGGAAGAAGCCACTGCTCCAAAACCGGCATAAAAAAGCCAGACTACGGTTTGCAACTGCAAAAGGGGACAAAGATCGTACTTTTTGGAGAAATGTCCTCTGGTCTGATGAAACAAAAATAGAACTGTTTGGCCATAATAACCATCGTTATGTTTGGAGGAAAAAGGGGGAGGCTTGCAAGCCTAAGAACACCATCCCAACCGTGAAGCACGGGGGTGGCAGCATCATGTTGTGCGGGTGCTTTGCTGCAGGAGGGACTGGTGCACTTCACAAAATAGATGGCATCATGAGAAAGGAAAATTATGTGGATATATTGAAGCAACATCTCAAGACGTGAGTCAGGAAGTTAAAGTTTGGTTGCAAATGGGTCTTCCAAATGGACAATGACCCCAATCATACTTCCAAAGTTGTGGCAAAATACCTTAAGGACAACAAAGTCAAGGTATTGGAGTGGCAATCACAAAGCCCTGACCTCAATCCTACAGAAAATGTGTGGGCAGAATTGAAAAAGCGTGTGCGAGCGAGGAGACCTACAAACCTGACTCAGTTACACCAGCTCTGTCAGGAGGAAAAGGACAAAATTCACCCAACTTATTGTGGGAAGCTTGTGGAAGGCTACCCGAAACATTTGACCAAAGTTAAACAATTTAAAGGCAATGCTACCAAATACTAATTGAGTGTATGTAAACTTCTGACCCACTGGGAATGTGATGAAAGAAATAAAAGCTGAAATAAATCATTCTCTCGACTATTATTGTGACATTCACATTCTTAAAATAAAGTGGTGATCCTAACTGACCGAAGACAGGGAATTTTTGCTAGGATTAAATGTCAAGAATTGTGAAAAACTGAGTTTAAATGTATTTGGCTAAGGTGTATTTAAACTTCCGACTTCAACTCTAAGCTATGTGTTACCTTTTCAGCAGGTCGGATTTCAATTCTTTAGATAGCTTGCCAGAAAGCGCTCTCCACTTTGTGAATACAAATAGAATGTTCACTTTCTACTCTTGTCTTGGCCCAGGCTCAGCCAAGCACTAAATATGTCTGCAAAATCTGACCCGACAGGGAAATCGAATACAGAGGTTTCAAGGCAGCCTTGAGGCATAATATTGTTACTGATGAATCACATTGGATGACCACTAGTGACTTATTAGAGCTTTCGAACATAAAATAAAGGTCTCCTTTCCTTCATTGGCACTGACAGCTGGAATTGCTGCATAGGTTGCCACTATTATTGCTTACACCTATCCAGAACATTCTGATCTGTCAGGACAGTGGGAGCTAGAGCCATATATTTTGAGAGTTTAGGCTATGTTCCGATTATGTCTCCTTCCACCCAAAGTGTTCACATGTTTACTTCCCTTAACTGATTTGATAGAAGACTGGTCAAATAAAAATGGTGTAAACTCCCTCTAGTCTAGCCCATGCCAGCAGTTATGGGAAGTAGTGAAGAATGGTACACTTCAGAAGGAACGTGATATTTAATGTGACACACCCACAATCATTACAGTTTCTGTCTGAATGTTCAATGGCCATTGCCAAGTGATCATTGATGCTTCTGTGTTGTGCTGTTTATTTCTGATAACTTTCAAAACCTCTGAAAATGTCCAGCGAAAGCTAATATGAAATGTGTAGACAACATAACAGAGGGCGTGTTCCAGTACAAGGGCGTGTTTCAGTACAAACACTTACCCTTCGATTTGGCATCTGCGCCAAGTGCTTTCCAGAAGATCGTGGAAATTGTGCTCTCCGGCCTGAAGGGGGTGCCACAGTACCTTGACGATATCACTGTCCACAGAAATGATTAAAAAGAGGATTATGCAGCGACGACATAAGCCCTAAGACAGTTGCTTCACCAGGACACAGAATGGAAATGGATTTCCCTGCAAGACCAAGTCTTTGCCGAACTGAAACATGCAGTAGCAGAACCACCTGTGATGCTTCAGCAGTGTGCTTAGGTGCAGTTCTATCGCAGATCGTGGATGGAGAAGAATGACCAGTTGCTTACGTATCGAAGACCCTGTCAGCCACTGAACAGAGATACTCAGTCGAAGAAAGAAAAGCATTGGCTTGTGTATGGAGCATGGAGAAATGTCACGTATACTTGTTCGGATGACCATTTACTCTCAGAACAGATCATCAGGCCCTGACCACTCTTCTGTTAACCTCAGGAACAGGAAGCTGGCCCATGAGAATCTCCAGGTGGTCAGATCAGTTTGCCTAGTACACGTAGAATACAAAGTTTCGCCCAGGAAAGTTAAACAACGTTACTAAACCCTTTCAAGACTTGTGCCACAAGACGTTGGCATGGAGGAGTCTTACTTTGACAAGGAAGATGAGATCTTCATTCAGTAGATCTTCATTGATGAGCTTCAAGCAGCCATCATACCTGAAGAGCTTGCAGGAGAAACTTCAAGATCCAGTACTAAGTGAAGGACTATGCTACATGAAAGAAGGATGGAAAGGTCCACCAAGAGATATACTACTCAGTCCATACTATATGGTAAGAGACAAAACCTTTGAGTTGAAAACATAATGAGTTGCAAGGGGAGACCGTACCATTGTACCACTCATCTTCAGAGTCCTCACCCAATCCCATGAAGGACATCCAGGAACAAGAAAGATACAGTCCTTTTGCAGCAAAGTACGGTGGTCACCAACTTTGTGAAAAACTGTGTGGCCAGAGTGAAAAATCACTCGTCCCAGAGAAACCACCACTACAACCAACACCGTGGCCTAAAGAACCTTGGGAGAAGATCCAAGTGGACATCTTTGGAGAACAACAGCTCCAGCTCACGAGAACTACCTAATCATTGTGACAGACTTGTAGAACAAATGGCCTGAAGTCATAGCCACAAGCAATGTGACCACAGCAACAAAGATAATAGTTTCAGTATAGTTTTCAGTTTTTCAAACACGTTAGTTCATTATTTTATTTCAGTTTACCAAATTAGTTTTTTCATGATTGGTTTTCGTTTTCCTTTAAGTTTTAGTTTAAGTTTACTATAATAACCTTGGTACACACACAGAGTATACAGTACGTTTTCTTTTCGACCTTTTCAATAAGGTCAGGCTCATGATTCAATGTGGTCTTTACATTAGATGACTGCTGCCAAAGTGTAATATCAAATATAGACCCACATATTTACAGTCACATGCCTGAGAAGCAGTGTGATATATCTGTCACAGCCTGTCATTTTCCCTCTAGAAGGTGAAAAGCAAAGCACTGATGTCATTTATCAGCATTCTGCAAAGTGCTGCATTTTTCTCCAATGCAAACCCACTTTGAATTCCAAATGGCACACTATTCCCTACATTGTGCAGTACTTTTGACCACACCCATATGGGCCCTGGTCAAAAGTAGCTCACTTTATAGGGAATAGGGTGTCATTTTGGATGCAAACCCAGTCTTCACTTAAAAACTGTTACAGGGTCAACCACACAAAATTGCAGGATTTAAAAGATAGAATCAATGAAGAAGGACTATGTTGCTGGGTAGAATTTAACCGCTGGTAACACAGGCTCTCTAGTTCAGATAAGGGCAAAATGAAAATCTATTTTAACCTACAGTTTCATACCATCATAATCATAATTGTATTATATTTATGGGCAACTATCAAATTCAACTGTACACTATGGGAGTTTATTGAGTAATCATCCAGAAACTAGAAAGGACCCTGGTATCACAATGCCTTACTTGTTGTAAGCATGTATGAGCCCTTATAATGTCTATGTTATACATGTATACACTACAATTTTTTAAAACACTATCATTTTGACATAATCATTATGAATTGACAAAGGTGCATGAAGATGTCAGAATTCACATATGACATCATTGTTTTAGCACTATCTAAGGAGTTTTAAAACGCGTAATAAATCAGCACAATCTACTTTTTATTTTATTTTTTATTGGTGGCGTATGGTAGCTAAAATTGAGATCATGTATACTGTGCTAATGATGATACAGAAGCAGAGTAAGCGAGAGCAATGCACAATACAGGGAATTTAGCAAACGAGGCATTTGTCATAAGCTCATGGGGGCCACTATTTTTATGCACTTACGCTATTTTACGAAGACATTGGGCTCTATTCAATCCGTAGAGCTGAATATCCGCTTTATAGCATGATTGACAATTAAAGGCAATGTTCCTGCAGCAAACACTGCATACTGTATGTCGGCTCAATCGAAAATTACCTATACATTTTAATACAGATCTTCCACGACACTTCGGCTATACGGATTGAATCCAGCCCATTGCAAGGGTATGGCAGAAAAAATACAAATTTGTGTCCAGTTGAACAATCTTTCTATCTTGTGAATACTAGTTTAAATAATAGTCTGTATTGCAGCAGTAATGTAGGGAACGAGGCCATCTAATTATTGTTTTCAGAGAAACAGTGACAGCTCGAATACTCTCACCACAGGGGGATCAGAGTTGTTACATCGACAGTAGCACTGTGACTACCCACCAGACACTCCTAGCTGGAGAACCTGTGAGATCAAGCAACTTCTTTACAGGTCACTTTGACAACCATTTAAACCAACTAGTGATATGTTGCCTTCACCTATGGCATCTATAAAACATATCTAGGGCTTAAAGGGATAGTTCACACAAATTACAAAATTACCTTGGTTTTCTTACCATGTAAGCAGTCTATGGACAAGGTAAGCCTGCAGTCCATGCTTTGGTTTTGCTGTCTTACTTTGTCCATAGACTGCTTACAGGGTAAGGAAACCACTATGTAATTTTGTAATTTGGGTGAACCATCCCTTTAAGCTTTGTTGCACTGGACTTGTTGTCCATTTTAATTGAGGTGTATGTCCTAGAGACAGAGAAACTACAGCACATTATGGTTGACTTATTAATCCATTACATCACGAGGGAATGCTGCGTTAACATTAGTCATTTCACAAATATGAAAAAAACTGCCCACAATGGAAAGATAATTCCAGAGCAACACTAAAAAAGAAAAATATCTCTGGTTGAGTTTTACCTTTAATAAACTGATAAATAAAAGTGCAGATTTTATTATGGAAGCTGCAAGTACACATCTCTCTGTTTTACCTTATTGGTCTGTTTCCTCATTAACAACGGAAAGAACTTTCAATGAACTGAAAATAACCTCATGCTGCGTAGTGCTCTCTGAGCAATTGTTTCTTAACTATGTTGTGCTTTCAAGGAAATAGTATAATCAAAATTATAAATGTTCTAATTAGATACAATGACTTTTGCTATCCCTGTGTGGCCATTTCGGAAACACTGCAATGCACTTGACGATTTTTGCTTGCATTGAAAGCATGCCAACTATCGGCGTGCTTTGAGTTGAATTGTGGGCAAAGAGTTTTAAGTACGTTTGCCACAGGCCACCACTGAGAGGATCCTTTGTGATGTGAACTGGCCAAAAGCTCCCCTACAGTCAGTCAGAAGTGACACGAACAATCACAAATTAGGTTAGGCCAAGGGTTCATCATCAAATTGAACAAGATATGTTTGTGGATTGACATTTGAGGTGAATGCTGGTCACGTCGAGACACAACAAAACAATGTTATATTTAAAAGATTACATCCACCGAAGATCTACATCTTCAAAAGATTTAAGATGGTCTTCATCACTTTTTTCAAAACTTTGTAAAATACTATAAAAAGATTATAAAATCCCTCTCTATATAAACATTTTATGTGAGTTAAGGTCATCCAGGTTCTCGAGTAACTTTATACTGTACTTTAACTGTACATCACATCTGTGGAAATAAGGACAGTACACATATGTGTAATATGGTTTGTGAATAGTACATAAGGAAGTGCAATGTTTTATTTCACATCAATGCCAGATCGAAAGGGTCATCTGTGAATGAGGAAGGTTTGACATAACATAGGAAATGTGTATATATACAATGACATGATGAAAAAACTAATTAGCCTTATTTAACTTAAAAGGCCCGGTGCGATTTTCCTTTATACATACATACATACATACATACATACATACATACATACATACATACATACATACATACATACATACATACATACATACATACATACATACATACATACATACATACATACATACATACATACATATATATACACATTTATATATATGATGAATTTGGTGTTAATTTAATGGACCAAAAATGTGCTTTTATTCAAAAGTTTGGCGTCACTTAGAAATGTCGTTGTTTTTTAATAAAAGCACATTTTTGGTCCATTAAAATAACATCAAAATGATCAGAAATACAGTGTAGACGTTGTTAATGTTGTAAATTACTATTGTAGCTGGAAACAGCAGATTTTCGAATGGAATATCTACATAGGCGTACAGAGGCCCATTATCATCAACCATCACTCCTGTGTTCCAATGGCATGTTGTTTTAGCTAATCCAAGTTTATCATTTTAAAAGGATAATTGATCATTAGAAAACCCTTTTGCAATTATGTTAGCACAACTGAAAACTGTTGTACTGATTAAAGAAGAAATAAAACTGGCCTTATTTAGACTAGTTGAGTATCTGGAGCGTCAGCATTTGTTAGTTCAATTACAGGCTCAAAATGGCCAGAAACAAAGATCTTTCTTCTGAAACTCGTCAGTCTATTCTTGTTCTGAGAAATGAAGGCTATTCCATGTGAGAAATTCTAGGCAGAGTTGCAAAGAAAAAGCCATATCTCAAACTGGCCAATAAAAAGAAAAGATTAAGATGGTCAAAAGAACACAGACACTCGACAGATGAACTCTGTTCCAGGCTCTGGTCAATGATGTGCTCCGTGACATGTGGAACCAGATAGTGTTTGTCTACCTTGACAACATCCTTGTCTTTTCCCGTTCGGTTCAGGAGCATGTTCTCCACATCCGACAAGTCCTCCAGCGCCTCCTGGAGAACCAGGTGTTTGTCAAGGCTGAGAAGTGTGAATTTCATCGCTCCACTATCTCCTTTCTGGGTTACGTCATCGCTGCCGGGAACAATCAGATGGATCTGGAAAAGGTGAGGGCGGTGGTGAAGTGGCCCTAACTAACATCCAGTACAGCTGCAACATTTCCTGGGATATGCTCATTTCTACCGCCACTTTATCCGGGGCTACGGAACCCTGGCTTTCCCCCTCTCTGCACTCACGTCACCCAAGATTCCGTTCATGTGGTCCCCAGCTGCTGACAGGTCGTTTTCGGATCTCTAGTATCGGTGCATCGGTTCACCACAGCCCCCATCTTAATCCATTCCAACCTGTCCCATCAGTTCACGGTGGAGGTCAATGTCTCGGACATTGGAGTGAGGGCCGACCTGTCCCAACGTTCTGCCCAGGACCAAAAGCTGCATCCCTGCACTTTCCTTTCCCATCGTCTTAATCCCGCAGAGAGGAACTATGACTTTGGTAACCAGGAACTTCTTGCGGTCAAGATGGTACTGGAGGAATGGAGACATTTGCTAGAATGGCCAGAACATCCATTCCTAGTGTAGATCGACCACAAGAATCTGGAATATCTCCGCACCGCCAAGCGCCTCAACTCAAGACAGGCTCGTTGGGCTCTGTTGTTCACTCGTTTCAATTTCACCATCTCCTACTGCCCTTGATCCAAGAATGTGACGCCTGACGCCCTCTCTCGCTTACATAGCGCCGCAGCTACACCGTCTGACCCAGAGACCATCCTCCCAATCTCCTGTCTAGCAGTGACATTTGTCTGGGGTATCGAGGGCCTGGTCTGCAAGGCGCAGCATGCCCAGCTGGACCCTTGGGGGGGCCTGGCTAACCGGTTGTTCATCCTGGATTCTGCCCAGTCCCCGGTACTGGAATGGGCTCACTCTTCTAATCTAACATGCCAACGATTTGGTGACCCACTATGGTTTCTGACATCTCTGCATTCGTTGCCACATGCATGGTGTGTGCTCGTAATAAGACTCTGGGGCAAGCTCCGGTGTGCCTCCTTCAACCACTCCCTGTTCCTCCTCGCCCCTAGTCCCATCTATCCCTGAACTTTGTCACTGGTCTCCCCATCTGATGGTAACACCACCATCCTTATGGATGGCGGTGTTACCACCATCCATGGTAACACCACGGATGGTGGATAGGTTTTCAAAAGCCGTCCATTTCATCCCCCTTCCCAAGTTACCCTCAGCCAAGGAGACGGCCCAACTCATGGTACAGCACATCTTCCAAATCCATGGACTTCTGGTCAACATAGGACCATGATCAGAGACTCAGTTCTTGTCCCGATTCTTGAAGGCGTTCGGCACCCTCATTCGGTCGTCGGCCAGCCTGTCCTCCAGGTTTCATCCTCAATCTTAACTGTTAGTCGAAACGTGCCAATCAGGACCTGGAGACTACTCTTCGGTGCCTCGTCTCGGCCAACCCCACCAACTGGAGCCAGCAACTTGTGTGGGTGGAGTACACCCGAAACACCCTTCCCTGCTCGGCCACACCCTTCGAGTGCTCCGTGGGTTATCAGCCCCCGCTCTTCCCTGAGCAAGAGGAACAGGTCAACATACCCTCGGCCCAGATGTTTGTCCGCCGCTGTCGGCGTACCTGGAAGAGAGCCCGGTCCACTCTTCTTTTGACCACTTCCAGATATCGTTGACAAGTGGACCGCCACCGAACCCCGGCTCCCCGCTGTCATCTCGGGCAGAGGGTATGGCTATCTACTTGGGATCTGACCCTCCGGGTGGAGTCCCGCAAACTTTACCCCCGTTTCATCGGCTCTTTCCCTATCTCTAAAATCCTTTGCCTCTCTGCTGTTCATCTTCTGTTGCCCCGCAACCTCCGTATCCATTCTACGTTTCATGTGTCCAAGATAAAACCTGTGTCTCACTGTCCTTTATCTTCTGTTTTCTATATTCCTATTCTCTTTAGTCCCTGTTTTCTAGTTCTTCCAGTTTTGATCTTTCTTCCTGCCCTGAGCCTGCATGCTGTTTTCTACCTTTCTGACACTGCCCTGGATTATGGACCTCTGCCTGCCATTTGCCTACCCCTGAGTACTAAATACTTGAGACTTGAAACATCTGCCTCACGTGTCTGCATCTGGGTCTCACCCTGAGGCATGATATTTCAGCAGGACAATAACCTAAAACACAAGTCCAAATCTACACTGGGGTTACTTACCAAGAAGACAGTGAATGTTCCTTAGTGTCCGAGTTACAGTTTTGACTTAAATCTACTTGAAAATCAATGGCAAGACTAACAAATTTGACAAAGCTTGAAGAATTTTGGAAAGAATAATGGGCAAATGTTGCACAATCCAGGTGTGGGAAGCTCTTAGAGACTGTATTAACTTCCAAAGGTGCTTCTACAAACTATTGACTCGGAGGTATGAATACTTATGTAAATTTGATATTTCTGTATTTAATTTTCAATACATTTGCAAACATTTCTAAAAACATCTTTTCACTTTGTCATTATGGGGTATTGTGTGTAGATGGATGAGAAAAAACATGAATTTTATCCATTTTGAATTCAAGAAGTAACCAAACAAAATGTGAAATAAATCCAGGGGCATGATTACATTCTGAAGGCACAGTGAGCTCCAATGGTTTTGGGACAGTGACAATATTTTGGTTGTTTTGGCTCTGTACTCCAGCACTTTTGATTTAAGATGATACAATAACTTTGAGGTTAAAGTGCAGACATTCAGCTTTAATTTGAGGGATTTTTTTCAATCATATCGGGTGAACCGTTTAGAAATTACAGTACTTTTTTTTACACAGTCTCCACATATTAGGGGACCCAAAGTATTGGGACAAATTCACTTATGTGTATTAAAGTACTAAAAAGTTAAGTATTTAGTCCGATATTCATAGTACGCAATGACTACATCAAGCATGTGTCTACAAATTGTTGGCTGCATTTGCTGTTTGTTTTGGTTTCAGACTATTTTGTGTTCAATAGAAATGGGACGGGGTTCTGCTTAGTTATATGTTTTAAGGTCATACGAAGGATCATATAAAAAAATATATGATGAAACATTATTTGGCCTTACTGCTATTAACCCATTCAAACAAATTGAATAACAGATTCACTACATAGAACAACAGATAGTCCCCCCCAAAAATCTAAAGGATATATTTAACACCTTATTTTTAGCACTAAGCATTCTCCATATATACTTCCATACACAAGTCTTGTGAGTCCTGCTGGAGTCCTAGAGCAAAACAACATGTACGTGTTCATGAGACTCTCATCTTTCCATAGAGTTGTCTTAATAGTTTGGATGCTACAGATGATTTTGTGAGAAGACTGATTTTCGGGATGTCTAATGGTCTGTTAAATACCATTCTAGCTCTGTCACCTTTCACTGCAGATGCAGAAGTCTGACATCGGTGGATGCGGTGGATTGAGGGGCAAAATAGATATCTCTAGATTAAACTGACAGATTTTTATGGGGATTCCTTTATCCTCTTGACGGGCTCGTCCCGTATGCGGGACGGACATCCAGCGAAAAAATCCTATCCCTATTAGCATAACGAAATGTATTTATTTTTTCTTCAAATATAGGACTATGTCATATCGTTTTATAGATAGACCTCTCCTGAATCGAACCACGTTGTCCGATTTCAAAAAGGCTTTACAGCAAAAGCAAAACATTAGATTATGTTAGAGGAGTATATCGTAAAAGTAGCCACATAGCCATTTTCCGACCAACAACATGCATCACAAATAACCAAAAAACAGCTAAATGCAGCCCTAACCTTTTACAAACTTCATCAGATGACACTCCTAGGACATCATGTTACACAATACATGCATTCTTTTGTTCGATAAAGTTCATATTTATATATAAAAACAGCATTTTACATCAGCGCCTAACGTTGACTAACTATTTTCCCTCAAATGCATCTGCTGAAACAGTGCTACAATTTACAAAATTTTTAAAATGTAATATTGTCATTCTAAGATTTATAGATGAATATCTCTTGAAAGCACCTGTAATGCCAGATTTAAAAATAACTTTACTGGGTAATCACACTTTGCGATAAAAGGGGGTGCGATACTCAGAAAATAGGCTAGTAATACAGGTCAGCGCCATCTTGGAACAATCGCATATCAAATCTAGTCTTGTATACTATTGTCAATAATCCCTTACCTTTGGTTGTCTTCATCAGAAAGCACTTCCAGGAGTCCCAGGTCCACAACAAATGTATTTTCGTTCGAAAAAATTGCTCCTTTATGTCCCAATAGCTTGGTCTTGTTAGCGCGTCTGAAGGCTGCTCCAAAACCTCCGACGGCCGCGGGACAGCTCTTTCAAAAAAATTCCTTTTTTTTTCATTTACGTTCGTTCAAACATGTCAAACGTTGTATAACATAAATCTTTAGGGCCTTTTTCAAACAGAGCTCCAATAAGATTCAAGGGGCATTGTCTTTCAAAACGTTTCGAAAGGGGAGGGTAGCCAGGGGCGCCGGCGTCATAATGGTGATGGCCCTCCTCATGTGACCAATTTCAACAGCGTCTCATTCATTCAGTTTTCACAGTAGGAGACTCAACTCACTTTGTAAAGACTGGGGACATCTAGTGGAAGCAATAGGAAGTGCTCAATGAACCATTGCTCACTGTGTGAATTACAGGCAAAGTGGTGAAGTTGAGTCCGCAATTCAGAATTCCACATCCTGTTACGATCGGTCTCGGGGATTTGACTGCCATATGAGTTCTGTTATACTCACAGACACCATTGAAACAGTTTTAGAAACTTTAGGGTGTTTTCTATCCACAAGTATTAATTATATGCATATCCTAGCTTCTGAGTTTGAGTAGGAGGCCGTTTAAAATGGGCACGAATTTTTTTCAAAAATCGCTGGAGCGCCCCCTATCCTAGGCGACCGTCAAGAGGTTATTTTATTATATTTTTCAAATGTAACCTTTATTTAACTAGGCAAGTCAGTTAAGAACAAATTCTTATTTACAATGACAGCCTACCCCGGCCAAACCTGGACTACACTGGGCCAACTGTGCACTGCCCTATGGGACTCCCAATCACAGTCGGATGTGATACAGCCTGGATTCGACTGTAGTGACTGCACTGAGATGCAGTGCCTTATTATGCTCATTTGATTTCCGTGGGGGCACGGATATCGAACTTCGAGGGTTTAAATCACATTTTATGTAGGTAAATTGTAGAAATAAGCGGGTCTTATGAATTTGGCTCTGGTAACTAGTGACGATCGTGTGACTGTGCTGCTACCAGCTTCCATTCCCCCACTGTCCCCCTACCGCTCAAACCAGTGGTCCTCTAATCGCAAACACATGTGACTGCCCACCTGACAAACAGACCAGGGGTGCATTCAGCAGCATGCAAAGTTTTGGAATGTTCAGATAGAAATATGCTATATAGAACAAACACCCCTCTCTGACATGTAGAATAAGGAATCACATTGACTCTATTCATGATATACTATCTATCTGCAATGTTCAACAATGTTTGGCTAACGAACGTGTCCCTGCTGTCTAAAAAAGTTGTCTTCATTACAAGGAATGGAATTGTTCTCTTGAACATCTCCATCATCATCATCGTGACAGATCATCTGATTACAAGATAGATAGATAATTCATTGATTGAGGGACATGTTATTATTCTTATATTCAAGAATCATAGTCATATTTTAAATTACACTGATTCAACCCCTAATGACAACTTTCCTGACGCTGACAAACAGTAGCCTTATTTGAACCATCCGGATCTCGCAAGCTTACACTCTGTTTCGTTACATGGATACAGTAAGCCTACAGCCAGATTCAAACAGTTTGAGCCTCTCCCTTCCATCCACAGTATGGCCGGATCAATCAGCGTTCTATGATAATCTGTAGGGGTGGTTTAGTTGATGACGACCACGAGAAGTGCCTGTACTTTGCAAAAATGTATTTATTTTACTCCTATTTTACCAAGTAAGTTGACTGAGAAGAAATTCTCATTTACAGCAACAACCTGGGGAATAGTTACAGGGGAGAGGGATGAATGAGCCATTTGTAAACTGGGGATAATTAGGTGGCCATGATGGTGTAAAGACCAGATTGGGAATTTAGCCAGGACACCGGGGTTAACAACCCTACTCTTACGATAACTGCCATGGGATCTTTAGTGACCACAGAGTCTGGACACCCATTTAAAGTCCCATCTGAAAGACAGCACCCTACACAGGGCAATGTCCCCAATCACTGCCCCGGGGCATTGGGATATTTATTTTAGACCAGATGAAAAGGTGCCTCCTATTGGCCCTACAACATCACTTTCAGCAGCATCTGGTCTCCCATCCAGGGACTGACCAGGACCAACTCTGCTTAGCTTCAGAAGCAAGCCAGTAGTGGGATGCAGGGTGGTATGCTGCCGGCAAATTCAAAAGCAAAACAACTATCGCTGCTCTTTAGGAGGTTAGTGTTGATGCTGCTATAGCAGCAGTTATATCAGAACTGGAGGGCATAACTTAATTGAAAGAACAGCAAATAACTGCATTGAAGACTTTTCTTGAGAGAGAAGATGTTTTTGCTCTTCTCCCAACTGGGTTTGGCAAGCGATTGGTAGTCAAGAAAATGGGACGGATCGAGAACCCAATTCTCGCTGCTGGTTGCCCTCATGGAGGACTAGATCAGTGAGGCTGCGAAGCTGGGGATCAGTGTAAGTGATGAAGTGGACATCCTCCATGGACATTGACAGAGTGGGCTTGTTTGACATTGCAGCCGACAGTGCAGGCGACTGCCGACTGACTAATCTACAAATCGCTGTAGGGCAGCCCAACCCAAGAAGTGACTCTTCTTATCAACTGTATGCAAGAATTCGATATGTGTTATCATAGGAATTCAGCATCCTCTGTGTTGTCTTAGGAATTCAGCATTCTCTGTGTTCTGTGGTCTTGCCAATCCCCATGGTCACACCTCTGAGAAGCAGAGGTTACATCATGTAGGTCTGATATCTGATTGGAGGTTAACATTACAGAAATACTATTGGTCAACAACTCAGGTTTTGAATCCAAGCAACTCATGAGCTTAAAACCTGTTGGGGATAGGGGGCAGTATTTGCACGGCCGGATAAAAAAACGTACCCGATTTAATCTGGTTACTACTCCTGCCCAGTAACTAGAATATGCATATAATTATTGGCTTTGGAAAGAAAACACCCTAACGTTTCTAAAACTGTTTGAATGGTGTCTGTGAGTATAACAGAACTCATATGGCAGGCAAAAACCTGAGAAGATTCTGTACAGGAAGTGCCCTCTCTGACCATTCCTTGGGCTTCTTGGCTCTGTTTATTGAAAACTTAGGATCTTTGCTGTAACGTGACACTTCCTACGGCTCCCATAGGCTCTCAGAACCCGGGAAAAATCTGAATGATGTAATTCCAGCCGCTGGCTGAAAAACTTTAGCGCCTTTGGATAGTGGTCGATGAGAGGACCATCAGACTGAGGCTCGTGCACGAGGGGATCCCATGTTTTTATTTTCTCTCTCTTTGAACGTAAACACGCTTTCCCGGTCGGAATATTATCGTTTTTTTACGAGAAAAATTGCATAAAAATTGATTTAAAACAGCGGTTGACATGCTTCGAAGTACGGTAATGGATAATTTAGAATTTTCTTGTCACGAAACACGTCGGGCGCGTCACCCTTCTTTACCCTTTCGGATAGTGTCTTGACCGCATGAACAAAACGCCGCTATTTGGATATAACTATGGATTATTTTGAACCAAACCAACATTTGTTATTGAAGTAGAAGTCCTGGGAGTGCATTCTGACGAAGAACAGCAAAGGTAATAACATTTTTCTTATAGTAAATCTGACTTTGGTGAGGGCTAACCTTGGTGGGTGTCTAAATAGCTAGCCCTGTGATGCCGGGCTATCTACTCAGAATATTGCAAAATGTGCTTTCACCGAAAAGCTAATTTTAAAATCGGACATAGCGAGTGCATAGAGGAGTTCTGTATCTATAATTCTTAAAATAATTGTTATGTTTTTTGTGAACGTTTATCGTGAGTAATTTAGTAAATTCACCAGAAGTTTGCTAGTTCTGAACGTCACATGCTAATGTAAAAAGCTGGTTTTTGATATAAATATGAACTTGATTGAACAAAACATGCATGTATTGTATCACATAATGTCCTAGGAGTGTCATCTGATGAAGATCATCAAAGGTTAGTGCTGCATTTAGCTGTGGTTTGGGTTTATATATGCTAGCTTGAAAAATGGGTGTCTGATTATTTCTGGCTGGGTACTCTGCTGACATAATGTAATGTTTTGCTTTCGTTGTAAAGCCTTTTTGAAATCGGACAGTGTGGTTAGATTAACGAGAGTCTTGTCTTTAAAATGGTGTAAAATAGTCATATGTTTGAGAAATTGAAGTAATAGCATTTCTAAGGTATTTGAATAACGCGCCACAGGATTCCACTGGCTGTTACGTAGGTGGGACGAATTCGTCCCACTGGCCCTCGAGAAGTTAATTATTTGTTATTCTTATCTCTTACTTTATTTTGGTATTTTCTTAAAACTGCATTGGTGGTTAAGGGCTTGTAAGTAAGCATTTCACTGTAAGATCTACACCTGTTGTGTTCGCCGTATGTTACAAATCAAATTATTCTAAGCATGGTCAGAGAGAGAGAGAAATAATAGCCTGATAGGCCATGCCCCAAAAGTTCATGGGGGGGGGAGAGAAAGAAAGAGTGTCTCACTACAGCAGGTCAGGAACAAATAAGAGATAGAACAATGAATCTTCAACCCTTTTTTAAAGAGCAGCAGTAAATAATAATAGCAGGGCTATATACAAGAGGTGCCAGTACAGAGTCAATGTGCAGGGGCACCGTTTTCGAGGTCATTGAAGTAATATGTACATGTAGGTATAGTTATTAAAGTGACTATGCATAGATAATAACAGAGAGTAAGTAGCAGCAGCATAGAAGGGGGGGGGGGGGGCAATGCAAGTAGTCTGAGTGGCCATTTGATTAGATGCTCAGGAGTCTTATGGTTTGGGGTAGAAGCTGTTTAGCCTCTTGAGGATACCCTAGGATAGGGGGCGCCACAGCGCATTTTGAAAAAAAATCGTTCCCATTTTCAACGGCCTACTAATCAAACTCAGAAGCTAGGGCATGCATATACTTATTATATATGGATAGAAAACACTCTAAAGTTTCTAAAACTGTTTGAATGGTGTCTGTGAGTATAACAGAACTCAAATGGCAGTCAAAACCCCGAGACCGATTGAAACAGGAAGTGGAATTCTGAATTGTGGACTCGACTTCTCATCTTTCCTTATTAATCACACCGTTAACAATGGTTCAGTGAGCACTTCCTATTGCTTCCACTAGATGTCGCCAGTCTTTTCACAGTGGTTTGAGCCTTATACGGTCGAAACTCAGTGAATGAGATGAGTTGCAAATTGGTCACAGGGGATGGGCCATCACCATTATGACGCCGGCGGCCATGTCAACCCCCACCTTTGGAAACGGTTTTAAAGGCCATGAAATCATCCCCCTCGAATCTTATTGGCTTTCTTGGTATTACAGGCCCTGAAGATTAATGTTTTACAACGTTTGACATGTTTGAACGAACCTACAGGCGGGAGAATCTCATTTTATCCGGAACTTCAGCCCTGCGCTTGGAGAGAGCCATAGGACGCGCTACCAACAGCAGGCTAATGGAACGTGAAGTATGGACTTTTTGACCGAAAATACATCTGTTGTGGACCTGGGATGCTTTCTGATGAAGACAACTAAAGGTAGGTGATTATTGACAATATTATACAAGATGAGATGTGACATGCGATTGTTTCCAAGATGGCGCCGAGCTCTGTATATTAGCTCATTTTCTGAGTATCGCATCTCCTTTTATCGCAAAGTGTGATTACCCAGTAAAGTTAATTTAAAATCTGGTATGACAGGTGTTCTCAAGAGATATTCATCTATAAATGTTAGATTGACAATATAAATTTAAAAAATCGTTATAGGATAGTAATTTAGGGAAATGTAGCATTGTTTACCGGGACGCATTTGAGGGGAAATTATTTAGTCAACCTCAGACAGAGATGTAAAATGCTGTTTTATATATAAATATGACCTTTATTGAACAAAAGAATGCATGCATTGTATAACATGATGTCCTAGGGGTGCCATCTGATGAAGTTTGTAAAAGGTTAGTGCTGCATTTAGCTGTTTTTTGATTATATGTGATGCAAGTGGTTGGTCGGAAAATGTCTATGAAGCTGCTTTTTACGATGGACTCATCTAACATAATCTAATGATTTGCTTTTCCTGTAAAACCTTTTTGAAATCGGACGACGTGGGTCGATTCAGGAGAGGTGTATCTATAAAAAAATATATATATATATTAATATATATATTTTTTAAATTATGATTTCTTTTTTATGCTAATTGGCGATATGATTTTTCGCTGGATTTTGATCCTGCTGACGGGATGAGACGCTGAAGAGGTTTTAAAAGCCTCTTGGACCTAGACTTGGCGCTCCGGTACCGCTTACCGTGTGGTAGCAGAGAGAACAGTCTATGACTAGGATGGCTGGAGTCTTTGACAATTTTTAGGGCCTTCCTCTGACATATATAGAGGTATAGAGGTCCTGGATGGCAGGAAGCTTGGCCCCGGTGATGTACTAGGCCATATACACTACCCTCTGTAGTGCCTTACAGTTGGAGGCCGAGCAGTTGTCATACCAGGCAGTGATGCAACCCGTCAGGATGCTCTCGATGGTGCAGCTATAAAACCTTTTGAGGATCTGAGGACCCATGCCAAATCTTTTCAGTCTCCTGAGGGGGAATAGGTTTTGTTGTGCCCTCTTCACGACTGTCTTGGTGTGCTTGGACCATGTTAGTTTGTTGGTGATGTGGATGCCAAGGAACTTGAAGCTCTCAACCTGCTCCACTACAGCCCCGTCGATGAGAATGGGGGCATGCTCTGTCCTCCTTTTCCTATAGTCCACAATCATCTCCATTTTCTTGATTACATTGAGAGAGAGGTTGTTGTCATTGCACCACACGGTCAGGTCTCTGACCTCTTCCCTGTTGTCTGTCTCATCGTTGTGATCAGGCCTACCACTGTTGCGTCATCGGCAAACTTATTGATGGTATTGGAGTCGTGCCTGGCCATGCAGTCATGAGTGAACAGGGAGTACAGGAGTGAACTGAGCACGCACCCCTGAGGGGCTCCCATGTTGAGGATCAGCGTGGCAGATGTGTTGTTACCTACACTTACCACCTCGGGGCGGCCCGTCAGGAAGTCCAGGATCCAGTTGCAGAGGGAGGTGTTTAGTTCCGGGGTCCTTAGCTTGGTGATGAGCTTTGAAGGCACTATGGTGTTGAACGATGAGCGAATACGATCAATGAATAGCATTCTCACATAGTTGTTCCTTTTGTCCAGGTGTGAAAGGGCAGTGTAGAGTGCAATAGAGATTGCATCATCTGTGGATCTGTTGGTGCGGTATGCAAATAGGAGTGGGTCTAGGGTTTCTGGGATAATGGTGTTGATGTGAGCCATGACCAGCCTTTCAAATAATTTCATGGCTACAGATGTGAGTGCTATGGGTTGGTAGTCATTTAGGCAGGTTACCTTAGTCATGTCAGTGAAGACACTTGACAGTTGGTCAGAGCATGCACGGAGTACATGTCCTGGTAATCTGTCTGGCCCTGCCGCCTTGTGACTGTTGACCTGTTTAACCTCTTGGGTAGGGGGCAGTATTTTCACATCCGGATGAAAAGCGTGCCCAACGTAAACTGCCTATTACTCAGGCCCAGAAGCTAGGATATGAATATAATTGGTAGATTTGAATAGAAAACACTCTAAAGTTTCTAAAACTGTTAAAAAGAGTTTCAGGCTGGTTTTTGGAAAAATGAGCCAGAAATTGTAGTTTTTCTAAGTGGCTCCCATTTTGGCTGTAGTTTTTCCAAGCGTGTGAATAAGAGAGCGTTCATCGCTATTTTTCTCCGGTAAAGACAATAACAATTCTCTGTCTTAAATTTGATCGTTTATTAGTGTACCTAAGGTTTGATTATAAACATTGTTTGACTTGTTTGTAAAAGTTTATTAGTAACGTTTGGGATTCATTTACATTTACATTTACGTCATTTAGCAGACACTCTTATCCAGAGAGACTTACAAATTGGTGCATTCACCATATGATATCCAGTGGAACAACCACTTTACAATAGTACATCTATATCTTTTCTTTTTGGGGGGGGGGGGGTAGAAGGATTACTTTATCCTATCCCAGGTATTCCTTAACCTCTCTGGGCTAGGTGGGACGTTTGCGTCCCACCCTAGTCAACAGCCAGTAGAATCCCGTGGCGCGAAATACAAATACCTCAAAAATGCTATAACTTCAATTTCTCAAACATATGACTATTTTACACCATTTTAAAGACAAGACTCTCGTTAATCTAACCACACTGTCTGATTTCAAAAAGGCTTTACAACGAAAGCAAAACATTAGATTATGTCAGCAGAGTACCCAGCCAGAAATAATCAGACACCCATTTTTCAAGCAAGCATATAATGTCACAAAAACCAAAACCACAGCTAAATGCAGCACTAACCTTTGATGATCTTCATCAGATGACACTCCTAGGACATTATGTTATACAATACATGCATGTTTTGTTCAATCAAGTTCATATTTATATCAAAAACCAGCTTTTTACATTAGCATGTGACGTTCAGAACTAGCATTCCCACCGAACACTTCCGATGAATTTACTAAATAACTCACGATAAACGTTCACAAAAAACATAACAATTATTTTAAGAATTATAGATACAGAACTCCTTTATGCAATCGCGGTGTCTGATTTTAAAATAGCTTTTCGTCAAAAGCACATTTTGCAATATTCTGAGTAGATAGCTCGCCATCACGGGCTAGCTATTTTGACACCCACCAAGTTTGGCACTCACCAAACTCAGATTTACTATAAGAAAAATTGGATTACCTTTGCTGTTCTTCGTCAGAATGCACTCCCAGGACTTCTACTTCATCCACAAATGTTGTTTTGGTTCAAAATAATCCATAGTTATGTTCAAATATCCTCTGTTTTGTTCTTAAGTTCAAGACACTATCTGAACGGTGACGCGCGGATGCGTATCGTGACAAAAAAATTCTATATATTCCATTGCCGTACTTTGAAGCATGTCAAACGCTGTTTAAAATCAATTTTTATACGATTTTTCTCGTAGAAAAGCGATAATATTCCGACCAGGAAACCCTGTTTTCGTTCAAAGACTCAAAATCTAAAATGGACTCTTCACGTGCACGTGCGCCCCCGTCTCATTGTTCTCAGATCGACCACTTACCAAATGCGCTACTGTTTTTCAGCCATGGGCTGCAAAGTCATCATTCAATGTTCTGGCGCCTTCTGAGAGCCTATGGGAGCCTTAGAAAATGTCACGTTACAGCAGAGATCCTCAGTTTTCCATAAAGAGAGTGTAGAAGGCCAATAAATGGTCAGAGAGGGCACTTCCTGTACAGAATCTTCTCAGGTTTTTGCCTGCCATATGAGTTCTGTTATACTCACAGACACCATTCAAACAGTTTTAGAAACTTTAGGGTGTTTTCTATCCAAATCAAACAATTATATGCATATTCTAGTTTCTGGGCAGTAGTAATAACCAGATTAAATTGGATACGTTTTTTATCCGGACGTGAAAATACTGCCCCCTATCCTAGAGAGGTTAAATTACAAGCCTAGTTGGTTTAGCCACAGAAAAAGACAGCAAACTTCACGCTAGCCATGATTGGCTGAGATAGTGAGTGGGCTGGACATGCCGAGAGATGCGTTTGTTGTGATGTACTACTTTCTGGAGGACGATCGTTGCATGCTGAAACTCTTTGACTGAAAATGAATCAGTTTGCCATGAAGCTTTCATCCATGTAAACGGGTAAGAATCTAACATTGAACCTGTTAGCTAGCTATGACAATCAATTTGTATTGCTAGTTAAAGCTTGCTGTTAGCTAGCCAGCTGGAGTTCAATGGCTGGCTTGCTCACGCTACTCTATGGATTGGGATTTTAGTTCACTTTTTAGCTATCTAGCTAATATTAACGTTTCATGTCTAAACAAAAGACCCCAAGTTAA
This sequence comes from Salmo salar, assembly GCF_965601325.2. Taxonomy (NCBI): domain Eukaryota; kingdom Metazoa; phylum Chordata; class Actinopteri; order Salmoniformes; family Salmonidae; genus Salmo; species Salmo salar. Next base: position 7,032,231 of record NC_138300.1, on the reverse strand, counting down.
AGCTTGCTGTTAGCTGGTGGATTTTAGATGGCTGGTTTGCTAGCTAACATTGAACCTATTGGTTAACGTTAGCTAGCTATGACAATCGGTTTGTATTGCCAATTTAAAGCTTGCTGTTAGCTAGCCAGCTGGAGTTCGATGGCTGGCTTACTAATGTTACTCTATGGATTGGGATTTTAGTAATTTTTTTTAGCTATCTAGCTAATATTAACGTTACATATCTAAACAAAAGACCCCAAGTTAAAGCTTGCTATTAGCTAGCTAACGTTAGCGGACGTTAGATGGCTGGCTTGCTAGCTAACATTAACTTACATGTATGAAGTGTTATTTCCTGTTTTACAGCTTCGATGCCCTGGAGCCTGCTGTTGTTGTCGCCAAGGAGCGTTTAGAATCAGTCGGGACCAGATTTAAGCTGCTGCGCAACACTGACATCCATCCTCCCATAGATGGTCTGCCTGTACAAGCACCAACTGGACTGGACACAGCTAGACAGACATATCTTTTTCAGAAGATCAGGGAGTTTTTTGACAAAGAGGCTATGGACATCACATGCCCTGCACCAAAGTCAAGGGCAGGACAGAAACAGGCTCTCCGAATATAGATTCCCTTTTTCATGCGTGGTTCGGACAGACACCAGTCATCAGCACTAGCTGCAGTGTGTCTATTCAAATGACTTTCTCCTAACAAGCATACGTTGCTGCCTCAATTTTTTTTATCCTGCTGCTCAGCCACTTTACCCCTGATTATATGCATACAACTACCTCGTCTGTCACTATTGTTATTGATATTGTTTGTGTACATACTGTATATTATTTTATTTATATTAACCCTATCTATTTATGATACTGCTACTATGCAAGTAACCATTTGGCTGTACCATTTACACCTTCTGTAGAGACCCATCCAATAGGCAAGACTTATCAATATACATTTTATATATCAATATTTTGCTATGTGTGGTCGTAACATGATTTTCTGACATACCACACAGACTCACTAAACACAAATTCTTTGTTTGTTAATTATGCCTGAGTGTTGGAGTGTGCCCCTGGCTATCCATCAATAAAAAAAATATTTTAAAAATTGGGCCGTCTGGTTTAAGGAATTTGAAATGATTTATACTTTTTACTTTTGATACTTAAGTATTTTAAAACCAAAGCCAAGTAGTATTTTACTGGGTGACTTTTACTTTTACTTCAGTCATTTTTTATTAAGGTATCTTTACATCTGGACATTCTGTTTACCTGCAATTTTTCCTTATTGAAGGCTACTACCACTTTTACTACACTACTCACTGTTTAGCACATGACCTCACATGCTACATTAGTCCTAGCGCTAACTGAGGAAAGACTGACGTAACACAATTGGTCATATTTACATACATATCTCTCGGCTGACAGAAACCACAATCTGAATTAGCTAATAGCAACTACTATTTATAATTCCTCACATCATGGGTGAGCCCACCATTGATTAAAATAGTTGAGGAAAACACTTTCTAGAAATCGAAAATAATGGGATGATGGGTAGTTTGTGAGTGCAGCCATGCTTGTTTTTTCATGTCAACAAAAGAAAATAAGAGGAGACAAGATGAGTTTGGTCTGTTTGCAGTATGCATGTTGAAGGGGGTGTGTCGTCTACGATTATTCACTTCTCTTCATTCACTTCCGAAAGTTTACTTGAAAGGTAAGTCAACCATTCCTTCACCTAATTATAACATTATAACATTATAACAATCCAGAATGCATTGTATAATGTCAAAAAACAAGGCGCCACACATGCAGTGCATTCAGAAAGTATTCAGACCCCTTGACTTTTTTCACATTTTGTAACATTACAGCTTTATTCTAAAATTGATTGCATTGTTTTTTCCCCCTCATCAATCCTACATAGAGTACCAGTCAAAAGTTTGGACACACCTACAAATTCAAGGGTTTTTCTTTATTTTTACTATTTTCTACATTGTAGGGTAATAGTGAAGACATCAAAACTATGAAATAACACATATGGAATCATGTAGTAACCAGAAAAGTGTTAAACAAATAACATTTTATTTTGGATGTTAGATTCTTCAAAGTAGCCACCTTTTGCGTTGATGACAGCTTTGCACAATCTTGGCATTCTCTCAACCAGCTTCATGAGGTAGTCACCTGGAATGGATTTCAATTAACAGATGTGCCTTGTTAAAAGTTAATTTGTGGAATTTCTTTCCTTCTTAATGCGTTTGAGCCAATCACTTGTGTTGTGACAAGGTAGGGGTGGTATACAGAGGTTAGCCCTATCTTGTAAAAGATCAAGTCCATATTATGGCAAGAACAGCTCAAATAAGCAAAGAGAAACGCCAGTCCATCATTACTTTAAGATATGAAGGTCAGTTAATACTGAACATTTCAAGAACTTTGAAAGTTTCAGCAAGTGCAGTTGCAAAAACCATCAAGCGCAATGATGAAACTGGACCTCATGAGGACCGCCACAGAAAAGAAAGACCCAAAGTTACCTCTGCTGCAGAGGATACGTTCATTAGAGTTGCCAGCCTCAGAAACTGCAGGCCAAATACATGCTTCACAGAGTTCAAGTAAGAGACACATCTCAACATCAACTGTTCAGAGGAGACTGCGTAAATCACGCCTTCATGGTCAAATTGCTGAAAAGAAACCATTACTAAAGGACACAAATAAGAAGAAAATACTTATTTGGACCAAGAAACACAAGCAATGGACATTAGACCGGTGGAAATCTGTCCTTTGGTCTGATGAGACCAAATTTGAGATTTTTGGTTACAACCACCGTGTCTTTGTGAGACGCAGAGTAGGTGAACGGATGATTTCCGCATGTGTGGTTCCCACCGTGAAGCATGGAGGAGGAGGTGTGATGGTTTGGGGGTGCTTTGCTTGTGACACCGTATGTGATTTATTTAGAATTCAAGGCACACTTAACCAGCATGGCGACCACAGCATTCTGCAGCGATACGCCATCCCATCTGGTTAGCACTTAGTGGGACTATCATTTGTTCAAAAGGACAATGATCCAACACACCTCCAGGCTGTGTAAGTGCTATTTGACCAAGATGGAGAGTGATGGAGTGCTGTGTCAGATGACCTGGTCTCCACAATCACCCAACCTCAACCCAATTGAGATGGTTTGGGATGATTTGGACCGCAGAGTGAAGGAAAAGCAGCCAACAAGTGCTCAGCATATGTGGGAACTCCTTCAAGACTGTTGGAAAAGCATTCCAGGTGAAGCTGATTGAGAGAATGCCAAGAGTGTGCAATGCTGTTGTTAAGGCAAAGGCTGGCTACTTTGTAGAATCTCAAATATAAAATATATTTTGATTTGTTTAACACTTTTTTGGTTACTACATGATTGTGTTATTTCATAGTTTTGATCTCTTCACTATTATTTTACAATGTAGAAAATAGTAAAAATAAATAAAACCCTTTAATGAGTAGGTGTGTCCAAACTTTTGACTGGTACTGTACATACTGTATGCTACAGTAGTAACGACAACACGAAATACAGAAAATAAGGCACTTACATTTATAGGAACACACACGTCCAAAGTTATTACTTATAAGGAAAACAGGAATGAAGGCAATGCGAGCGCAAGACAGAAAATGTGCCAGTTCGTGCAAAACTGTGCAAATGTCGCATACTTTATCTGCGGAAACACTAGGGAAGTGCTTGGGCTCTCCTCGAAGAGAGAAGTTTGTCTGGCTCAGTAAAGCATCAAACATAAATTGTCTGCAACACTGAAATGGGCTACTTCTATGTGTATTAATGAGAAGGCGGAACAAACCTCAATTGAAACTGACCTTAGAAAATAAAACTTGTTAGAAAATAATTTGAAAGAGAACCTATAGATAAATAGCAGGTAGCGTGTGTTAACTGTCCTGTTGGGTAACAATCACATTTGGAACAGTGAGTGCATTCTGACATCGCATTCATAAAACAACTCACGCTGGGGCGGCCGTTAGAGATATTTATTCAACATTAACCAATTAAAAAGAGTACTGTCGAAGAGGTTTGTGCAGTAAGCTATAGGCCCAATACATTATTATAATATTGGCTTTGCTTGATTTGCCCTGCCAATGTATTGTTGTTCAGGCCATTTTTGTAAATTATATAAAACATTTTGAGGTAGGCTATAATAGATATGGTAATAGATATGTTGTTGTATTACTTGTGAAGCACAGCTAAGTGAGCATACATTTAAATAATTAACTTTTTATTTTTATTTTACTGGGCTGAAGGTGCCTGTATCTGATGATCAGTCAGTGGCGGGAGAGAGCAACATCCCTCCGCTCTCCCTTTCCTCCACTTACACTGACCAAAAAGGGACACAGTCTTCCAGATGATGGCGAAACTCGAGTCGTTCCGCATTATTTCTGCCTCATGCACAAATTCATGTTGTAACTCCTATGAACAGAGAAATTGAAATATTCCTCGATATTAAAAAAGACCCAAACCGCTAATAATAACAACAATGCACGCCTTTCCTACTCATTCATTACTGCTGCAGTGCTTGTTGTAGCACTGAGTGGAAATAAAAAGAATGCGCATTTTATGGCTTGTGGAAGTTCTGAATACAAAGCGTTGACAGTGCGGAGTAAGAACTTCAACAGGAACTCATTCATAAAAACAGCATCTCATGGTTTTAAATGTTTTGAAATCTCACAGTATCAACTTTGCTGTAGCTTTCTTTTATGTCTGGTATATTACTGCAGACATGGTCATCTGAGCCATTGATTGGCCAGTGGTAGGCCTATAGTGCACTTGATTTTCTCTCTGGGCCTGCCAGGAAGGCGGAGTTTGCACCATCAGACACAGGAAATGGTTCAAAATGGCAACAATTTGTCTACCCGACGAGCGGGGCAGCTGAATGGGTGCACCTACCGCCAACAACCCGAGGCGGAAAAAAATAAATAAATAGGAACACAAGGCTTTATCGTTGGGTTTTAACAGAAACGTTTCGCGATCGACTAGAAATGCCTTGGAGATCGACCAGTCGGTGACCAATGCTCTGGAAAGTTGAGTGAAGTTCGATCTCGTACTTCTCTCTGTGGGCTGATATTAGTCTTAGGGAGCTGCACCGCAGTCTGGGGCTACTGCACGCACTAGACAAGGGTGGGCAACTCCAGTCCTCGAGGGCCTGATTGGTGTCACACTTTTTCTCCATCCCTAGCAAACACAGTTGATTAATCAAATTGCATTCAAAACTGAAGATCTTGATTAGGTGATTATTGGAGTCAGGTGTGTTAGCTGGGGCAAAACTGTTACACCAATCAGGCCCTCGAGGACTGGAATTGCCCACCCCTGCAAGCACATGCACAGCTTAGAGGGGACATTGCTGCACATCCAGGTTGGATATTACTTCCCTTTTCACTTGTACTATCAACCACCAGAGATAATTAACTGAAAATGTGTACATTATCAAAAGAAAAAAGGGGACCGACGTGGTTGTTAGATTTCAACACAAAGGACCCCACTCAAAGTCAATATTTAGAGGCCTGAATATATTTTGTCCTAATATAATTGACCTTAGAACTGTAAGTAAACTAAAACAGTGTGTGAGTACAACAACCTGGGGTTGGATCATGCATGACCGGGCTGTGAGATGTGGTTATGTTTAGCGATTTAGCAAACACGGTGGTGTTTTCAGGAATTGATTTAGTGCTTATGCTCTTCTTGCATTTTAAAATGGATGGTGGGATTTATCAATGTTCAAATTTACATAAATATGAATATGTGGAGCTGAAAAACATTGTCTCGAAATAACCACTGTCGCATTTGCAACGCGTCTAGGATGACGTTTGTTTTTTGTCTTAAATCATTAGACATTCAGTCAAGCACAACCACTCAATGATTCCTATGAATCTATGGTATGTTTCAGCCGACTATCAGAGATGGATTGATGTGGCAGAGGGTGAATGGTACAAAGACAGTGATCCGCTAATGAACCAATAATGAACATTCAAATTACTGGATACAGTGCACACAAGAGCCTACTTTCACACAAATGCAGATCAAATTGCTCTGGCTTATTCACTGGAAACAAATTGAAATAAATTCATTTGCATTTAAGGTAATGCCTTGGCTTTTATAGGGCTGTTACTTGGGGGGGTTGAAGATATGTGGGCTGTGATCCTTGCATGCACCACAAAGCTTCAAAAATGAGGAACAAAAGGCATCTCTTGGAAGGGTTGGAATTTGTCAAGTAGAGGCAGTGGGCTTCGTGTAAAAATTCTCATTTGTTCCAACAATGGGAAATGGTGCACAGAGATATTTCTTGATCAAATGGGTAGAAGGAAGGCTCAGTAGTGAATAAATCTGCTTCTGGGTCTCCATTTCTCACATACCCACACAGGGGGATTGCTGCGTCTGGGTGAAGGGAAAATAACACTGCCTAGCCAAATACGTTTCTCTCTTGCATGTGCACACTGCTGCTTATTAAGGGAAAGAGTAAACTTTGTTTTTTCCCTCCATATTGCGACAGCGAGCCCCAATGCACACTGAAACAAGCTTTGGAAATAAAGAGTAACCTTTTGTTTTGGGTTTAATCCCTTTGAAGAAACATACTTTCCAGTGATTTCAAACATTTAAAAAAAAAAAAATCCAATGCCTTTTGCACATTGTATGGCAGTCGAAGAAAGAGAACTGCTCCTCTCTGAGAAACAGGTCTTTTGGTTCTGCTCATTTCAAGTAATTCATTCAGATTCGTTCAGAATTTCCTGTTAGTGGTCGCACTCCTGAAATGTATATGAATAACACAACATTTTTTGTCAAGGGAATTTTACGGTCACGCACTTCTTGATTAATACACTCGATCAGGAGACTTGGGCATTGCCTCATTACGTGTCAGGCTGTTCCCGGCTTTCCATGGCCAACTCCAACACATTTCTGGGCGTGTCCAATAAAGGTGGGGCGCAGTGGAACCAATCGCGCCAGACAGAACTCTGAACGGGGGAACACAGTGAAGGTGGTCAGGGTATACCGGTGTGTATCAGATAGAATTAAGCCACGATGAGGTGAACCATGATTGAGTGTTGATCTAAAGCAGCTGGGTGCTTGGAAGGCGGCTGCGTGAAGCCATGACGTATTTGTGTCAGACACATTCACATGTATGCACACCACACCCACATGTAAGCACACACACTGGTACGCACACGCTGAGACACACACACACACACACACACACACACACACACACTGATACAATGCAGATCCATTGTCGGAGGTCTAATACTGACATGGTTGGAATTGGTTGCAGATGACATCTCTCTTCCATTAAAGCAGTAGAGTGCATTTTTCTGGCCCCACAAAAAACCCTTTCCATTCATGCCCTTGTTAAAATTGCTTCTCTCAGGACACAGAGTTTAATAGGAGGATGACACGCTCTGCAATCTTTTCCACATGCTTGTCTCATTTTCATTCAGTGCATATGGGGTGAGGCGAAGGCTTGGCTGGGGCCTTCAGTGTATTCCATCCTTTATAACCCTCTCTCCATATCGAGGCATCGCAGTCCCTGTCGTCAAGAGAGAACATCTACTCCGACCCGAAACAATATAAACTGACAGGGCAAACAAATTACAATTAGAAATGCTGAAAGTGATAATGAAACATTGTGTCTGGGTCCCCAACAATACCCCAGCTAATGAAGACCTTTCAGTTAATGAGAAGTAAAACATGATTATGGACAGAGAGTCGGAGCACTTGTCAGCGACAGTGATATTTACACACACACTCAAGTGTTGTCATCCGTAATTTAAATCCTCTTGGTGCTTGTTAACAGTAATTGAGATATATAGAAATCTAGGGGTCTACTTTTTCCCATTTAGCTTATGAATGTGATATGATTGTCATCATGGGAATAATAGGACTGCAGAGTACAGGACAGTTGTCATCTTGGCCGAACAGAGTATATTCAATTTAGGCTTTCATAGACCTATAGTACATTCGGAAAGTATTCAGATCCCTTTACTTTTAACCAGTGTAATCCCGTGGCGCGATATTCAAATACCTCAAAAATGCAAAAACTTCAATTTTTCAAACATAAGTTTGATTACCTTTGTTGTCTTCATCAGAATGCACTCCCAGGACTGCTACTTCAATAACAAATGTTGGTTTGGTCCAAAATAATCCATCGTTATATCCAAATTGCGGCGTTTTGTTCGTGCGTTCCAGACACTATCCGAAATGGTAAATCAGGGTCACGAGCATGGCGCAATTCGTGACAAACAAATTCTAAATAATTCCATTACCGTACTTCGAAGCATGTCAACCGCTGTTTAAAATCCATTTTTATGCAATTTTTCTCGTAAAAAAGCGATAATATTCTGACCGGGAATCTCCGTTTAGGTAAACAGAGGAAAGAAAACAAAGCATTCGGTCGACGCGGGCACGTGCCTGAGTCTCACAGTACTGTAAGCAGCCACTACCCAAACGCGCTACTTTTTTTCAGCCAGAGCCTGCAAAGCCACGATTCAGCTTTTTGCCGCCTTCTGAGAGACCATGTGAGCCGTAGGAAGTGTCACGTAACAGCAGAGATCCTTTGTAATGGATAGAGATAATCAAGAAGGGGAAGAAATTGTCATACAGGCCACTTCCTGCATGGAATCTTCTCAGGTTTTGGCCTGCCATATGAGTTCTGTTATACTCACAGACACCATTCAAACAGTTTTAGAAACTTTAGGGTGTTGTCTATCCAAAGCCAATAATTATATGCATATTCTAGTTACTGGGCAGGAGTAGTAACCAGATAAAATCGGGTACGTTTTTTATCCAGCTGTGTCAATACTGCCCCCTAGCCCTAACAGGTTAACACATTTTGTTACGTTACAACCTTATTCTAAAATAGATTAAATGCATATTTATCCTTCTCAATCTACACACAATGCCCAATAATGACAAAGCAATAACAGGTTTTTAGAAATGTTTGTAGATTTTTATTTTATTAAACACAGAAATACCTTATTTACATAAGTATTCAGACCCTTTGCTATTAAACTAGAAATTGAACTCCGGTACATCCTGTTTCCATTCATCATCCTTGATGTTTCTACATCTTGATTGGAGAGCACCTGTGGTAAATTCAATTGATTAGAGCTTCGAGACAGGATTTTGTCGAAGCACAGATCTGGGGAAGAACACCAAAAAATGTTTGCAGCATTGAAGGTCCCCATGAACAATGTGGCCTCCATCATTCTTAAATGGAAGAAGTTTGGAACCACCAAGAGTAGAGTGGCCAGACGGAAGCTACTCCTCAGTAAAAGGCACATTATAGCCTGCTTGGAGTTTGAAAAAAGGCACCTAAAGACTCTCATACCATGAGAAACAAGATTATCTGGTCTGATAAACCAAGATTGAACTCTTTGGCCTGAATGCCAAGCGTCACGTCTGGAGGAAACCTGGCACCATCCCTATGGTGAAACATGGTTGTGGCAGCATCATGCTGTGGCTATGTTTTTCAGTGGCAGGGACTGGGAGACGAGTCAGGATTGAGGCAAAGATGAATGGAGCAAAGCACAGAGAGATCCTTGATGAAAACCTGCTCAGGACCTCAGACTGGGGTGAAATTTCACCTTCCAACATGACAACAACCCTAAGCACACAGCTAAGGGAATGTCCTTGAGCTGCCTAGCCAGAGCCTGTACTTGAACCCGAACGAACATCTCTGGAGAGATCTGAAAATAGCTTTGCAGCGACGCTCCCCATCCAACCTGACAGAGCTTCAGAGGATCTGCAGAGAAGAATGGGAGAAACTCCCCAAATACAGATGTGCCAAGCTTGTAGCGTCATACCCAAGAAGACTCAAGGCTGTAATCGCTGCCAAAAGTGCTTCAACAAAGTTCTGAGTTCTCTCAAAGTTCTGAGTAAGGGTCTGAATACTTATGTAAATGTGTTTCAGCTTTTTATTTTTAATAACTTTGCAAAAATGTCTAAAAACATGTTTTTGCTTTGTCATTTGGGGTATTGTGTGTAGATTTATGAGGGAAACGATTGAATCAATTTTAGAATAAGGCTGTAACGTAACAAACTGTGGAAAAAGTAAAGTGGTCTGAATATTTTCAGAATGCACTGTATGTATTCTAGCTGTCTGATGCGTTATATGAAGCAGGACAAATAGAGTATAGTGTTCTATTGTGTGATATGCAGTATCCAGAATTCTAGAGGGCAGTCTGCTATATTGTTCTGAGAATTCCAAAATTAGTCTCCAGAAGGGGGTCATATCTGAATATAATTCACAAAAGAGCATTACGAAAGAGCATTAATTGGCCAATTAGCTTACAGAACAGAATGAAGACAAATTGCAGTGCTCTTTCAAAGTTATTACAAGGCATAAGTAAAAATTATACGGAATCATTAAATCCTCATGCCTGTCTAGCTTGAAATATCACATTATATTTGGAGAGGCCTTAAGACAATGTCCAGAGACGTCTTTTGAGTTTGAAAACGTAATATTAACAAATGAGAGCAATTTCTTACAATTCTGTAATTAGTGTGTATTTCAATGTACTCAAGCTGAAGGAAAGGTAGGCTTTCCTCCTTTGTGGAATCTAACTATAGAGGTACACTCCAAAAAAAATGCTGGGTTCAAAACAACCCAATTTGGGTAAATATTTGACAGAACACACATTGGGTTATTTTGACCCAGCCAGTTGGGTCACTTAATTGGGATGTTGGACTATTGATGCAGGGTTATTGAGCTATGACCCACATGGTCAGATCAGAAGACTGGAGGCATGGTTTAGTAGGGGCATGGCTTTCAAATAGTTATTTTTCGCCACCCGGTTCATGTTCTGTTTTATTGTCATCACATGTCAAGGTTGAGCACTGACACTTGTATAGCTTTTATGAGGCTTACTGTCACGACTCCCGCTGAAGTCGGCCCCTCTCCTTGTTCGGGCGGCGTTGCCACCGATCGATGTTTCACTGTTCGTTTGGTTTTGTCTTTATTGTGTACACCTGTTTTTCATTTCGCTAATCATGTTCATTATTTAACCTCTGCATTTCCTGTTTGTCTTGTCGGTGATTGTTTGTCTGTTTTGTGTAGTTGGAGGTGTTTCTCCAAACTATGTATTTTTCTATGAGAAGATTTATTGATATTTTTAGTAAACACGTTTGTTTACCTTTATCCCTGTGTCCTGCGCCTGACTCCTCCACTTCTCTAAGAAAACCATTACAGAATCATCGACCACACAATGGAGTCAGCAGGAGCAGCCAGCCCTCCTATTCGTATAGAGGAGTGCGTTCAGCAGCAGGCGAGTATGTTCCAGAATCTTATGACTGCCATGGATTGCGTGCTGCTGACCATGGAGAGTGGAGAGTAAAGGATGTCCCGTCGACCCAGCCACACCACCGCCCGGCGCACCTCTGGATCATACCCAACCGCCGTCTATATCCGGTGGGATTCGGCTCTCGCTCCCGGGAGCGTATGACGGAGCAGCTGCCGGGTGTCAGGGGTTCCTACTCCAGCTGGAGCTCTACCTGGCGGCTGTCCAGCCGCCGCCCTCGGGACGCGAGCGAGTGAGCGCCCTCATCTCCTGTTTGACTGGTAAAGCCCTGGAGTGGGCCAACGCCATCTGGGAGGTGGAAGACCCGACTCGGGATAACTACGAGGACTTCTCCCGCCGCTTTCGGGCAGTATTTGATCATCCACCAGAGGGAAGAGCGGCAGGAGAGCGCTTGTTACAATTAAGGCAGGAGATGAGGAGCGCTCGGGAGTTTGCACTGGATTTTAGAACTCTGGCGGCTGGTGCGGGATGGAATGAGCGGGCCCTGATCGATCACTACAGGTGTGGTTTGCGAGAGGACGTTCGTAGGGAGCTAGCCTGCAGGGACACCACCCTCCACCTGGACCAGCTGGTGGACTTATCTATCCAGCTGGATAACCTGCTGGCCTCCCGCGGACGTCCGGATCGGGGTCCGTTGGTTCCGTCCTCCAGTCCCTTAGACCCAACACCGATGGAGTTGGGCGGGGCTGGTACTAGGGAGACCGGAGGGGGAACCGTTCCATGCACCAGAGGTGACCGCAGAGGACACACTGTTGGTCGGTGCTGGGAAGGTTTTCCAGGTAGTCGAGGTGGTAGGCGGAACACTGGTGGTTCATCTCAGGTGAGTAGGCACACGACTCACCCAGACCCCCCTGTTGCTCACATGTGGTTATCTATAAGATTTCCGGGGTTTTCCCCGCATTCCCAGCATAAGGCGCTAGTAGATTCAGGCGCAACTGGGAACTTTATTGATCGGTCCTTGGCCAATAGATTAGGGATTCCTATTGTTCCCGTTGATGTTCCCTTCCCTATACATGCCCTAGATAGTCGCCCTTTGGGGTCGGGGCTGATTAGGGAGGTCACAGTTCCCATTGCTATGGTAACGCAGGGGAGTCATGAAGAGAGTATTAGTCTCTTTCTGATTGCCGCTCCTGCGTTTCCCGTTGTGTTGGGGCTTCCCTGGTTGGCTTCTCATGATCCTATTATTTCGTGGCAACAGAGGGTTCTCAAGGGATGGTCCTGTCAGTGTTCAGGGAGGTGTTTAGGTGTTTCCTTAGGTGCCACTACGGTGGAAAGTCCAAACCCGGTTTCCACTATGCACATTCCTCCCGAATATGCCGATTTGGCAATCGCCTTCTGTAAAAGGAAGGCGACTCAATTACCACCCCATCGACCGAGGGATTGTGCGATAAATCTCCTGGAGGGTGCTGCACTTCCCAGGAGTCACGTGTATCCTCTGTCACGGGAGGAGACGGCGGCTATGGAAACATATGTCGCTGAATCTCTGGGACAGGGATACATTCGGCCCTCCATTTCACCTGTCTCCTTGAGCTTCTTTTTTGTGAAGAAGAAGGATGGAGGTTTACACCCGTGCATTGACTAGTTACCCGCTGCCTCTGATCGCCAGTATGACAGAGTCATTTCTCGGGGCGCACTTCTTCACAAAATTGGACCTCAGGAGCGCATACAACCTGGTGCGTATCAGGGGAGGGGATGAGTGGAAGACGGCATTTAGCACTACTTCTGGGCACTATGAGTACCTCGTCATGCGGTATGGGTTAATGAATGCTCCATCCGTCTTCCAATCATTTGTGGATGAGATCTTCAGGGACCTGCACGGGTGGGGTGTAGTGGTGTATATAGATGCTATTCTCATATACTCCACCACCCGTGCTGAGCATGTGTCCCTTGTGCGTACGGTGCTTGGTCGACTGTTGGAGCATGAACTTTTCGTCAAGGCGGAGAAATGTCTGTTCTTTCAACAGTCTGTCTCCTTCTTTGGGTACCGTTTGTCCGCGTCAGGGGTGGAGATGGAGACTGACCGCATTTCAGCCGTGCGTAATTGGCCGACTCCAACCACGGTAAAGGAGGTGCAGCGGTTTTTAGGGTTTGCCAACTACTACCGGAGGTTTATCCGGGGCTTTGGCCAGGTGGCGGCTCCCATTACCTCCTTACTGAAGGGGGGACCGGTGCGATTGCGGTGGTCGGCTGAGGCGGACAGAGCTTTTGCTAACCTGAAGGCTCTGTTTACCATGGCTCCAGTGCTGGCGCATCCTGATCCCTCCTTAGCGTTCATAGTTGAGGTGGATGCATCTGAGGCTGGAATAGGGGCTGTGCTATCTCAGCGCTCGGGTAAACCACCAAAACTCGAAGAAGCTCAGCCCGGTGGAGCGAAACTATGATGTGGGGGATAGGGAGTTGTTAGCTGTTGTCGGGGCTCTGAAAGCGTGGAGACATTGGCTTGAGGGGGCTAGACACCCTTTCCTGATTTGGACTGACCACCGAAATCTGGAGTATATTCGGGCAGCGAGGAGACTAAACCCTCGCCAGGCTAGGTGGGCTATGTTTTTCACACGCTTTTCTTTCACTCTTTCCTATAAACCAGGTTCCCAGAACGTCAAGGCAGACGCACTGTCCCGGCTGTATGATACAGAGGAGCGGTCCACAGAGCCCACTCCCATAATTCCAGCCTCATGCCTGGTGGCATCGAACGGGCGTCACGTGCAGAACCCACTCCCTCCCAGTGTCCCGTTGGGCGCGTGTACGTGCCGTTTGATGTTCACGATCGTTTGATCTTTTGGGCCCACACATCACCCTCCTCTGGTCACCCTGGTATCGGTCGGACGGTGCGCTGCCTTACGGGGAAGTACTGGTGGCCCACGTTAGCCAAGGACGTGAGGGTTTATGTCTCCTCCTGTTCAGTATGCGCACAGTGCAAGGCACCTAGACATCTGCCCAGAGGGAAATTACAACCCCTTCCCGTTCTGCAACGACCATGGTCACACCTATCGGTGGATTTCGTGACGGATCTTCCCCCGTCACGGGGTAACACCACGATCCTGGTCGTTGTGGATCGGTTTTCTAAGTCCTGCCGTCTCCTTCCTTTGCCCGGTCTCCCTACGGCTCTACAGACTGCGGAGGCCCTATTCACCCATGTATTCCGGCACTACGGGGTGCCTGAGGATATAGTCTCTGATCGGGATCCCCAATTTACGTCTAGAGTCTGGAGGGCGTTTATGGAATGCCTGGGGGTCTCGGTCAGCCTTACCTCAGGGTTCCACCCCGAGAGTAACGGGCAGGTGGAAAGAGTCAACCAAGAGGTGGGTAGGTTTCTGCGGTCCTATTGCCAGGACCGGCCGGGAGAGTGGGCATCATTTATCCCTTGGGAGGAGATGGCCCAAAATTCCCTACGCCACTCTTCCACTAACCTTACCCCTTTTCAGTGTGCTAGGGTATCAGCCGGTCCTGGCACCATGGCATCAGAGCTAGATCGAGGCTCTTGCGGTGGATGAATGGTTTCGGCACTTGGAGGAGACATGGAACGCTGCCCATGTACGTCTTCAACGAGCCATCAGGCGGCAAAAGGCGAGTGCCGACAGCCACCACAGTGAGGCCCCGGTTTATGCACCGGGGGATCGGGTCTGGCTCTCGACCCGAAACCTGCCCCTTGATTATCATATTAACCCCTCGTTCCATGTGTCTCTCCTCAGGCCGGTGGTGACTGGTCCGCTCCAGCAGTCTGAGGTACGGGAGGTTCCTCCGCCCCCTCTGAACATCGAGGGGGCCCCGGCATATACCGTACGAGCCGGACGAGTCAGGCGAGGGGCCTTCAGTACCTCGTGGAGTGGGAGGGGTATGGCCCGGAGGAGCGAAGCTGGGTACCGGTGGAAGACATCCTGGATCCGTTGTTA
This sequence comes from Salmo salar, assembly GCF_965601325.2. Classification (NCBI taxonomy): domain Eukaryota; kingdom Metazoa; phylum Chordata; class Actinopteri; order Salmoniformes; family Salmonidae; genus Salmo; species Salmo salar. Next base: position 7,017,050 of record NC_138300.1, on the reverse strand, counting down.
ATCCAGGATTTTCACCGCTTCCGTCCGGATCGCCCTGCTCCCCGTCCTCCGGGTCGTCCCCGAGGCCGGTGTCGGCGCGCTGCTGGAGCCGCGCATCAGGAGGGGGGTACTGTCACGACTCCCGCCAAAGTCGGCCCCTCTCCTTGTTCGGGCGGCGTTCGGCGGTCGACGTCACCGGCTTACTAGTTGCCACCGATCGATGTTTCACTGTTCGTTTGGTTTTGTCTTTATTGTGTACACCTGTTTTTCATTTCGCTAATCATGTTCATTATTTAACCTCTGCATTTCCTGTTTGTCTTGTCGGTGATTGTTTGTCTGTTTTGTGTAGTTGGAGGTGTTTCTCCAAACTATGTATTTTTCTATGAGAAGATTTATTGATATTTTTAGTAAACACGTTTGTTTACCTTTATCCCTGTGTCCTGCACCTGACTCCTCCACTTCTCTAAGAAAACCATTACACTTACACATATCCCAATATTGGGAGAGATACCACTTTATTAAAATATTTATATTATATTATTAAAACCCGTCGACGGTTGTTATTTAAATTACTATAGTGGCCGTGAATGGACTTGTTTTTCTAACAATGATGTTGTTGTCAAAATTGCAAAATTAGCTTGCTAATAACCTGCCGTCTTATTAGCGTTGCTGTTGTCATCAACCAGAAACCAGAAACAGGGTATGCTATCATATTACTTTTTGTTCTTTTTTTTTAACTTCAATGCTCAAAATGACGGAGCTGAAGCGACCACAACTTTTCACTGTGCAAGATGCTGTATATACTATGTTGCTTGGTGATACGATTTCGAACAAGTCCTTGAGTGAAATAAGTAAACAGCAGATATATGTTTGAAGTTGTTGGTGTTTCATGCTGTGAAACTTGGAGAATAGCTCTCAGATTAGCAAGTAATGTCATGATCACCGGGTTGATACAAGCAAGCAGATCAGTGGTGGAGCAGTGTTTAGCTGTTGGCCCTATATGTGACCGACGCCTCGATTTGGTCTTATGAAGCAAAATTCGAAATTGTGTTTTTTTTACATTGGATAAAAGTATAAACTCAGAGCTAGAAAATGGTATATCATTCACTGCAGTTGAGGAACAATGGGAAAGTCATTCTGCTTTGAAGGTTGATAAACTTGTAACTCCACTTTTGAGAAATGGCCCTTTGGATGTTTTGGTATACCTACTGGAGAGCTCTTTTTTTTCTACACTCATTCAGCATCATTCACACCCTCTTATTCTATAGCCCCACCCTTCTCTTTAAGGATTCACATGTGAGGCCATGTGCTAAACAGAGGGGTTTGGTAAGAAACATTTTTGGGAAAAAATGCCTTCTGTAACGTGAAATTTCATGTGCCTTAATAACCTGTTAGGGCTAGGGGGCAGTATTTGCACGGCTGGATAAAAAAAATGTACCCGATTTAATCTGGTTACTAATCCTACCCAGTAACTAGAATATGCATATACTTATTATATATGGATAGAAAACACCCTAAAGTTTCTAAAACTGTTTGAATGGTGTCTGTGAGTATAACAGAACTCATTTGGCAGGCAAAACCCTGAGACATTTTCTGACAGGAAGTGGATACCTGATGTGTTGTATTACCTTTAAACCTATGCCATTGAAAAACACAGGGGCTGAGGAATATTTTGGCACTTCCTATTGCTTCCACTAGATGTCACCAGCCTTTACAAAGTGTTTTGAGTCTTCTGGAGGGAGATCTGACCGAACAAGAGCCATGGAACGATGATGGCCCATTAGACACCTGGCGCGCGAGTTCATGTTGGGTACCCTCGTTCCAATACGTTATAAAAGAGAATGCATTCGTCCACCTTGAATATTATTCATGTTCTGGTTAAAAAAGGCCCTAATGATTTATGCTATACAACCTTTGACATGTTTGAACGAACGTAAATATATTTTTTCCCCTCGTTCATGAAGTGAAGTCCGGCGGGCTTAGATCATGTGCTAACAAGACGGAGATTTTTGGACATAAATGATGAGCTTTTTTGAACAAAACTACATTCGTTATGGACCTGTGATACCTGGAAGTGACATCTGATGAAGAGAATCAAAGGTAATGGATTATTTACATAGTATTTTCGATTTTAGATCTCCCCAACATGACGGCTAGTCTGTATCGCAACGCGTATTTTTCTGGGCGCAGTGCTCAGATTATTGCAAAGTGTGATTTCCCAGTAAGGTTATTTTTAAATCTGGCAAGTTGATTGCGTTCAAGAGATGTAAATCTATAATTCTTTAAATGACAATATAATATTTTACCAATGTTTTCTCATTTTAATTATTTAATTTGTGGTGCTGACTTGACTGCCGGTTATTGGAGGGAAACGATTTCCTCAACATCAATGCCATAGTAAAACGCTGTTTTTGGATATAAATATGAACTTGATAGAACTAAAAATGCATGCATTGTCTAACATAATGTCCTAGGAGTGTCATCTGATGGAGATTGTAAAAGGTTAGTGCATCATTTTAGCTGGTTTTATGGTTTTGGTGACCCTGTCTTTGAATTGACAAAACATTACACACAACTCTTGTAAATGTACTGTCCTAACATACTCTAAATTTATGCTTTCGCCGTAAAACCTTTTTGAAATCGTAAAACGTGGTTAGATTAAGGAGATGTTTATCTTTCAAAGGGTGTAAAATAGTTGTATGTTTGAAAAATTTGAATTTTGACATTTATTTGGATTCAAATTTGCCGCTCTTGAAATGCACCTGCTGTTGATGGAGTGCACCACGGGTGGGACGCTTGCGACCCACCTAGCCCATAGAGGTTAACCTCTTGGGGCTAGGTGGGACGCTAGCGTGCCACCTGTGGTGCACTCCATCAACAGCAGGTGCATTTCAAGAGCGGCAAATTTGAATCCAAATAAATGTCAAAATTCAAATTTTTCAAAAATACAACTATGTTACACCATTTGAAAGATAAACATCTCCTTAATCTAACCACGTTTTACGATTTCAAAAAGGTTTTACGGCGAAAGCATAAATTTAGAGTATGTTAGGACAGTACATTTACAAGAGTTGTGTGTAATGTTTTGTCAAGTCAAAGACAGGGTCACCAAAACCATAAAACCAGCTAAAATGATACACTAACCTTTTACAATCTCCATCAGATGACACTCCTAGGACATTATGTTAGACAATGCATGCATTTTTAGTTCTATCAAGTTCATATTTATATACAAAAACAGCGTTTTACTATGGCATTGATGTTGAGGAAATCGTTTCCCTCCAATAACCGGCAGTCAAGTCAGCGTCAGAAATTAAATAATTAAAATTAGAAAACATTGTTAAAATATTATATTGTCATTTAAAGAATTATAGATTTACATCTTTTGAACGCAATCAACTTGCCAGATTTAAAAATAACCTTACTGGGAAATCACACTTTGCAATAATCTGAGCACTGTGCCCAGAAAAATACGCGTTGCGATACAGACTAGACGTCATGTTGGGGAGATCTAAAATCGAAAATACTATGTAAATAATCCATTACCTTTGATTCTCTTCATCAGATGTCACTTCCAGGTATCACAGGTCCATAACGAATGTAGTTTTGTTCAAAAAAGCTCATCATTTATGTCCAAAAATCTCCGTCTCGTTAGCACATGATGTAAGCCAGCCGGACTTCTCGTCATGAACGAGGGGAAAAAATATATTTCCGTTCGTTCAAACATGTCAAACGTTGTATAGCATAAATCATTAGGGCCTTTTTTAACCAGAACATGAATAATATTCAAGGTGGACGAATGCATAGCCTTTTATAACGTATTGGAACGAGGGTACCCAACATGAAGTAGCGCGCCAGGTGTCTAATGGGACATCACCGTTCCATGGCTCTTGTTCGGTCAGATCTCCCTCCAGAAGACTCAAAACACTTTGTAAAGGCTGGTGACATCTAGTGGAAGCAATAGGAAGTGCCAAAATATTCCTAAACCCCTGTGTCTTTCAATGGGATAGCTTTAAAGTCAATACAACACATCAGGTATCCACTTCCTGTCAGAAAATGTCTCAGGGTTTTGCCTGCCAAATGAGTTCTGTTATACTCACAGACACCATTCAAACAGTTTTGGAAACTTTAGAGTGTTTTCTATCCATATATAATAAGTATATGCATATTCTAGTTACTGGGTAGGATTAGTAACCAGATTAAATCGGGTACATTTTTTTTATCCAGACGTGCAAATGCTGCCCCCTAGACCCAACAGGTTAATAACAAACTTGCATGACATCTGTAAATACGAATAAAATGGTTAAATTATGAGCTTAGATGGTTTAGCCACGGAAAAATAACCTTCCTGCTAGCTATGATTGGTTGAGATAATGGTTGGACTGGACATGCAGAGAGATGAGTTCTGATTGGTCTGCCATGAAGCATGCTTCTGTCTATAACATGAGATGGTCAGTATGTGTAGATAATCCTTGCTACTGAAGCTTTTTTGAAAGATATCATGGACAACTGCAAAAGTGTTTCTACCGCTCTCAACTTTTCTTCCCTGAATTTAGCAGGCGCTATCGATAAAGATCAGTGAGAAAAAGCTGTGATGGACTATTTTCTGAAAATTAATCAGACGATGGGGAAATCTCTGATTTTGATAAAGACATTTTCATTGAACCAGACATTGTAGAGTCTTCTGGTTCCCGTGAAAAGGCCATCAACATTGTAATTGTCACAGAAGAAGTTGACCGAGTTTTGAAATCAGTGGAATGCCAGGGGGAAACAGAGTATGGTTGCACATGGAGAGGGACTCGAAAAGAGAACACAGAAGGCTGTTGTATCACATCTTCAAACAAAGGGCAACCATGGCATCCATAACAGAGAAGGAGAAGCGTTCATCCATGTGTATGTAGCAGGAGCAGTTTTCACCTGCATGTATCTGTATGAAGTTCGTCAAAATATTATATCCTCATTCTAAAGGGAGTAGGTTCCAACATGTTATGTCTCTATTAAAGGCTCTTATGCATTGTTCTTATGCCCTCTCCTTGTATAAGCTAGTATCGGTCTGGTGTCAAGTTCAGTATTGCTGCCATATTTGAGTTCCCTTTCATTTATGATTATGCGGAAGATGGTCCATAATTTGAGGTCTGCTTCTTTTTTTGATATATGTCATAATCCTCATACAGGTCTAGTCTAACTATATAAAGTTCCTTATGAATGTACAGTATGGATCAAACTGTGAAGATCAGACTCAGTATTTTGCTGCATTTTGTATTGTGATGCTAGATAACTACTTGGAGCTAAACAAATGTTCTGAATGTTTACTTGTGTGCTTTATTGCCAGGTACTGTATGTTGTAATTGATTTACTGTGTTGAAAATTTATTTTTATAATGCTATCTCTGAAGCTAACTGGTTGTTGTACTCCTGTCTTGAGTCTTGGTTCACGTTACTGTAAAATAGAAAAATGTATTCTCTTAATATTTATTATTTGAAATTATTATCAAATGTAAAACTATACAATCACATTGTGTTTTTATAGCCATATTTGGCCTTTCATTTATGATTATGGTGAACACGGTACGTAGAAAGTTGAGGAGCTGGAGGAATGTAAATTCATAATCCTCTGACTCTAAATTGAACACCTAAATTGTGTGCTTCATTGCCAGACTATAATAAATGGGGTACTTGCCTGAAACCGATGATCCACATACAGATAAGAGTTTAGCTACATTTTCAGATATTATACATTTCTCATTTTGTCAGAAAGTCATTTCATTGCAAGTTAAAGCGTACTGTTAGCTAGCTAACGTTAGCTGGCTTGCTTGTTAGCTAATGTTACGTGCAGGACCTTTGTAGCAATATTATCCGTATCTCAGAAAGCCATTTGGATTGCTAGTTATAGCCTAATGTTAGCTAGCTAACATTGAACTTAGTTGGTTAGCTTTAGCTATCTGCAGATTCATTCATGGTTGCTAGCTTTGACAATCAGTTTGTATTGCTAGTAGTATGGATTGGGATTATGGTTCTTTGTTTGACTAGCTAGCTAGCTACATGTCTAAACAAAACACTCTACCATGCAAGTAATCATTTCACTGTACCGTTTACACCTTCTGTATCCTGTGCATGTGACAAATAAACATTGCTTTTATTTGATATAGTGTTTGTTTACCAGAGACGGTAATGTGAAGAACAAAATTACCTGCACCAAAGTCAGATTAGGATATTGGCCAAAGACTAAATAAAGTGTATTTCTACTAGTACTTTTTGATACTACCACTTTGAAATCTTTGGTTGTTTACTACACTACCTTACTCACTCTGTTTAGCATATGGCCTCATGTGAATCCTTAAAAATATGGGTGGGGCTAAGACGTAAAAGGGTGTGAACGATGCTGAATGGGTGTAGAGAAAGAAGAGCTCTCCAGTAGGTGTACCAAAACATTCAAGCCATTTTCTCAAAAGTTGGGTTGCAAGTTTATTAACCTTCAAAGCAGAATGACTTTCCCATTGTTCCTCAACTGCAGTGTATGATATACAATATTCTAGCTCTGAGTCTCTACTTTTATCCAATGTAAAAACCACATTTTCAAATTTTGCTACATAAGACCGAATCAAGGTGGTGGGTCACAAATGCATACATTGTGTGGTGGACCCTGCAAAAACCGATTCCCAGAAACCGCAGGCGCTGGGCCCTGAAGGCATTCAAAATTCAGCTTGTACATTCACTTTGTGATGGCTACAGTGGCAGGAAGCGGGGAGATAAGAATTTGACACCAGGGGGTATTGTTACTCATGATTTGAAAGCAGGCCACTCCCTGGTGAACTTTGAAGGCTGCAAAAGAGGGTGTGTGGTGTGCATCCAGAGTGGACACGGCAAAAAGTGGGAGATGTGTAGAAACCTCCTTTGGGTGCTCTATGTGTTCTGTGACACGGATGGGGCCGTGCTTCCAGAAGTTCCATGACATGTTGTAGACTAAATGCAAACACTAAAGTGACAGTGTGAAATATGAATTTGTCCTAGAAATCTTATAGAGAAAATGTTGTACTTTTTAAAATGTTCTGTGAACAGTTGTTGTGTTTTGTGTATCTTCTCTTTGTGTATTTTGAGTTTTTCTCTGAATATTTTTCTAAAACGTGTTGCATTCACTGAATTGTTGTCCAAGTAGGCTACTATTTCTACATTTTGTGTCAGGCCTGGTCTGTACTAAATCTTACTGGGGGAGGTTATCTGCATTTTGAAATAGTCTTTGAATAGTTGTTTGCATTTTTATGTTATAGAATAATTGTTGTCAATTCAAATTGCCTAATTCGTGTGGGATTTGAAATACTTTCTGAATATTGAATATACCCCATAATGTCATAGTGGAGTTATGTTTTTTGAAATGTTTACAAATGAATTCAAAATGAAAAGCTGAAATGTCTTGAGTCAATACGTATTCAACCCCTTTGTTACGCCAAGCCTAAATAAGTCCAGGAGTAAAAATTTGCTTAACAAGTCACATAATAACTTGCATGGACTCAATGTGCAATAGTGATCTGTTGGTTGACTCATAACCCGTAGTCGTGGTTATATCCTCGAGATAGACGGGTTTAGGGTCATTCAATATTATGTGGATGAAGGGCGGGTGGGTGGCGGGCAGGTTGAATAAAGAGAAAGCAATATCTTTTAAAAAAAATCCATGAATGTACAATTACTGTGCAATTTATATCTATTGGCATTAGTTCATAAGCCTAGCTTTAGGGCCTAACTGTATGCGCGCCAAATAGCCTACATACCAAACGGGCAGAAAATGTGAAGGTCAATCCACGGAGACAAAAGGGACATTTATTAAAGTTTATTCAATAAGAAAAAAGCTGTGGAAGGGGAGTTGAATATAAAGAGAATGGAGGGACAGAAAAGTAATCTTTGGGAAAGATTTAGTGAAGTGGTAAAAGACTATGATAGCAGTGCCGCTATGTTATGTGTGATGATTGTGAGGCACTTTACAAATTCGATAGTCACAAGACGGGACTTCAAATAGGCCTATGGAAAGTCAAGGGAACTGTAGACTACTGTTAAACAGAAACCGAAATCTGGACACTGACTTTAGGTCTATAACCTCTCATATAACCTTAATATTTACTCCTGCAGAATTAATCATTTCTTGCAGTAAAATTATACACCAAATTTAGGCAAAATTTGGACTTGAAAACAGAAGTGGACAAATATTATTTTCTTTCTTTCAGCATCTTGAGAGAATGCGAAATCTCAGTTAGATACCATCTGTAGAGGTGCTGACTTTATCAGCATCATAAAGCTGAAATTAATTCAGCCACATAAAATATGCATCCAAGCCGACCTGAAATCTTTATCAGAAACACTTTTGGTCATTTTCACAGCTTTCTATTTCCTCACAACCGGTCAAACAGATGTCATGTGGAAATTTTGCACACATTTTTGTTGTTGTTGTGTTATTGCATTTTCTTCCCAGTCCCTAAATGCCTTTGATCTGCGAATGAAGATGACAGAGAACGTTGCCAATGTCAACTAGATTGAAGCATTAATTCTATCAATCTATTACATTATACATTTTTTACATTTTATTTGACCTTTTTTAACTAGGCAAGTCAGGGGCTAGGTGGGACGCTAGCGTGCCACCCGTGGTGCACTCCATCAACAGCAGGTGCATTTCAAGAGCGGCAAATTTGAATCCAAATAAATGTCAAAATTCAAATTTTTCAAAAATACAACTATGTTACACCATTTGAAAGATAAACATCTCCTTAATCTAACCACGTTTTACGATTTCAAAAAGGTTTTACGGCGAAAGCATAAATTTAGAGTATGTTAGGACAGTACATTTACAAGAGTTGTGTGTAATGTTTTGTCAAGTCAAAGACAGGGTCACCAAAACCATAAAACCAGCTAAAATGATGCACTAACCTTTTACAATCTCCATCAGATGACACTCCTAGGACATTATGTTAGACAATGCATGCATTTTTAGTTCTATCAAGTTCATTTTTATATCCAAAAACAGCGTTTTACTATGGCATTGATGTTGAGGAAATCGTTTCCCTCCAATAACCGGCAGTCAAGTCAGCGTCAGAAATTAAATAATTAAAATTAGAAAACATTGTTAAAATATTATATTGTCATTTAAAGAATTATAGATTTACATCTCTTGAACGCAATCAACTTGCCAGATTTAAAAATAACCTTACTGGGAAATCACACTTTGCAATAATCTGAGCACTGTGCCCAGAAAAATACGCGTTGCGATACAGACTAGACGTCATGTTGGGGAGATCTAAAATCGAAAATACTATGTAAATAATCCATTACCTTTGATTCTCTTCATCAGATGTCACTTCCAGGTATCACAGGTCCATAACGAATGTAGTTTTGTTCAAAAAAGCTCATCATTTATGTCCAAAAATCTCCGTCTCGTTAGCACATGATGTAAGCCAGCCGGACTTCTCGTCATGAACGAGGGGAAAAAATATATTTCCGTTCGTTCAAACATGTCAAACGTTGTATAGCATAAATCATTAGGGCCTTTTTTAACCAGAACATGAATAATATTCAAGGTGGACGAATGCATAGCCTTTTATAACGTATTGGAACGAGGGTACCCAACATGAAGTAGCGCGCCAGGTGTCTAATGGGACATCACCGTTCCATGGCTCTTGTTCGGTCAGATCTCCCTCCAGAAGACTCAAAACACTTTGTAAAGGCTGGTGACATCTAGTGGAAGCAATAGGAAGTGCCAAAATATTCCTAAACCCCTGTGTTTTTCAATGGGATAGGTTTAAACTCAATACAACACATCAGGTATCCACTTCCTGTCAGAAAATGTCTCAGGGTTTTGCCTGCCAAATGAGTTCTGTTATACTCACAGACACCATTCAAACAGTTTTGGAAACTTTAGAGTGTTTTCTATCCATATATAATAAGTATATGCATATTCTAGTTACTGGGTAGGATTAGTAACCAGATTAAATCGGGTACATTTTTTTTATCCAGACGTGCAAATGCTGCCCCCTAGACCCAACAGGTTAAGAACAAATTCTTATTTTCAATGATGGCCTAGGAACAGTGGGTTAACTGCTTGTTCAGGGGCAGAAGGACATATTTTTACCAAAATGTGGGAAATTATAAGCAGAAACATACAGTTGAAGTCAGAAGTTTACATACACTTAGGTTGGAGTCATAAAAACTCGTTTTTCAACCACTCCAGAAATTTCTTGTTAACAAACTATAGTTTTGGCAAGTCGGTTAGGACATCTACTTTGCGCATGACACAAGTAATTTTTCCAACAATTGTTTACAGAGAGATTATTTCACTTATAATTCTCTGTATCACAATTCCAGTGGTTCCGAAGTTTACATACACTAAGTTGACTGTGCCTTTAACAAGAAGTTAAGCTTTTTTCTGGTGTATGACACTTGTATTTTCATGAATGTTAAATATTACTATTTCTGTCATTTGAATTTCGCACTCTGCAATTTCACCAGATGTTGTCTAGGTGGGTCGCTAGCGGAACGCCTGTACCAGAAAGGTTAAATAGCTTGGAAAATTCCAGAAAATTATGTCATGCTTTAGACGCTTCTGATAGGCTAATTGACATAATTTGAGTTAATTGGAGGTGTAGCTGTATGTAGTTCAAGGCCTACCTTCAAACACAGTGCCTCTTTGCTTGACATCATGGGAAAATCAAAATAAATCACCCAAGAACTCAGAAAAAAATTGGAGACCTCCAAAAGTCTGGTTCATCCTTGGGAGTAATTTTCAAACGCTTGAAGGTACCACGTTCATCTGTACAAACAATAGTATGCAAGTATAAACACCGTGGGACCGTGCAGCCGTCATACTGCTCAGGAAGGAGATGCGTTCTATCTCCTAGAGATGTATGTACTTTTGTGCGAGAAGTGCAAATCAATCCCGTGAACAACAGCAAAGAACCTTGTGAAGATGCTGGAGGAAACAGGTACAAAAGTATATATATCCACAGTAAAATGAGTCCTATATCGACATAACCTGAAAGGCCACTCAGCAAGGAAAAAGCCACTGCTCCAAAAACGGCATATAAAAGCCAGACTACGGTTTGCAACTGCACATGGGGACAAAGATCATACTTTTTGGAGAAATGTCCTCTGGTCTGATGAAACAAAAATTGAACTGTTTGGCCATAATGACCATCGTTATGTTTGGAGGAAAAAGGGGGACGCTTGCAAGCTGAAGAACACCATCCCAACCGTGAAGCACGGGGGTGGCAGCATCATGTTGTGGGGGTGCTTTGCTGCAAAATTATGGATAATAAACATTTAGGTACATACAAGTGCCTTATATCGGTTAAAAGCTTAAATTCTTGTTAATCTAACTGCATTGTCCGATTTATAATAGGCTTTATAGCGAAAGCATGCCATGCAATTGTTTCAGGCCCCACATCAAAATATTTTTCAACTAGCACAGGTTTCATAAATTCACAAATAGCGATTTAAATATTCACTTAATTTTTGAAAATCTTCCTCTGATTTGCAATCCAAAGGGTCCCAGCTACAACATGTAGTATCGTTTTGTTAGATAAAATCCTTCTTTATATCCCAAAAAGTCAATTTAGTTGGCACCATCGATTTGAATAATCTACTCATTCAACATGCAGAGAAAGGAATCCGAAAAACTACAACCAACAACAAGTCAAAATCAATTTCTATGTATTCCTCAGGTACCCTAAAATGCAATTCAACTATAATATTTCATACGGAAATAAGTATGTTCAATTGGAAAGCAAAATTAGCAGGTACCCATCTTCTTCGTCGCACGCTTAACACGGATTTCCAAACTGGTGTCATCGCACTAAAACTCTTTTCTTCTTCATTATTCAAGTTACAAACCTGAAACATTGAACAAAGACTGTCAACATCTAGTGGAAGCCATAAGAATTGCAATCTGGGAGCTGGAATTGCATATGACCCTATACTTTCCATTGTAAGAGCATTGGCTCTCAAAAGAAATGTCCGGTTGGTTTTGCTTTGGATTTTCTGCCACCATATCAATTGTGTTATAGTCTCATAGATTTCTACAAACTTCAAAGTGTTTTCTATCCAATGGTACCAATAATATGCATATCCTGGCTTCTGGGCCTGAGTAACAGGCAGTTTACTTTGGGCACGTCAGAAAGGCGGAAATTGAGAAAAAAGGATCCTAACCTGAAAAAGTTAAAGCTTGGTCGCAAATGGGTATTCCAAATGGACAATGACCCCAAGCATACTTCCAAAGTTGTGGCAAAATTTCTTAACCTCTATGGGCTAGGTGGGACGCTAGCGTCCCCCCCCCGTGGTGCACTCCATCAACAGCAGGTGCATTTCAAGAGCGGCAAATTTGAATCCAAATAAATGTCAAAATTCAAATTTTTCAAACATACAACTATTTTACACCCTTTGAAAGATAAACATCTCCTTAATCTAACCACGTTTTACGATTTCAAAAAGGTTTTACGGCGAAAGCATAAATTTAGAGTATGTTAGGACAGTACATTTACAAGAGTTGTGTGTAATGTTTTGTCAATTCAAAGACAGGGTCACCAAAACCATAAAACCAGCTAAAATGATGCACTAACCTTTTACAATCTCCATCAGATGACACTCCTAGGACATTATGTTAGACAATGCATGCATTTTTAGTTCTATCAAGTTCATATTTATATCCAAAAACAGCGTTTTACTATGGCATTGATGTTGAGGAAATCGTTTCCCTCCAATAACCGGCAGTCAAGTCAACACCACAAATTAAATAATTAAAATTAGAAAACATTGGTAAAATATTATATTGTCATTTAAAGAATTATAGATTTACATCCCTTGAACGCAATCAACTTGCCAGATTTAAAAATAACCTTACTGGGAAATCACACTTTGCAATAATCTGAGCACTGCGCCCAGAAAAATACGCGTTGCGATACAGACTAGACGTCATGTTGGGGAGATCTAAAATCGAAAATACTATGTAAATAATCCATTACCTTTGATTCTCTTCATCAGATGTCACTTCCAGGTATCACAGGTCCATAACGAATGTAGTTTTGTTCAAAAAAGCTAATCATTTATGTCCAAAAATCTCCGTCTTGTTAGCACATGATCTAAGCCAGCCAGACTTCTCGTCATGAACGAGGGGAAAAAATATATTTACGTTCGTTCAAACATGTCAAACGTTGTATAGCATAAATCATTAGGGCCTTTTTTAACCAGAACATGAATAATATTCAAGGTGGACGAATGCATACTCTTTTATAACGTATTGGAACGAGGGTACCCAACATGAACTCGCGCGCCAGGTGTCTAATGGGCCATCATCGTTCCATGGCTCTTGTTCAGTCAGATCTCCCTCCAGAAGACTCAAAACACTTTGTAAAGGCTGGTGACATCTAGTGGAAGCAATAGGAAGTGCCAGAATATTCCTCAGCCCCTGTGTTTTTCAATGGGATAGGTTTAAAGGTAATACAACACATCAGGTATCCACTTCCTGTCAGAAAATGTCTCAGGGTTTTGCCTGCCAAATGAGTTCTGTTATACTCACAGACACCATTCAAACAGTTTTAGAAACTTTAGAGTGTTTTCTATCCATATATAATAAGTATATGCATATTCTAGTTACTGGGTAGGATTAGTAACCAGATTAAATCGGGTACATTTTTTTTATCCAGCCGTGCAAATACTGCCCCCTAGCCCTAACAGGTTAAGGAGAACAAAGTCAAGGTATTGGAGAGGCCATTACAAAGCCCTGATCTCAATCCTATAGAAAATATCTGGGCAGAACTGAAAAAGCATGTGCGAGCATGGAGGCCTACAAACCTGAATCCGTTACAGCAGCTCTGTCAGGAGGAATGGGCCAAAATTCACCCAACTTATTGTGGGAAGCTTGTGGAAGGCTACCCAAAACGTTTGACCCAACTTAAACAATTTAAAGGCAATGCTACCAAATACTAATTGAGTGTATGTAAACTTCTGACCCACTGGGAATGTGATGAAAGAAATAAAAGCTGAAATTAAGCATTCTCTCTAATATTATTCTGACATTTGTCATTCTTAAAATAAAGTGGTGATCCTATCTGACCTAAGACAGGGAGTTTTTACTAGGATTAAATGTCAGGAATTGTGAAAAACTGAGTGTAAATGTATTTTGCTAAGGTGTATGTAAACTTCCGACCTCAACTGTATCTAAAACAGGCAACAAAAAAATCATGCACTCCCTGTCAAAAAATCGTTCTACAGTCTTTGACTGTAGCCTATAGATCATTTTCTATATTTGCGGGTTAGGGTCGGGTGCAGGCCTCAGCTTTCACTTCACCACCTAGTTGGACAGTTGCAAATGGGTTATTAGCAATTGCGGGTAGCTGTGGGTGAACAAACAGCTGACCCATGCACCACTAGCATCCAATAATAGTATTTAACATTATTTCTTATTGACTGCGTCATCTCTGTACCCCACACATACAATTAACTGTAAGGTCCCTCAGTTGAGTAGTGAAATTCAGATTCAACTACAAAGACCATGGAGGTTTCCCAATGCCTTGCAACGAAGGGCAACTATTGGTAAAAAAAAAAAATAATCTTACATTGAATATCCCATTGAGCAAGGTAAAGTTATTCATTACACTTTGGATGTTGTATCAATACACCCAGTCACTGCAAAGATACAGGCGTCCTTCCTAACTCAGTTGCCGGAGAGAAAGCAAACCGAAATCGTCCCACATACTCAACAGCCAGTGGAATCCCGTGGCGTGATATTCAAATACCTTAGAAATGCTATTACTTCAATTTCTCAAACATATGACTATTTTACACCATTTTAAAGACTCTCGTTAATCTAACCACACTGTCTGATTTCAAAAAGGCTTTACAACGAAAGCAAAACATTAGATTATGTCAGCAGAGTACCCAGCCAGAAATAACCAGACACCCATTTTTCAAGCTAGCATATAATGTCGCATAAACCCAAACCACAGCTAAATGCAGCAATAACCTTTGATGATCTTCATCAGATGACACCCCTAGGACATTATGTTATACAATACATGCATGTTTCGTTCAATCAAGTCCATATTTATATAAAAAAACTGCTTTTTACATTAGCATGTGACTAGCATGTGACTAGCATTCCCACCGAACACTTCCGGTGAATTTACTAAATTACTCACGATAAACGTTCACAAAAAACATAACAATTATTTTAAGAATTATAGATACAGAACTCCTCTATGCACTCGCAATGTCCGATTTTAAAATAGCCTTTCGGTGAAAGCACATTTTGCAATATTCTAAGTAGATAGCCCAGCCATCACAGGCTAGCTATTTTGACACCAACCAAGTTTGGCACTCACCAAACTCCGATTTACTATTAGAAAAGTTTGATTACCTTTGGTGTTCTTCGTCAGAATGCACTCCCAGGACTTCTACTTCAATAACAAATGTTGGTTTGGTCCCAAATTATCCATAGTTATATCCAAATAGCGGCGTTTTGTTCGTGCGTTCAAGACACTATCTGAAGGGTAAATAAGGGTCACGCGCCCGACGCGTTTCGTGACAAAAAAATTCTAAATATTCCATTACCGTACTTCGAAGCATGTCAACCGCTGTTTAAAATCAATTTTTATGTTATTTTTCGCATAAAAAAGCGATAATATTCCGACCGGGAAAGCGTGTTTACGTTCAAAGAGCCTATGTGAGCCGTAGGAAGTGTCACGTTACAGCAAAGATCCTCAGTCTTCAATAAACAGAGCCAAGATGAACAAGAACTTGTCAGACAGGCCACTTCCTGTAAGGAATCTTCTCAGGTTTTTGCCTGCCATATGAGTTCTGTTATACTCACAGACACCATTCAAACAGTTTTAGAAACTTTAGGGTGTTTTCTATCCAAAGCCAATAATTATATGCATATTCTAGTTACTGGGCAGGAGTAGTAACCAGATTAAATTGGGTACGTTTTTTATCCGGCCGTGCAAATACTGCCCCCTATCCCCAACAGGTTAAGTTTGCCTGCATTAAAGTCCACGGACACTAGGAGTGCCACTTCTGGATGAGCATTCTCTTGTTTGCTGATGGCCTTATACAGCTCATTGAGTGAAGTCTTATTGCCAGCATCGGTTTGTGGCGGTAAATAAATGGCAACGAAAAATATAGATTAAATCTCTATTGGTAGATAGTGTGGTCTACAGTTTATCATGAGGTGCTCTACCTCAGGTGAGCAATACCTCGAGACCTCCTTAATATTACACATCACGCACCAGCTGTTATTGACAAATAGACACACACCGACCCCTCATCTTACCAGACATAGCTGTTCTGTCCTGCCGATGTTGGTTCCATGTGTTGCACTTTTAGAATGAGAATGCAAATAGTGCTATAATGACAAGCACAATAAAAATTGTCGTTCAGCCACGACTCGGTGAAACATCAGGTTTTAATGTCCCGTTGATAGGATAGTCTTGAGCGTAGATCATCCAGTTTATTTTCCAGTAATTGAACGTTGGCCAATAGAACGGATGGTACAGGCGGCTTACCCACTCACCGACAAATTCTCACAATGCAGCCCAATCTCCGCCCCCTGTATTTCGTCTTTTCTTAACGTGAATGACGGGGATTTGGGCATGGCCTCAGAGAAGCAGTATATCCTTCTCATCTGATTTATTAAATAAAAACTCTTCATCAAGTTCGAGGTGAGTAATCGCTGTTCTGATATCCAGAAGCTATTTTCAGTCATAAGAGACGGTAGCAGCAACATTATGTACAAAATAAGTTATAAACAATGCGAAAAAACACACAAAATAGCACAGTTGGTTAGGAGCCCGTAAAACGGCAGCCATCTGCTCCAGTGCCGTTGTATCAGTGAGAGCATGTGTAATTGTATGCGCTGAACGGCTTTCAATATCTGGGAAAATATCCACATCGGGGAGCAGGTGAGTGAGTGTCGGATAATTTGGTGATAAGGAACCTTACCTTAGCAAGGGGAGACGTCACCATGGACAATTTCTTCACTTCACTGTCATTGGCGAACAAGTTGCTTGCATTAATTACACTGTTAGAATGTGCAGTCATTAACTTAAAGGGTGGTCCGTGGAGGCCCAGCGGTTCTAGTGTTAATACAGTATATGTAGCCTTAGAAATAAGGTTCATGAAATCAATAACTTGCTAACGTCGGATAACATTCATATGCTGGCCATCTCTGAAACTCACATCATTCCTTTCGTGATACAGCAGTAGCAATACAGGGATATAACATCTACAGAAACAGCCAACTGCTTCTCCTAGTTTTTATGAGAAATATTACTGTGATGAATAATCCAGATTGTCTGCATAGTCAAACAACATACAGCTCAGACACCCATGCCTACCCCACAAGACCCACAAGACATTCACAGTCCCCATGTCTAAAACAAATTCACGGCAACGCACAGTATTGTACAGGGCCTTGATCGCATTGAACTCCCTTCCATCTCCAATTACTCAAGCAGAAAGCAAAATTACCTTTAAAAATGCATAAAACACTATCTCATGGCACAATAGGGACTGTGAAATGACATACACACAAACACACAGACACACTCTTACACACACACAATCTACACATTACTCTTAGTTGTATTGTTTGTATATCATTGTATTTTAAATTTGTGTGACTGTTCTTGTCTATCACTGTGTCAGTGTTTAATTACATGTCATGTTTTATGTTTTTGTGTGGACCAAAGGAAAAATAGCTGCTGCTTCTGCAAAATGGGGATCCGAATAAACCAATAAATGTGATCTCTCCTATATTGCGATGTGAAGGTCCAAGTAGCACATTAATCGCCCATAACATGCTCTGCAGGAAGATAAAGTGAGATAACAAGCTAAGTGTTTGGAGTTCAAAGGACGTTTTGCCATGATGTTGGTTCCACGTGTTGCACTTTTAGAATGAGAATGCAAATAGTGCTATAATGACAAGCACAATAAAAATTGGGACGAGACTGTTGTTCATCTGAAGTGCTTTTACTGATTGGAATGATTGAAAATTGCGCTTTGGTTCGCTCAACCTACTCTATTCAATTAGTTTGAAATCAAATAACAAATTCGACAGCTCAATGGGATTTTTTAATTGAATGAAAACTTCTGAATTCCTTTTAACACCTCATGCACATTGAATAGCGATGGGGGCAATGTGGCGGCAGCCTATTAGAGTTAGAGATGTGGCTTATTGGGGGAATGGCTTTCAGTTTGTTAAGTTATTGAAACATCTTGATTTACAGGGAATTTATTTAAATGCCTAAAACCCAATTGTAGTAATTTGGATAGGTAATTCCAAATAAAAAATAAACTTGGAACAAGATGGGTTATGTTTACATGAAATATTAGTTTGTATTTGCTATTTATTAGGTGACTAATTTACTTTTCACCAGTTTAAGTAAAATTTTTTAGATGGTTTCAAACAGTAATTTTTTACAGTTTGTTGGAGCCCTGTCGAACATCAACATATGATTTACATGTTTCTCAGAGATGTGCCAAACACAATATTTACATAATAATTGCACAGATCATTTTCCGAGGATAACAGAAGGGGAGTTCCACTTCCTACACAGTCTCCATCCTGCTTATCGACAATGAATTAATGGGATCTTGTAGCACTCAGCACTCAACCATTGAGTGGCACCCCATTGATCTCAAGGTGTACTATCACCGATACATGGCTTTCTGAATTACCCTTAAGGTGCAGGAAGAGTGCTCAGACAGTCCGCAAAGATGGGGTTGTGTCTGGATAAATATTTCAACACTTGGGCTTTGTTTATTGATTGAGTCAGTAATTTCCACACATGCCTCCCTTGAGACAGGGCACTAATGAAGGTGGTTCCACCATGTCCAGCCGAAGCTTCCCACAAAGACATCCTCCCGTGCCTCTGCCTGTGAATTATGGGATAAAACATTAACAGCTTAAAAAAATATATTAAAAAAATATTATTTCCATGCAATGGGCAAAGTCTGGTGTCTTGTCAGTGTAGCTTAAGGAGGGTAAATGCATCCTTGGTTTTAAGCCAGACGTCTGGAGGAAGAAGACACAAGAAGGCCAGGTCTTTAACTATAGTGTTTAGTGAGAAGGCCGGAGAATGAAGGCCACAATTTTACACATTATACTGTATATCTTTCAGCAGTATGAACCCTACATGTGGTTGCCTTGAGAGGATCATAGACGAAATTAGTTAAACAGTGTCAAAAACAGTGGAAATATGGCCCAACTCTGAACTTGTACTGTTCTCAATAAACAGATAATTCCTCGATTACATATTGTTCTATAGTGTATGGTATTGCCAGTGCTAACACATCTGCCCAAAAGCAGCCAAATTGGATGTCACTTCTCTTGCCTCGGGCAGACAAACCACCCTAAATCCCAGTTGTTTGCATGCATGTCTTCGCTGTGCTCCTCTAAAAGAAAGAAGCCGTATTGGATTTGTGTGTGTGTCCCACGGGCTCCATAAAGAGAAAAATATCTCATGAAGTGGGTAGACCCATGCTGCGAGCAGTGTGAGGATAGTGGTTAATATATGTCCTCCTCATGTCTTGCATCCTCTTGGGTGAGGAGTTAGTTTCCCACCTGTGGGGCCGCCGTAACAATTTGTGCTTACGCGGAGGCCGCGGGACACCAGTGCCGAAGCATAAAGCCAAGAGGGAAGTTGGCCGTTACTCAGACGTGCTAATTACAGCTCCTGTAAAGTGTACAGTGACTTCCCCCTGGCCTGGCGCCTCACGCCATCACTATAATGAGAACATTACGTTGATTCTGAATACCTAAATATCTCCTTAAGTGATCGATAATGTACATCATCATAAATCATGTCCGAGATGCCTAAAATTATGCCAAAAGTCAATACTGCATGTGGGAGCTGCATGAAGATGTTGAGAGAGCGACTAATGGCGAGGCATGGCCGACTTTGGGGAGAATTAGAGGGATATTCATGCATATTTATGTAATATTTTTTTTTTTGCCAGAGCAGGTGGAGTTGCAGCACCACAGCTCACAATGCACTTTTAGGTCCACTGTGTGCCTCTCAGCCCAGCAGGAACAGCACTGTTATACCAGTGTCTCGTTGTGAACTTGGCCATGAAAGCCCACCATTAATTGTAAAAACAATTAAGCTGGGCGACTTGAAGAGAAATTAGGAGAGTTCCTTCTTTAGCAGACAGAGAATCTTTTTTTTTAAAGGACATTAATACTATGATTAGTCAAATTATGTAAAATGAAGAACAAATGGGGCGAATAGGGAAGCAAGGGTGCTGTGTTTGCATGCTTTGCTAGAATTTCTTAGATTTTAGATACATTTTATCATGTAGTCTATGTGGACACCTGCTCATCGAACATCTCATTCCAAAATCATGGGCATTATTTTTGGAGTTGGTCCCCCCTTTGCTGGTATAACAGCCTCCTCTGTTTTGGAAAGGCTTTCCACTAGATGTTGGAATATTGCTGCGTGGACTTGCTTCCATTCAGCCACAAGAGCATTAGTGAGGTCGGGCACTGATGGTGAGCGATTAGGCCTGGCTAGCAGTAGGCGTTCCAGTTCATCACAAAGGTTTTCGATGGGGTTGAGGTCAGGGTTCTGTGCAGGCCAGTCAAGTTCTTCCACACCAATCTCAACAAACCATTTCTGTATGGACCTCGCTTTGTGCAGGGGGGCATTGTCATGCTGGAACAGGAAAGTGCCTTCCCCAAACATTTGCCACAAAGATGGAAGCACAGAATCATCTGGAATGTAATTTTATGCTGTACTGTTAAGTATTCCCTTTACTGGAACGAAGGGGCTTAGCCCGAACCATGAAAAACAGCCCCAGACCATTATTCCTCCTCCACCAAACTTTACAGTTGGCACTATGCATTGGGGCACGTAGCGATGTCCTGGCATCCACCAAACCCAGATTTGTCAGTCAGACTGCCAGATGGTGAAGCGTGATTCATCACTCCAGAGAACACGTTTCCACAGCTCCAGAGTCCAATGGCGGTGAGCTTTACACCACTCCAGCCGACGCTTAGGATTGCGCATGGTGGTCTTAGGCATGTGTGCAGCTGCTCGGCCATGGAAACCCATTTCATGAAGCTCCCAGATGAACAGTTCTTGTGCTGACATTGCTTCCAGAGGCAGTTTGGAACTCAGGAGTGAGTGTTGCAACTGAGGCCAGATGATTTTTATGCGCTTCAGCACTCTGCGGTCCTGTTCTGTGAGCTTTTGTGGCATACTACTTCGTGGCTGAGCCGTTGTTGCTCCTAGACATTTCCACTTCACAATAAAAGCACTTACTGTTGACCGGGGCAGCTCTAGCAGGACAGAAATTTGTATGGAAAGGTGGCATCCTATGATGGTGTCACAATGAAAGTTACTGAGCTCTTCAATAAGGCCATTCTACTGCCAATGTTTGTCTATGGAGATTGAATGGCTGTTTGCTCGATTTTATACACCTGTCAGCAATGGGTGTGGCAGAAATAGTGTGGTCTACAAACTTTTTCTTGCCACTGTATATACAAAAGTATGTGAACCCTTTGGAATTACCTCGATTTCCGCAAAAATTGGTCATCAAATTTGATCTGGTCTTCATCTAAGTCACAATAGACAAACATAGTGTGCTTAAACTAATAACACACAAATTATTGTATTTGTCTTGTCTATATTAAATACATAATTTAAACATTCACAGTGTAGGTTGGAAAAAGTATGTGAAATCCTAGGCTAATGACTTCTCCAAAAGCTAATTGGAGTCAGGAGTCAGCTAACCTGGAGTCCAATCAATGAGATGAGATTGGAGATGTTGGTTAGAGCTGTCTTGCCCTACAAAAAACACTCACAAAATGATGTGAACCATGCCTCAAACAAAAGAGATCTCAGAAGATCTATGATTAAGTATTGTTGACTTGTATAAAGCTGGAAAAGCTTACTAAAGTATCTCTAAAAGCCTTGATGTTCATCTGTCCATGGTAAGACCAATTGTCTGTAAATGGAGAAAGTTCAGCACTCTTTCTACTCTCCCTAGGAGTGGCCGTCCTGCAAAGATGACTGCAAGAGCACAGCGCATAATGCTCAATGAGGTTAAGAAGAATCCTAGCGTGTCAGCTAAAGACTTACAGAAATCTCTGGGACATGCTAACATCTCTGTTGACAAGTCTACGATTCGTAAAACACTAAACAAGAATGGCGTTCATAGGAGAACACCGCGGAAGAAGCCACTGCTGTCCAAAAAAACATTGCTGCACGTCTGAAGTCCGGAAAAGAGCTCCTGGACATTCCACAGCGCTACTGGCAATATATTCTGTGGACAGATGAAACTACAGTTGAGTTGTTTGGAAGGAACACACAACACTATGTGTGGAGAAAAAAAGCACAGCACATCAACCTCATCCCAACTGTAGAGTATGGTGGAGGGAGCATCATGGTTTGGAGCTGCTTTGCTGCCTCAGGGCCTGGACAGCTTGCTATCATCGACAAAAAATGAATTCTGAGGTTTATCAAGACATTTTTCAGGAGAATATTAGGCTATCTGTCCGCCAATTGAAGCTCAACAGAAGTCGGGTGATTCAACAGGACAATGACCCAAAACACAGAAGTAAACCAACAACAGAATTGCTTCAACAGAAGAAAATACGCCTTCTGGGTTGGCCCAGTGGGAGTCCTGACCTCAACCCGATTTGAGATGCTGTGGCATGACCTCAAGAGAGCAGTTCACACCAGACATCCCTAGAATATTGCTGAACTGAAACAGTTTTGTAAAGAGGAATGGTCCAAAATTCCTTCTGACCATTGTGAAGGTCTGATCCGCAACTACAGAAAACATTTGGTTGAGGTTATTGCTACCAAAGGAGGGTCAATGAGTTATTAAATCCAAGGGTTCACATACTTTTTCCAACCTGCAATGTGAATGTTTACACAGTGTGTTCAATAAATACATGACAACATAATTGTTTGTGTGTTATTGGTTTAAGCAGACTGTGTTTGTCTGTTGTTGTGACCTAGATGAAGGTCAGATCAAAATTGATGACCAATTTATTCAGAAATCCAGGTATTTCCAAAGGGTTCACATGCTTTTTCTTGCCACTGTATATCACTTTGATCAGTGATTACATTTCTAAGAATTGCTTTTCAACCTTTTTATTTTGTTTTGCCAGTGACTAATCAGGATATTTTAGTAGGCTATGGTAATCACGGAATACATGTTATTTGCTCTGTGATGATTCTTAACAGCTTCTAGTACTTCCAGACCCATTTCTCTGATGGCTCTGCAATCAGCTTATAATGATTCATTTTGGCACTGTAACCTTAGAGCTGGTCAGAGGGATTACTTCAAGGAAACCTCTGTGCCAAATGCTCAAAACATTGAACTGAGGAAAAACACCTTCTAAACAGCAGTAGTTAAAAGGATAGTTTTCTGAAATTTTGACCCAATCTTAATTGTTTTCTTACCTCGAGGAGTTATGCAGCTGTCTTAGAATTCTAATACAATCGCTACATGTGAGCTCTGTAAAATAAACAATGTAAAGAATGCAAGGGTGAAAACTTGGTTGAAAACAATTGTGTTCCAAAGTCTTTGATTCTAAGTCACCAACACAGATCTTCTTGACTGATTGTCGTAATATCAGTTGAATTTAAGTGTGTGAGCTACTTTTGTATGTTTCTATGCCACGTTTTTATACTCGAAACTCCATGAATTGTTTTACTTCACAGGGCTTTTCTGTAGAGCTCGTATTACAATTCTAAGACAGCTGCTAATTCCTTTTGAGTTAAGAAAGGTTAGATGATTGGGTCAGCATTTTGGGAAACTATCCCTTTAAGTCTGTGCATGCGGGTGTGTGTGTGTGTGTGTGTTCCCCTGCATCAGTAACTATGCAAATGTATAGATGTGTTCTAATGTAAATCGGGCAGCCTGGTTATTTCTTATAGTTTAATTAACTTAAATCAGTTTTAGAGGTATTTGAAATGCATATGCCTCACTTTGATCCACCCACTAAACATCACCTATTTGAATGTTTCATTGTTAGGGCAGATCACAAACATGAAACACGCATTTTTTTCTCCTTTGTATTCCAGAAGTAATGTGATGGATTTGGAAATGCAGCTGTGAAAGCACCTGCAGATTCATTTGCAAGCTGGCATTCTCATTCTCAAAGGAAACATCTCAGACTCTGATTGGACACCTGTCAGCTCTGCGAGTTTATGAGATGTTATTAAATTGTAGCTAATGATTGGTGCATTTCAACCAATCACACGATTGACAGGAAGAATCCATGAAGAGAGGAATTTGTGTCAGCACTGCTCTGAAAAGGCAAAAGCTCAGTAAATTAGTGTCTGTTTGGATAATACATTTGATCCTGATTAGGGTGTGCAAAATGTCAGCATATTTTTAAGAAATGCTGACAACATGTAGAACACCCTCTAAGAGCAGTCAAAAGTTTTGTATGTGGGAGTATTAGCAAGTGAGCGAGAGTTTGTGTGTGTGAGTGTGTGTGTGTGTGTGTGTGTGTGTGTGTGTGTGTGTGTGTGTGTGTGTGTGTGTGTGTGTGTGTGTGTGTGTGTGTGTGTGTGTGTGTGTGTGTCTATGCATGAGGGAGTTTGTGTGGGTTTTTGTCTGTACGCGTTTGTCTGTTTTTGTGTGTATGGATGCTGTATGTGTGCATGTGTACGTGTTTGTGTGCTCCATGTGTTTTCTTGTTTGTATATATATGCACTGCATGTGTGTGTTTTCTTGTGTGTTTGTGCATTGTGTGTGTGTGTTTGTGTGTTACTCTTGTCCCAATGGGAGGGTGCTGAATAACAGGCCCTGTTTGACAGACTGGGACGCTGAGAGCTGTCAGCCCCTTGCCTGGCCCAGGATGAGCAGAGAGGGATTCTCAGCTCTGTGTGTTTAGACTAATAGGAGGCCAGCACTCAGCTTTTCCTCAAGCAAGAACAGACAGTTGAAATCTCTGGGCAGTTAGCTTAGTGTTGCCTCTCACAGATTTCCTGTCAGATCATGTCTATAAGAGGAGAGAGGTTTTCGATCGTGAAAAAAAAAATACCTGGCAAAATCGGCTGCCTTTTAGGAGAATTGAGTAGCCTGAATGGAGTTCTAAAATTTGGTTTTGACAAGGCAAGTGAGAAAATGTCAATGGTTTGTACATACGGCATCAAACAGGGTGAACATTAACATTTCATGTGAGCCATCAAATTGCATATGTCAAAACAGTTAACATTGATAATGTTTCTGAACAGAAAGATTAGGAGACAGATTTTAACCCTCACCTTAACTCCAACACTAAAAGGAGAATGGATCAAAGAGTCTAATGACAAATTATAGTTCCACAAATGTCTTGACTTTTGGGGTAGTGCATCCAGTCATTTTTATAATTGCTTATCGCACCAGAAATGTATTTAGGAATTAGTGTGCATGTCAACCTTATGATTTATTTAAATCAGAAGACTGACAGAGCTGCATCTGAAAGTAAATAAATAATACACTTTGAAAGTCAGGTTCAGCGGTTATATGTGAGCTGTAAAATAAAAAAATTGTATTTTGTCACAATCACCATTTTCTGTCACACAAAGGGAACAAAAACCTGGAAAATTAAATTGGTTGTCGCTGGACTGACTATGTGCATCATAGGCTACACAAGTGTAGTAAGAATACACACAAATCAGGTATAAACATTGACAGGAGTTATATTGGTACTTATTGAAAATAATTATAAAGATGTTGACAGGGATACAAATTCAAAGTGAAAAACCTTCCAACCCTCAGGCACCTTAGATATGCTATCATGCATGCTAAGTGATGTGTAATTGCAGACACTGAATTGCAGCACTCTCTGAAAATGTCAGCACCACAATAATGATGATTTCCATAATAATTAAGAAAAATGTCTGGATCTTCACTCCCACAGCCACGTAATCAGACCGAAACATTATATTACGATCCATCCCATGTTCAAAAGGAAGCTGTTTGTTTTCTCAAATCAAAGCTAATATTTTCTTTGCTTATTTGTTTGTCATATTACATTTGTCTCACAGTTCATCATGTTTACGAATGTCCTCATTTGGTGGCAGAAATGCAGACAGCGATGACCTTAAACCCATTATTAGAACAGTTTTCCAGATTTTTTTATATTTAATGGCTTCTCTCTGCTATGTAAATGACTCTAAACTACTTGAATATAAATGATACAGTACATTGTATATGGCCGAGTTGATATATTCCAAGTTGGTGTCAGGATTTCTGCTGATATAATTGAGATATTGGATATATTAAACAAGGGTGTTCCGATAACCAACACACCACACTGTTATAAATGACATGACTTTTTCACGAAAGTAAATGTCAACATTACCATATACTGCTAATTGGATTCTTTATCCCCATAGTTAAAATCTGGGGCTTTCACACCAGGAATGGCTTGCCAGAAATTGCTGTCAACTAGGCATGATGTTGAATACAAATATCAACTAACTGTGCCTTCTTCCTTGAAATAATAAACAAACAGACAGATCGACTGGTGAAATCAGGCTGAACTCATTTTGAAGAGGTGGAGTAATATAATATGGTACATTTGTAGTCAGTTCTATACTAAGATTGACTGCAAATAGCATACTGAAGTGCAATGTAGCTAATTAGTGGTGCATTACACTTTCAATTTTAGTCGTTTAGCAGACGCTCTTATCCAGAGCAACTTACAATTAGTGCATTCATCTTAAGATAGCTGGGTAAGACAACCACATCACAGTCGTAGCAAGTACATTTTCCCTCATTAAAGCAGTTATCAGCATCTTCAGTGCTAGTAGGAAGATACATTTTTTTTGGTGCCGTGGAATTAATTTAACATAGTCTTTGATGAGGTAGGGTTTCAGACATTTGTGGAAGATGGGCAGGGGCTCTGCCTTCCTAGCTTCAGGGGGAAGCTGATTCTATCATTGGGGTGCCAGGACAGAGAAGTGCTTTGACTGGGCGGGAGCTAACCTCCTGTAGAGGTGGGACAGCCAAGAGAACAGAGGTAGTAGAAAGAAGTGCTAGGTTTTTGTTTTATTCTGTAACCTTTATTTAACTAGGCAAGTCTGTTAACCTCTTGGGGCTAGGTGGGACGCTAGCGTGCCACCCGTGGTGCACTCCATCAACAGCAGGTGCATTTCAAGAGCGGCAAATTTGAATCCAAATAAATGTCAAAATTCAAATTTTTCAAAAATACAACTATGTTACACCATTTGAAAGATAAACATCTCCTTAATCTAACCACGTTTTACGATTTCAAAAAGGTTTTACGGCGAAAGCATAAATTTAGAGTATGTTAGGACAGTACATTTACAAGAGTTGTGTGTAATGTTTTGTCAAGTCAAAGACAGGGTCACCAAAACCATAAAACCAGCTAAAATGATACACTAACCTTTTACAATCTCCATCAGATGACACTCCTAGGACATTATGTTAGACAATGCATGCATTTTTAGTTCTATCAAGTTGATATTTATATCCAAAAACAGCGTTTTACTATGGCATTGATGTTGAGGAAATCGTTTCCCTCCAATAACCGGCAGTCAAGTCAGCGTCACAAATTAAATAATTAAAATTAGAAAACATTGGTAAAATATTATATTGTCATTTAAAGAATTATAGATTTACATCTTTTGAACGCAATCAACTTGCCAGATTTAAAAATAACCTTACTGGGAAATCACACTTTGCAATAATCTGAGCACTGTGCCCAGAAAAATACGCGTTGCGATACAGACTAGACGTCATGTTGGGGAGATCTAAAATCGAAAATACTATGTAAATAATCCATTACCTTTGATTCTCTTCATCAGATGTCACTTCCAGGTATCACAGGTCCATAACGAATGTAGTTTTGTTCAAAAAAGCTCATCATTTATGTCCAAAAATCTCTGTCTCGTTAGCACATGATGTAAGCCAGCCGGACTTCTCGTCATGAACGAGGGGAAAAAATATATTTCCGTTCGTTCAAACATGTCAAACGTTGTATAGCATAAATCATTAGGGCCTTTTTTAACCAGAACATGAATAATATTCAAGGTGGACGAATGCATTCTCTTTTATAACGTATTGGAACGAGGGTACCCAACATGAAGTAGCGCGCCAGGTGTCTAATGGGACATCACCGTTCCATGGCTCTTGTTCGGTCAGATCTCCCTCCAGAAGACTCAAAACACTTTGTAAAGGCTGGTGACATCTAGTGGAAGCAATAGGAAGTGCCAAAATATTCCTAAACCCCTGTGTTTTTCAATGGGATAGGTTTAAAGTCAATACAACACATCAGGTATCCACTTCCTGTCAGAAAATGTCTCAGGGTTTTGCCTGCCAAATGAGTTCTGTTATACTCACAGACACCATTCAAACAGTTTTGGAAACTTTAGAGTGTTTTCTATCCATATATAATAAGTATATGCATATTCTAGTTACTGGGTAGGATTAGTAACCAGATTAAATCGGGTACATTTTTTTTATCCAGACGTGCAAATGCTGCCCCCTAGACCCAACAGGTTAAGAACAAATTCTTATTTACAATGACGGCCAAACCCGGACAATGCTGGGCCAATTGTGCACCGCCCTATGGGACTCCCAATCATGGCCGGATGTGATACAGCCTGGATTTGAACCAAGGGCTGTGGTGATGTCTCTTGCACTGAGATGCAGTGCCTTAGACCGCTGCGCCACTAAGGAGCAGTCAGGCTTCAAGATGTTTTATTTAAGGTTTGAGGTGTAGGGTTTGAACATAACCTGAAGTTAGGGAGAGACAGTACCTATTGCTGCTCCATAAGCAAGCATCATTGTCTTGTGGTGGATGTGAGCTTTGACTGGAAGCCAGTGGAACGTGTGGAAGGAGAAAGGTAGTTGAGTGTCATCCGCATAGCAATGATAGGAGAGACCATGTGAGGATATGACGGAGCCGAGTGAGTATAGAGAAAAGGGCCTAGAACCGAACCCTGGGGGACACCAGTAGTGAGAGCATGTGGTGCAGACTCAGATCCTCTCCACATCACCTGGTAGGAGCGACCTGCCAGGTAGGATGCAATGCAAGAGTGTACAGAGCCTGTGACACCCAGCCTGAGAGGGTGGAGAGGAGGATCTAATCGTTCACGGTGTTGAAGGCAGCGGATAGATCTAGGAAGATGAGATCATGGGAGATATAGAGTCATCTTTGGTAGTGCGGAGAGCCTAAGTGACACAGAGGAGAGAGGTGACCCATCTTGAAGCCTGTCTGGTTAGGATCAAGAAAATCATTCTCAGAGATATAATGAATGAGTTAATCAGAGACAGCAAACTCAAGTGTACATTTCTTTTTTTTAACTTCTCTAGGGCCAGTGGGACGATTTCGTCCCACCTACGTAACAGCCAGTGGAATCCCGTGGCGCATTATTCAAATACCTTAGAAATGCTATTACTTCAATTTCTCAAACATATGACTATTTTACACCATTTTAAAGACAAGACTCTCGTTAATCTAACCACACTGTCCGATTTCAAAAAGGCTTTACAACGAAAGCAAAACATTAGATTATGTCAGCAGAGTACCCAGCCAGAAATAATCACACACCCATTTTTCAAGCTAACATATAATGTCACAAAAACCAAAACCACAGCTAAATGCAGCACTAACCTTTGATGATCTTCATCAGATGACAATCTTAGGACATTATGTTAGACAATACATGCATGTTTTGTTCAATCAAGTTCATATTTATATCAAAAACCAGCTTTTTACATTAGCATGTGACTAGCATGTGACTAGCATTCCCACCGAACACTGCCGGTGAATTTACTAAATTACTCACAATCAACGTTCACAAAAAGATAAAAATTATTTTAAGAATTATAGATACAGAACTCCTCTATGCACTCGATATGTACGATTTTAAAATAGCTTTTCGGTGAAAGCACATTTTGCAATATTCTCAGTAGATAGCCCGGCATCACAGGGCTAGCTATTTAGACACCCAGCAAGTTTAGCACTCATCAAAGTCAGATTTACTATAAGAAAAATGTTATTACCTTTGCTGTCTTCGTCAGAATGCACTCCTAGGACTTCTGCTTCAATAACAAATGTTGGTTTGGTCCAAAATAATCCATTGTTATATCCAAACAGCGGCGTTTTGTTCGTGCGTTCAAGACACTATCCGAAAGGGTAAATAAGGGTGACGAGCATGGCGCAATTCATGACAAAAAAATTCTAAATATTCCATTACCGTACTTCGAAGCATGTCAACCGCTGTTTAAAATCAATTTTTATGCCATTTTTCTCATAAAAAAGCGATAATATTCCGACCGGTAATCTGCGTTTATGTAAACAGACAAAAGAAAAGAAAGCATTCGGTCGACTCGGGCACGCGCCTAAGCCCATTGTACTCTGAGGGCCACTTGCCAAAAGCGATAAAGTATTTCAGCCAGAGCCTGCCTCGATATCGTTCAGCTTTTTCCAGGGCTCTGAGAGCCTATGGGAGCCGTAGGAATTGTCACGTTAGAGCAAAGATCCTCAGTCTTCAATAAAAAGAGCCAAGATGAAACACAACTTCTCAGACAGGCCACTTCCTGCATGAAACCTTCTCAGGTTTTTGCCTGCCATAGGAGTTCTGTTATACTCACAGACACCATTCAAACAGTTTTAGAAACTTTAGGGTGTTTTCTATCCAAAGCCAATAATTATATGCATATTCTAGTTACTGGGCAGGAGTCGTAACCAGATTAAATCGGGTACGTTTTTTATCCGGATGTGAAAATACTGCCCCCTAGCCCAAAGAAGTTAAATCGCGCAATATCACGAAAATATGCTTCTCTGTTGATATTACATACATTATCAAGCATTTCACACATATTATCCAGATATTGACTGTTAGCACTTGGTGGTCTATAGCAGCTTCCCACAAGAATGGGCTTTATGTGAGGCAGATTAACTTAAAGCTACGGGGCAGTATTCGGAAGTTCGGATGACTGACGTGCCCAAAGTAAACTGCCTGTTACTCAGGCCCAGAAGCTAGGATATGCATATAATTGGTAGCATTGAATAGAAAACACTCTGATGTTTCTAAAACTGTTAAAATAATGTCTGAGTATAACATAACTGATAGGGCAGGTGAAAACCCAGGGAGAATCCATCCACAATTATTTTTGTTGTTGAGGTCACAGTCCATTCAAATGCTTGTCTATGGGATATTCAAAATAATTCCTCCCAGATTTCAGTTCCTTTGGCTTCCACTAGATGTCAACAGTCTTTAGAAAGGGTTTCAGGCTTGTTTTTTGAAAAATGAATTAGTAGTTATAGTTTTTCCAGGTGGCTCTCATTTGGACTGTAGTCTTGTGGCGCGCGTGGATGAGGGCATGCACCTCGTCATTTATCTCCGGTATTGAACATACTACATTCCGTCTTAAATTTTATTGTTTATTTACATATTAGGGTACCTGAAGATTGATTGGAAACATTGTTTGACTTGTTTGGATGAAGTTTATTGGTAACTTTTGGGATTCCTTTGTCTTCACGTTGAACGAGTGGAACGGGTGGATTACTGAATCAAACGCGCCAACTAAACTGACTTTTTTGGGATATAAAGAAGGACTTTATCGAACAAAACGACCATGTGTTGTGTAGCTGGGCCCCTTGGGATTGCAAACAGAGGAAGATCTTCAAAGGTAAGTGATTTATTTTATCGCTATTTCAGATTTTTGTGACGCCTCTGCTGGTTTGGAAAATGTTTTTAATGCTGGTGTATGCGGGGCACTGTCCTCAGATAATCGCATGGTATGCTTTCGCCGTAAAGCCTTTTTGAAATCTGACAAAGCGGTTGAATTATTAACAAGAACTTAAGCTTTTAAACGATGTAAGACACTTGTATTTTCATGAATGTATAATATTACGATTGTTGTATTTTGAACTTCGGCTCTGCAATTTCACCGGATGTTGTCGAGGTGGGTCACTAGCGTCCCACCTAGCCCAAAGAGGTTCCTGTAGCCATATTATCTCAACAGTATTTAACATGAGATCTTCTCTAAGCTTTAAAAATCAAATCAAATCAAATGTATTTATATAGCCCTTCGTACATCAGCTGATATCTCAAAGTGCTGTACAGAAACCCAGCCTAAAACCCCAAACAGCAAGCAATGCATGTGAAAGAAGCACGGTGGCTAGGAAAAACTCCCTAGGAAAAACTCCCTAGAAAGGCCAAAAACCTAGGAAGAAACCTAGAGAGGAACCAGGCTATGAGGGGTGGCCAGTCCTCTTCTGGAAGGGGTGGCCAGTCCTCACAGGAATGTGGTTCTTTATATAGACTGCAACATTGGTAAATGTGGCCTTCACCAAGTGAGTTCATAGTTGAATGTAGCCTTTTCTTTCTCATAGCACTCTCATGACTCAATTAGCACTCTCACATGGATGAATGTTGCTGTGGTGGTTCTCTGACAAACGGTTTTACTGAATATTTTTTATTATTTGATTATTATATCATTATTTCATTTATTTTATATCCAGTATTTTATATCCAGTTATTATTATTTATTTTGGATCCAGCAACACGGATAGCCACAGTGCTAGGACCGCTAAATTTGTCCCTGGATAATGTTATCAGCCTTTTAGTAGCCTATTGGCTAGAAAGCAAAATGGCTGAATTGAGTAAAGGGTGTTCTATCAGCACAAAGCAGTGAAAACTCCTTTGACTCAATCGCCGACCATAAGGCCATTAAATGCCTTTTATGTGACATGTTCACGGTCATCCCAGTGGAGGACTTTTCTGAAAACTTCACCTGTGTCAAATGCCACAAGCTAAAATCTGCCAAGAAGAGGATCATTACTTTACTTGAGGAAATTAAACATCTGGATGAGTGTCTTATTTTGAATAAGGATGCCTCACATTTAACCACATTTGTTGATTCATCTTTTCAAAGAGACGACTATAATGGAACTTTTATGGATCTTGAGCATTTCCCCACCTTACGGTCTTCTGAACCTAGCCAAAAGTCAGATGTTATCAGCTCTACCCCTGGTGGGCGTGAATGGAGTGTTATTGGATCCAGGCGGAGGAAGAGACCCGCATCCCAGCATTTAGTTTTTTTCTCACAGCGCCGTGATATTAAAATCTCAAATAGTTTTGAGCTACTGTCCCCGCGGTCTTCCTCAGTGCGTACAGACACCAGGTACGCAGATGCTGTAGCTTCTACATTGACGAGCCACTGTCCCCACTGTCTTCCTCAGTACGTACAGACACCGGGTATGCAGATGCTGTAGCTTCTACACTGACGAGCCACTGTCCCGCTGTCTTCCTCAGTGCGTACAGACACTGGGTACGCAGATGCTGTAGCTTCTACACTGACGAGCCACTGTCCCGCTGTCTTCCTCAGTGCGTACAGACACCTGGTATGCAGATGCTGTAGCTTCTACACTGATGACCACCTCCACTACGGGCTACACTATGGGCTCTAGTGTTCAGGGTGCTGGGCGGCTGCTGATTCCCCCCAGGCAATCGGGATCTACGCAGCCTTCTCCCTAGCAGATTTCTGCGGCTCCTGTTGCTGATTGGAGATACGGTGGCGGGGGGATCCGACCGGCGCTCATCATTGGAAGCTCAATGGTAAGGAACATCTCCTTGCCAGGGATTAAAACCCTATGCTATACTGATGCAAAAGTTAAGGATATCACTACACTGCTTCCTAAAGCCATAAGGCGAAATCTACAGACGGATACTGTTATAGTACATGTGGGATGTAATTATACTAAGTTGGCCAGCTCTGAACTGCTTAAAAGTGACTTCATGGAACTAATTGCAAAACAGAAATGCCTAAACAAGCGTCTCATTATATCGGGTCCCATACCCATGATGAGACATGGATATGGTAGATTCAGTAGGTTGCTATCACTTCAGGTCTGGCTAAAGAGTTATTGTAACTCTGTCAATGTTATCTACATTGATAACTTTGACACTTATTGGAAAGGGAAAAGATTCTACAAAGACAGAATTTACCCAAACTATCTCGGGGCTTATACATTGCAAGGTCATTTTAAGGCTGCTCTAAGAGACTGACTGGGATATAACCCACATTCTACCCAGGTTATCCCAACCATCATCACACATCAAACTGTTTCTGATGTTAAATACTCTAGTCAAGTCAAGGAAATCTACATTATCCCTGTCTTAATTTCCATAGAATATAAACAGCCACCAAATAGATGCAGCCACAGGCCCATTGGGGCAAGGTTTGATAACTTAATTTCTATTCCTATGAAATCTCTTGACTTACTTAATCATCAAGTTTATAATGACCTGGTTAGGGTAAATCCCTGGTTTTCTACAGAACTTTCAGATATATTTTGAACAAGAAATCATGCCTGGGACAACGCTAGACTAACTGATGCTGTTGTGGACTGGCAGCTTTTCCAGCAACTGAGAAATAAATGCACATCCTTAGTTAAAAACTCTAAATCAATCTACTTCCTAAGTTTTGTCTTTGACTCTGCTGGTGATCCATCTACATTTTAGAAAACAGTTAAGGTGCTAAAGCGTGGAAATTCCTCTCCTTCCCTACCCAAGCAAGTTATACTGAACTCTGACATCATTATTTAAAAAAATTAGATAGGTCATGCTTTTAATTAACATTTTATGTCCGCCGTTTTTTTGTTTGAACGAAATCTTGGTTTAATAGACCCGGATCAGTCACTAAACTGCTTGTCCCTCTCCCAGCCGCTAGTCGACTTTATAGAGTACCAGACAACCCCAAGTGAATCCTTGTACTCTCTGTAGCAGCTGTCTACTTCTGATGTATTGGAACAACTACTTATGATTGATGTAAAAAAAATATACTGGGGCTGATATTCTTGATCCCTTCTTTTTACAGCTTTCTGCTCCATTGATTGATTAACACATTTTTAACTTGACAATTATATCAAGTAGCATCCTTAGTGTTTGGAAGGCGGCCGAAGTACTTCCTCTACATAAAGGTGGCAACCCGAGTGATCTAAATAATTATCATCCCGTTTCCAAACTCTTGCCTAGCAAAAATCCTGGAAACATTGATTAATACTCAGCTTAGAAACCTTTTAACTGCTACACATTTTCTGAATGTAAAACTGTCAGGGTTTAGACTAGGTCATAGTCTCATCCCTGCTACTTCTATGGTTTTAAATGATGTCACAAATTGTTTAGATACGAAGAAACATGGTGCTGCCCTCTTCATTGACATGTCCAAGGCATTCGACACTGTGGATCACGCCTTACTTATTCAGAAACTCTCTACGATTGGCTTAGATCGGGTGATGGCCAGCATCCCGGAGTCACCTCTTCACTGTTGATGTTGAGACTGGTGTTTTGCGGGTACTATTTAATGAAGCTGCCAGTTGAGGACTTGTGAGGTGTTGGTTTCTCAAACTAGAAACTCTAATGTACTTGTCCTCTTGCTCAGTTGTGCACCGGGGCCTCCCACTCCTCTTTCTTTTCGGGTTAGAGACAGTTTGCGCTGTTCTGTGAAAGGAGTAGTACACAGCGTTGTACGAGATCTTCAGTTTCTTGGCAATTTCTTGCATGGAATAGTCTTCATTTCTCAGAACAAGAATAGACTGATGAGTTTCAGAAGAAAGTAATTGTTTCTGGCCATTTTGAGCCTGTAATCGAACCCACAATTGCTGATGCTCCAGATACTCAACTGGTCTACAGGAAGCCCGTTTTATTGCTTCTTAAATCAGGACAACAGTTTTCAGCTGTGCTAACATAATTGCAAAAGAGTTTTCTAATGATCAATTAGCCTTTTAAAATGATAAACTTGGATTAGCTAACACAATATTCCATTGGAACACAGGAGTGATGGTTGCTGATAATTTGCCTCTGTACGCCTATGTCGATAATCCATACAAAATCTACCGTTTCCAGCGACAATAGTAATTTACAACATTAACCACTCTGGGCTAGGTGGCACCAAATCGTCCCACCTACGTAACAGCCAGTTGAATCCTGTGGCGTGATTTTCAAATACCTTAGAAATGCTATTACTTCAATTTCTCAAACATATGACTATTTTACAGCTATTTAAAGACAAGACTCTCGTTAATCTAACCACACTGTTCGATTTCAAAAAGGCTTTACAACGAAAGCAAAACATTAGATTATGTCAGCAGAGTACGCAGCCAGAAATAATCAGACACCCATTTTTCAAGCTAGCATATAATGTCACATAAACCCAAACCACAGCTAAATGCAGCACTAACCTTTGATGATCTTCATCAGATGACAACCCTAGGACATTATGTTATACAATACATGCATGTTTTGTTCAATCAAGTTCATATTTATATCAAAAACCAGCTTTTTACATTAGCATGTGACGTTCAGAACTAGCAAACTTCCGGGGAATTTACTAACAATTTACTAAATTACTCACGATAAACGTTCACAAAAAGCATAACAATTATTTTAAGAATTATAGATACAGAACTCCTCTATGCACTCGATATGTCCGATTTTAAAATAGCTTTTTGGTGAAAGCACATTTTGCAATATTCTAAGTACATAGCCCAGCCATCACGGGCTAGCTATTTACACACCCAGCAAGTTTAGCCTTCACCAAAATCAGATTTACTATTACAAAAGTTTGATTACCTTTGATGTTCTTCGTCAGAATGCACTCCCAGGACTTCTACTTCAATAACAAATGTTGGTTTGGTCCCAAATAATCCATCGTTATATCCAAATAGCAGCGTTTTGTTCGTGCGTTCCAGACACTATCCGAAATGGTAAATCAGGGTTACGAGCATGGCGCATTTCGTGACAAAAAAATTCTAAATATTCCATTACCGTACTTCGAAGCATGTCAACCGCTGTTTAAAATCAATTTTTATGCAATTTATCTCGTAAAAAAGCGATAATATTCCGACCGGGAATCTGCGTTTCGGTAAATTGAGGAAAAAAAAGAAAGACGGGGGCGACCAGTGCACGCGCCTAAGCCCACTGTCCCTTGATCGGCCACTTGACAAAGGCGACAATGTGTTTCAGCCTGGGGCTAGGATGACGACATTCAGCTTTTTCCCGGGCTCTGAGAGCCTATGGAAGCGGTGGAAAGTGTCACGTTACCGCAGAGATCCTTTGTTTTGGAAAGAGATGTCAAAGAAAGCCAATAAATGGTCAGACAGGCCACTTCCTGTAAAGGAATCTCTCAGGTTTTTGCCTGCCATATGGGTTCTGTTATACTCACAGACACCATTCAAACAGTTTTAGAAACTTTAGGGTGTTTTCTATCCATATCTAATAAGTATATGCATATTCTAGTTACTGGGTCGGAGTAGTAACCAGATTAAATCGGGTATGTTTTTTATCCGGCCGTGTAAATACTGCCCCCTAGACCTAAGAGGTTAACAACGTCTACACTGTATTTCTGATCATTTTGATGTTATTTTAATGGACAAAAAAATTGGTTTTCTTTCAAAAACAAGGATATTTCTAAGTGACCCCCAACTTTTAAATGGTAGTGTAAATTATGCAATATTACATACATGAATGCAGCTACCAGTGTTTTGAAGAACTTGGGCATAATTTATCATAGCGCACTTGGTTTTAAAACATCGGACAATTTTGACACTCACCACTGCATCTGTCACATGTGCTCCCTCTCCGGCCTCTAGGTCACCAGGCTGCTCGTTAGGGCGCACACCTGTCACCAGTTTTAGGCGCATTATGACACTCACCGCTCGCCCTGAACTTGCTTCCCAACTTTCAGCGTCCATCGAATGAAAACTCATCAAAGGAAAGCATGTTTTTGCCTGTTTTTGTGTTGGGGGTGATGTCGGGTCCAGTTGTTGGAGCCAAAGCTACCTGGGAGGCCTCAGGCCTCAGGATCCCATGCTTCGGCATAGGATCCTATCGAACCCGTGCGCAGCAGGTTCAATGGGATCCCATGCCAAACCTGGGTGAACAGGTTCCCGTGCCTCAGCCGAGGCAACCGAGGAGGTCTCAGCCGGCTAATCAGGTTTACTCCTCAGCCAGTTCATCAGGTTTCTGCGCCTCAGCGGAGGTGACCAGTCCGCTCCAGATCCCCAGGATCGTCCCTGTGGTTGGCGTCCTGCAGCTGGAGCCGAACACTCCGAAGAGGGGGTACTGTCACCTATGCTCTCTCTCCGGCACTCTAGGTCGTCATGCTCCCACGCTTCAGCTGGATCGACAGGTTCCCGCACCTTAGCAGAGGTGACCGGTCCGCTCCTGATCCCCAGGATCGTCATCTTGGTCGGCGTCCTGCGGCTGGAGCCGCGAGTCAGGGAGGGGGTACTGTCACGTGTGCTCCCTCTCCGCCATCTAGGTCTCCAGGCTGCTCATTAGGGCGCACACCTGTCACCAGCATTAGGCGCATCATGACACTCACCTGGACTCCATCACCTCCTTGATTACCTGCCCTTTATATGTCACTCCCTTTGGTTTCTTCCTCAGTCGTCATTGTTCCTGTTTCATGTTGGTGCGCTTTTCGTGTTTCTTGTTTTGTTCATTTATTTATTAAATGTTATCACCCCCTGAACTTGCTTCCCGACTTTCAGCGTACATCGTTACATCATCCTTTATCATGAAGTTGGTTGGACCTCGCTAAAAACATATAGGTCACTTCATTATTCTGTTTTTGTTTATAAAGCCTTACTCAATAAACTACCAATTTACTTAACATCACTGTTGAAATATAGAAACTCGTATTACAACAATAGGTCAATGTGTTGGTTAATGCTAGAGACTCCACATATATCTACAGAGTTGGGTAAATCTGCCTTTTCCTACCAGGACCCTATCATGTGGAATAATCTCCAAGTAATGTTTAATTTGGATGTGTTGTCTCTGGGTCAGTTTAGGAGAAAGTCTAGGGATTTTTATATTGATACATGTTTTTGTTTATATAGTATATGCTATTTATTAAACATTTTTAATTGTGAGTATTTTTTTGTTGTTGTATTGTCCCCAGTGTACGTTTGCAAATGAGATCTAGGTCTTAATGTGTTTTCCCTGGTTAAATAAAAGTGAATAAATGTATTGCTACCACTATCATCAAAGGTATTATCTAAGTGAGTTTCAGAGATAATCAGAACATGTTACAAGCAAGTTATTGACTTCATGGACCTTGTTTCTCAGGCTGCATATGTTTTGATGGGCTATTTTTAGCACTTTTATGGGTTGCTTGATTGTTTTTAATGCTTTACAGGGAAGCTAATCAGAAGTAGACTTGATAGTGCAGGGTGAGCTACACAAAGTGGTCTTCCTACTAGGGCACACCGCGTCAGTGCTAACAGTGTAACTCTGGTTCATAGGCTCATGATTGCTGCATCCAATAGCTGTAGGATTAACAAAGATATTCAGGGTAATTAGGGGGACATAAATTAAGTTATTTACATTGTGTCTGCCAACGCCTTTAGGATAATGTACATTTAATGCAGCATTATCATGACTCATTGTCACAATGGTAGGGATTAGTTGAGCTGGTCTTGGGTTATTGATAAATCATGATTACTTGGCAAGGTTTTTTGTAATTGGACATACAGTTCACCTTCAAATCACATACAGTTCCATTATGCAATTATATTGACAATATCTCACATAACTACCCACTCCCTAATCCTCCTCACTCCCTTTCCTCCATAGTGAGGTGATTATCTACCAAAAGTACAGCGAGAGCTGCTGGAGGAGCACCACACCCCTTGGCGTCTGGTGACCGTCCTGCTGTAGACAGCCCTCTGTGCCTTTTTTTCCCTCCGAAGTCCTTCAAACTGCTCCTCAAGGCATTTACAATGCCCTGTCCAGCACCAGGGGAAGGAAGCAGAGGAGGTTGACAAAGTACATGTGTTTAGCTTGTGACACACCCCTGTGTGTTGAGCCATGCTTTGGGGAGTACCATATGCTCAAGCACTATTGAGCACATCTGCAGCAATTACTGACTGACTTGACAGGTGACCTGCCATGATACTATGCCTTTAGGGGTGGGAGGTGGGAGTGATTTTTTTTTTAATGTTCAATCACTACATGAATATTGTAATATGGGTAATGCATATTTATAATGAAATTACAGTTGTCAGTCTTTTTTTGCTATTTTTGTACCTCTAGTAAAACTTTTGTTGTTGTTGTTCAACCACTAAGAAAATTACTAAGAACTGACAAATCCCCTTGGATTGATGAGGATTTGAAAAATTGTGTGGTTGATGAGGCTAAAGGTATGGCAAATAAGTCTAGCTGCACAACCGATTGGCAAACATACTGCAAATTGAGAAATCATGTGACTAAACTGAATAAAAAGAATAAACTACACTATGAAATAAAGATAAATCATATAAAGAATGATAGTAAAAAGCTTTATAGCACCTTCAATGACATTTTGGGTAAAAAGGAAAACTTAGCTCCATCATTTATTGAATCAGATGGCTCATTCATCACAAAGCCCACTGATATTGCCAATTACTTTCATGATTTTTCATTGGCAAGATTAGCAAACTTAGGCATGACATTCCAGCAACAAACGCGGACACTACATATCCACATATAACTGATCAAATCTTGAGGAGTTTATGTACTGTAACGGTTGTCTTCATAAATGGACCAAGGCGCAGCAGGTATGTGAATACTCATGGTTATTTATTACCAAAAAAGAGTAAAGCATCCACTTGAAAAAACAATGAAGGTGACAACAGTAACAGTTTTACAGGCTATAAACGCAGTGTAAAAACAACCACCCACAACCCCAAAGAAAAACACACACACCTATATAGGACATCCAATCAAAGGCAACTCAACACACCTGCCTTCAATTGGAAGTCCCAATCAACAATACAAACATTCCCCATACACAAAACTGCCACGTCCTGACCCCAAAACTAAAACAATAGCTCCATCTGCTGGTCAGGATGTGACAGTACCCCCCCCCTCAAGGTGCAGACCCCGGAATGCACCTACCAACAGAAAACACCAACAAAAAACCCATAAACAATAACCCCTAAACAATAAGGGAGGGAAGGTAGGGTGGCTGCCGTCACCGACGGCACTGTGCTACACCCTCCCTCCCCAACCCACCTATCCTGGAGGTGGCTCAGGTGCAGGACGTGGACCTCGCTCCACCTTCGGCGTCGCCCACTTTGGTGGCGCCAATAGCTGCGCCGGGCAGACGGGCCACTCGGGCTGACCCTGGCAGATGGACCACTCGGGCTGGGTCGGAAGACATGCGGGCCACTCGGGCTGGGCCGGAGGGCAGGAGGGCCACTCGGGCTGGGCCGGAGGGCAGGAGGGCCACTCGGGCTGGGCCGGAGGGCAGGAGGGCCACTCGGGCTGGGCCGGAGGGCAGGAGGGCCACTCGGGCTGGGCCGGAGGGCAGGAGGGCCACTCGGGCTGGGCCGGAGGGCAGGAGGGCCAATCGGGCTGGGCCGGAGGGCAGGAGGTCCACTCGGGCTGGACCGGAGGGCAGGAGGTCCACTCGGGCTGGACCGGAGGGCAGGAGGGCCACTCGGGCTGGACCGGAGGGCAGGAGGGCCACTCTGGCAGTTCCGGGCAGTCTGGCCACTCTGGCAGTTCCGGGCAATCTGGCCACTCTGGCAGTTCCGGGCAGTCTGGCCACTCTGGCAGTTCCGGGCAGTCTGGCCACTCTGGCAGAACCGGGCAGTCTGGCCACTCTGGCAGAACCGGGCAGTCTGGCCACTCTGGCAGAACCGGGCAGTCTGGCCACTCTGGCAGAACCGGGCAGTCTGGCCACTCTGGCAGAACCGGGCATTTCTGGTGACTGTTGACTGGCGGGCAGCTCTGGTGACTGTTGACTGGCGGGCAGCTCTGGTGACTGTTGACTGGCGGGCAGCTCTGGTGACTGTTGACTGGCGGGCAGCTCTGGTGACTGTTGACTGGCGAGGCTGGGCTGACACACTAGACTGCTGATGCGTGGGGGTGGTATTGGACGTGCCAGCCTGGAGACACGCACCTCCATGCTAGTGCGTCTAGCGGGAAACACCGGACCGAAAGGGCGCACTGGCGGTCTTGAGTGCAGGGTTGGCATCACCCCTTCCGGCTCGATGCTCACCTTGCCCTGGCACCTGCGGGGCGCTGGTACTGGGCGAACTGGGCTGTGCGTCCGTATAGGCGAGATGGTGCGTACCTCAGCGTAACATGGCGCCCTCCACCTCATACGCACCTCCCTGTAGTCACGGGTAGCTGGCTTACGGCTCTTCCCTGGCCTGGCCAAGCTACCCGTGTGCGCCCCCCCAAAAAATTATTGGGGGTGCCTCTCGGGTTTCCTAGCCAACCGTGTTCCAGCATAACTTTCCCGTTGGTTCCTCTGTCCAGCTGCCTCCACTCTCCTGAGTGCCTCCACCTGTTCCCATGGGAGGTGATCCCTTCCGGCCAGGATCTCTTCCCAGGTGTAGGCTCCCTTACCGTCCAGGACCTCCTCCCATGTCCATTCCTCCCTTTTCTTCTCCTGTGGCTTCCTCCTCTTCTGCTGCTTGGTCCTGGTTTGGTGGGTGGTTCTGTAACGGTTGTCTTCATAAATGGACCAAGGCGCAGCAGGTATGTGAATACTCATGGTTATTTATTACCAAAAAAGAGTAAAGCATCCACTTGAAAAAACAATGAAGGTGACAACAGTAACAGTTTTACAGGCTATAAACGCAGTGTAAAAACAACCACCCACAACCCCAAAGAAAAACACACACACCTATATAGGACTTCCAATCAAAGGCAACTCAACACACCTGCCTTCAATTGGAAGTCCCAATCAACAATACAAACATTCCCCATACACAAAACTGCCACGTTCTGACCACACAACTAAAACAATAGCTCCATCTGCTGGTCAGGATGTGACATGTACAAAGAGTATCTGATGGGCACACACTGGTTGAATCAACATTGTTTCTGTGTCATTTCAATGAAACTACATTGAAGCAACGTGGAATAGATGTTGAATTGAATCTGTGCCCAGTGCGATGTTGCTAGCATACAGAGCTGACCTCAGTCTTCGGCAAGACAGATTTTTTGTTTCAGTTATAATGTTAGCAAATAATATGCAAACATGTTTGTGTGTGTTTTCTGAAATTACAGAATGAAGAGGAATTATAAGTAATTAGAATACAATTTGAAGACGTAGCAATAAAACAATATGAAGTAACATATTAATTAATGAATTTACTGTCACGTCCTGACCAGTATAGGGGGTTATTTGTTATTGTAGTTTGGTCAGGACGTGGCAGGGGTGTGTTTGTTTAGAGTGTTTCGGGGTTTGTTGGGCTATGTTCTGTTTTAACCTCTATGGGCTAGGTGGGACGCTAGCGTGCCACCCGTGGTGCACTCCATCAACAGCAGGTGCATTTCAAGAGCGGCAAATTTGAATCCAAATAAATGTCAAAATTCAAATTTTTCAAAAATTCAACTATTTTACACCATTTGAAAGATAAACATCTCCTTAATCTAACCACGTTTTACGATTTCAAAAAGGTTTTACGGCGAAAGCATACATTTAGAGTATGTTAGGACAGTACATTTACAAGAGTTGTGTGTAATGTTTTGTCAAGTCAAAGACAGGGTCACCAAAACCATAAAACCAGCTAAAATGATGCACTAACCTTTTACAATCTCCATCAGATGACACTCCTAGGACATTATGTTAGACAATGCATGCATTTTTAGTTCTATCAAGTTCATATTTATATCCAAAAACAGCGTTTTACTATGGCATTGATGTTGAGGAAATCGTTTCCCTCCAATAACCGGCAGTCAAGTCAGCGTCACAAATTAAATAATTAAAATTAGAAAACATTGGTAAAATATTATATTGTCATTTAAGAGGGGTGTTTGTTTAGAGTGTTTCGGGATTTGTTGGGCTATGTTCTGTTTTGAGAGGGGTGTTTGTTTAGAGTGTTTCGGGGTTTGTTGGGCTATGTTCTAGTATGTCTATTTCTATGTGGTGTTTGTTGGGTTGACCTTCAATTGGAAGCAGCTGCTCCTAGTTGCTTCTAATTGAAGGTCCTATTTAAGAGGGGTGTTTTTCTATGGGATTTTGTGGGTAGTTGTTTCTTGTTTAGCTGTTTGCCTGATAAGACTGTTATCGTCGTTATTTTTGTATACGTGTGTTTTGTTTTATTTTTCCTTCTTTCTGCCAAATAAAAGAAGATGAGTATACACATTCCCGCTGTATTTTGGTCTAATCCCTACGACACCCGTGACAGAACTACCCACCACAAACGGACCAAGCAGCGGAGGAAGGAGCAGCAGCAGAGCTCTGTGGAGTCATGGACATGCAAAGAAATTCTGGATGGGGCAGGACCTTGGCACCAGGCTGGGGAGTATCGGCGCCCTAAAGAGAAGCTGGAGGCAGCCAGGATGGAGCAACGCTATTATGAGCCATTATATGCGATAAGAGGGAAGTGCGAGAGGCAGCCCTTAAAACATTTTGGGGGGGCACA
The DNA here is from genome assembly GCF_965601325.2 of Salmo salar. Taxonomy (NCBI): domain Eukaryota; kingdom Metazoa; phylum Chordata; class Actinopteri; order Salmoniformes; family Salmonidae; genus Salmo; species Salmo salar. Next base: position 6,972,686 of record NC_138300.1, on the reverse strand, counting down.
TGGGTAGTATGGCTGTGCCAAGGGTGAGCCCTAAGCCAACTCCCCATGCTTATTATGGGGAGCGTTTGGAGTGGAGAGCGCCGGTGTATGCAGAAGTGCGCACGATCTCGCCCATGAGCATGCTCAGTCCGGTGCGAGCGATCCCAGCCCCTCGCAAGTGCCGTGCTAGAGTGGGCATCCAGCCTGGGAAGAGGATGCCTGCGCAGAGGATGCCTGCGCAGCACATCTGGCCACCAGTGCGCCTCCTAGGCCCAGGCTACCCTACGCCTGCTCTACGCACGACAGCCATCAGGCCTCTGCACAGCCCAGTTCGCCCTGTGCCAACACTCCGCTCGTACAGGGCTACTATTACCATCAAGCCAGGACGGGTTGTGCAGGAGGTGCGCTCCAGACCTCTAGTGCCTACTCATGGCCCGGTGTATCCAGTTCCTGCTCCTCGCACTAGCCCTGAGGTGCGTGTCTCTAGTCTGGCGCCTCCAAAGCTAGCACCACACACCACGCCTCCAGTGCGTCAGCCCAGTCTAGTCCGTCCTGTTCCCGCTCCTCGCACTAGCCTTGGGGTGCGTGTCTCCAGTCTGGTACCACCACTACCAGCCCCACGCACCAGGCCTCCAGTGCGTCAGCCCAGTCCAGCTGGTCCTGCTCCACACACTAGTCCTGTGGTGTGTGTCCCTAGTCTGGCACTTCCTAAGCCAGCCCCACGCATCAGGCCTTCAGTGCGCAGTCCCTGTCCAGAGCTTCCGGCAACAGTGCCTCGTCCAGAGCTTCCGGCAACAGTGCCTCGTCCAGAGCGTCCGGCGACAGTGCCTCGTCCAGAGTGTCCGGCGACAGTGCCTCATCCAGAGTGTCCGGTGACAGTGCCTCATCCAGAGTGTCCGGCAACAGTGCCCCGTCCAGAGCTTCCGGCGACAGTGCCCCGTAGAGAGACGGCCCACAGTCCGGAGCCAGCAGAGACGGCCCACAGTCCGGAGCCAGCAGAGATGGCCCAGAGTCCGGAACCGAGAGAGATGGCCCACAGTCCGGAACCGAGAGAGACGGCCCACAGTCCGGAACCGAGAGAGACGGCCCACAGTCCAGAACCGAGAGAGACGGCCCACAGTCCGGAACCAAGAGAGACGGCCCACAGTCCGGAACCGAGAGAGTCGCCCTACAGTCCGGAATCGGCGCAGCCAGAGTTGCCCTACAGTCCGGAATCGGCGCAGCCAGAGTCGCCCTCCAGCCCGAGGTCTCCAGCAACGCACATCAGCCCGAGGTCTTCAGTGATGCACCATAGCCCAGAGACTTTGGGAGGGATAAAATCTAATAAGTATTTAGCAGGGGTGGACAGGTTAGGTTGGGGAGTAAGGCCAGAGCCTAAGCCACCTCCATAGTAGGAGGTTGGGGATGGGGGAGTAGCACAAGAATCGTCGGTGACGGTGGCCACCCTCCCTTCCCTCCCTTTAGTTTGGGATTATTTTTGTTTTGGGTTTATTTTTGTGTTTTTGTTTAAGGTGCATCCGAGGTCTGCACCTTTGGGGGGGGGTACTGTCACGTCCTGACCAGTATAAGGGTTATTTGTTATTGTAGTTTGGTCAGGACGTGGCAGGGGTGTGTTTGTTTAGAGTGTTTCGGGGTTTGTTGGGCTATGTTCTGTTTTAAGAGGGGTGTTTGTTTAGAGTGTTTCGGGGTTTGTTGGGCTATGTTCTGTTTTGAGAGGGGTGTTTGTTTAGAGTGTTTCGGGGTTTGTTGGGCTATGTTCTAGTATGTCTATTTCTATGTGGTGTTTGTTGGGTTGACCTTCAATTGGAAGCAGCTGCTCCTAGATGCTTCTAATTGACGGTCTTATTTAAGAGGGGTATTTTTCTATGGGATTTTGTGGGTAGTTGTTTCTTGTTTAGCTGTTTGCCTGACAAGACTGTTATCGTCTTTACATTTCTATACGTGTGTTTTGTTTTGTTTTCCTTCTTTCTGCCGAATAAAAGAAGATGAGTATACACATTCCCGCTGCATTTTGGTCTAATCCCTACGACACCAGTGACATTAACATAATAACACTGCTATACAAATAATATGTTGCATTGACACCATAAATATTATGAATGATTTAGGTAGGCTCCCTAATAGACAGTAAGAAACAGTAACTGAAGAGCTTCACAAGGAAGCAGGGCAGAGCAAAGCTATGCTAAACAGGCCAAATGAATACACAGGCCACAGTCATGATAAGGCCAGGGCAGCTTCAAAGGATACAATACAAGCTACTACTTCTCTGACACCATTAGCATTGTTTTACAGAGCTAATAGAAAATGTAACTACATAAGCACAATTGACGTTGCTGAAATTAGTACCTTGCATGTCCGTGGTTATAAAGGCATACACACAGAATACATTATGCTCCATACATACATACGGTGTGCTACAGTAGAAACGACACAATGCGATAATAATAAACTATTATGATAATGTAATAAGACATTTACTTTGATAGGAACGCACACAAATCAAAAGTAATTATTAAGTAAGGAAAACAACAATGAAGACAGACTGAAAATGTGTTAGGTGGAAAAAGTTTGGGCAGGTTCTGTTCTGACTGGAGATGTGCAAATATCTGCATAAATTGACCTGGGGAAATTCCCTGGCGGAGTGCTTGGGCTCTTATCAAAGAGAGAAGTTTCCTCACCTTACATTGGTGGGTGACAAGCAAAACATTTTGGGACTATGCTAACAATGGACTAATGAAACAAATACCAAAAGATAGTTTTTGGGTGGACTTTTCCTTTAACCCTTTAACCCTTGCTGCCCTTGCTAATCAAGTTTTCAAGATATGCATAACTTTCAAAATACAGAAATCATCCCTGTATGATCCATTTTGTATCATATGATACTGCATTTTGCGTCATATGATGCAAAAGGATTCATACGGGGAAGATTTCTGTATTTTGAAAGTTACATATCTTGAAAACTTGATTGGTAGGCAAAATAAAAACATTTTGGGACTATGCTAACAATGGAATAATGAAACAAATACCAAAAGATAGTTTTGGGTTGGAAATTTCCTTTAACTGTCCTGTTATGTAACAAAAACATTTTGGAACAGTGATCATATGATAACATCAAGTACATAAAAAAACTGATGCTGGGGGAACCGTTAGAGATATTTGTAACTCACATGTGAAAAGGTTAATGAGAAGCTTCTTGTTGGAGTCCCTCTTGTACATGATACTGGCACTGCTATATAAAAAAATCATTGCTACTTTAGGCTATATTACAAAGACGTGTAGGCTACACGTACAGTTGAAGTTGGAAGTTTACATACACCTTAGCCAAACTCAGTTATTCACAATTCCTGACATTTAATCTTAGTAAAAATTCCCTGTCTTAGGTCAGTTAGGATCACCACTTTATTTTAAGAATGTGACATGTCAGAATAATACTAGAGAGAATGATTTATTTCAGCTTTTATTTCTATCATCACATTCCCAGTGGGTCAAAGTTTACATACAAAATTTGTATTTGGTAGCATTGCCTTTAAATTGTTCAACTTGGGTCAAACGTTTCGGGTAGCCTTCTACAAGCTTCCAACAATAATTTGGGTGCATTTTGGCCCATTCCTCCTGACAGAGCTGGTGTAACTGAGTCAGGTTTGTAGGCCTCCTTGCTCGCACACGCTATTTCAGTTCTGCCAACAGATTTTCTATGGGATCAGGGCTTTGTGATTGCCTCTATGAGGTCAGGGCTTTGTGGTTGCCACTCCAATACCTTGTCTTTGTTGTCCTTAAGCCATTTTGCCACAACTTTGGAAGTATGCTTGAGGTCATTGTAAATTTGGAAGACCCATTTGCGACCAAGCTTTAACTTCCTGACTGATGTCTTGAGATGTTGCTTCAATATAGCCACATAATTTTCCTTCCTTTCCTTCTATTTTGTGAAGTGCACCAGGCTCTCCTGCAGAAAAGCACCCCCACAGCATGATGCTGCCACCCCGTGCTTCACGGTTGGGATGGTGTTATTCGGCTTGCCAGCCTCCCCCTTTTTCCTCCAAACATAATGATGGTCATTATGGCCAAACAGTTCTATTTTTGTTTCATCAGACCAGAGGACATTTCTCCAAAAAGTGCAATATTTGTCCCCATGTGCAGTTGCAAACTGTAGTCTGACTTTTTATGGCGATTTTGGAGCAGTGGCTTCTTCCTTGCTGAGCGGCCTTTCAGGTTATGTCGATATAGGACTCATTTTTATAGATACTTTTGTACCTGTTTCCTCAGCATCTTCACATGGTCCTTTTCTGTTGTTCTGGGATTGATTTGCACTTTTCACATCAAAGTACGCTCATCTCTAGGAGAGAACGCGTCTCCTTCCTGAGCGGTATGATGGCTGCGTGGTCCCATGGTGTTTATACTTGCGTATTATTGTATGTACAGATGAACGTGGTACCTTCAGGCATTTGGAAATTGCTCCCAAGGATGAACCAGACTGGCTGATTTCTTTTTGATATTCCAATGATGTCAAGCAAAGAGGCACTGAGTTTGAAGGTAGGCCTCAAAATACGTCCACAGGTACACCTCCAATTGACTCAAATGATGTCAATTAGCCTATCAGAAGCTACTAAAGCATGACATCATTTTCTGGAATTTTCCAAGCTGTTTAAATGCACAGTCAACTTAGTGTATGTGAAGTTCTGACCCACTGGAATTTTGATGAAGTGAACTATCTGTCTGTAAACAATTGTTGGAAAAATAACTTGTGTCATGCACAAAGTAGATGTCCTAACCGACTTGACAAAACTATAGTTTGTTAACAAGAAATTTGTGGAGTGGTTGGGAAATGAGTTGTAATGACTCCAACCTAAGTGTATGTAAACTTCCGACTTGAATTGTACATGTATAACATTTTATATGCATTTTTATAATCATCCTCTTCTTCACATTATGCATTATTTGAATCAAGCAGAGGAACAGCAGTGAACGGTGTTTTCCCTAACAAAATGCTTGACGCGAGGGGGGCTCAAAGCCACAGTTAATGTGTACTATCGTTTTCAAGTCAACTGCTTTAGCAGTGTCTGTGCCAGCAGGAACCGGAATGTGAAGCTAATTGAAGCTGGCTAGCTTTAGAAAACCCTGAGTAGATATAGCTTCAGTCGTAGTATACCCCTCTGGTCAGTGGAACAAAAGTAAACCTTGAATTTGGAGGTTTAAAATATCCTTCTGTTGGCCATGATGACCTATTTTAAGAAATGCCATAGGTTGGTGGATGGAAAATCTAAAATCATTGATAGGCTGATGTAGAATATAACGACACAAAGCGAGACCCAGATGCAGACACAGGAGGAAGTTGGTTCTGGTCTCTGATATTTATTAAAATACAAGGGGCAGACAATAGGCAGGTCGAGAACAGGCAGAAGTTCATTAACCAGGTCGGAGTTTGAAAGGTACATGGGGGCAGGCAGGCTCGAGGTCAGGGCAGGCTGAATGGTCGGGCAGGCGGGCTCAGTGTCAGGACAGGCAGAACAGGTCGGAACTGGGAGGGCTAGAAAACAGAAACTAGGACAAACAGGAGTACGGAAAAACACGCTGGTAGGCTTGACAAGACAAGACTAACTGGCAACAGACAAACAGAGAACATAGGTGTAAATACACTGGGGATAACGGGGAAGATGGGCGACACCTGGAGGGGGGTGGAGACGAGCACAAAGACAGGTGAAACAGATCAGGGTGTGAGACAGAATTTGTTACTGGAAATAATCACTGCCACCTGGTGAGGTATATATGGCAGGTTATGTAATGGGAACAGCTAACGTGGCGTTTGATCACGTCAATGATTTTAATTGGCATAAACTTTTCCTAATGTTCGCAAGTATGAACCCAGTATGTCTCCAATTCAAATTCCAACTTGAACTAATGGTATTAGAAATTGAATAATAAATAATTCAAATTAAATGCAAGAAACATACATTGAAAAAATGCATGACTGTACTTAATTCTAAATTGGATATTGAATTCATGAGATAATAATAACGTAATTCTGAGGTAGTACTTACCTCACCGGCGTAGGTATATGAGAAAAGTAGACAGGGGACACTAATAACAATAATGATGTATGATAATCTACAGTATTAAATGTAAATGTGCAGTAGCCTACAAAGAGCATACAAAACATAAAGAACAGCTGCTCTTTCTATGACAGACTGACCAGATGAATCCAGGGGAAAGCTATGATCCATTACTCATGCCACTTGTTAAATCCACTTCAATCAGTGTAGATGAAGGGGTGGAGACAGGTTAAAGAAGGATTTTTAACCTGTTAGGGATAGGGGGCAGCATTTTCACAGCCGGATAAAAAACGTACCCGATTTAATCTGGTTACTACTCCTGCCCAGAAACATATAATTAGTAGATTTGGATAGAAAACACTCAAAAGTTTCTAAAACTGTTTGAATGGTGTCTGTGAGAATAACAGAAATCATATGGCAGGCCAAAACCTGAGAAGATTCTATACAGGAAGTGCCCTGTCTGACCATTTCTTGTCCTTCTAGGGCATCTCTATCAAAAATACAGCATCTCTGCTGTAACGTGACATTTTCTAAGGCTTCCATTGGCTCTAGGAAGGCGCCAGAAAGTGGAATGATAGCTCTGCAGTCTCTGGACGAAAAACAAAAGGGGTTTTTGTGAGTGGTCCTTCTGAGGACAATGACACTGGTGCGCGCATGAACGAGACAACTCCATTTTTTTTTACGAATACAGCGTCGCCCGGTTGGAATATTATCGCTATTTTACGATAAAAATCGCGTAAAAATGTATTTTAACCTGTTAGGGCTAGGGGGCAGTATTTACACGGCCGGATAAAAAACGTACCCGATTTAATCTGGTTATTACTACTGCCAAGAAACTAGAATATGCATATAATTATTGGCTTTGGATAGAAAACACCCTAAAGTTTCTAAAACTGTTTGAATGGTGTCTGTGAGTATAACAGAACTCATATGGCAGGCAAAAACCTGAGAAGATTCTGTACAGGAAGTACCCTCTCTGACCATTCCTTGGGCTTCTTGGCTCTGTTTATTGAAAATTTAGGATCTTTGCTGTAACGTGACACTTCCTACGGCTCCCATAGGCTCTCTGAAACCGGGAAAAAGCTGAATGATGTAATTCCAGCCGCTGGCTGAAAAACTTTAGCGCCTTTGGTTAAGTGGTCTATCAGAGGACAATGAGCTGAGGCGCGTGCACGGGGCGACACCATGTTTTTATTTTCTCTCTCTTTGTACTAAAACACAGATTCCAGGTCGGAATATTATCGCTTTTTTACGAGAAAAATGGCATAAAAATTTATTTTAAACAGCGGTTGACATGCTTCGAAGTACGGTATTGGAATATTTAGAATTTTTTTGTCACGAAACGCGTCGGGTGCGTAACCCTTATTTACCCTTTCGGATAGTGTCTTGAACGCACGAAGAAAACGCCGCTATTTGGATATAACTATGGATTATTTGGGACCAAACCAACATTTGTTATTGAAGTAGAAGTCCTGGGAGTGCATTCTGACGAAGACAGCAAAGGTAATAACATTTTTCTTATAGTAAATCTGATTTTGGTGAAGGCTAAACTTGCCGGGTGTCTAAATAGCTAGCCCGTGATGGCTGGGCTATGTACTTAGAATATTGCAAAATGTGCTTTCACCAAAAAGCTATTTTAAAATCGGACATATCGAGTGCATAGAGGAGTTCTGTATCTATAATTATTAAAATAATTGTTATGCTTTTTGTGAACGTTTATCGTGAGTAAGTTAGTAAATTGTTAGTAAATTCCCCGGAAGTTTGCGGGGGGTATGCTAGTTCTGAACGTCACATGCTTATGTAAAAAGCTGTTTTTTGATATAAATATGAACTTGATTGAACAAAACATGCATGTATTGTATAACATAATGTCCTAGGTGTGTCATCTGATGAAGATCATCAAAGGTTAGTGCTGCATTTAGCTGTCTTCTGGGTTTTTGTGACATTATATGCTAGCTTGAAAAAGGGGTGTCTGATTATTTCTGGCTGGGTACTCTGCTGACATAATCTAATGTTTTGCTTTCGCTGTAAAGCCTTTTTGAAATCGGACAGTGTGGTTAGATTAACGAGAGTCTTGTCTTTAAAATGCTGTAAAATAGTCATATGTTTGAAAAATTGAAGTTTTCGGATTTTAGAGGAATTTGTATTTCGTGCCACGCCCATCATTGGATATTGGAGCAGGTGTTCCGCTAGCGGGATATCTAGATGTAAGAGGTTAATTCATGAACATGCTACTGTTGCCCAACCTCAAAATTGTCCTTGTTGTTCTGAAAAAGTATAAACACAAAACGATAGTCTGCATTGCTGCATCCTGGTCCAAATAGCAACATTACCTGCTCTATTTTTTGCACCCAAAAAACTGCAGTTTAAAACTTTCTAGACAATGTTGTGGTTTGTTGCTAGCTTGTTAGCTCGCTATCTAGCTGGCTAGCCAGCTGAACTATTTACCAGAACATATCTGACAACGTTTTGAGTTTATCTTTAGACCATTTTTTATACACCATAACAGGAAAATTAAAACATTTCAAGGTAATTATTTACAAGTGTGGTGAGCTGAAAATAGCTAACTTACTGAATGTGAAGAAATGAAGGCAGCGCATTTTGTCAGAGGAATTTAGAATTTGATCAATGCATTGATGTCACCAGTGTCACGGTCAGGTTACCATGACAACTGTCGCAGCAACAGGGTTAAAGTTGAATGTCTCTTACTCCCACCTCCCAGCCTGGATGTATAAATGGTTAATGCCGACAATAAAAAAGGTAATAATGGGACTGTTAGAAGGGGATCATGTAAACATTGCCCAATATTTTGTTTACAGTCAACATACCATGAATCCTGTGTGAATTAAGTATAAGAAAAATAATCCACTCTCATTGACATAAAGTGATGTGGCGGTATGAGCGAAGGTGATAGAACTCTTCAGGAAATCACTACATCCTTCCACTTAATGGGAAGGTGAAGGCTATGCTGACAACCCTGCAGGCTGGCTGCACTCAACAAACAAATCAAGCCAACACATCAACAGGCAGTCATGAGTAAATCGTTACATTAACCCCCAGGCAAGGTTCCCATGACAATTCAATAAGTGCAGACTCCTCCGTTCACATACTGATAGAAACCTAAGGATTTCACAGCCCACTTGGGAATGTAAATACTTGGGAATGTAACTTGAACAGTAATACTGTTGGTCAATTACTGCAATCAATATTTTGTGATTCTCTCCTTAGAATAACTGTTAATTTGTCCGTCATACTTACCCATTCTATCTGGCAGTATGATACAGGAAACAACGATTTAATTATCAGAGCTAATTACGTGAATGTCTCTGAATAATATTATTGTCTGTGAATAATAATCAAATATTTGACTAAAACTTAAAATAACTCACTCATCACTTGATTATCTTTTACATTGGAGCAACATGCATCGCCCAGGAAAAGGGTGAAGATGCCCCTAAACGCTGATCTTGGGTCAGTTTAGCATTTCCGCCACTAATGGTTAAGGTTAGGGGAAGCCCTGAGTATAAATTGTGCCCCTAGACCCTAGTCCTATTGTGCTCCATCTATAGTTGGGAAGGGACCTCTACTATTTCTGAAATAATAGCTGAGTATAATTTGTGTTTGAATAATTTGTTGTTGGTATAGTCTTGCTTGGTCAATTGAAGTAAATTGCTGTCTCTCTAGTTAGCTAGTTAATCATTGCTGTCTGAACTGGAAATGTGTGTTGACAGTCAGATTTGGATAGTTTCTGGACAATTGGGGTAGATATCTCTGGTTATCAGTGCCTGTATTGGAGAAGAAAAGGTTTCACCTCTCGTAGGCAATCAGCAATTAGTGTTAGTACTTTAGTCTTCCCTGCTTTTTTAGCAGAAGCTGTAAGCGGTGGTCGTGTCAGCGGTGGTCTCGTCGCCAAAATGAAGACCATTGCTGAAACAAAGACCATTCTGTCGAGTTGTTCTGCCGAGTTATTTGAGAAAGGAAATAGAGGAAGGAAGGCTCCAGACTACTCTTTCACATGAGTATCTTACCTAGTTATCTTCTGATTATCTAATTTTGCTGTTTTGTAGCTTTGTCATCTATGTGTGTGTTTTCTACACGTGTTCGCTCCTCTCCATATAGGTTTTACAGACGCTCCCTAACCCATGGCTGCAACCCTTTTAATTTAGTGTACCCTGCTCGCACAACCCATGCAGAATTCCTGATCTGCGGTCAAGACCGCTGAGTTCATCTCAGCCTGTACTGCCTTGCAGTCTACACTTTTTGGCCCTGATGGAAAAATTGATTACTCAAGAGAATGCTGCTACTTCAACTGCTCTCTCTTTATCTGACTATATGTTCTCTCATAATCTGAGAGCATTTGGTTGCCATGGTGGTGGCACAGGGCTACTCATTTTGCCGAAGTGGATATTTTCTCTTTTCCCCCTCACTCACCTGTCCATCTCCTAATTTGAATTCAATGCTGTCACTGTCCACTCAAGTTTAAAGGGTAGCCAATCAGGCAAATGGATGGACTTGTGTGCCAGGAAAACATTCCCTACACCATTACACCATTACACCACCGTCACCAGCCTGTACCATTGACACCAGGTAGAATGGGTATATGAACTTATGCTACTTATGCCAAATCCTGACTCTGCCATCAGCATGATGCAACAGGAACCTGGATTCGTCCTACCAGGTAATGTTTTTCCATTCCTCAATTGTCCAGTTTTGGTGATCGAGTGCCCACTGGAGTCACTTTTTGTTGTGGTCAGATGAGACCAAAATGGAGCTCTTTGGCATCAACAAAACTCGCCGTGTTTGGAGGAGGAGGAATGCTGCCTATGACCCCAAAAACACCATCCCCACCATCAAACATGGAGGTGGAAACATTATGCTTTGGGGGTGTTTTTCTGCTAAGGGGACAGGACAACTTCACCGCATCAAAGGGACGATGGACGGGGCCATGTATTGTCAAATCTTGGGTGAGAACCTCCTTCCCTCAGCCAGGGCATTGAAAATGGGTCGTGGATGGGTATTCCAGCATGACAATGACCCAAAACACACGGCCAAGGCAACAAAGGAGTGGCTCAAGAAGAAGCACATTAACCTCTCGACGGTCGCCTAGGATAGGGGGCGCTACAGCGATTTTTGAAAAAAGTACGTGCCCATTTTAAACGGCCTCCTACTCAAACTCAGAAGCTAGGATATGCATATCATTAATAGATGTGGATAGAAAACACCCTTAAGTTTCTAAAACTGTTTGAATGGTGTCTGTGAGTATAACAGAACTCATATGGCAGTCAAAACCCCGAGACAGTTTCTAACAAGATGTGGAAATCTGATTTGCGGACTCAACTTCAGCACTTTGCCTATAAATCACACCGTGAGCTATGGTTCATTGAGCACTTCTTATGGCTTCCACTAGATGTCCCCAGTCTTTACAAAGTGGTTTGACTCTTCTACTGTGAAAACTGACTGAAAGAGAGGCTGTTGATCTTGGTCACATGGGGAGGGCCATCACCATTATGATGCGGGCACCCCTGGCTACCCTCCCCTTTCGAAACGTTTTGAAAGAAAATGCAACCGTCCCCATGGAATATTATTGATGCTCTGGTTGAAAAAGGCCCTAAAGACTTATGTTATACAACGTTTGACATGTTTGAACAAACTTAAATATTTTGGGGGGGGGGCTTTTGTTAGGAGAAGTCCCGCGCACGACGGAACATTTTGAGGTGCCTTTGGAACGCGCTAACAAGAAGAAGCTATTGGGACATAAATTATGAACTTTTTCGAACACAACTACATTTGTTGGGGACCTGGGATCCCTGGAAGTGCCTTCTGATGAAGATAATTAAAGGTAAGGGATTATTTACAATAATATACAAGAGTAGATTTGATATTCGATTGTTCCAAGATGGTGCAGACCTGTATTGCTAGCCTATTTCTCTGAGTATAGCATCCCCTTTTATTGCAAAGTGTGATTTCCCAGTAAAGTTATTTTTAAATCTGGCAATGCAGGTGCTTTCACGAGATGTTCATCTATTATTCTTTGAATGACAATATTACATTTTAAAAATGTTTTCGAATAGTAATTTAGTAAATTGTAGCGCTGATTCACTGGATGCATTTGAGGGAAAATAGTTTCTCAACGTTACGCGACGATGTAAAATGCTGTTTTTATATATAAATATGAACTTTATCGAACAAAAGAATGCATGTATTGTGTAACATGATGTCCTAGGAGTGTCATCTGATGAAGATTGTCAAAGGTTAGTGCTGCATTTAGCTGTTTTTTGGTTATTTGTGATGCATGTGGTTGGTCGGAAAATGGCTATGTGAATACTTTGACGATATACTCCTCTAACATTATCTAATGTTTTGCTTTTGCTGTAAAGCCTTTTTGAAATCGGACAACGTGGTTCGATTCAGGAGAGGTGTATCTATAAAACGATATAAAATAGTCCTATATTTGAAAAAAATATATATATTTTTTTTCTATTGTTCGGTTATGAATATGGCGAAATGATTTTACGCTGGATGTTGATCCCGCATACGGGACGGAGAACATCAAGAGGTTTTAACAAGTCTCCAGACCTTAATGACTTGGAGAAGATCTGCAAAGAGGAGTGGGACAAAATCCCTCCTGAGATGTGTGCAAACCTGGTGGCCAATTACAAGAAACGTCTGACCTCTGTGATTGCCAACAAGGGTTTTGCCACCAAGTACTAAGTCATGTTTTGCAGAGGGGTCAAATACTTATTTCCTTCATTAAAATGCAAATCAATTTATAACAGTTTTAACATGCTATGTCTTGCTTGTCCTATGTTACTCTGCGTGTGCTCACTGTTCAATGATTGTCTATATTGTAATTGTTTTTAATAACCTGCCAAGCGACTGCGGTTGAAAATTAGCCGGCTGGCTAAAACCGGCACTTTTACTGAAACGTTGATTAATGTGCACTGTCCCTGTAAAAATAAAATAAACTCAAATAAGTTCAAACATGCGTTTTTCTGGATTTTTTTGTTGTTATTCTGTCTCTCACTGTTCAACTAAACCTACCATAGAAATTATAGACTGATCATTTCTTTGTCAGTAGGCAAACGTACAAAATCAGCAGGGGATCAAATACTTTTTTCCCTCACTGTAGTATTAGTATTATACCTACATATGATCCCAAATACTGAGATTGTGTTGGTGTTAGTGGAGGGGGAGACAGAGGGAAAGGAAGAAAGGAGGAACTTCCTCTAAGACAAATCTTTCTCCTGCTGAGCATCACAGATGTAGATGGTCTACTACAGGGCCCTCCTCATCTGGTCTCCATTCTGTCATTGTGCCAGCTCCTCCTTCTCGTCCTCCCTCAGCTGCTCCTCAATGGCTGTATAATTATAGAGAGGGAAGACCATACCTGTACCTCTTCTGAGAGCAGGCAAATAGTTGTGTATATTGTCTCACTGGTCTCCTTCATAATGGAGATATTCTCCTCCTTGTGCTGTACCTCCTTTTCTCTCCATCTGTCTAACCCCAACACAAGCTCAGTATTTGCGATCATATGTAGTTCCTTGCCACCTCCCTCAGTGGGTTCAGACAGTGGGATTTTGTAGCTGTCAGCATTTGGTTGGCATCTGGACACAGAGAAAGACAGTGTATTGACAAAATGGGTGTGTATGCATGTATTAGTGTGAGCTACTTGTCACACACACACACACAGTAAACATTCTAAGTTATTGCAGATAAACAGACCTTTATGATTCACTGGGAAATCTGAAGGGGGACTTGTGTCTTGCCAGTGCCTCTTTTTTGTCAGGTCTCTCAAATTGGGCGCAGAGGTATTCAGGAACAGACACCTTCTCCAAAAGCTCCTGATAGGGATGTGGCCTTTCCACAACATCTCCAAACAGCAGATCCAGGAGGGTCCAGGAGGGTTCCAGGAGGGTCAACATAGCCTAGAGTGGGTTAAGCGAAAGCAGAGTTGAGACAGTTTATTTTTATTGACATGCCATTTGTTATGACTATTGGTGTCAAAAATAACTCACTGTAAGTATAATGTCTCTTCAAGGCCCGCACAGTGTAGTCCCCTGCTTGTAATTCAGATAGAAGATGGCATATTGGAGGTTTCTTTTTGGGATGGATACATGGGCTTGCTCTGCATTTTCATTATAATGCATCGCTGTCAAATGCAGTCTAGAAGGAAACACAGCAACCATTGCAAAAAACATTGTACTAATGGCCTTTGTTAACTGCAATGGCCCTCTAATTACATACTGTGTACGGTCAATGTCCTGTTGGAAGGTGAACCTTCACCCTAGTCTGAGGTCCTGAGCAGGTTTTCATCAAGGATCTCTCTGTACTTTGCTTCGTGCATCTTTCCCTCAATTCTGACTAGTCTCCCAGTCCCTGCCACTGAAAAACATCCCCACAACATGACACTGCAACCACCATGCTTCACCGTAAGGATGGTGCCATGTTTCCTCCAGATGTGACTCTTGACATTCAGGCTAAAGAGTTCAATCTTGGTTTCATTAGACCAGAGAATCTTATTTATCATGTTGGAAAACTCCAAGCGGGCTGTCATGTGTTTTCACTAAATTGTAAAATTTAGATTTAATCCATTTCAGAATAAGGCTGTAACATAACAAAATGTTGAAAAAGGGAAGGGGTCTGAATACTCTCCGAATGCACTGTACTTGCCCAACATTCCAAGAAAGGAGAAAACTTCCTAATAAGGCTATGGAAGTCCTCTTTGCATGATGCCTGGAAGTGTGGACTCATCTTCTCGATGTCCTTCAGAAGTCTTGGTTCCAGTAGTATTACGTTCAGCTTCTGGCATGCGGCTGTATCTATATCAATGAAGAATAAGAGGTTGACAATTTATGAAAAAATTATTTCATATCACAATACAGGAAATTGAAAAACAATACAACAGAATAAATGCAATGAATTGATGTAAATTACCCTTACTTGGCTTGAGCCACAGCCTGGTCTGTTCACCAATGAGAGGCTGGTGCTGACAGTTGGGGAAAAACTATTCTCATGAGTGTGGACGTTCTGTATGTGGTTGGCCACTGAATTCCACTTGGCCACTGCCTCCTTCCCCGGTGTTTATGTTGAGAATGACCAGTGAACGTGATTCACAACACTTTTCCTCCAAGGCATACTTCTTCACAGTACTTCACCTTTGCCGGTCCAACTTTCTTACCTATCCTTTGACACCAAACAATAAAAATAAATCACTAACTTCAAAGCAGAATGGTATCAGCTATTCTAGCTCCACAATGAAATAGGGTGCAGGCCAGGCAGCAGGCTGTTAGCCAGCCTGCCAGCTTAGTGGAGTCTGCCACTAGCACAGTCAGCGTAGTCAGCTCAGCTTTCCCTATTGAGACCGTGTCTGTGCCTCGATCTAGGTTGGGCAAAATTAAAAATGGCGGTGTTCGCTTTAGCAATCTCACTAGTATAAAGACCTCCTCCATTCCTGCCATTATTGAAAGAGATTGTGATACCTCACATCTCAAAATTGGGTTACTTAACCTGTTGGGTCTAGGGGGCAGCATTTGCACGTCTGGATAAAAAAAATGTACCCGATTTAATCTGGTTACTAATCCTACCCAGTAACTAGAATATGCATATACTTATTATATATGGATAGAAAACACTCTAAAGTTTCCAAAACTGTTTGAATGGTGTCTGTGAGTATAACAGAACTCATTTGGCAGGCAAAACCCTGAGACATTTTCTGACAGGAAGTGGATACCTGATGTGTTGTATTGAGTTTAAACCTATCCCATTGAAAAACACAGGGGTTTAGGAATATTTTGGCACTTCCTATTGCTTCCACTAGATGTCACCAGCCTTTACAAAGTGTTTTGAGTCTTCTGGAGGGAGATCTGACCGAACAAGAGCCATGGAACGGTGATGTCCCATTAGACACCTGGCGCGCTACTTCATGTTGGGTACCCTCGTTCCAATACGTTATAAAAGGCTATGCATTCGTCCACCTTGAATATTATTCATGTTCTGGTTAAAAAAGGCCCTAATGATTTATGCTATACAACGTTTGACATGTTTGAACGAACGGAAATATATTTTTTCCCCACGTTCATGACGAGAAGTCCGGCTGGCTTACATCATGTGCTAACGAGACGGAGATTTTTGGACATAAATGATGAGCTTTTTTGAACAAAACTACATTCGTTATGGACCTGTGATACCTGGAAGTGACATCTGATGAAGAGAATCAAAGGTAATGGATTATTTACATAGTATTTTCGATTTTAGATCTCCCCAACATGACGTCTAGTCTGTATCGCAACGCGTATTTTTCTGGGCACAGTGCTCAGATTATTGCAAAGTGTGATTTCCCAGTAAGGTTATTTTTAAATCTGGCAAGTTGATTGCGTTCAAAAGATGTAAATCTATAATTCTTTAAATGACAATATAATATTTTACCAATGTTTTCTAATTTTAATTATTTAATTTGTGACGCTGACTTGACTGCCGGTTATTGGAGGGAAACGATTTCCTCAACATCAATGCCATAGTAAAACGCTGTTTTTGTATATAAATATGAACTTGATAGAACTAAAAATGCATGCATTGTCTAACATAATGTCCTAGGAGTGTCATCTGATGGAGATTGTAAAAGGTTAGTGTATCATTTTAGCTGGTTTTATGGTTTTGGTGACCCTGTCTTTGACTTGACAAAACATTACACACAACTCTTGTAAATGTACTGTCCTAACATACTCTAAATTTATGCTTTCGCCGTAAAACCTTTTTGAAATCGTAAAACGTGGTTAGATTAAGGAGATGTTTATCTTTCAAATGGTGTAACATAGTTGTATTTTTGAAAAATTTGAATTTTGACATTTATTTGGATTCAAATTTGCCGCTCTTGAAATGCACCTGCTGTTGATGGAGTGCACCACGGGTGGCACGCTAGCGTCCCACCTAGCCCCAAGAGGTTAATGTTAGATCCCTCACTTCCAAGGCAGTTATAGTCAATGAACTAATCACTGATCATAATCTTGATGTGATTGGCCTGACTGAAACATGGCTTAAGCCTGATGAATTTACTGTGTTAAATGAGGCCTCACCCCCTGGTTACACTAGTGACCATACCCCCCGTGCATCCGGCAAAGGCGGAGGTGTTGCTAACATTTACGATAGCAAATTTCAATTTACAAAAAAAAAAACAATGACGTTTTCGTCTTTTGAGCTTCTAGTCATGAAATCTATGCAGCCTACTCACTCACTTTTTATAGCTACTGTTTACAGGCCTCCTGGGCCATATGCAGTGTTCCTCACTGAGTTCCCTGAATTCCTATCGGATCTTGTAGTCATAGCAGATAATATTCTAATTTTTGGTGACTTTAACATTCACATGGAAAAGTCCACAGACCCACTCCAAAAGGCTTTCGGAGCCATCATCGACTCAGTGGGTTTTGTCCAACATGTCTCTGGACCTACTCACTGCCACAGTCATACTCTGGACCTAGTTTTGTCCCATGGAATAAATGTTGTGGATCTTAATGTTTTTCCTCATAATCCTGGACTATCGGACCACCATTTTATTACGTTTGCAATCGCAACAAATAATCTGCTCAGACCCCAACCAAGGAGCATTAAAAGTCGTGCTATAAATTCTCAGACAACCCAAAGATTCCTTGATGCCCTTCCAGACTGCCTCTGCCTACCCAAGGACATCAGAGGACAAAAATCAGTTAACCACCTAACTGAGGAACTCAATTTAACCTTGCGCAATACCCTAGATGCAGTTGCACCCTTAAAAACTAAAAACATCTGTCATAAGAAACTAGCTCCCTGGTATACAGAAAATACACGAGCTCTGAAGCAAGCTTCCAGAAAATTGGAACGGAAATGGCGCCACACCAAACTGGAAGTCTTCCGACTAGCTTGGAAAGACAGTACCGTGCAGTATCGAAGAGCCCTCACTGCTGCTCGATCATCCTATTTTTCCAACTTAATTGAGGAAAATAAGAACAATCCGAAATTTCTTTTTGATACTGTCGCAAAGCTAACTAAAAAGCAGCCTTCGCAAATGGAGGATGGCTTTCACTTCAGCAGTAATACATTTATGAACTTCTTTGAGGAAAAGATCATGATCATTAGAAAGCAAATTACAGACTCCTCTTTAAATCTGGGTATTCCTCCAAAGCTCCATTGTCCTGAGTCTACACAACTCTGCCAGGACCTAGGATCAAGGGAGATACTAAAGTGTTTTAGTACTATATCTCTTGACACAATGATGAAAATAATCATGGCCTCCAAACCCTCGAGCTGCATACTGGACCCTATTCCAACTAAACTACTGAAAGAGCTGCTTCCTGTGCTTGGTCCTCCTACGTTGAACATAATAAACGGCTCTCTATCCACCGGATGTGTACCAAGCTCACTAAAAGTGGCAGTAATAAAGCCTCTCTTGAAAAAGCCGAATCTTGATCCAGAAATTATAAAAAACTATCGGCCTATATCGAATCTTCCATTCCTCTCAAAAATTTTAGAAAAAGCTGTTGCACAGCAACTCACTGCCTTCCTGAAGACAAACAATGTATACGAAACGCTTCAGTCTGGTTTTAGACCCCATCATAGCACTGAGACTGCACTTGTGAAGGTGGTAAATGACCTTTTAATGACGTCAGACCGAGGCTCTGCATCTGTCCTCGTGCTCCTAGATCTTAGTGCTGCTTTTGATACCATCGACCACCACCTTCTTTTGGAGAGATTGGAAACCCAAATTGGTCTACATGGACAAGCCTGGTTTAGATCTTATCTGTCGGAAAGATATCAGTTTGTCTCTGTGAATGGTTTGTCCTCTGACAAATCAATTGTACATTTCGGTGTTCCTCAAGGTTCCGTTTTAGGACCACTATTGTTTTCACTATATTTTTTTACCTCTTGGGGATGTCATTCGAAAACATAATGTTAAATTTCACTGCTATGCGGACGACACACAGCTGTACATTTCAATGAAACATGGTGAAGCCCCAAAATTGCCCTCGCTAGAAGCCTGTGTTTCAGACATAAAGAAGTGGATGGCTGCAAACTTTCTACTTTTAAACTCGGACAAAACAGAGATGCTTGTTCTAGGTCCCAAGAAACAAAGAGATCTTCTGTTGAATCTGACAATTAATCTGGATGGTTGTACAGTCATCTCAAATAAAACTGTGAAGGACCTCGGCGTTACTCTGGACCCTGATCTCTCTTTTGAAGAACATATCAAGACTGTTTCAAGGACAGCTTTTTTCCATCTACGTAACATTGCAAAAATCAGAAACTTTCTGTCCAAAAATGACGCAGAAAAATTAATCCATGCTTTTGTTACTTCTAGGCTGGACTACCTCAATGCTCTACTTTCTGGCTACCCGGATAAAGCACTAAACAAACTTCAGTTAGTGCTAAATACGGCTGCTAGAATCCTGACTAGAACCAAAAAATTTGATCATATTACTCCAGTGCTAGCCTCCCTACACTGGCTTCCTGTTAAGGCAAGGGCTGATTTCAAGGTTTTACTGCTAACCTACAAAGCATTACATGGGCTTGCTCCTACCTATCTTTCCGATTTGGTCCTGCCGTACATACCTACACGTACGCTACGGTCACAAGACGCAGGCCTCCTAATTGTCCCTAGAATTTCTAAGCAAACGGCTGGAGGTAGGGCTTTCTCCTATAGAGCTCCATTTTTATGGAATGGTCTGCCTACCAATGTGAGAGACGCAGACTCAGTCTCAACCTTTAAGTCTTTACTGAAGACTTATCTCTTCAGTAGGTCCTATGATTAAGTATAGTCTGGCCCAGGAGTGTGAAGGTGAACGGAAAGGCTGGAGCAACGAACCGCCCTTGCTGTCTCTGCCTTGCCGGTTCCCCTCTTTCAACTGGGATTCTCTGCCTCTAACCCTTTTACAGGGGCTGAGTCACTGGCTTACTGGTGTCCTTCCATGCCGTCCATGGGAGGGGTGTGTCACTTGAGTGGGTTGAGTCACTGACGTGGTCTTTCTGTCTGGGTTGGCGCCCCCCCTTGGGTTGTGCCATGGCGGAGATCGTTGTGGGCTATACTCAGCCTTGTCTTAGGACGGTAAGTTGGTGGTTGGAGACATCCCTCTAGTGGTGTGGGGGCTGTGCTTTGGCAAAGTGGGTGGGGTTATATCCTGCCTGTTTGGCCCTGTCCGGGGGTATCATCGGATGGGGCCACAGTGTCTTCTGATCCCTCCTGTCTCAGCCTCCAGTATTTATGCTGCAGTAGGGAGTTTTTCCTAGGGAGTTTTTCCTAGCCACCGTGCTTCTTTCACATGCTTTGCTTGCTGTTTGGGGTTTTAGGCTGGGTTTCTGTACAGCACTTTGAGATATCAGCTGATGTACGAAGGGCTATATAAATACATTTGATTTGATTTGATTTTGATTCAGGAAAGATTTTACAATGACATGCATAGTAAACAATACCCAGCTAGCATTGAGGAATCGGCCCAGAAGCAGACCTCTTCCGGGGGGCAGGAACTGACTGAATCGGCCTGGAATCGGGTGTCAGACTCGGCCCGGAATCAAAATAATTGACTGCCTAGAATCGGCCCAAGTACATCCGGTCGTTTCCGTCTACCAGTATTCAGCCCGACTTTGCCGGCATCTTACCAGAATCCCCCCAGAAGCGACCCGATGCAAATTTAAATAAATGTATACAAAATTACCCGATTTAGTAATTTTAAATATTACTATTATACATACAAATTATACCCATCTCGGAGGAAACACCGTACACCTGGTGACTGTGTCAGCATGCATGTGCCTGGCCCGCCACAGGAGTTGCTACACCGCGATGGGACAAGGACATCCCGGCCGGACAAACCCTCCCATTACTCGGACGTCGCTGGACCAATTGTGCGTCGCCTCATGGGTCTCCAGGTTGCGGCCGGCACGGATCTCGAACCAGCATCTGTAGAAATGCGGTTTGCACTGAGATGCAGTGTCTTAGACCGTTGCAACACTCGGGAGGTTCCATCCATAAAGTTTTTAATGCTTATCAATTGCCTTGCACAAAGTATCAAAATACTAAAATACTACACAGGACTCTTAACGAATTTAATTTAAATGTTAATTGTTTTTTTTGATCACAGAAACAATGAGCAAAATATGGAAAAATAAACCAATAGTGAAATGCATATTATATAAAGCAGCCCGTGTAATCATCTAGAGTAGCCGCAATCGGCCCGAGCCACAAGTAATACATTTTGGCCAGATAACTCTCAAGTTAAGCCCTCCTTCTCCATCCGCTGGCTATTACAAACCTCGTTGCTCTGCAGGACATACATTAACGTTAAGAGTTTTTGATGTAGATATTGGTGAAAATATAAAGTTCTAATTTTATCTGCACTAGTTGGATGTCTTTTATTGCCTTTTAGGTCCACCATTATGTAGCTGCCATACTATGCGTAATGTCCTACAACATTGTTGGAGTAGACAAAGCACAACCATATGATTTATTCTCTATCAGTAATTTGACTGTGACAAGATTATCATATGGAATGAAACCTTTAATCAAATTATAACAAAACAAACCTGGAAGGTCTGCCTTGATGTCTCCACCAAGATCCACATCTCCACTGTCAATGGTACACTATATATACAAAGTATGTGGATTCGGCTATTTCAGCCACACCCGTTGCTGACAGGTGTAAAAAAATCGAGCACACAGCCATGAAATCTCCATAGACAAACATTGGCTGTAGAATGGCCTTACTGAAGAACTTCAATGTGGCACCGTCATAGGATGTTCAGTCAGTTTGTTATACTTCTGCTCTACTAGAGCTACCCCGGTCAACTGTAACTACTCTTATTGTGAAGTGGAAATGTCTAGGAGCAACAACGTCTCAGCCGCGAAGTGGTAGGCCACACAAGCTCACAGAACGTGACCATCGAGTGCTGAAGCGCATAGTGCATAAATATTATCTGTCCTCAGTTGCAACACTCACTAACGAGTTCCAAACTGCCTCTGGAAGCAACGTCAGCACAAGAACTGTTAGTCAGGAGCTTGATGAAATGGGTTTCCATGGCCAAGAAACTGCACACAAACCTAAGATCACGATGCGCAATGCCAAGTGTCGGCTGGAGTGCGTAAAGCTTGCCGCCATTGCACTCTGGAGCAGTGAAAACGCATTCTCTGCAGTGATGAATCACGCTTCACCTTCTGGCAGTCTGAAGGACAAATCTGGGTTTGGCAGATGCCAGGAGAATGCTACCTGCCCGAATGCATAGTGCCAACTGTAAAGTTTGGTGAGGAGGAATAATGGTCTGGGGCTGTTTTTCATCTTTCAGGCTAGGCCTCTTAGTTCCAGTGAAGGAAAATCTTAACGCTACAGCATACAATGATATTCTAGTTGATTCTGTGCTTCCAACTTTGTGGCAAGATTTTGAGGAAGGCACTTTCCTATTTCAGCATTACCATGCCCCCATGCACGAAGCGAGGTCCATACAGAAATGGTTTGTGGAGATCGGTGTTGAAGAACTTGACTGGCCTGCACAGAGCCCATCAAACACCTTTGGGATGAATTGGAACACCGACTGCGAGCCAGGCCTAATCAACCAACATCAGTGCCTGACTTCACTAATGCTCTTGTGGCTGAATGGAAGAAAGTCCCCGCAGCAATGTTACAACATCTAGTGGAAAGCCTTCCCAGTTGGCGGGGGTAGAGTCAGATTATTACCTACATCTAAATACTCAAACTAAAAACTGTCTGGGTGTAACGGCTGTCTTCTGTAAAAATGGACCAAGGCGCAGCAGGTATGTGAATACTCATCTTTAATTAAAATAAAGGAGTAGAGCATCCACTTAACAATTTTCAAACAATATATAAGACAGGAACAGTTTTGCAGGCACACAACACGCAGTGCAAAAACAACTACCCACAAAACCAAGTGACAAACATACTCCTACATATATGACTCCCAATCAGGAACAACGATCCCCAGCTGTTCCTGATCAGGAGTCACAAGACCAACATAGAACAATCACACACACAAGACTGCCACGTCCTGACCCCAAAACTACAACAACAGCTCCATCTGCTGGTCAGGACGTGACAGTACCCCCCCCTCAAGGTGCAGACCCCGGAATGCACCTAACAACGAAAAAACACCAACAAACAAAATCCCCAACAAAACCCATAAACAATAACCCCTAAACAATAAGGGAGGGAAGGGAGGGTGGCTGCCGTCAACGACGGCACTGTGCTACACCCTCCCTCCCCAACCCACCTATCCTGGAGGTGGCTCCGGTGCAGGACGTGAACCCTGCTCCACCCTCGGCGTCGCCCACTTCGGTGGAGCCGATAGCTGCGCCAGGCATACGGACCCCTCGAGCCGGGCCGGAGGACAGGAGGGCCCCTCGGGCTGGGCCGGGGGGCAGGAGGGCCCCTCGGGCTGGGCCGGAGAGCAGGAGGGCCCCTCGGGCTGGGCCGGAGAGCAGGAGGGCCCCTCGGGCTGGGCCGGAAAGCATGCGGGCCCCTCGGGCTGGGCCGGAAGGCATGCGGGCCACTCGGGCTGGGCCGGAAGGCATGCGGGCCACTCGGGCTGGGCCGGAAGGCATGCGGGCCACTCGGGCTGGGCCGGAAGGCATGCGGGCCACTCGGGCTGGACCGGAGGGCAGGAGGACCACTCGGGCTGATCCTGACAGGCCGGGCACCCTGGCAGATCAGGGCAGGCGGGCACCTCTGGCAGAACCGGGCAGTCCGGCCACTCCGGCAGAACAGGGCAGTCCGGCCACTCCGACAGTTCAGGGCAGTCCGGCCACTCCGGCAGTTCAGGGCAGTCCGGCCACTCCGGCAGTTCAGGGCAGTCCGGCCACTCCGGCAGTTCAGGGCAGTCCGGCCACTCCGGCAGTTCAGCGCAGTCCGGCCACTCCGGCAGTTCAGCGCAGTCCGGCCACTCCGGCAGTTCAGCGCAGTCCGGCCACTCCGGCAGTTCAGCGCAGTCCGGCCACTCCGGCAGTTCAGCGCAGTCCGGCCACTCCGGCAGTTCAGCGCAGTCCGGCCACTCCGGCAGTTCAGCGCAGTCCGGCCACTCCGGCGACTGTTGACTGGCGGGCAGCTCCGACGACTGTTGACTGGCGGGCAGCTCCGACGACTGTTGACTGGCGGGCAGCTCCGACGACTGTTGACTGGCGGGCAGCTCCGACGACTGTTGACTGGCGGGCAGCTCCGACGACTGTTGACTGGCGGGCAGCTCTGACGACTGTTGACTGGCGGGCAGCTCTGGTGACTGTTGACTGGCGGGCAGCTCTGGTGACTGTTGACTGGCGGGCAGCTCTGATGACGACTGTTGACTCCTGATGCGTGGGGCAGGTATTGGACGTACCAGCCTGGAGACACGCACCTCCATGCTAGTGTGTCTAGCGGGAAACACCGGACCGAAAGGGCGCACTGGCGGTCTTGAGTGCAGGGTTGGCATCACCCCTTCCGGCTCGATGCTCCCCTTGCCCTGGCACCTGCGGGGCGCTGGTACTGGGCGCACTGGGCTGTGCGTCCGTATAGGCGAGATGGTGCGCACCTCAGCGTAACATGGCGCCCTCCACCTCGTACGCACCTCCCTGTAGTCACGGGTAGCTGGCTTACGGCTCTTCCCTGGCCTGGCCAAGCTACCCGTGTGCCCCCCCCAAAAAAAATCTTGGGGCTGCCTCTCGGGTTTCCTAGCCAACCGTGTTTCAGCGTAACTTTCCCGATGGTTCCTCTGTCCAGCTGCCTCCACTCTCCTGAGTGCCTCCACCTGTTCCCATGGGAGGCGATCCCTTCCGGCCAGGATCTCTTCCCAGGTGTAGGCTCCCTTGCCGTCCAGGACGTCCTCCCATGTCCATTGTTCCCTTTTTCTCTCCTGTGGCTTCCTCCTCTTCTGCTGCTTGGTCCTTTGGTGGTGGGTAGTTCTGTAACGGCTGTCTTCTGTAAAAATGGACCAAGGCGCAGCAGGTATGTGAATACTCATCTTTAATTAAAATAAAGGAGTAGAGCATCCACTTAACAATTTTCAAACAATATATAAGACAGGAACAGTTTTGCAGGCACACAACACGCAGTGCAAAAACAACTACCCACAAAACCAAGTGACAAACATACTCCTACATATATGACTCCCAATCAGGAACAACGATCCCCAGCTGTTCCTGATCAGGAGTCACAAGACCAACACAGAACAATCACACACACAAGACTGCCACGTCCTGACCCCAAAACTACAACAACAGCTCCATCTGCTGGTCAGGACGTGACACTGGGGTACTGAAAAACGGCCAGACAAGTGTTATAAAGGGCCCAGAAGTGCTTTGGGGTGAACTTCCCCTATAATTTCTGTATCTGAACAACATGTAAAAACTAAAGGAATACATTTTATTCATTGGACAATGTTGGTATGGTCAACTGCTATAAGAAGGAAAACACAGGATGTTCCTGCCTGTTGTATCATATGTGTATGAGATGCCATTTGTTACCTATAAAATGCATTTAAGTAATACAGTAATACTCTTGATCCTATTAGGTAGAAACTTGAGGTCATGGATGAGGGTAATTATAGCCATGACAAGCTATGTAATATATACCTTGCCTTGCAAAAGTATTCATCTCCCTTGGTGTTTTTCCTATTTTATTGCATTACAACCTGGAATTCAAATTGATTTTTTTAATTTAGATTTCATGTAATAGACATTCACAAAATAGTCCAAATTGGTGAAATGAAATGAAAAAAATTACTTGTTTCAAAAAATTCAAAAAAATAAAAAACTAAGATTGTGCATGCATATGTATTCACCCCCTTTGCTGTGAAGCCCCTAAATTGGCCAAAAGGCATGTGGGAGACTGCCCAAACATATAGAAGAAGGTACTCTGATCAGATGAGACTAAAATGGAGCTTTTTGGCCATCAAGGAAAACACTATATCTGGCACAAACCCAACACCTCTCATCACCCCGAGAATACCATCCCCACTGTGAAGCATGGTAGTGGCAGCATCATGCTGTGGGGATGTTTTTCATCGGCAGGTACTGAGAAACTGGTCAGAATTCAAGGAATGATGGATGATGCTAAATACAGGGAAATTCTTGAGGGAAACCTGTTTCAGTCTTCCAGAGATTTGAGACTGGGACGGAGGTTCACCTTCCAGCAGGACAATGACCCTAAGCATATGGCTAAAACAACACTCAAGTGGTTTAAAGGGAAACATTTAAATGTCTTGGAATGGCCTAGTCAAAGCCCAGACCTCAATCCAATTGAGAATCTGTGGTATGACTTAAAGATTAATGTACACCAGCGGAACCCATCCAACTTGAAGGAGCTGGAGCAGTTTTTCCTTGAAGAATAGGCAAAAATCCCAGTGGCTAGATGTGCCAAGCTTATAGAGACATACCCCAAGAGACTAGCTGCTGCAAAAGTTGACTCTACAAAGTATTGACTTTGGGGGGGTGAATAGTTATGCACGCTTAAGTTTTCTGTTTTCTTGTATTATTTCTTGTTTGTTTCACAATAAAAAATATTTTGCATCTTCAAAGTGGTAGGCATATTGTTGTGTAACTCAAATGATACAAACACCCAAAAATCTATTTTTATTTCAGGTAAGGTGAAAAAATAGGTGGGTGAAAAATGTCAAGGTGGGTGAATATTTTTGCAAGCCACTGTATACCTTATAGGGTAATTGAAAACTATCAGGAAGGATTCATGAAATAAGTAATAAAATTAGGAGCCTTTGGAAAACTAAAGGAATATTTGTACTGGTTCCCGTTATTGGTGTATTTTGACTTACAAATACATTTCTTGCTGGAAATTTGTGTTGCCATATTCTGGGTTGAAGAAAAATGCAGTGTACTGAGTCGGAGAGGATCTAATAATTGTATTATATATTCTGGCTAAATTATAGCAATTAAAGTTGGATAGAGGGATACAACTTTCTTTAATATTGAAAAAAAGCTGTTTACGTAAAGGGATGCCTGCTTGCGTTGATTAGTGTGTAATACTGTTGCTTATGTGAAATCAGATGTAGGGAACATTTGTGATTAGTTTTTATAGGAACCATAGGAAGGAACTAGTGGTAATACATGGTAAATATAGTGCTAGGATACAGAATGCAGGATGAGTGTGTGACTATAACATGGAGGTAAAAGTGTGAATATAACATGGAGGTAAAAGTCAGCCTAAAACATCAGCCTGAAAGCCTTGAACATGTTAATATACAGGGAGGGGTAGTATAAGGATAACATCTTGCTGTCTCAGCCCCCGCTTATAGCCCTGCAGTTCTGACCGTGCGAGTAATCCGAGAGGCTTCTAGACCAGAGAGAACAAGGAGATATTTTCCGGTACCATCCAACATCTGACCATTGGTATCGAAGGGGGATTGCTGTACAAACTGCAGAGGGAAAGGGGCAGACAGGCCTGGATCGCTCTACAAGACCATTGCCAATTGAAACAGCATGACCAGTGAGATTCAATGATCCACTTGGCTGAATATGGGCAAATCAGCTGTACTCAATCAATCAATTACATGTATTTATAAATACCTTTTTACATCAGCAGTTGTCACAAAGTCCTTGCACAGAAACCGAGTCTAAAACCCCAGAGAGCAAGCAATGCAGATGTAGAAGCACGGTGGCTAGGAAAAACTCCCTAGAACGGCAGGAATCCTCTAGAGGCTCTGAGCGGTGGCAAGTCCTCTTCTGGCTATGCCAGATGGAGATAAGAGTACATGGCCATTAAGGCCAGATCGTTATTCAAGATGTTCAAACATTCTTAGATGACCAGCAGGGTCAAATAATAATCACAGTGGTTATAGATGTTGCAACAGGTCAGCACCTCAGGAGTAAAAGTCAGTTGGCTTTCATAGCCGAGCATTCAGAGGTTGATATAGCAGGTCGAGACAGCAGAGAGGGAGAGAGAGAGAGAGAGAGAGAGGAAACAGCAGGTTCGAGACAAGGTAGCACGCCTGTTGAACAGGTCAGGCTTCCATAGCCATAGGCAGAACAACAGAAATCGGATAAGTAGCATGACAAGATAGCACGTCCAAAGAACAGGTCAGGGTTCCATAGCCGCAGGCAGAAGAGCAGAAACTGGATCAGCAGCATGACCAGGTGGACTGGGGCGGGGAAAGCCAGGAGTCATCTGGGCTCAAACACATTCTTTACAACGTTATGTCCTCAATGTGAGCAGTTTTTATTTTTGGATGCAATATTCAGACATTCACAGAAGTAGCAACAGCATAACACAATACTCATCCAAACTGGAAATGTAGGCTATATTAGTCATAGCGCTAACTGAGGAAATAGTGACCTAACACAAACAGTCATATTTAGCTAACTCTCGGCTGATAGAAACCATAATATGAATTAGCTAATAGTAATTACTATGTACAATTCATCACATCATGGTTAAGCTCATCAGTGATCAAAATAATTGAGTAAAACACTTTCTAAAAATCTAAAGTGATCTGACAATGGGTAGTATGTGCACGCCGCCCTGTTTTGTTTTTTTCGCGTCAACCAAAGATAAGAGGTTATGCATGTTGAAGGGGGATTGTCGTCTACCATCATTCACTTCTGGAAGTTTACTCGAAAGACGGGTGAACCATCCCTTCACCTCATCATGTTATAACATCTTTGGTCTGACAGACGTTTACGTGACAATGAGAATGGATTGTATGATGTGAACAAACATGACACCACACATAGCTGGCAATTAGCTTAGCATTAGCTCATTATAATCAGTACAACCATCAAAAATGTATTTTACACACATCGCATGTGTCCATTACAATCTATGCAAGAATCGGAATGCATGTAGAAACTGTCACGACTTCCACCGCTGCCTGCTACTCTTTGTGCGGGATTGTTTGTATGAGTACTATGTTAGGGGTGTGTGTCTGCTCCACGGGGTTTTCCTTTCACTCGGTAGTTGTACCGTTTAGATATTTGTTTAGGAGTAGAGGTTTCTCCTCCGTGTGTTGCGACTTCGTTTGAGCGTGTTTCCCCCCATGTTGTTGTTAATAACGTAAAATTGCGATAATTTTCCAATCGGACAATAGCATATTCATTCAAGAAGGAAAAGAAGGAGGGGCGAGCATATCCAATCCCTTTGTTGCCAGGCAGACCGCTCAGTAACTGAGCTCCTATAATCTGCCCAGTGACAGTAAAATGCTCAAACAACTTTCTGAAGGCTTTAGACAGCCAATGGAAGCCTTAGGAAGTGCAACTTCACCACACAGACACTGTAGCTTCGATAGAGAATCAAAAGAAGAACTACAATTCTCAGACTTTACACTTCCTGCTTGGAATTTCCTCAGGTTTTTGCCTGCCATATGAGTTCTGTTACACTCATAGACACCATTCAAACAGTTTTAGAAACTCCAGAGTGTTTTCCATCCAAATCTACTAATAATATGGATATTCTAGTTTCTGGGCCAGAGTAGTAACCTGTTTAAATTGGGTACGTTTTTCATCCGGCCGTGAAAATACTGCCACTTAGCCCAGACAGGTTAAAGGAGTCCCATTTTCAATGTACTCTCCTAACATAACCTAACTTTATGCTTTCGCCGTAAAGCCTCTTTGAAATCGGACAATGTGGTTGGATTTAGGAGATGTTTATCTTTCAAATGGTGAGAAATAGTTGATTGTTTGAGAAATTGAAATTATTAGATTCTTGCAGTTTTGAATTTCCCGCCATTGTCTCTTGACAATGAATCCCATTACCGGGCAGGGATCCCCAAGAGGTTATCCTGTTAGGGCTAGGGGGCAGCATTGACACGGCTGGATAAAAAACATACCCGATTTAATCTGGTTACCACTCCTACTCAGTAACTAGAATATGCATATACTTATTACATATGGATAGAAAACACCCTAAATTTTCTAAAACTGTTTGAATGGTGTCTGTGAGTATAACAGAACTCAAATGGCAGGTCAAAACCTGAGAGATTCCTTTACAGGAAGTGGCCTGTCTGACCATTTGTTGAACTTCTTTTCCATCTCTATCATTTACTAAGGATCTCTGCTCTAACGTGACACTTCCCACGTCGTCCATAGGCGGTCAGAGCCCGGGAAAAAAACGAATGTCGTCATTCCAGCCCCAGGCTGAAATACATTATCGCCTTTCTCAAGTGGCCGATCAAGAGACACTAGCTTATGCGCGTGACCCCGACCGCCCCCGCCTTTGGGATTTTTTCCTCTGTTTGCCGAAAAGGAGATTCCCTGTCGGAATATTATCGCTTTTCTACGAGAAAAATGTCGTAAAAATTGATTTTAAACAGCGGTTGACATGCTTCGAAGTACGGTAATGGAATACTTAGAATTTTATTGTCACGAATTGCGCCATGCGCGTGACACTTCTTTACTATTTCGGATAGTGTCTGGAACGCACGAACAAAACGCCGCTATTCGGATATAACGATGGATTATTTTGGACCAAACCAACATTTGTTATTGAAGTAGCAGTCCTGGGTGTGTATTCTGACGAAGACAACAAAAGGTAATGACATTTTTATAATAGTAAATATGATTATGGTGAGTGCTAAACTTGCCGGGTGTCTAAATAGCGAGCCCGTGATGCCTGGGCTATGTACTTAGAATATTGCAAAATGTGCTTTCACCAAAAAGCTATTTTAAAATCGGACATATCGAGTGCATAGAGGAGGTCTGTATCTATAATTCTTAAAATAATTGTTATGCTTTTTGTGAACGTTTATCGTGAGTAATTTAGTAAAATGTTAGCGAATTCCCCGGAAGTTTGCGGGGGGTATGCTAGTTCTGAACGTCACATGCTAATGTAAAAAGCTGGTTTTTGATATAAATATGAACTTGATTGAACAAAACATGCATGTATTGTATAACATAATGTCCTAGGGTTGTCATCTGATGAAGATCATCAAAGGTGAGTGCTGCATTTAGCTGTCTTCTGGGTTTTGGTGACATTATATGCTGGCTTGAAAAATGGGTGTCTGATTATTTCTGGCTTGGTACTCTGCTGACATAATCTAATGTTTTGCTTTCGTTGTAAAGCCTTTTTGAAATCGGACAGTGTGGTTAGATTAACGAGAGTCTTATCTTTAAATGGCTGTAAAATAGTCATATGTTTGAGAAATTGAAGTAATAGGATTTTTAAGGTTTTGAAAATCGCGCCACAGGATAGCAGTGGCTGTTACGTAGGTGGGACGAATTCGTCCCGCCTAGCCTAGAGAGGTTTAAAAATACCATAAAGATTGATTTTAAACAGCGTTTGACATGCTTCTAAGTACAATAATGGAACATTTTGACTTTTCGTTTCTTGTTCCACGCTCGCTCATTACCCTTTGGATAGTGACCTGAACACACAAACAAAACAGAGGTATTAGGACAAAAACATGGATTATTTCGAACAAAAACAAAATTTATTGTGGAAGTAGCAGTCCTGGGAGTGCATTCTGACGAAGATCAGCAAAGGTAAGACAATATTTCTAATACTAATTCTGAGTTTAGGTTGCCCCGAACTTGGCAGGTGTCTGAATAGCTCACCGTGATGGCTGAGCTATGTACTCAGAATATTGAAAAATGTGCTTTCGCTGTAAAGCTATTTTAAAATCTGACACAGCGGTTGCATCCAGGGGTAGTCTATCTACTATTCTTAAAATGATTGTTATATATTTTGTCAACGTTTATGATGAGTATTTTAGTAAATTGATGTGCACATTCACCGGATGTTTTGGTGGGAATACATTTTCTGAACATCACGCGCCTATGTAAAATGCAGTTTTTGGATATAAATATGAACTTTATCGAACAAAACATACATGTATTGTGTAACATAATGTTCTAGGATTGTCATCTGATGAAGATCGTCAAAGGTTAGTGCTTCATTTAGCTGTGTTTTGGGTTTTATTGACAGATGTCCTTGCTTGGAAAATGGCTGTGTGATTATTTTTGTCTATGTACTCTCCTAACATAATCTAATGTTTTGCTTTCGCTGTAAAGCCTTTTTGAAATCGGACAGTGTGGTTAGATTAAATATGTGTATTTTACACTAGCAGTAGGCCTACATTGAGATAAATATCATAAAAGACTAAAACTTTCTGAGCATTTCATCCTCAAAGCACCATGTGCTATAGTAGCGGAGGCTGCGCCATGTCAGTGAAATTAACTTGTTCATTTAGCAGACATCACATGCTTATAGTCCCCAGCCCTTTACAATAGGAATATGATGTAATATAACAGAATACAATAAAAATGGTATTTTCCCTAAATTGGTATTTGCTGATTGAAATCAGTAGGCATGGAGCTGTGGTTATTCTTGGACAACATTTTTTAATAGAGACCATCTGTAAAAAATGTTGTGTTGTTTGGCAAAACTAGGTTAATTAAAAACTTTGGAATATTTTCTTTCGGATAGGGCATAGCAATCAAAACGTTTGGCCTGCATGGACCTCTGTAGGATTATTTGGAAAAGTAAGCAAGCAGCAACATGCTTCATAAAGACACCCTCAAAGATGCCCTCTGGTGGTCAAACTAGCATCAATGACAACAATGGCTGACAGTAAAATACTATGATGTCATAGACTCCAACATGCCATAACATTGCGCAGCATCCTGCAAGCTGTGCTGCGGTGTGATGCAACTTTTAAATCTGGAACAATTGTCGGTCCTTTTATAGCATAAAGGTCTGACCAAATGCTGATGTCAGGCTGAGCATTTCTTCTTTTGTGTTAGGGGTCATTTAGGTTGGCGGGAGCATTGTTGACAAAATGCAGGCATCGCAGCGGAACTAGGAAGCGGTCTTGGGAAAAGAAGCAAACAAGGGACTTGCAAACATAGGATCTGTGCTCCAGTATTCCTTTAGGGATATCTTCAGGACTGTCACCAGGAAGGTATACATTTCCCCCTCACTCCTGGCTCTCTCCTCCTGTAGCTCCAAGGCCTCCTCCAATAACCAACTCCTCTGTAAGAAACAGTTTGAAGCACTTTGCCTCAGAAGGAGATGGCAAGGGCCTTTGGACTCCAGACTGGAACTCGTCAAAGCTAACAGCAGGGTCAGGAGGGGTGAAATGGCTGGCAGCCTTCCAGCTACCGCAGACCTACCGTACTTCACCCACTATTGGTCTGCCACCATCACCACCAACATCTTTAGAGGGACCTGGGACTTTGTCGGTGGGCAAGGTTTCCTTAAATTCAGGGTACTCAATGGCCACAGGGTTGGGAGGAGCAGCTCCTCACTCCCACTGTCAGAGTCTGATTCTTTACTTTCATACTCAGACTCATTGTCAGAATTGACAAAAATCACCAGAATTTGTGAGTGGTCTCCCTTTGAAAGACATTGCTAATGCTACAGCTGTTCTATGAGCACTATTTCTATGATTACTTTTTGCGTCTTTTTACTTTAGGTTTTGTACACCAACTTCAAACAGCAAAAAATATGACATTTTTGCTTATTGAAAATATATTTCACAGAGGTTTAGATGGTACAATGCTTTTTGTGTTACATAAACTGAAATTACGCAAACACGTAAACGTTTTAGCAACAGGCCTTTTAAGCATTTCACTTTCAACTAATGGCGGCTCTGACTGTCTCTTTCTTGGGATATAGTTAAAGAATGGGTCTTCTGACTCCAATGCAAGTATGATCTTGCTTCCACACAACGTTCTCACTCCAACACAGTTGTGTCAACATATGGAGAAAATAGTTTTGCTGGATATTTGAATGTCTGCTTCCTGTGGCATGTAAGGCAGATGTTAAGAGACACATCACCTCGTGGGCAGCTTTGATGTACACTTTGAGGATTAAATTATTTTGTCTGAAGGCAAAGCGTTTCCAGCCTAGTCCAAGAAAGTAGAGGAGATTTTGTTTCCTGCAGCATGTTTTAGCGAACCAACATAATTTAATTTCACCAAAATCTAAAATGGACTTTTCACAGTTCTGTGTGAAGACAGGCTTACTAACAAAGACCCAGTAAAATTAGAATGTAAATAGGCTGCACCCAGTGCTGTTTCTAGGCTTGAGCAACATAAGCAGCCGCTTAGGGCCCCGCAGCCGCTAGGGGGCCCCCAACCAAAAAACATACTGTTTTTAAGTCAGTCGGGGTCTCAACTCACTGTCAGTTAAGAAAGTAGAATACACTTTACCAATTTTCCTTTTGTATGTAAGTCACTGACATTCACTCAATTAGCCCATTTTAGCTAACATTTTATAGATTGCTAGATAAGTTAGTTGTAATCATGGCAGAATTACTGACTAGGCCCAGAGGCCGTGGCCCCCATTGATTTTGTTAGTCACTCAGATATCATATGAAGATGGCATAAGTCATGGTAAAATATGTAGAATTGCAGGAAATTAGCTTTAAAACTGCAAAGTGTTCTCTACATCCCATGGCAAAATTTGTAGAACTGCATGAAATTTGCTGTAAAATTGCACATTTTCCTCTCAACCCATTGAAAAATCGCATGAAATTAGTTTTAAAACTGGAAAATGATCTCTCTGCCCAATGGAAAAATGTGACCGACCACCTGGATTTGGTCCTATGTACTGTAGTAACATTTAAAAAAATTTTTTTTTACATTGCATAAAAGTAGAGACTCAGAGATAGAAAATGGGATACATATGTTACAGTTGAGGAACAATGGGAAAGTAATTCCGCTTTCAAAGTTAAACTTGTAACCCCACTTTTGAGAAAATGGCCCTTGAATATTTTGGTACACCTACTGGAGAGCTCTTCTTTGTCTACACCCATTCACACCCTATTAAGCCTTAGCCCCACCCATCTCTTTAAGGATTCACGTGAGGACATGTGCTAAACAACCACATATTTAAAGACGAAAGGCTGGTTTATACTATGTCTATCGACATGTCTGTATACAGTTGTCGCAGTGACATCATACACATTCTATTGTCATCCGACATCAAACTTGTCGTTGTAGTTATGAAAAAATATAAACACAAAAATGACACGCTGCATAACATCAGCAGCCTGGTAGCTAACATTAAGTTAGCTGGCTAGCCAATTCAAATAATGACCATATTATAGTTGACAAGGTCTAAATTAACTTTAGCAAATTTGTATTCATTATTACAGGATAATAAACTCACATCCTGATCATTATTTACAATTTAATGGCGAGCTAATTAACGTAAACTAACTCACTGTTGTACATCGCGCTGGTCCGTACAATTAACCTTATTTTAGCGCCCAAAAAAACGTAATACTTCCAGGTCAACTGTAATATCAATACCATTGTAAAGCACAATTTCTCCCCTTTCCAACAAAATCATTGACGAGACCTTCATGATGCCCATCTCTGCATGATTCAAGAAGGCAATGAGCTCTGTCGAGTCTTTTAAAAAATGGTGGGTGGGGAAGCGAAACCTAATGCGTGATAGTGAGAAGGAGAGATGTCGTATGGGGAAACTGCTTTTTTTCACTCGATCTGTTCAACTTATCACCTTATCGCCTCTAAAATGTAAATAAAACACCATAGAGTTTATATAATGTTTCATTACATACCTATTTAAAGGTTTGTGTCAAATTTGAATCGGGTTTTTAGAGCGGTGCTAAAGTGATCTTCAGAAGTAAACAACAGCTTTTGAGAGTCATCATAGATTGCAGTGATGACGCAAAAAATGACTAGGTATCCCCCCTTACCCTGTCCCTTTCTTGTTTTTAAATGGTGAGAGAAGTGCTACAGCTGGTGGAGAGAGGCTGTAAGATAGAATTAGTTGCTTTATGCGTGCTGTGCGTTACGCCATGACACGTCACGATGTAACGTACAGCGTTGTAGGGGTCAGTTTATTCAACTTTTCTCCAATACTATAGAGCCATTACCATGTCAATCAACGCTTGAATAGACAGGTAGTTTACACCCCAGATTTTGATGTCAACACTGTCGCTACAGTCCCATTAGTTTTCTTTGCAGCCTCGTTTGTATGTCGTGGTTGCGCACATTTGTACGGAATGGGGTTAGCATACTTTACAGAAAATAGCTTATGGTTGTGATTGTGACGAAATAAAAGCAGGGCATTCTACCGGAGAAATGTATGACTAACGTTATATCCTAATTTGACTTTGGTGCAAATCTAAGTTTATTAGTCAGATGCACAGGAAACAGAAGGTGTAAACGGTACAGTGAAATGGTTACTTCCATAGTGGAGTCTTTTGTTTAGACATGTAGCTAGGTAGCTAGCTAGCTAAACAATTAATCCATAATCCCAACTCATAATGTTAGTACCATGCATGAATCTGCAGGTAACTAAATTCAACCAACTAGGTTTGGTGTTTGCTAGCTAGCTAACATTAGGCTATAACTAGCAATGCAAATCGTTTTCTGAGATACAAATAATATTACTACACAGATCAAACACGTAATGTTAGCCAGTGAGTCAGCCAGCTAGCGTTAACAGTACACTTTAACCTGCTATTAGAAACATATAGTGCATTCGGGAAGTATTTAGACCCCTTCATTCGGAAAGCATTCAGACCCCCGACCCCTTTACAGTCTTATTCCAAAAATTATTAATTCGTTTTTTTCCCCTCATCAATGTCATGTGCCTTTTACTGAGGAGTGGCTTCCATCTGTTCACACTACCATAACGGCCTGATTGGGGGAGTCCTGCAAAGATGACTGTCCTTCTGGAAGGTTCTCTCATATCCACAGAGGAACTCTGGAGCTCTATCAGAGTGACCATCGGATTCTGGGTCACCTCCCTGACCAAGGCCCTTCTCCCACGATTGCTCAGTTTAGCCAGGCGGCCAGCTCTAGGAAGAGTCTTGGTGGTGCCAAACTTCTTCCATTTAAGAATGATGGAGTCCACTGTGATTATTGGGGACCTTCAATGCTTCAGACATTTTTGGGTACCCATCACCAAATCTGTGTCTCGACATAATCCTTTCTCTGAGCTCTACGGACAATTCCTTCAACCTCATGGCTTGGTTTTTGCTTTGACATGCACTGTCAACTGTGGGACCTTAAATAGACAGGTGTGTGCCTTTCCAAATCATGTTTAATCAATTCAATTTAACACAGTCAAGTTTTCCAATCAAGTTGTTGAAACATCTCACAATGATCAATGGAAACAGGATGCACCTGAGCTCAATTTCAAGTCTCATAGCAAAATGTCTTAATTAATACTTATGTAAATAAGGTATTTATATTGTTTATTTTTAATAAATTACAAACATTTCTATAAACCTGTTTTCACTTTGTCATGGGGTACTGTGTGTAGATTGATGAAGAAAATATTTATTTTATTAATTTTAGAAAAAGGCTGTAATGAAACAAAATGTGGAAAAACTGAAGGGGTCTGAATACTTTCCGAATGCACTGTAATATCAAAACATTTTGCCAGCTAGACTCTCTTACCAGTGTACATGGATGAACACTTCTCCCTCTCTGTCACAGATGCCATGGTTGCCCTTAGTTTGAAGATGTAATCTGAATTCCACTGATTTTTAACTTGCTCAACTTCTTCGTTGCTGTTTTTCGTGATAAAAAAGCTGTGTTAGAAAGGATTACCTACACATACTGAGCAGCTCATGTTATAGACAGAAGTATGCTACATGGAAGACCAATCTGAACTCATCTCTTGGCATGTCCAGCCCATCCATTATCTCAGCCAATCATAGCTAAAGGGAAGGTTCCTTAGTTTTTCCGTGGCTAAACCAATTTAACAATTGTATTCGTATTTACAGATGGCATTCAAGTTTGTTTTTAAGGCACATAAATGTTCACATGTTCCAGAAGGCATTTCTGCCCCAAAAAATGAATGTTTAAATAATAACTGATAAAAAATATAATGTTTACGTTCAAATGCCTGTCTTGTGAAGTAGTGACGTGCGGCAAATGCCTAGTTTCCTGAAATGAGTCACAAATGTGTAGAATTTCAGAAAATGTGCTTTAAACTTGCTACATTTTCTCTTATTCTTGGCATGTAAATACACTATATATACCAAAGTATGTGGCCCCTCTTTAAATTAGTTGATTTGGCTATTTCAGCCACACCCGTTGCTGACATGTGTATAAAATCGAGCACACAGCCATGCAATCTCCATAGACAAGCATTGGCAGTAGAATGGCCTTACTGAAGAGCTAAGTGACTTTCAACGTGGCACAGTCATAGGATGCCACCTTTCCAACAGGTCAGTTTGTCAAACTGTAAGTGCTGTGAAGTGGAAATACCTAGGAGCAACAACATCTCAGTCGCAAAGTGGTAGGCCACACACAAGCTCACAGAACGGGACCGCTGAGTTCAGAAGCACGTAACGCGTAAAAATCGTCTGTCCTCGGTTGCAACACTCACTACCGAGTTTCAAACTGCCTCTGGAAGCAAAGTCAGCACAAGAACTGCTTGTCGGGAGCTTCATGAAATGGGTTTCGATCAGCCACACACAAGGCTAGGATCACCATGCGCAATGATAAACGTTGGCTAGAGTGTTGTAAAGCTCACCACCATTGGACTCTGGAGCAATGGAAACACGTTCTCTGGAATGATGAATCAAGCTTCACCATCTGGCAGTCCGACGAACGAATCTGGCTTTGGTGGATGCCAGAAAAACGCTACCGGCCCTAATATATAGTGCCAACTGTAAAGTTTGGTGGAGGAGGAAAAATGGTCTGGAACAGGAATGCACAGAGCTCTGACCTCAACCCCATCGAACACCTTTGGGATGAAGTGAAACGTCGACTGCGAGCCAGACCTAATCGCCGAACATCAGTGCCCGACCTCACTAATGCTCTTGTGGCTGAATGGAAGCAAGTCCCTTGCATTAACATTGTGATAAGGATCACAGCTGGAAGGGTTATCGAATCACGATCAAATACTAATATGTAATAGCTGAGCAGAGACAGCAATCAGGCTAGCAACAACCCATTATCATGACAAAATAAAAATGCAACTATTTCCTTAGAAAGTGTAGCTTTAATGATTTGATGTTCGTCATTTTGCAGGAAAATAATGTTTCAATATGTGTATCACCAGCCGATGGCACTAAATGGAAACGTTTCCAAGATTGTTGCTATTCTAGATTGGAATTTCTCTGAAACTGTTAATAGTGGTTAAGAACTGAAGAAAATGTATGTGTCTAAATGCATTTTAGTCTTAAATTCACCTTTGTTTCACGGTGGAAGAATTTGAATGTATTTGAAGAATGTTTGCTTCCACACATCAACATTTTAAATCCATGCTGTATTTAGACATATAGTATGTTAAGCTGATTTCATATAAACGGGAAATGATTGAGCTCTACCATTCCAAGATGAGACCCAGCTGCAGTCTGGAAAGAAGATAATCTGGATGAGTAAACCCAGTGTTATCTGTGTGGTTTGGCTTCTGAAAGCCCCAGACAAATCTGGAGTTTAATAATTAAATTAGATGGTAACAGATTGATCAGATAGTTGGCTGCCAGTCGGTTTTTGGAACTCTGGGAACTTTGAATCACTGAAGAAGCAGTCCGACTACTCTTGGCTGGTGCTCCAGAATTACACTGCTCCAGGGAATGTCCGTTTTCCAATAACATTTATAGCCCGGGATGGAGGCGTAAAGCACCATATGTTTCAAGCTTCCTGCAAAGCTTCCTGGTAAGGGGGCAATAATTCAACTTGTCACATCTGCTCATGGGCCGGTCTAGCAGGATTTATCACTAATTCAAGTGGTTTCTAAACTGTTTGAAAATCAACAAGAGGGGCTTTACTTTCCTCCGTAATCTTCTTACACGGTACATTCTACATACAGACATGTCTGTACCACGAAGAAAGGGGCATGTTATTGTGTCAGAGAGGAAGTGGCCTATGAGGCCTATAATGTTTTTTTAATGGAGAAGATGGTGTGAATTGTGTTACCTAGGCTAGGGTTAAATTGGAATGCTGATTCAATGGTCATCCTCCGGCTCTTTCCTCTCACTAAGTACAAAAACGTCTTTGGAAGTGAATTTCAAACGCTACCAAGTACCTTCTTTCCTACCAATTTCTTTGGTGATTTCTCTGATTCACTTCTGAATGATTCCAGCTGTGCTTACAAGAGCATACAGTCAATTTTAGAGAATCAAAACAAATACAATGACGTACTACCCTTTACATCATGAGTACAACTTACTAATTACCTGTTAATCAGTGCATATTGTTTTGATTGCACAAGTTCGAATGCAATAAATCCGTAAGTATACAGTAGACTTTTATAAATATATTTGAGTTTATTGATGGAGAACGCCATGTTCATTTATGTGGCCTGAATGATTAGTGGGACCACAGGGGGAAGTGGGTTTGCAGAGCCACCGAATCATGGAAATGTATGTATGCAAACACTGCTGGAATCTATGGATGCATTTACACAGGCAGCCCAATTCTGATATTTTGACCACTAATTGCAGTGTTTGCATCAGCCAATCACATCAGATCTTTAAAAATCAGATCTTTTTCAGAGCTAATCTGATTGGTGAAATGACCAGATAGTGAAAACAAGATTAGAATTGGGTTTCCTTGTGTAAACCTAGTCACTGAGACTGAAACCAGTAGACCTAATCAAATCCAGAACCCAGGTATCAGGGATAATTGAAAAGCATTTTTTTTTCTTGAGCTCCAAGAATTCACATTGAGTTCCATGTGCCACTCAACATGAATGTATACAGTGAGGGAAATGTGTAAAGTAAGAAACAAAAGGCACACCTGCCCTCTTGCTGTGATGGTTATAGTGGTATTTTACTTATCACAGAAACCTTTTAACATATAGGGGTACTTTATTTCTCTCCTGTGCTGTGGTTATGCACCAGTTGCTTCTAAAATATTCTCTCAGTAAACCTAACAAGACCTGTATTTGTATCAATAATTGATAAAGGCTTGATATTTCCTGAGATGACAAATTATATTGTACGTAATTAGCTGAGCAAACAAGCCATGCCTTTCCCAGAGCCCATGTCAGGGTAGTTTACTTTAACCTGTGAGACCCCATTCATTGAATGCAGATTCACGTACTGTAGCTACAGTATATTGTGTATTCCATATACCTTAAACAAAGCCCTCATAGATCCTTAAGAAGAGGTACTTCACTGACTTCAAATCAAATTTTATTCATCACATGGGCCGAATTCAACAGGTAGACCTTACAGTGAAATGCTTACTTACAAGCCCTTAACCAACAATGCAGTTTTAAGAAAAATAAGTGTTAAGTAAAAAATTATATACAAAAATAAAAGTAACAAATAATTAAAGAGCAGCAGAAAAATAACAGTAGCGAGGCAATATTCAGGGGATACCGGTACAGAGTCAATGTGCGGGGGCACCGATTAGTAATTGAGGTAATATGTACATGTAGGAAGAGTTACAGTGACTATTCATAGATAAAAAACAGAGAGTACCAGCACCGTAAAAGACGGGGGGTTGGGGGGGCAATGCAGATCGTCCGGGTAGCCATTTGATTAGCTGTTCAAGAGTCTTACGGCTTGAGGGTAGAAGCTGTTAAGAAACGTTTTGGACCTAGACTTGGTGCTCCGGTACCGCTTGCCGTGCGGTAGCAGAGAGAACAGTCTATGACTTGGGTGGCTGGAGTCTTTGACATCTTTTAGGCCTTCCTCTGGCACCGCCTGGTATAGAGGTCCTGGATGGCAGGAAGCTTGGCCCCAGTGATGTACTGGGCTGTACGCACTAAACTCTGTAGTGCCTTGCGGTCGGAGGCCGAGCAGTTGCCATACCAGGCAGTGATGCAACCAGTCAGGATGCTCTCAATGATGCAGCTGTAGAACTTTTTTTAGGATCTAAGGACCCATGCCAAATATTTTCAGTCTCCTGAGGGGGAATATGCTTTGTCGTGCCCTCTTCACGACTGTCTTGGTGTGTTTGGACCACGATAGTTTTTGGTGATGTGGACACCAAGGAACTTGAAGCTTTCAACATGCTCTACATAGCCCCGTCGATGAGAATGGGGGCATGCTCGGTCCTCCTTTTCCTGTAGTCCACAATCATCTCCTTTGTCTTGACTTCTCTAGAAACATCTGTTCTCTGAAATATGGATTGCTTCTCCTCACACGTTTCACATTAATGGAGTTTGCACGTCACTGTTAACCTTTTACTGCAGTGGCCTATATCAAGGTCCAACAAATCTTAAACAAATCTACATTGAAACACACAAGGTTTATGGACTTACACAAAAGAAGACACCTGTACCATGTCAGATATAGAGTTGAAATCTATTCAATTTTGATTTTGCATCCCAATATTACACTTTCTATACATCACAGAAGACTGAAATATAACAAAACCATTTGGCACAGAAACACCGGATTTTTTGTAAAAAAAATTTTTATGTTGATTA
Organism: Salmo salar; assembly: GCF_965601325.2. NCBI lineage: Eukaryota > Metazoa > Chordata > Actinopteri > Salmoniformes > Salmonidae > Salmo > Salmo salar. The sequence goes on along the minus strand of NC_138300.1, from coordinate 6,930,400 downwards.
ATTATGAACTTCTGAACAATTTTAATAGCATTCCACCGATGAGGCCACTAGGTCATTTGACTGCAGGAAAGGGATATGAATTGCACATGCCGAACCATGGACCAAACATGTCAAAGAGTAGACACCGACACTCAAATTTGTTTTGTAGGAAATGTGAGGTAATTAATGTAGTCATCAACAAATGTTTTAGGCTCTGTGTCGTTTGCATTATTCATTGTCCCTTTTTTTAATGGAATGATTTAATTAAATTCTGTAAGACTATTGTGGTCCCTGGCGGCAATTTAATTTCACCAAAGAACGCGGGTAGAAAATCCCTATTTGCTCAGTTTTATGTCCATTTATCCCTCTGCTGCTCTTATTTTCCTGCACAGTCTCTAAACACAGAGAGATTAGTTTACTTGTTCATCACAGAGGGAGCCTGTGTCGATAGCAGCAGCTTATCCAATGTGATTCATGTTGTGTTTGTAGAACTGCTGAAGAAAAGACTAACATGATCTCTCACTTCTCGCCGCCACTTTATGAAGTGTTTATGTTTTTGTCTGTGTATGTAGGATTTCTGTGAACTTCTCTTTCCTTAAGGCAAGGGTGACAGGGAATTTTAAAGCGTTTTCTCCATGCTGTGACGATTGTAGATGTTTCTAGGTCTATGTTTGTATTGGATACAGGCTATTCCCTAAGCCAAGATTTACTTGTTCCTTATACAGTCTCTTTTCCATGACAAGGATAGATCACCTTCAATGGTCTTCCATGTATTATTTGTGAATGTATGAAGTATGTTGCCTCTACTCGCTCCAAGTTAGTATTGGACATGGGCTAGTCCTTGAGGCGGGGATATGCTTTCCACCCCAAACGATGCAGTGTGGCCGTGCTCTGGCAGTGAGTGGGGGGAAGTAACCCATTCAGGAGGTCAGCTTGAAGCTGTTGACATTGCTCCCCTGTTCTTCTGGGCAGAGCCTCATTATCACAAGGTCTGCATGGGGAAGATTGGGGTTCGTTAGGAAGCAGCTGTCAGTGCAGAGAGGGCAAAAGGCAAGGGAAACGGCAGCTATAGTTGTTTATACTCCACAGCCTGTTTTCTTTGGATCTCAAAGACCAGTTGGTATCAGCAACTGAACTGTTGTGTGCCTGATCTTTTGTTGATCTTCCTGGAGGTATTGTTGTTATGGTTGTATTGTAGTATTGATAATATGCATGCAGTAGGTCTTGACTTACAATATTCTGGCATATTGATATTTTCTACTGCTATTTGACTCGTCCTGTGCCTGTGGTAATGTCATTGGTGCATCATTTTGTTTTAGAAACAAACCACAACTATAAAGTTGATGGCTTTGATTGCCAAGTTGCAAATAAAACATGTATGCCACATTAGGTAAGTCTTGGCATACATAACATAGAGCCAAATAAGGACAAACGCTACAAATAGCAGCTACATTGAAGTGTATGTTCTTAGTTACTTTCATGTAATAATTGGTCGCGTTGAAAGCACCCATCTGGGCCATATTTTTTACTTCTCATCCATTGACACTTAAAAGTTATTGAAAGAAATTTACCCTCGTGAGTTGATAATAATGATAATAAAATACTATTTCAGAGACAAAATAAGTATTACAAATGCAGAGAGACATTTTTCAAACATATTGGGAACAGGATGAAATGCATAGCGGAGGTCTGTGCCATGTGTCAGATTTCATGTCTGTCACACTCGATCAGTGACCAGCTCTAATGAGTTACTACACAGTTCCTGTAACTGAGGTCGGAAAACTGCTTTTCTGGTGCATATGCGAATCCAGGGAATTCCAAAAATCTGTCATCTGGTGAAAAACAGAGCAGCCCTCTGTGCCACAGTGGTCATTAACGTTTGGGATTTAAGGGGATATATTACCCCAGTTGAGCTAAAGTTTCCATACAGATGAAAACATTTCATCCAACTTTGCCAATTTCACCCGGGTGGATGCAGAGCACAGCAAGATAAAGTCTCAATTGATGTGGAGAGGACTGGTTGGAGTGCAAGCAGTATATAAATGACGATGTGTTATTGTATCTAGCAAGGACTGTTGATGTTATTTAATCTGTGATCATGTGTAATCTTTGTTGTATTCTGAAGGTTTCCATACATCAAACCGTAATCCATTCAGCTCTACTTGTGACCCCATGACTCCAACCCCATCATTGTCTAAGGTGTAATCAGCATCATACAAAATAAATAAAACACAGTTTTGACTTGATTACATTTCAATTGAAGTAAACCCACAATAAGGGATAACAACTGGTAAAGGAAAACATTTACCATGGTTTCCATTCTGATCCACGGTAACTGAACTACAGCGGCACAATCGATAAAGATCTTTAATAGCACTTTCCAGGTACCCTGATGCTATTGATTTCAGTCGACAAACATTTCACTTTGATCATTATGATCCTCTGCTTGCAGTCCACTTCCTGGGGCTTCTATTCATGAGAAGCTACAATTTGTCTTCAAATGCCATACTTGGGATGGCTACCATATCGATTGTGTCTGTCCTCAGCAAAGAGCATTATCGAATCTCATTGAAAGAAGTAATACAGACAGGTTACATTCATGAGTTTCTGACATTTGGAGATTTGATAAATATTCTATTTTCAAAACAGCTCATACAGTATTATGTTACAATAGGCTATTCCAGCCAATGAAAATGTTGGCTCTTTCCCATATCGGACAGCAAAATTCTACCTTTAGAAATTAGTGCGTAACTCCAACTTTATGACTCATGCAATGATGTCAGTAGGAGATCATTAAACATGAACATTTGAGCGATGCATGCCTACCTCCAGTTAGTATTCAGCCCTCAATGCCTAAAGTTTGATCAATGTTGACTTTTCATAGCCTCACAGCACATCTCCTGATGAATAACTTTAATATTGATAAGAGAAGAGTTGTTAACTTTCCTGTGCAACCTCCTGCTCGTTACTATTGTGTCTGAGACCTAACGAACGATAGGCTACCGTGGAATGAAAGCGAGAAATACAAAGAGAACTCTGGAGACTAATTAGAGGTTGTCTAACTTAAAAAGCTTTTCAAATGGTTGTTGTTGCAGACACACAAAGTCAATGACCTGGGGTCTCATTTAATGTTTATAAGTATCTATTAATGTTCCTTCGGCTATGTTTAGAGCTCAGAGGGGCACGGGGGCAAGAGCTGATGGATGAGGAACACTAGACACCCAGCAGGCAGTGAACTCTAATATAATACAGTCATAGGCCACTCTTCCTCACTGCACTTCATTGCGTTTCTTTTTAGGCATACAGTAAGTGTGTTTTCATAAAATCATTTATTGTTTCTCATGTTTTCAGAGAAATTAATGGGTGCTTTCCACCCAGAGATGAGTGTGCAGACCACTAGTCGGCTGATAATTTACATTTTCTCTAGATTAATGTATTTATCATTCTATCATTGTCAGTAGGAAGCAACGTTGCTTTCTGACCATTCGCACACAGTCTAGGAGAGGAAGCAGATGTCTCTGTGTAGCCATAATGGCATGATGCAGTTGTATTCATATTTACTCCTGAGAGAAGGAAAATGTTTCTTGAAGGAAAATGTTGTTTTTCTACAGAAGAAAAGCAGTGAGGAGAATAATAGGACCATAATATAGGCCTTTGAAAAGGTGATATGGACAAGGTGACCTTCAAATTTTCCCCTCTTCTGAATGTCTTGGAAAATGGTGGCTTTAGCCACACCAAAAGTGCATTAATACCAATTCAACACCACAGCCTCTCACTGATGGCTCTGGATACCACGTGACACTTACTCCTTACCTAATATTCAAAATACAGAGCAATGGCACTTTCGCCATTGACATCTGCATTTCTATTGTATCATTTGAAATTGGCCTACCAAATTGTGTTATTACATGCAGATGTAATAATGTCAAATTGCACATTACAAAGATATTGTGCCTTGTAATCTAAGGTTTGTTTATAACACTCAGTTGTGGCTGTCACAATTGCATCAAGCTCATGTTTAAGGGCCTCCTGAAGTCTCATTTAAAATGATATTCTAAATATGTGGAGTGGTGTGTACATACTCCAGCGAGAGAAAGACAAAGAGCTCACCAGAAGATTGTTTTAATAATGTTTGTAATGGCACCAGTCTCTAATGCACATTGCCCAGAGACTAGGGCAGCCTTGAGATAAAATAAGGTTGATCAGGAAATTACTTGGCACACCATCGATGCCTCTAATAAAATCTGAGACAGATGAATTTAAGGTCTTCTCTAATCATACATTTTCCACTGTTTAGCACAACGTTGTCGATGTCAAACAATATTATGTGTGACAAGAGAAAATGAAAAGCTAAGAGGAGTAAGATGTGATGTTTCACCAAAATAAGTTGCATTGTGGAAATGCATTTGGAATTAGAGTCTACTGCAACCGCATTTGACACACTTCATTTCACTCTCATCTTTCAGGTTTAGTGTCAAATGATGGTGGAAGTGCGAGGCCTAATGTGTGTGAGTTGATGACTTATGAAGGTTTAATGCAGTGTGAGAGATGCCAGGTCAATTCTCCTATGATGGATCATTGACATGATTGACTATCTTAGTGGTCACTACATTGGCAGACAGAATAAGCATTGTAGAAAGCCCAGTTCAGAGTTTGACAGTCAGTGACAGCACTCTTTTTTATGTGTAGATGTATTTACCTACACATCATCGTTGACAACGTGGCGTCTTTCACTTTCAACAAGACCCCAAACCCGGAAATATTGATATACTATAATATATAATACTAATACTATATACTACTATATAATACTATAATATACTATAATATCGATTTACTCAATACACTGAAGATGAAGTTAACCAAGTGAAACATACAGTAAAATGTATTTCATTTATACATTGTGATTGAACAACCCAGATATGAATTGAGTGGGCCCTTTTAAGATCGCCTGCCTGATTGCCTTTCCTTTCCATGGCTGACAGCAGAAAAAAGAATGGTAAAAGAGTTCATTTGAATTCATCATCTGCTGCCAAGAACTACAGCTGTTGGGTTTTGGGCTTGTCCTCAAATCGCTGACTCACTGTTTTTTCCAGGGATAAGTTTGCTCTCTTTTCTCCAATTTCTCATCATGCAGTGTCTTCACTTAGGATATATGGAAATTCCATATTGCCCCCTATGGTTCGATGTGTGAGGCTACGCACACAAAATCCATGCCACCAATATTATGTTCATCCCTATTTGAAGAAATATTCCGTTTTACCGTACAGGTCAGTGTGTATTATATTGATTTACACATGATAATGTGACAGAAGTGAATTAGCTTACCGTCAAATGGTAAAGGCATGCACGGGGGTAGAGTCTGCTTTTGCTGTGTGGTCCATCCACTCAGAGCCCCTGGAGTAATGTCATTAAGAAATGGATGATCGAGCCCTGACTCAAGAATCTTTCTAACACTCTCTAGTTACCCCACTTGTTGGAGTCTTTTCAACAAGTGAGAAACCTGAGTAAACGTTGTCCTGCCTGGCCTTTTTGTTAAAATCATTAATGTATTAATTGATGCCGCTAGAGAAACTTTATCATGCTGTCTATTAATTAATTGCACAAAATTAAGCATGTCAGTTTTCTGTCTACACACATAAATGACACAGATATCTGGTCTTCATTGGCCTAATTATTGAAGTAATAAGATGGTAATTTCAACAATCATACCGCATGCATGAGCAGGCCAAATCCACGGGAAAAAATAACTTTATGACAAAACTAATAAATAAAACATCTCACTGGTGGTAAACATTAAACAAGTCAGGGAGAAGCAGGAACATGGGCTGATGATAAACAGTGTTCTTATATAAGACAGCCTGACTGCGCCTGAAGGATGTCTTGTTTTCCTCGCTGTTTCACAGCTCAATAAGGACATTTTATGAATTATCTCAGGATTCATTCATGTAAAGTAAGTATTAAGCAGACTTTCATCAACCATGGTGGCAATAACATTTTAAAATATATATTGTTGGCACTAATGGTATTAGTAGTAGTGTTAATAATAGTAGTAGCCCACTGGGCACAGGCGCCATTTCAATGTCTAGTTTTGATTTCATTTGGTTGAGTTGTCAACTAACGTGAACGTGAAAACTTGAAATATTTCCAATCAGTTTTCCATGTTGATTCAACATCCTCACATTTATTTTTAAAACATTTTATGATGTGGAAACAATGTTGATTCAATCAGTTTTTGGACAGTGGTAGTAGTAGTTTTCGTTGAGTTTGCTGATTTGACTTTGCAGTTGCTGAACTATTGAAACGATGAACAGCAATATGGGAAGAGGTATGTCCTAGGAGGAAATGGAATTGCTTAAAATACGGTATTATGTGAAATTGTCTCTGATGCCTCCCGCAGTAAGGTCTGATACTCGCCAGCCTACATAGGGAATGGATCTCTGGGGGGTATTTTTCAAAGCAAGATAAATGAGTTAACCAGCCGGTATGACGTGTTTTGCATCATATGATGTAAAACGCGTCATACAGGCCTGCTTGAAAGGCGAATAGCTCAGATACACATGAAAACATGAAATGACCGCAGGAAATTATAAAACATCACTCAGAGATGCACCAATACGATATAACATTCAAATCAGGTGAACCTTTCTTTTTAAGGCACACTACATGAGGAAAATCACATTGAACTTCGCCCTGGTTACAACAACCAAAACACCCACAGGTACAACTGCATGCAAATTATTATGTCATCAATAGTGATTTCCGAAGCCATGACAACTACAAAATCTGACGTACAATCAGCGTTCACACATACATAGCAGGAAGTAGGGAATTATTGTAATTACTGAAAGTTTGAATTGAGGGTAAACCAGTTTGTTTGATGCAATTCGGCCTGTATGAAGAAGTATTTCTGTAATATCTGCTTCCAACTCACACTCTCAAACACGTAGATCCCTTGAACGCAGCTCACTCTCCAGATCCCAATCACCTGAATTCTGATCACACACCTGTATGTCATTATCACACACTATTTAGTTCAGTTCTTTGCACCCCATCATTGTGAGGTATTGTTTGTTTTGTGACACACGTCTAGTCGGAGCGCTGGGTTTCCTGTAATTTAATCCTCCCTTTGTGTGATAGTTTTGGCCTGCCTCACTAACAACGCATTTTGCTTATTCCCTGCCTGTACTTTAGCCTATCGGATTTCCTGTTATCAACCTATTGCCTAATCTCCCGGACAACGTTACTAGCCTTTTCCCTGCCTGTACTGTTGCCTTTTTGGACCCCCTGTGTATGACCTTCTGCCTGCCCCTGGACCCAGCTACCAGCCTCCTCCTGTGGGCCTTTACAAATGAACACCGGCTGCGCCCTGCGCTTGAAACCAGCTTTATGTCTCCCATTGTGTTCATTATAATTTCTGTTCATTATGATCTGATTGTGGAATACATTTTTTTTTTAAGTCAACACCTTCCCCAATAATAAACCGTTGGTAACTCGGGAATTACAAGAACTCCTCAACCAGAAAAAACAAGTGTTTAAAGCAGGTGGCAGTAAAGAGGAAAGGGAAATGTTCCAAGGCAACTCAAAAGCAAAATCAAGGAGTGCAAGGCCACATACAAAGACAAAATAGAAAACCTTTTCAAGGACAGTAAGAAAGCCTGGCAAGGACTACATACCATCACAGGCTACAAACCAAAGAGACATTGTAGGTTAGACGTGTGATTTTACATCGCAGCAGAAAGTGGCCTTGGACAGTATAGACAGCATACCAGCTATTGATATACAGATCTCTGTGAATGACGTCAAGCAATTCTTTCACCGTGTCAACCCGTAAAAATAATATGGTCAAGATGGCATCAGCAGCAAGGCACTTCAGGCATGCGCAGACCAGCTCGCATTACCACTGAACAGTGGGATAATTCCAGACTTATGGAAGAAGTTGCTGATTGTACCAGTACCTAAAAAAAATGGCCAAAAGAAATAACGATTTATGCCCTGTAGCCCTGACATCTATACAAATGAAATGTTTTTAAATAATAATTAAAAACAAATTCTCTCTGGTCTGTCTTCCCAATAAGACTCAAACCAATTTGCCTACAGTGACACCAGGGGTGTTGATGTATAATTACTGGTCATGCTGAACAATATCTACGAACATTTCGAAAAGGCAAATAGCCTAGTGCAAATTTCATTAATTGACTTAGGTAGAGCTTTTAACACCATCCAACCCCACCTACTTGTAGATAAGCTGGTGAATTTGGGTGTCAATTCTCTACTGATCAAGTGGATTAACTTCTTTGGGATAGGGGGCAGTATTTTCACGGCCGGATAAAAAACGTACCCGATTTAATCTGGTTACTACTCCTGCCCAGAAACTAGAATAAGCATATAATTAGTAGATTTGGATAGAAAACACTCTACAGTTTCTAAAACTGTTTGAATGGTGTCTGTGAGTATAACAGAACTCATATGGCAGGCCAAAACCTGAGAAAATTCCATGCAGGAAGAGCCCTGTCTGACAATTTGTTGTCCTTCTGTTGCATCTTTATCAAAATTACAGCATCTGTGCTGTAACGTGACACTTTCTAAGGCTTCCATTGGCTCTCTAAAGCTGCCAGAAAGTGGAATGGGGTGTCTGCTGTCTCTGGGCAAAGTATAGGAGTAGAGTTTGTAAGTGGTCAGCCTGGGGACAGTGAGACTGGAGCTGCGCGGTCACGAGAACTCGCCATGTTTTTCTTTCTCTCTTTGAATGAATACAACGTTGCCCGGTTGGAATATTATCGCTATTTTACGAGAAAAATAGCATAAAAATTGATTTTAAACAGCGTTTGACATGCTTCTAAGTACGGTAATGGAATATTTTGACATTTTCTGTCACGAAATGCGCTCGCGCGTTACCCTTCAGATTGTGACCTGAACGCACGAACAAAACGGAGGTATTTGGATATAACTATGGATTATTTGGAACCAAAACAACATTTGTTGTTGAAGTAGAAGTCCTGGGAGTGCATTCTGATGAAGAACAGCAAAGGTAATCCAATTTTTCCAATAGTAATTCTGAGTTTAGGTGACCTTGAGGTTGGCGGATGTCAAAACAGCCGAACCAATGAACAAGAAGGTCAACGCACACAGATATTGGCCCGCCTCCAAGTTATCAATTTTTCAAACATACGACTATTTTACACCACTTTAAAGACAAGGCTCTCGTTAACCTGTTGGGTCTAGGGGGCAGCATTTGCACGTCTGGATAAAAAAAATTTACCCGATTTAATCTGGTTACTAATCCTACCCAGTAACTAGAATATGCATATACTTATTATATATGGATAGAAAACACTCTAAAGTTTCCAAAACTGTTTGAATGGTGTCTGTGAGTATAACAGAACTCATTTGGCAGGCAAAACCCTGAGACATTTTCTGACAGGAAGTGGATACCTGATGTGTTGTATTGACTTTAAACCTATCCCATTGAAAAACACAGGGGTTTAGGAATATTTTGGCACTTCCTATTGCTTCCACTAGATGTCACCAGCCTTTACAAAGTGTTTTGAGTCTTCTGGAGGGAGATCTGACCGAACAAGAGCCATGGAACGGTGATGTCCCATTAGACACCTGGCGCGCTACTTCATGTTGGGTACCCTCGTTCCAATACGTTATAAAAGAGTATGCATTCGTCCACCTTGAATATTATTCATGTTCTGGTTAAAAAAGGCCCTAATGATTTATGCTATACAACGTTTGACATGTTTGAACGAACGGAAATATATTTTTTCCCCTCGTTCATGACGAGAAGTCCGGCTGGCTTACATCATGTGCTAACGAGACGGAGATTTTTGGACATAAATGATGAGCTTTTTTGAACAAAACTACATTCGTTATGGACCTGTGATACCTGGAAGTGACATCTGATGAAGAGAATCAAAGGTAATGGATTATTTACATAGTATTTTCGATTTTAGATCTCCCCAACATGACGTCTAGTCTGTATCGCAACGCGTATTTTTCTGGGCACAGTGCTCAGATTATTGCAAAGTGTGATTTCCCAGTAAGGTTATTTTTAAATCTGGCAAGTTGATTGCGTTCAAAAGATGTAAATCTATAATTCTTTAAATGACAATATAATATTTTACCAATGTTTTCTAATTTTAATTATTTAATTTGTGACGCTGACTTGACTGCCGGTTATTGGAGGGAAACGATTTCCTCAACATCAATGCCATAGTAAAACGCTGTTTTTGGATATAAATATCAACTTGATAGAACTAAAAATGCATGCATTGTCTAACATAATGTCCTAGGAGTGTCATCTGATGGAGATTGTAAAAGGTTAGTGTATCATTTTAGCTGGTTTTATGGTTTTGGTGACCCTGTCTTTGACTTGACAAAACATTACACACGACTCTTGTAAATGTACTGTCCTAACATACTCTAAATTTATGCTTTCGCCGTAAAACCTTTTTGAAATCGTAAAACGTGGTTAGATTAAGGAGATGTTTATCTTTCAAATGGTGTAACATAGTTGTATTTTTGAAAAATTTGAATTTTGACATTTATTTGGATTCAAATTTGCCGCTCTTGAAATGCACCTGCTGTTGATGGAGTGCACCACGGGTGGCACGCTAGCGTCCCACCTAGCCCCAAGAGGTTAATCTAACCACATTGTCTGATTTCAAAAAGGCTTTACAGCGAAAGCAAAACATTAGATTATGTTAGGAGAGTACATAGCCCAAAATAATCACACAGGCATTTTCCAAGCAAGCATATATGTCACAGAAACCCAAAACACAGCTAAATGAAGAACTAACCTTTGATGATCTTCATCAGATGACACTCCTAGGACATTATGTTATACAGTACATGCATGTTTCGTTCAATCAAGTTCATATTTATATCAAAAACAGCTTTTTACATTGGTGTGTGATGTTCAGAAAATGTATCCCCACCGAAAACTTCCGGTGAATTTACTAAATTACTCATCATAAACGTTGACAAAATACATAACAATTATTTAAAGAATTATAGATACAGAACTCCTTTATGCAATCGCTATGTCAGATTTTAAAATAGCTTTTTGGCGAAAGCACATTTTGCAATATTCTGAGTACATAGCGCAGCCATCACGGCTAGCTATTTTGACACCCGCCAAGTTCGAGGCACACTAAACTCAGAATTAGTATTAGAAAAATGGTATTACCTTTGCTGATCTTCGTCAGAATGCACTCCCAGGACTGCTACTTCCACAAGAAATGTGTTTTTTGTTCCAAATAATCCATAGTTATCTCCAAATACCTCCATTTTGTTTGTGCGTTCAGGTCACTATCCAAAGGGTAGGCATTTCGAGGCAAAAAAATTCAAAATGTTCCATTACCTTACTTAGAAGCATGTCAAACGCTGTTTAAAATAATTTTTTATGGTATTTTTCTCGTAAAATAGCGATAATATTCCAACCGGACAATAGTGTATTAATTCAAAGAGGAAAAGAAAAAACAGCGTGGTCTTGTGAACGCGCAGCTCCAATCTCTTAGTCACCAGGCAGACCACTGACAAACTGAGCTACTGTACTCTGCCCAGAGACAGGAGATGCCTCAATCCGCTTTCTGAAGGCTTTAGAGAGCCAATGGAAGATACTGTAGTTTCGATAGAGAATCAAAAGAAGAACTACAAATTCTCAGACAGGCCACTTCCTGCTTGGAATTTTCTCAGGTTTTTGCCTGCCATATGAGTTATGTTATACTCACAGACACCATTCAAACAGTTTTAGAAACTTCAGAGTGTTTTCTATCCAAATCTACTAATAATATGCATATTCTCATTTCTGGGCAAGAGTAGTAACCAGTTTAAATTGGGTACGTTTTTTATCCAGCCGTGAAAATACTGCCCCCTATCCCAGATAGGTTAAAGGTAGACTCATCGATATGACGTAGATGCAGAACGTAAACAGCATAACGGGTCAATTTCCACAACAACTAAGAGCGTTGAAGTGCAAGGCTTAACTTCTCTGCTGCTTTGGTCCCTTGGCCACCACGCTGTAACAGCATGAAGCGAACCCGTGCACATGCGCAGATATCGTGGGTGACTGTGTGAGAGCAAAGTCTTGCATCTCGCTCATCTCAATATCCACGGTGCTGCTCGTGGTAATGTCATTATGCTGAGTCTACCTTTAAATGCAATCAAGACATACTATCCAAGATTTTTTTTTAAGAATCAGCTCATTACTAGACTCTCCATAGCTCTTGAAATCACTTCAATCATATTTCCGCTGATACCACAAGGTCGTAAGAACTGTCGCAGTTGTTAGTTGGCCATGAAACATTGCACTTTAAAAGCAGCAGTGACACTTCTCCAATATTACCACTATAGAAAAGCAGAGGTTTCAACAGCAGAGGCTGGAAAAACCTGAAGCAATGGATAGCCAAAGTCTAACATCTCGTTGCTTCACTGTGAGTTTTTGGCAGCAAACTACTGAGGTAATTTATACTCAACAAAAGTGTGTCAGGACACAGATTCTCTTTTCCCCGACTAATTTGTGTGATTCAAAAGTTCAGATGTCTGACAGACTTGTCTTTAAAGCAATGGTTTTGTTTCCTGGCCCAGGTTTTTGAAGTACACACAATCACAGTGGTGTGAAGTCTTCGAACTCTCACAACATCTTGTTTTTAAATGTGAAGCAAACAGTTTTCCCTTCATATTTAATATGAAAATGAGCACCACTAACCTGCACCTTTAAGGTTACAGTTAAGTATATAATTCATGAATGTGTTATGCTTTATGTATGATTTTATGTACAGAGCCTTCAGAAAGTATTCACACCCCTTGACTTTTTCCACATTTTGTTTTGTTACAAAGTGGGGTTAAAATGGATTTAATTGTAATGTTGTCAACAATCTACACAAAATACATTGTAATGTCAAAGTGGAAGAAAACTAATAAAATATTAAACAGAGATGGGTAGTCATTCAAAATGAATGTTAACCACTATTATTGCAAACAGAGTGAGTCCATTCAACTTGTTATGCGATTTGCTAAGCACCTTTTTACTACTGAACTTATTTAGGCTTGCTATAACAAAGGGGTTGAATACTTTTTGTCTCAAGACATTTCAGCTTTCATTTTTAATTAATTTGCAACAATTTCTAAACACAAAATTCCACTTTGACCTTATAGGGTATTACAGTATGTGTAGATCAGTGACACAAAATCTAAATGTAATCCATTTTATATTCAGGCTGTCACACAATAAAATGTGGAAAACGTCAAGGGGTGTGAATACTTTCTGACGGCACTGTATACTTCCTGACGGCACTGCACTTTCAATATACAGAAATCATCCCAGTATGATGCATTTTGAAATTGACATACTTTGAAAACTTGATTGCTGACAAGTGAAACATTTTGGGACTATATCAACAATGGTCTAATGAAACAAATACAAACATATTGTGTGGAATTGTGTGGAATTTTCAACGAGTAAAATAATTTCCTATTTCATTTTATCAATTCATTTCAATTTCAATTGGCATCTATTATTTTAATATGAATATGGGATGAATAGGATTTTTCTAATTTACAACGTCCATTGGTAAGCCACTAGTCCACAAAGCCAGCGCTGTAGAAAAATTTAAAGTGGTCTCTCTTAATACATAATAATTTTCTCGTTCACATCATTTCCCTGGGTAACTGAAGTCTTTGGCACTTGATCTCAACTCCAGCAAGATGATTTTAATTGATGTGACTAATGTAAAACAAGACCAACTGTCAGATGTAAAGCTTGTCACTGGTGGATGGTGGGGTACTTTTTTGTGGCCTCTATTTACACAGCATGATGATCCATAGCCATCAAACTTAAACCCAGTCTAGTGCATACATATGGAAAATGTGGCAATTTCAGAGCAGGAAATTATGCAGTCAACTAGTTCCCTGTCTACCGTGCCATCTGAGCGGCACGTTTCTCTCTCCCTGAATGAGAAATTACATGTTTATGAGTTATCCCCCTGATGCAAGCCTGCACCTTGTAATACATACAAGTCTTTTTTTTTCTAGCTGAATGGCCCACTGAAGGAAATCTGTAGTGAATGTGGTTGAATAAATTGATTCAAAAATGACAATCAGTGCAACTCTTCAGACGTTGTTGTTGATCAGTGCAACTCTTCAGATGTTTTTCTCTATTAATTTTGGTTGTGTAAACGCGTCAGTTGTCATCCATTCTTTCTGATTACTCAAATAAGAGGATACCATTACTTTAAGAGTTATAATTAAGCCTTTTTATATCTGAGTTCATGGACACTTTTCTGTTATACAACACTCTTTAGTTGTGGCAGGTATAAACTGCTTTACATCCACAGGTAAAGCTACTTCTTAAGGACATTTTAAGGAATTGAACAGAAGGCCAAAGATGCAAAGAATATTCCCCCAGTGTATGAATGCTAAGGGATGATCTTTACCATGTCTATGCACAACCATTACATGAGATCAACTCTGAGTAGATTATAAGGCGACCTGTTATCTTTAACCTCGCACCTCTTTCCACCGTTCCATTACAGTGTGACTTGTCTAAAAGGACCAATGTTCAACCCTGTGCTAAAATAACTATTACGTCTATAAGAGGATGAGATCAGCCGGCACCTGTGAATAGCCTTTTTAGGAAGAAGAAATAACCTGTAATAATTTGCCCCTCCAGTAGTGTGGATATACTGCAGCAGTGTCCCACTATTTGTCACTGTCAGCCTCAAGACTGAGGATATGATAAGAAAAAAAGTGTCTTGAAGAAAACGCTGAAGTATGTGATTAAGAATAATGACTAAAAGATTGCATAAAACTTTCTCCCAAATCACATATCAACTCCACGCCTGGCATTATCCCTCAAGCAGCTCATCAGTCCTGGACAAAGTCTCAGTCTCTCGCAAGGTCCCATGGCTTCCACAGGAGCCTCTGTGGCTCTGTTCCTGTAGCTGGTGGAGACTTTAGTAGCAGCTTGCTCCGGCGTGAACGAGAGCTTCAAGTTTAATATCAACACAGTGACGTTCTGTCCCTTTCTGAAATTCCTCAGTACTGACAAACGCAGCCAGTCCCTGCCATTATCTTCAAAACCAATGTTTGAAGATAGAAACTGAACAGCGCAAAACATTCAATGCATACCAATGGGAGTGGTTTAATTTTGTTTGTTTCTCGCCATTGCTGAGTTGCTACAGTACACAGGCAAAGAATGCATATATTGCATATTTACATTTACATTTAAGTCATTTAGCAGACGCTCTTATCCAGAACGAATTAAAAAATGGTGCATTCACCTTATGATATCCAGTGGAACAACCACTTTACAATAGTACATCTAAATATTTTAAGGGGGGGGGGGGGGGGTTAGAAGGATTACTTTATCCTATCCTAGGTATTCCTTAAAGAGGTGGGGTTTCAGGTGTCTCCGGAAGGTGGTGATTGACTCCGCTGTCCTGGCGTCGTGAGGGAGCTTCTTCCACCATTGGGGTGCCAGAGCAGCGAACAGTTTTGACTGGGCTGAGCGGGAACTGTGCTTCCTCAGAGGTAGGGGGGCCAGCAGGCCAGTGGTGGATGAACGCAGTGCCCTTGTTTGGGTGTAGGGCCTGATCAGAGCCTGAAGGTATGGAGGTGCCGTTCCCTTCACAGCTCCGTAGGCAATCACCATGGTCTTGTAGCGGATGCGAGCTTCAACTGGAAGCCAGTGGAGAGAGCGGAGGAGCGGGGTGACGTGAGAGAACTTGGGAAGGTTGAACACCAGACGGGCTGCGGCGTTCTGGATGAGTTGTAAGGGTTTAATGGCACAGGCAGGGAGCCCAGCCAACAGCGAGTTGCAGTAATCCAGACGGGAGATGACAAGTGCCTGGATTAGGACCTATATATATATTATATATTACAATGTAGTCAGAGAAACTCTTTAATTACATTCCTGTCTTCTAGGGAATACCATTTTTTTCTCCAAAAGGACCAACGAGCTCCAGATGTTAAAATATCATTACGGTTTCTCTCCCAGTCACCTGCCTTCTGTGACATTTGTCTTGTCAATGACAAAAACAGGTTTGATAAGGGACAGTTAGAAATTTACTCGGGTGGGGTATTGGGCACACACATCCCTTTTGCAGGTTTTACCATATACTTTATTCCATCCTAGCCAAATGTTCTCCTCTGCTTGCATGCACCTCCCCTATATCAAGGTGTTTTGCTACTTCCCTTATGACCTACACTTTTCCACATGCAAACCATTACTATACCACAGGTCAATATAGTCTACCAGTCTAAATGTCCATCCTGCCCTCTATTCACCACTCATAGTGAACATAGTGGTAGGTGGATCGTTTGTCCGGATCTGCAATAGGTTAACTAGCAGTCATACCACACATAAAATAATTCAAAGCTGCACCAATTCTCAATATGAATCCACAAGAACAAATAGGAATAGCTGATAGGCAGAAGAGAGGCCAGGTACGTCATTGCGCATGAAAGAACAGTGGGACAAAAATCTCCCCTATTGATCTTGTTTAGGGAAAATACAAGTATCCTACCCAGACTAGCCTACAACACCACAATGCAATGATTAATTGCATTACTGTTTTCAAGTACGTACAAACTCTACTCTAGACTACAGTGCAAATGTTATTTGAATAAAGGCGCAAAAGACCTTTGATTTGAATGTTTCATTCCATTTATTCCATTTGGATCAGTTGTGGGTCTACTCTGGACAGTTTTTAAGGTCTAGAAAGGGACAGTAGCAGGCCAGTTTTTTTTTTTTGATACTGAGATGCACTGTCTGTTGCGGATCATCGTCCTATTATAATGTGGCTACATATGCTCCCAACAGGCCCAGTTATTCAGGATAGCTTAATGTGGTCTCTGCTTCCTCTCCAATCCAAGCGATAATTCCTTGTGCACCTGAAACCTAACGCTTCAATATAGCCAAAATATTTGTCATTTATCTTTTAAAATGTATTACATTTTATACAGTATGAGGCATAAACACAACCAGTCATACTGTTTTAATCTGGTTAGGCTACTTCAAAAGTCTCTTTTAGGCTACCTGTGCACGTATGTTCAAAATATCATTCCACCATCTAAACTGCTCAGCATCCATTTGATGAATGGAAAGAGACATACAATATATGACCAAAAGTATGTGGACACCTGCTCGTTGAACATCTCATTCCAACATCATGGGCATTAATATGGAGTTGGTCCCCCCTTTGCTGCTATAACAGCCTCCACTTCTGGGAAGGCTTTCCACTAGATTTTGGAACAGTGCTGCGGGGACTTGCTTCCATTCAGCCACAAGAGCATTAGTGAGGTTGGTCACTGATGTTGGGCAATTAGGCCTCGCTCGCAGTCGGCGTTCCAATTCATCCCAAAGGTGTTCAATGGGGTTGAGGTTAGGGCTCTGTGCAGGCCAGTCAAGTTCTTCCACACCGATCTCGACAAACCATTTCTGTATGGACCTCGCTTTGTGCTAAGGGGCATTGTCATGCTGAAACAGGAAAGTGCCTTCCCCAAACTGTTGCCACAAAGTTGGAAGCACAAAATCATGTAGAATGTCATTGTATGCTGTAGCGTTTTGATTTCCCTTCACTGGAAATAAGGGGACTAGCCCAAACCATGAAAAACGGCCCCAGACCATTAGTCCTCCTCCACCAAACTTTACAGTTGGCCCAAACCCAGATTCGTCTGTCGGACTGCCAGATGGTGACGCGTGAGAACGGGTTTACACTGCTCCAGTGCCAATGGCGGCGAGCTTTACACCACTACAGCCGATGCTTGGCATTGTGTATGGTGATCTTAGGCTTTTGTGTGGCTGCTTGGCCATGGAAACCCATTTCATGAAGCTCCCGACAAACAGTTATTGTGCTGACGTTGCTTCCAGAGGCAGTTTGGAACTCGGTAGTGAGTGTTGCAACCGAGGACGGACGATTTTTACGCGTAATGCACTTCAGCACTAGGCGGGCCCATTCTGTGAGCTTGTGTGCCATTTCGTGGCTGAGCCGTTGTTGCTCCTAGACTTTTCCACTTCACATTAACAGCACTTACAGTTGACTGTGCACAGGCAGCTCTAGCAGGGCAGAAATTTGACCAACTGACTTGATGGAAAGGTGGCATCCTATGACGGTGCCACGTTCAAAGGCACTGAGCTCTTCAGTATAGGCCATTCTACTGCCAATGTTTGTCTATGGAGATTGCATGGCCGTGTGCTCGATTTCATACACCTGTCAGCAACGGGTGGGGCTGAAATTGCCGAATCCACTAATTGAAAGGGGTGTCCACATACTTTTGTATATATAGTGCATGATACAAAACACCAAAAAGTTTAATGACATTCAGAAATTGTCAAGTCTCACCTTCGATACTGGTAGACCTAAAAGGCAGGGAGGGATGTGTTTTCTGTTTGTCGACATTGACATAGTCTATTTGATTGTGGTGTTGAAAATGCAAACCCCCACCTAAAGTCAGTATGCTTTGCTTAGTGGTTGTGTGGTGCATTGGCACAGAAAACTGAGTTGCATATAATTCAAATTATTATAAATATATCAACAAAATGTTGGAAATATGATTCATAATATATGCCATTTAGCAGACACTTTTATCAAAAGTGACTTACGGTCATGCATGCATACAGTTTATGTATGGGTGGCCCAAGCAGGAATCAAACCCACAACCCTTGGTGTTGCAAGTGCAATGCTCTACTGACTAAGCCTCACAGGACCACTATTCCAAATGATTTCCCCCTACCTGATCATTGTCTGCTACTGGCTGTGATCATCTAATGTATAGTGTAATGGAACAGGCAGTGATAGTGAGCTAGTCCGTGGTGGTCGGTGAACCCTCAACCTTCTGGCCCATAGCCCTGCGTGGCGTAGACTGTGCCACAAAAATCATGCTGAAATGGCAAAATGGTATAAACACAGGATCGCTACAGTTATTGTTAGTGGTCATAAACATTATTTTTAGTTAATTCTATGGGGGGTCATGGAAATATTTTTTTACGTTGGGGAGGGGGTGCATTTTTTACAACACTCAAGTTGGAACAAAAAAAATGTCCTATCTAGAACCTAAAAGGATTCTTCGTTCTGTCCCCATAAGGGGAAACCTTTGAAGAACCCTTTTAGGTTCCATGTAGAACTCTTTCCACAGAGGGTTCTATATGGAACACAAAAGGGTTTTACCTGGAACAAAAAAAAATATATCCTATGGAGACAGCCGAAGAACCATTTTGGAACCCTTTTTTCTAAGAATGTATGTCAATAAAATTGGTAGGGGACCTACTAGCACAGACCTGCTTACTGTGAATTCCAATGCTTTACAAGTTTCTATAATTCTATAATTCTAAAATACAATTACAAATCATAAAATATTTAAAATGTCTACTTTATTTTTATATCCAAACTGTGGACCTTCGAGTTCTATGTCTTACCCTAGTTAGTCCATTTATACATTTGAAATGTGAAAATAAACAATATACAGCCAACCCACTGGGAACACACTGGTTAACACCTAGATTCGATTGATGCAACGGTGTGTTAAAATAAGTAAAATAATAAAAAAAATCCCCATCAATATCAGTCAGTTTAAGAATTTTTGCATTTGATGCATTTCAATCCACCTATGTCACACTTCTGTTTCTGTGGTGAAAGGTGTCAGAGCTAGAGCAATGTTTGTCAGACCATGAGACAACCCAAAAATCGATCTTCTCACAAAAAACCACTCTATGGATAGGGGAGACTCTTACAACCCCCACAAGTGTCAGTGGACTCGTCTGAAGTCGGTACCGTCGATGAGCCAACTTCTGCTTGTAGCATCGATGTGCCAACTTCTGTTTATAGCATCCGAACCATTTGGGCTACAAACTAATGTGACCCCACTGTGGAAAGGGGAGATTCTAATGAACATGACGGTGTTTCCATTTTGCTCTACAACCCCCACAAGTTTCACAGAAACCGTCTGAAGGTAACAGGTACCGGTTTTAAAAAATGAATGGAACTATGAAGGTAGTTTTGTACCGACACAAAAAATGCGGTTAAATATGTGTAAAAAATATATCAACACTACCAGTAAAAAGTTTGGACACACATACTCATTCCAGGGTTTTTCTATATGTTTGTTATTTTCAACATCAAAACATCAAAACAATAAGATTTTTGCTATTTTCTACATAAAAACATAAAAACATCAAAACTATAAATAACACGTATGGAATCATGTAGTAACCAAAAAAGTGTTAAACAAATCAAAATATATTTTACATTTGAGATTCTTCAAAGTAGTCGCCTTTTGCCTTGTTGACAGATTTGCATTCTTGGCATTCTCTCGTCCAGCTTCAGGAGGTAGTCACCTGGAATACATTTAATTTAACTTCTATGGGCAAGCGTCCCACCCTAGTCAACAGCCAGTGGAATCGAGTGGCGCGAAATACAAATACCTCAAAAATTCTATAACTTCAATTTCTCAAACATATGACTATGTTACACCATTTTAAAGACAAGACTCTTGTTAATCTAACCACATTGTCCGATTTCAAAAAGGCTTTACAGCGAAAGCAAAACATTAGATTATGTCAGGAGAGTACCCTGCCAAAAATAATCACACAGCCATTTTCAAAGCAAGCATATATGTCACAAAAACCAAAACCACAGCTAAATGAAGCACTAACCTTTGATGATCTTCATCAGATGACACTCCTAGGACATGATGTTATACAATACATGCATGTTTTCTTCAATCAAGTTCATATTTATATCAAAAAACAGCTTTTTACATTAGCATGTGATGTTCAGAACTAGCATACCCACCGAAAACCTCCAGTGAATTTACTAAATTACTCACGATAAACGTTGACAAAATACATAACAATTATTTAAAGAATTATAGATACAGAACTCCTTTATGCAATCGCGGTGTCAGATTTTAACCTGTTATGGCTAGGGGGCAGTATTTTCACGGCCGGATAAAAAACATACCCGATTTAATCTGATTATTACTCCTGCCCAGAAACTAGAATATGCATATAATTATTAGCTTTGGATAGAAAACACTCAAAGTTTGAATGGTGTCTGTGAGTATAACAGAACTCATTTGGCAGGCCAAAACCTGAGAAGATTCCATGCAGGAAGTGGCCTGTCTGCCAATTTATTGGCCTTCTTGATTATCTCTATTCATTACAGGGGATCTCTGCTGTTACGTGACACTTCCTACGGCTCCCATGGGCTCTCAGAAGGCGGCAAAAAAGCTGAATCGTAGCTTTGCAGGCTCTGGCTGAAAAAAAGTAGCGCGTTTGGATAGTGGCTGGTCACAGTACTGTGAGACTCAGGCGCGTGCACGAGGGGACTCCATGTTTTATCTCTGAATGAAAACCACCGCTCCCGGTCGGAATATTATCGCTTTTTTTATGAGAAAAATTGCATAAAAATTGATTTTAAACAGCGGTTGACATGCTTCGAAGTACGGTAATGGAATATTTAGAATTTTGTTGTCGCGAAATGCGTCATGCTCGTGACCCTTATTTACACTTCGGATAGTGTCTTGAACGCACAAACAAAACGCCGCTATTTGGATATAACTATGGATTATTTTGAACCAAACCAACATTTGTTATTGAAGTAGCAGTCGTTGGGAGTGCATTCTGACGAAGAACACCAAAGGTAATAACATTTTTCTTATAATAAATCTGACTTTGGTGAGTGCTAAACTTGCTGGGTGTCTAAATACCTAGCCCGTGATGCCGGGCTATGTACTCAGAATATTGCAAAATGTGCTTTCACCGAAAAGCTATTTTAAAATCGGACACCTCGATTGCACAAAGGAGTTCTGTATCTATAATTCTTGAATGAAAAAAGGAAACCGCACACTGTTCTTGATAGTATCACTGATATTTAATAAGCTTACGTATCGGCCTAACGGCCTTCGTCAGAGCTTTTGTGAATTTTCAGAAAAGAATCCACCACTCATTGTGTATAGGAGAGGTCGCAATTTGCTCGATAAATTGGTTCATGCCAACTGCCAGCCACGAAAGAAAATCAGCCAGGCTCTTTTACGCCCGCTACCAAATGGTAGCTATAAATGTAGAGGATGCGCACAGTGCAACAATATGATGAAGTGTGAATATTTCTGCCACCCACACACAGGAAAACGGTTTCAAATTAACGATATCATCACGTGCACCACCACCCATGTTATTTACATTATTAAATGTCCATGTGGGCTCTGCTTTGTCGGTAAAACCTCCCGCTCTCTCAAACAGAGAATTAGTGAACATAAAAGTTCAATCAGGAGAAACGACAGAGATTATCCAGTCGCAGTACATTTTAATGACCAAAAGCATGACATTTCTACCTTTAGATTTTGTGGTATAGAGAAAGTCAAGATATCAGACAGGCGAGGTGATATTAATAATACTCTGAGCAAAAGAGAATGTTTTGGGATTTTCACCCTCCAGACATTATTTCCTAAAGGACTTAATGATGAAATGCCTATGTATGTTATGTTGTGAATTTAAAATATGTTCCTATTCAAGATTACTTTGTTTTTTCGTATGATGTACCCAATGATTAATGAAAACTTGCTATGTCCTCGTTGTGATTTTATGGACGTGTTCGGTACGTCTTGTCTATACACTTTTGTAATATTTGTGAAATGCATATTGTTATGTTTGGTAGCACTTATTTATTTTTCCTTTGCCTCCAACCCCTTTCCATACGTGGAACGGATGTGGGTGGGGCTAGGTCTACATAGAGGTGCTGTTTTCTGAAAATTCACAAAAGCTCTGACGAAGGCCGTTAGGCCGATACGTAAGCTTATTAAATATCAGTGATACTATCAAGAACAGTGTGCGGTTTCCTTTTTTCATTCATCCAGTTTCAACTGTTGCCATGCACCTGTAACAAGATTGCTCAGATGTGCGAGTGCCTTTTGAATCTTGTATCTATAATTCTTAAAATAATTGTTATGTTTTTTGTGAACGTTTATCGTGAGTAATTTAGTAAATTCACCGGAAGTGTTCGGTGGGAATGCTAGTTCTGAACGTCACATGCTAATGTAAAAAAGCTGGTTTTTGATATAAATATGAACTTGATTGAACAAAACATGCATGTATTGTATAACATAATGTCCTAGGGTTGTCATCTGATGAAGATCATCAAAGGTTAGTGCTGCATTTAGCTGTGGTTTTGTTTTTTGTGACATTATTTGCTATCTTGAAAAATGGGTGTCTGATTATTTCTGGCTGGGTACTCTGCTGACATAATCTAATGTTTTGCTTTCGCTGTAAAGCCTTTTTGAAATCGGACAGTGTGGTTAGATAAAGGAGAGTCTTGTCTTTAAAATGCTGTGAAATAGTCATATGTTTGAAAAATGGAAGTTTTTGTATTTTTGAGGAATTTGTAATTGTCAACTATGTGTCTGTCTATCCCTGTTCTCTCCCCTCTGCACAGGCCATACAAACGCATACAAACGGTCCCAGCACGCACGACCCACGTGGAGTTCCAGGTCTCCGGCAGCCTCTGGAACTGCCGGTCTGCAGCCAACAAGGCTGAGTTCATCTCAGCCTATGCTACCCTCCAGTCCCTAGACTTCCTGGCGCTGACGGAAACATGGATTACCACAGATAACACTGCTACTCCTACTGCTCTCTCTTCGTCTGCCCACGTGTTCTCGCATACCCCTAGAGCATCAAGCCAGCGGGGTGGTGGCACTGGAATCCTCATCTCTCCCAAGTGGACATTCTCTCTTTCTCCCCTGACCCATCTGTCTATCTCCTCATTTGAATTCCATGCTGTCACAGTTACCAGCCCTTTCAAGCTTAACATCCTTATCATTTATCGCCCTCCAGGTTCCCTTGGAGAGTTCATCAATGAGCTTGACGCCTTGATAAGTTCCTTTCCTGAGGATGGCTCACCTCTCACAGTTCTGGGTGACTTTAACCTCCCCACGTCTACCTTTGACTCATTCCTCTCTGCCTCCTTCTTTCCACTCCTCTCCTCTTTTGACCTCACCCTCTCACCTTCCCCCCCTACTCACAAGGCAGGCAATACGCTTGACCTCATCTTTACTAGATGCTGTTCTTCCACTAATCTCATTGCAACTCCCCTCCAAATCTCCGACCACTACCTTGTATCCTTTTCCCTCTTGCTCTCATCCAACACTTCTCACTCTGCCCCTACTCGGATGGTATTGCGGCGTCCCAACCTTCGCTCTCTTTCTCCCGCTACTCTCTCCTCTTCCATCCTATCATCTCTTCCCTCTGCTCAAACCTTCTCCAACCTATCTCCTGATTCTGCCTCCTCAACCCTCCTCTCCTCCCTTTCTGCATCCTTTGATTTTCTCTGTCCCCTATCCTCCAGGCCGGCTCGGTCCTCCCCTCCTGCTCCGTGGCTCGACGACTCACTACGAGCTCACAGAACAGGGCTCCGGGCAGCCGAGCGGAAATGGAGGAAAACTCGCCTCCCTGCGGACCTGGCATCCTTTCACTCCCTCCTCTCTACATTCTCCTCTTCTGTCTCTGCTGCTAAAGCCACTTTCTACCACTCTAAATTCCAAGCATCTGCCTCTAACCCTAGGAAGCTCTTTGCTACCTTCTCCTCCCTCCTGAATCCTCCTCCCCCTCCCCCCCCCCTCCCTCTCTGCGGATGACTTCGTCAACCATTTTGAAAAGAAGGTTGACGATATCCGATCCTCGTTTGCTAAGTCAAACGACACCGCTAGTCCTGCTCACACTGCCCTACCCTGTGCTTTGACCTCTTTCTCCCCTCTCTCTCCAGACGAAATCTCGCGTCTTGTGACGGCCGGCCGCCCAACAACCTGCCCCCTTGACCCTATCCCCTCCTCTCTTCTCCAGACCATTTCCAGAGACCTTCTCCCCTTCCTCACCTCGCTCATCAACTCATCCTTGACCGCTGGCTACGTCCCTTCCGTCTTCAAGAGAGCGAGAGTTGCACCCCTTCTGAAAAAACCTACACTCGATCCCTCCGATGTCAACAACTACAGACCAGTATCCCTTCTTTCTTTTCTCTCCAAAACTCTTGAACGTGCCGTCCTTGGCCAGCTCTCCTGCTATCTCTCTCAGAATGACCTTCTTGATCCTAATCAGTCAGGTTTCAAGACTGGGCATTCAACTGAGACTGCTCTTCTCTGTGTCACGGAGGCTCTCCGCACAGCTAAAGCTAACTCTCTCTCCTCTGCTCTCATCCTTCTAGACCTATCTGCTGCCTTTGATACTGTGAACCATCAGATCCTCCTCTCCACCCTCTCCGAGTTGGGCATCTCCGGCACGGCCCACGCTTGGATTGCGTCCTACCTGACAGGTCGCTCCTACCAGGTGGCGTGGCGAGAATCTGTCTCCGCACCATGCGCTCTCACCACTGGTGTCCCCCAGGGCTCTGTTCTAGGCCCTCTCCTATTCTCGCTATACACCAAGTTACTTGGCTCTGTCATATCCTCACATGGTCTCTCCTATCATTGCTATGCAGACGACACACAATTCATCTTCTCCTTTCCCCCTTCTGATAACCAGGCGGCGAATCGCATCTCTGCATGTCTGTCAGACATATCAGTGTGGATGACGGATCACCACCTCAAGCTGAACCTCGGCAAGACGGAGCTGCTCTTCCTCCCGGGGAAGGACTGCCCGTTCCATGATCTCGCCATCACGGTTGACAACTCCCTTGTGTCCTCCTCCCAGAGTGCTAAGAACCTTGGCGTGATCCTGGACAACACCCTGTCGTTCTCCACTAACATCAAGGCGGTGACCCGATCCTGTAGGTTCATGCTCTACAACATTCGCAGAGTACGACCCTGCCTCACACAGGAAGCGGCGCAGGTCCTAATCCAGGCACTTGTCATCTCCCGTCTGGATTACTGCAACTCGCTGTTGGCTGGGCTCCCTGCCTGTACCATTAAACCCCTACAACTCATCCAGAACGCCGCAGCCCGTCTGGTGTTCAACCTTCCCAAATTCTCTCACGTCACCCCGCTCACCCGCTCTCTCCACTGGCTTCCAGTTGAAGCTCGCATCCGCTACAAGACCATGGTGATTGCCTACAGAGCTGTGAAGGGAACGGCACCTCCATACCTTCAGGCTCTGATCAGGCCCTACACCCAAACAAGGGCACTGCGTTCATCCACCTCTGGACTGCTGGCCCCCCTACCTCTGAGGAAGCACAGTTCCCGCTCAGCCCAGTCAAAACTGTTCTCTGCTCTGGCACCCCAATGGTGGAACAAGCTCCCTCACGACGCCAGGACAGCGGAGTCAATCACCACCTTCCGGAGACACCTGAAACCCCACCTCTTTAAGGAATACCTAGGATAGGATAAAGTAATCCTTCTAACCCCCCCCCCCCCCCCTTAAAAGATTTAGATGCACTATTGTAAAGTGGTTGTTCCACTGGATATCATAAGGTGAATGCACCAATTTGTAAGTCGCTCTGGATAAGAGCGTCTGCTAAATGACTTAAATGTAAATGTAAATGTATGTAAACTTCTGACCCACTGGAATTATGATACAGTGAATTATAAGTGAAATAATCTGTCTGTAAATAATTGTTGAAAAAATTGCTTGTGTCATGCACAAAGTAGATGTCCTAACCAAATTGCCAAAACTGAAGTTGGATAACAAGACATTTGTGGAGTGGTTGAACGAGTTTTAATGTCTCCAACTTAAGTGTATGTAAACTTCCGACTTCAACTGTATTCATAAGGGGGTTCTAAGATTCCAAATCAAATAACTAAATGATCCATAGTATGTCAATTCCATATTCATATTCCTATAGAACTGACAGGAATGCAACACAATTATCAAGTCTCCTAAATGGGATATGATCCCAATATTGGTTGTGCAACACAATAATAGGTACAACAGTCATACCATCTGTGACAGGCAAGTCCATCTCTACAGCTCAAATAGAGTACTCAATATTTGAAGCCCCGTAATGACTCTGTGAGGCATTATGCCAGAGATGGGTTGCACAAGCCAAACTGCAAAAGGGTGCAATGTTTTAATGAAACTTCTGTCACTCCACTTTGCCAGTGACCAAGTAGCATAAGGTGAAAACGCACTTGAGTGATGGGAATGTGAGCAGTATTTAATATAGTGGTCTAATTTGCAAAGGGGGAACCAATGTCGGTTCAATTACTTGAACTCCTTTGACCGATGTCGGTTCGATTACTTGAACTCCGTTTAGTTCAGTTTTTTGGGGACCCCAATGCGTGTTTCATATCATTCAGGTAAGAAATCAACACAAGAACTATGTGGGATGCTGGGCTGAAGAGAGTTGTAGTTTTCATTAACCAAATATTCAACCTAGTTCAGTGCTGAAACGTCAGTTAAGACGTTCTTATTTACAATGCCGGCCTACTAAAAGCCAAAAGGCCTCCTGCGGGGACGGGGACTGGGATTAAAAATAGACCACATGAGAGAGGAATGTACACGACACAACGATAAGAGAAAGGGATAAAGACAGTTTTTGAAAGTATGCCGTATATATAATGATGTTACGTGTGCGCTGGGAGTCAGGAAGCAAGTTCAGGGAGTGAATCATTGAATAAATAAATGAAACCGTAATACAAAACAAGAAACACGAACAACGCACAGACAGAAACAATGATGCCTGGGGAATGAACCAAAGGGAGTGACGTATATAGGGCAGGTAATCAAGGAGGTGATGGAGTCCAGGTGAGTGTCATAATGCGCTGATGCACGTAACGATGGTGACAGGTGTGCGCCATAACGAGCAGCCTGGTGACCTAGAAGCCGGAGAGGGAGCACACGTGACAACTGAACAAAAGTATAAATGCAAAATGTAACAATTTCAAAGATTTTACTGAGTTACAGTTCATATGAGGAAATCAGTAAATTATAATAAATGCATTAGGCCCTAACCTATGGATTTCACATGACTGGGAATACAGATATGCATCTGCTGGTCATAGATACCTTAAATAAAATTGGGCCTCAGGATCTCATCACGGTATTTTTGTGCATTCAAATTGCCATCGATAAAATGCAATTGTGTTCATTGTCCATAGCTTATGCCTGCCCATACCATAACCCCACCCCCACTGTGGGGCACTCTGTTCACAACGTTGACATCGGAAAACCACTCTCCCACACGACGCCATACCCATGGTTTGCGTTTGTGAGGTCAGTTGGATGTACTGCCAAACTCTCTAAAACAACTTTGGAGGTGGATTATGGTAAAGAAACGAACAATCAAATCTCTGGCAACAGCTCTGGCGAACATTCCTGGAGTCAGCATGCCAATTGCACGCTCCCTTAAAACTAGAGACATTGTGACATTGTGTTGTGTGACAAAACTGCACATTTTAGAGTGGCCTTTTATTGTCCCCCACACAAGGTGCACCTGTGTAATGATCATGCTGCTTAATCAGCTTCTTTATGCCACACCTGTCAGGTGGATTTATTTATCTTGGCAAAGGAGAAATGCTCACTAACAGGGATGTAAACAAATTTGTGCAGAACATTTGAGAGAAATAAACTTTTTGTGTGTATGGAACATTTCTGGGATCTTTTATTTCAGCTCATGAAACATGGGACCAACACTTTACATGTTGCGTTTATATTTTTGTTCAGTTTATTTTGAAGAACTTGTAAAATGATTTTGTCAGATAGCTCTGCAGCATATTTAGGCAGTCTAGCCTAGCTAAATAGGATGACTAAAGACTCTACAGTTTGGAGAGTACAGAGATAACGCTGTCTGACTACTACAGTCTGAACAGATTTGAAATGATGACTTTAAGGAATTAAAAATAATAAAGTAATCAAATAAAAATGTAAGTAATATACACAGCTGAAATATGTTATTATTTCATAAGAATTTCCTTCTTTTTTTTTACATCTACCCAATGTGGACCTGACAGAGACAATGGAACATTTTGAATGTTATGACAATTGAATGTTCACTATTTTTGGCTTTGGAATATCCAGATCAAAAAAATAAAAATGAAATCTAAATGAAATGAAATCTAAAATGAAAATGAAAATGAAACCTAAAATCGCTGTTAATAATCTAACCAAAAGTGAACCGACTTCAAAAAGCCCTAATCGATCAGTAGTAATGACTGCTAATGTTCATGGCATAGTAAATTAGAGAGAGTAATATTGAAAGTCCCCCTTATCACAGTGTCACTAGCGTTGCTTTCAGGGAGTCACTCTTCTTGATCTGGGAGAGAGCCTTAGGACTTGTGTCATCAGGCTCTCAGCTGTTCGCCATCTCTGCCTCATTGCAGGCAATTCCCTTCCCCTCTCGCTCTCCCTTTCTCCCGACTCCTGCCAAACCTGTCAGCTGGGAGGGATGTCACACGATTTCAACGAGTGTGAGAGCAGGACATAATATCTGTCAACTTCATCTTCTTCCTCACTTGCCTTCACTCCCGCAATGCATCCTCTCAACAGCTCTTTCAGAGCCTCCTCCAATCCGTCCATCACACTTTTCTCTGGGGTTGTTTTTTCACACCAGAGGAAATGTCTAAATCCTCCTTGTGTTCTTGTTTGTCCTGCTTGCTGTCCATCATGCTGTAGTGTAGTGGACCAAATGTTCATGTGTTTGTTTTAGAAATGCCAAAATCAAAATGTCATTTTCATATGCATTGTCTTAGCCAGGTCTGATAACTAGATCTGATTGTTATTGACAGTTTCATAACTAAAATCTTTAAACTGGCAGTCTTTGGTAAAATGAGGATAAGCATTACCCATAAATCCACAATAGATTTACATTTTTTACATTTTAGTCATTTAGCAGACACTCTTATCCAGAGCGACTTACAGTAGTGAGTGCATACATTTCAAAGAGTACTGGTCCCCCATGGGAATCAAACCCACAACCCTGGCGTTGCAAACACCATGCTCCACCAACTGAGCCACACGGGACCACAATACATGTTCTGTGTTTTAGTGTATTGTATACTCTAATACACTTTCACTGTGTTGTAGCCCAATTGAAATATATCGACAATGGATTTGTTGCAGAAAAACTAAATATATATATATGAAATTAAACTAAAGAAAAATGAAGACAAAGTCAAATGAGAATAGGCTAGCCCCACACCAATTTGTACTGTTCATTTCAAACTTCCCTCTTTTCTTCTCCATCTCCCTCCTTCTCTGGCTCTCTCAACAGGCATTGTACTTGTTGACTTGAATCAGCAGTTTGACACTTGTAGCAGACACTGGACATCTTCCTAAAAGTTGAATGAGTGTTAATGTAGTCTGATTACTCTCCCTGCAGAGGAGTTTCTAGAAAAACATTTGTTTCAAGACTGTTTTAAAGACAAAGCAATCCCTAAAAAATGATCAAAGTGGAAAATAATAGCTTTCTGCTCATCTTCTCTGAGCAGTTTATACTCCTGCTTCTGCTTATTCTCTAAAATCAACGTCTTTGGAACAGCCACTTTTCTTGAGCTGAAATTGTATTTACCCTTTGGAATCCATGTGTGAAGTCAAGGACAGAAAGGGAGTGGACAAGATTTAAAACATTTGGTGAGTGAGTAAAAATAAAATGATGGATGGCAGGCAGCTGTGATGTTTAGTTTGCATAGGGAACTTTGCATAGGGAAATTGCAGCTGGTATTGTCACATAATCTTTACTGAGGAATTGATAACCATTGGAACCTATAAGTAATTATTTAAAATAACAGAAACCCAATTGGCTAGTACTAGCTACATTGCAACAAATGGTACTCCTTCTTTGAGTGAATCCCGAAGAAATGTAAAGGTACTAAATAGGTCATATCTATGTAATTACAATTTTACCATGAAAGTGTAACAAGTATTGCAATTATTTCTGGTTAAACTGTACCTACACCAGAAACCCTACCCTAAGTGGGTAAAGAAAATATTGATTGGGTTAAATTATGTTTTAAGCTTAATAAACAACATGGACACAGACACTTCTGTTCTGTTGCATGGTATGTTGATTTTGCAAACACATCAGTGTTATGAATTGCAAATTTCACTTTAGGGGAGGGGGTAGCGAGAATAAACATTGTTCTACAGTATGTGCTGCTGGATCAGTCTAGGAGACACTTTTCAGTCTATCAATGTGTCAAGGCACACAACGCTGCTGGCATAATTGACTGGAAAGATTTCATTTCATATCATGCTGCAGACGAGCAGCTGGAACCGCTTGTGAAGTCTTACGTGTCTTGGACAAGTTCATTTCACATTATATTACAGGGACTCCTCGACGCACACTCAACATACAGCCTATATTCTGATGCAAGGTTCCCATTTATTTCTGAGCTCTATTATCTGCATAGCAATTGACAGTGTTTTGCCCAATACCACAAATCCCACAGAGTTGTCAATTTAGCACTATAAGTGGATACTATGTGGAGGGTGTGTGCACATCGCTTGAGGTATCTGTGTGTGTGTATGTGTATGTGTATGTGTATGTGTGTGTGTGTGTGTGTGTGTGTGTGTGTGTGTGTGTGTGTGTGTGTGTGTGTGTGTGTGTGTGTGTGTGTGTGTGTGTGTGTGTGTGTGTGTGTCGCGTGTGTGTGTGTGTGTGTGTGTGTGTGTGTGTGTGTGTGTGTGTGCGCGCGTGGGCGTGAATATGGACATTACATTGTGGCCCAGCATGGACATGCAGGAACAAAGAGAAGGTAGCGGGCAGATGTTATCAGAACCTCCAGGGAGAAACCATGGAAAAGAGAATTCCTTATATCTACTGTCAGTCCTACCTTTGGTGTTTGTGATAGATTGGGTGGACAGGAGAAGAATACTTGAACAGTTTGTATGGTGATTACGATCAATCTCTCTCCGTCTCTCTCTCTCCCTCCCTCTCCATCTTCTGAGAAAAGGTACATGTACATTGGTACAAAGCCTCTGTGTGTATGTATTGTGAGCAACTGTTGATAAGTTTCATTTAATCTAATTTTGTTGCGCCCAAAAATTCTGGGGCAATTGTGCCAATGTATTAGGTACAGCATTTCAACACAAACAAACAAGTGTTTAAGGGCTCTATTCAATCTGTATCGCTGAAGCGTTACAGATTGCGCAATATGAATTTAAAGAGAAACTGACAGAGTTCTAGTAGCATTAAATATGATCAAGATATGATCAATTACACCCTCAGGAAGAATAAGATATATTTTATTTCATTATCCCCTCGACTTATTCCAAATTTTGTTGTTTTACAGCCTTAATTCAAAATTGATTAAATATTTTTTTTTCTTCTCACCAATATACACACAATACCAGTAATGACAAAGTGAAAACATGTTTTTAAGAAATATTTGCTAATTTATTGATAATGAAATACAGAAATATATCAAATACATAAGTATTCACACCTCTGAGTCAATAAATGTTAGAATCACCTTTGGCAGCAATTACAGCTGTGTGTCTTTCTCGGTTAGTCTCTAAGAGCTTTGCAGACCTGGATTGTACAATATTTGCACATTATTATTTTAAAAACTCTTCAAATTCTGTCAAGTTGGTTGCTGATAATTAATAGATGACCATTTTCAAGTCTTATTTGGCCTTGTGCTTTACGTTATTGTCCTTCTGAAAGGTGAATTTGTCTCCCAGTGTCTGTTGAAAAGCAGACTGAACAAGGTGGTCTAATGTGATTTTGTCTGTGCTTAGCTCTATTACGTTTATTTTTATCCTATAAAATGACCTAGGCCTTGCCAATGACAACCATGCCCATGTTTTGGAATATTTGTATGATTTACAGGCTTCATTCTTTTCACTCTGTCATGTAGGTTAGCATTGTGGAATAACTACAATGTTGTTGATCCATCCTTGGTTTTCTCCTATCACAGCCATTAAACTCTGAAACTGTTTTAATGTCACCATTGGCTTCATTGTGAAATCCCTGACTAGTTTCCTTCCTCTCCGGCAACTGAGTTAGGAAGAACGCCTGTATCTTTGTAGTGACTGGGTGTATCGATACACCATCCAAAGTGTAACTAATAACTTCACCATGCTCAAAGGGATATAATTTTTTTTACACGTCTACAAATATGTGCCCTTCTTTGCGAGGCATTGGAAAACCCCCCTGTTCTTTGTGATTGAATCTATGTTTGAAATTCACTGCTCGACTGAGGGACTATACCGATAATTAATTGTGTGTGTTGGGTACAGAGATGAAATAGATGAAGTAGACATTCAAAAATCATGTTAACCCCTTTAAGTCGATGTCAGAGGCCCCGCTGAAATCTAATCAGCATAATAAGCTAGAGATATATTTTTTTTTTTGCATAGGCTGCATCTCAATTCACAACATTGACAAACCTAGAGAGCAGACCATGACACATCCCGAAAATTGGTCTTCTCACAAAATCGTCTGTAGCA
Organism: Salmo salar; assembly: GCF_965601325.2. Lineage (NCBI taxonomy): Eukaryota > Metazoa > Chordata > Actinopteri > Salmoniformes > Salmonidae > Salmo > Salmo salar. The sequence goes on along the minus strand of NC_138300.1, from coordinate 6,897,108 downwards.
TCCGAAAGTTTGGCCTACAAGCTATTATGACTCCTCTATGGAAAGATGTGACTCTCATGAACACAAAGTTATTTTGCTTTACGACCCCCACAAGCGTCTTGGGACTCGTCTGAAGTCGGTACAGCTGATCTGCCAACTTCTATTGGTAGTGTCGGAACAGTTTGGGCACACTATTATGACCCACCTGTGTAAAGGTGAGACTCTCACCAACACATTTTACTCTGTTACACCTACAAGCTTCACAAGCATCATCTGAAGGTCCCCTGCCAACAGTTGAAAAAAATCAACTAATGTTTCCTGATCTTTCTTATATGTCTAAGAAATAAGACAGCCATTTCAGAACAAACTTCCTTCTGATTTTTTGCATTTGTATGGGCTAATAGCAGTAAGGCCGGGAAAAATTAAAAATCAAATAGCTAAATGATCCTTGGTATGACCTTCTTAAAGCAATTCTATATAGCTTAGTAAACCCCCCCCCCTCAAGGCTTAGACTCTTATGGGTAAACACTATTATTGCACACAGAGTAAGTCCATGCAACTTATTACGTGATTTGTTAAGCATATTTTTACTCCTGATCTTATTTAGGCTTTCCATAACAAAGGGGTAGACTACTTATTCACAGAAGACATTTCAGCTTTTCCTTTGTAAACATAAAAAAAAACATCATTCACTTTGACATTATGGGGTATTGTTTGTAGGTATGTGACGCAAAATCTGAATATAATCCATTTTAAATTCAGGCTGTCACACAAGAACATTTTGAAAAAGTCAAGGGGTGTGAATACTTTCTGAAGGTAATGTAGATATGGTCATTTTTCACGTTTTAAAACTTGAATAGAATATTTGGGAATGATGTAGAGTCGGGTATTTGTTGAAATTCTGTTTCAGTTATGATTTACAACCTGCTATAGTAATATTTATTAACAAGTAATGTATAGGTGAATTGTAATCACTCATGCATTAGCTGCATGAATCTATTCTGCCAACAATGCCTTACTCTACGTTATGGATTTTTTTGTAAAATAGGACGTATTTTTAAACCTCTTATAAAGATGGTTTCGTAGCATAAACTGTGAATTTTATGTTTTTGACTGATATTATGATTTTCTGTTTCATATCTGCAAAGTAGTTAAAATGCTGTCAGTTCCAACTGAAAAGGTCATTTCTGATTGAGCCAACGTATGCAGCATTAACCGTGACTGCAGTCTGCGCTAACGCGGGAATATTGCCTTTAAATTTCAATCTCACTGTAATACTGAACTTCCGTGATACGGATTGAATGGAGTCCTAATGTGTGTCTGGTTTGATGTTAGGATTTATGTGCGGCAGTGCGTGAGCCCTTTCCTTTAACCAGGGCCTGTCAAGGGAACCTGGACTCCCAGCCACTTCTCACATGAGCAGCCGAGCAAAATTAGCTGATGATTGATTCCACTCTAACGAGAGTGGTGGAGTTTTTTCTAAATGGATGTTATATTTAAATAGAGAAACAGGCATTGACTTTGTAATCCCTGTGCAACACTTGCCGACAAGAAAGAAAAGTCAAGTGCTGTATTTGTCTGGATGCCATGCTTATCTTCCACAGTCCCAACAGGCTGTGTTTGTGAATGTCTGTAGCTTCAATCTACGGTAGCTGACTCTGATATTATAGTGCATCTCTGAGGTGAGCATGTGGGGAGAGTTTTTTCCATTCATTTGATCAAAGACACACATTTCCACGTGTCTTTCTATGGCATAGTACTGGCTCCCAGATGCAGCATAATCATGCAGTGTATGGTCGCAGCATAGGGGGACCCCAGAACAAGATTTTGCTGAGGGCCAACAAAAACCCAGGGCCGGCCCTGAGCATACCACCCACCCCTACAAAAGTATCAAGTCCTGTCTCATTGCGTGATATTCTACAGTCTGCTATGTCCTTATAAGAGTGAATTATCTCTGATAATCATTCTAATCGGGGTTCAGCTCATGTTACTAGGCCTCCTGCTGCGCCTTAATGCTTAATTACTCCTCAGCTTGTCTTCTCGGGATGGGTGCCCCCAGCCTTGCTCAACCAAGCCTCTCTCTCTCTGTCTAATCGTGCACTGCCCTATCATGCACATCAAGTTCAATCACTAATGACGATCACGCTTTTAATCAAAAAGCATTGTCAGCTCCTCACACACCATAATGTCAGTGAGATCAAATTTTCACCCTGAAGATCATCCAAATTGCTGACCATGCACTGTAATATTGGGTAAGGGTAACATTTGTCAAGAAGAAATTCAACCGATTGCTTTATTTATTTTCCCTTAATTTATACAGGTAAATTCTCCTGATAATAAATTGTAATTTGCAAGAGAGACCTGCTTATGAGTTACAACTATTAATTTACTAACTGATAATTTCTCTAATTTACAGACTCTTTATACACAACTATAAAGGGTACTTATAATGGGATTTTGTTAAATCTTGTTTTTATGCAGCTTACTGAAGAATGAAATAAATTGTGCCTTTTTATGCTTGACTGGCAGTTTTTTCTTTACATTGAATATTGTGTACCGGTGATTTTTTTTCTAGGTTGGTCATTACTGACAAAAACAATGCTTATCACAGAGTGAAACTTCATGATACTTTTCCAATATTTCCAATTGTAACTTTTTTGCTCTGTTCACAGATTTCCATGTCTCAGATTAATTTCTATAAGAAACAATTGACTCTAAAACCTTCTCCTAGGTTGGTCATTACCAAGGTAGGTAGAGTGATTTCATGGCAGAAGAAAAATAAAATGCCCCACTTATAGCCACTTAATTTACATATTGAACTGCTGATGGTTCACAATAACAAATGTGCCATAGTCGTCAGAGCAATACTGCAGGTTGTCTTCCACTGACACTTGGTAGTAGTGCGTGTACAATTATGCATATGGCACTAATGGCAGTTTCTCCTAACTGTCAGGGAGCTGTATATAGTGTTTCTTTGGAAGACAGCTTGATGCTAGGTCTATCGCCAGCATGTTTGATTCTGCTGACATTGTACCCTTGACAACAAAATAGCAATGTATCAGCTGAATATCTTCTAGGACCATCCTTCTAGAGTTATGGAAAGAAGTTACTTGTGTGTTTTTCAAAAATAAAAGGCTCTGTGTATACCATATGATCTTCTGTAAGATTCTCAGAAAAGAATAACATTCAATAAGAAAATATATTATGATCCCTTGGGGCCTGAACCCTAACTTGAGATGTGTATTTGCTTACAAATGTGAGTCAAGCATGCAGATCTCAAGTTAGGGTTCAGGTCTGAGCACATACCGAGACCGATATTTGCCTCAACTGAGAACGTAGCCTACTGTAAGGTGAGTCAGAAGTATTGGGACATAAGGTGAGTCAAGTAAATGCACGTTTTTGTTCAGCTGGAGTCCAGCAGACTTTCTAAAGAGACTATCAGATTCTGCTTTTCCTGTAACTTCGGGGAACATGGCAGACATTAGCATTACAAAGTATTTATGAAGATATATATTTAAAGCTGTTTAGTCCATAAGGATTAGAGCAGGGCATATTAATGGGGAATGCAACCACTACAACAACAAGGTTATGAAATATATCACGTTTTGTTTATCTCTGTTAACTATGTCAGAAGGTCATTTGTGACATCAACAGCCCCAACTTAAATTACTTCAAATAGTTTGTAGTCTCATCCTAAACACAGACACAATACTGTATCTCTCACAAGGAAAAGTTTTTTCAACTGCAGGAGAAAATTAATCTAATTAATCGTACTGCTAGCCATTCAATGTTGATATATGTGTGTGACTGTACGCTTTGCATTTCCTTTTTGGTAAATGTACATCCTAATGAATAAAATATATTGTATATGTATTTGGGGTGACAGGTAGCCTAGTGGTTAGAGCATTGAGCCAGTAACTGAAAGATTGCTAGATCAAATCCCCGAGCTGAGAAGGTAAAAATCTGTCATTCTGCCCCTGAACAAGGCAGCTTAACCCACTGTTCCTAGATAGTCATTGTAAACAAGAATTTGTTCTTAGCTGACTTGCCAAGTTAAATAAAGGTTAAATAAAACAATTGCTCTCTTAAATAGATCATCAATGATGCTAAACAAGTTTAAGTTGTTTTTACATATGATTTAGCTAATGAATTGTAATTTTTCCATATTCATTGTTGTTTGTAGTGCTTTTTAAGGTATTATCAGAATATTACTCAAAGCATTTTTGAACATCCCCTATATTCTTGGTCATATTGAAAAAAAAATGCATTTGGGTTTATTGGGTCACCTTCATGCAATCTGTTTAGCTGGATTCCCCAAATTGACTAAGTACTGTAACAGATGCATCATAATTCAATTCTTTGTTTGGGATCCAAACAAAGTCACAAATCCATTCACCCTCCCCATCGCCTCTCCTCCCAATACCAAAGAAAGACTGTGAAAGGAGGCAAGAATACATGACCACGAGTCCATGACTGAGGTTGTATTCTTTTGGTTTTAATAACGTTAACAAGAATTGGTTTGTCAGCTTTTCCTGGATTCTGCTGTATGACCATTCATGCAGCATTCTAAGTGGGCTTACCGTTAGATACAGTAAGTCCACACTCTACTTAAAATAAAATGTTATTTATTTACTTTGTCTCTCCCTTAGAGTAGGTCTTTGAAATTGAACTGAGAAATAAAAAAATGTGATGTTTCTCAAAAGTTGTCCAGTCCACCATCTGCAGGGCAGATGAATCTTTGTAGATTACTCTTTGCAACTAATCACTTGATAGTTGAATAGAACGAGTACAGTAAGTAACACTGCCTGCACGTTTACAGAAAATAAAGAACCCAGACCATGCCATTGCCTGGTGCGAGACAATTTTCTCCCAACTGATGAGATTTTGCTCAATCTCTAGAATGTACGTATAAGCACCTCAAACACTTTTAATTTAAGATTAACTTTACTTTCTCTGACAGTAACTCAGAAAAGTGCTCTCACGCTCAGGGTTTTCTTGCTCTCTTTGTCCTCTTTGCCATCTCTCTCCTAATATGTTTTGCTCGTTCAGTACCATCAGTTACATGTCTGCCAAGCATCACACGTCGTCAGCTCACTCCCATTGACATCCCACTGTTCTGACCATTGATTGGCAGGTCAAGCATTGAGCACAAGCAGGAAATCAATAACGGTGGACCTCTAGACGGTACAGGGGGAGTCTTCAAGGAACTGGCCTACTGGACACTCTGCCAATCACCAACCAGAAAATGTAAGGCCAGCCAGCCATGAACAAAAGCTATCTAAAGGCAGAGACACTAGGTTGGATATTAAATTGATTTATATTTTGATAAGTTTCAGCTGTCGTAAAGAGAAAAAAAGGAAAAGACAAGTTTTGAAAATGTATTTGTCTTACACTCATTTCTATTCTACAACTTGACTGGATCCGGGAACTTGGGGATTCCGTTATATAAAATATATACTCTCTTTGTCTGTCACACCCTGATCTGTTTCAACTGTCTTTGTGCTTGTCTCAACCCCCCTCCAGGTGTCACCTGTCCTGACCCTGAGCCTGCCTGCCTTTTCTGTACCTTGTTACACCACCCTGGATTAATTACCTCTGCCTGCCCTGACCCCGAGACTGCCTGCCCTTCTGTACCTTTTGGACTCTGATCTGGATTACTGACCTCTGCCTGCCCTTGACCTGTCATTTTGCCTGCTCCCTGTTCTATTAATAACCTTTTGTTGCTTTGACATGATCTGCATCTGGGTCTTCCCTGAAACGTGATAGTGCGAACTGGCCATGACTGACCCAGCAGACTCGGACCAACTACTCAACGCCATCTCCTCCCAAGGAGCCACCATTGGAAGGCACGAGGAGTTGCTTCGTGACCTTATGGAAGGGGTCCAGACCTTGGCCAAATGCATTGACCGAGCGTTGAATACATTGCTGGAGCAATTCCGCGGGTTGTCTGTTAGGCAGCCTACCACAACAATAATAACTTACCAGCCCCTCAGTAACCTGGCTGTTGGCAGCTGAGAGTGCCAGGAACCCGGAAGCGCTGTTCAACATGTTCCTGCATGGAGTATCGGAGGAAGTAAAGGACGAGCTTGCAGCCCGGGAAATACCGACAGATCTCGACTCACCCATCGCCTTGACCATTCGGATCGATGGGCGACTATGGGAGTGAAGGAAGGAGAGGAGGTTCAATTTCTCTCGCCCGGCCAAGGCTTCCACCTCACCTCCAAGACATCCCGGAAGTCCCCGACGGCTCCATTGCCGAGAGAACCTGAGTTCCCCCGAGAGTCTACCAATTCACCTCTTCCCGAGTCAATGCAACTAGGCAGAACTAGGCTGACCCCAGGCAAATGGCTATACAGGCTTCACACGAAGAGTTGCCTTTATTGCAGGACTACTGGTCATTTCGTGGCCACCTGTCCACTAAAAGACCAGGCTCACCGCTAGGAGCGAGTACTCTGGTGGGCGATATGGATATCTTTTCCTCTCCCCTTCTTACTCGCACCCCATTTCATGCCATCTTGCTGTGGGGGAACCAGTCGAAACCTCTCCAGGTAATCATCGACTATGGGGCCGATGAGAGCTTTATGGACTACCCTGGTGTCCAAGCTGGGCATCCCCACTCAGCCCCTCTCCATTCCCATGGACGTTAGAGTGCTAGAAGGGCGCTCTATAGGCCGGGTCACCCACAACACTACCTCATCAACCTATGGGTGTCAGGGAACCACAGCAAGAAGATTCAATTCTTGCTTATAAATGTCTCCTCGAGTTCCCGTGTAATTGGGATTCTGTTGGCTCCAGCGACTCAATCTCATTACTGACTGGTCTGCTGGTACCATTCTGCCATGTTCATTGCCTGAAGTCAGCGCAGCCTACCCCGGGACGTCTTCCTGGGGGAAGTTGCCCCGGACCTCTCCGCCATTTCCACGGAGTACCAGGACCTCCGAAAGATATTCAGTAAGGCCCGGGCCACTTCGAATCCACCACACCGACCCTATGACTGCAGGATTGACCTTCTCCCAGGCACCACTCCGCCCCGGGGATGACTGTACTCTCTGTCGGGTCCGGAGACCAAGGCTATGGAGACCTATATTGAGGACTCCCTAGCTGCAGGGTTCATCCATCCTTCTGCCACCAACGCCAGCGCAGGATTCTTCTTTGTGGAGAAGAAGGACCAAACCCTGCGCCTGTGCATCAACTACCGGGGCCTCAATGACATCACGGTGAAGACCCGCTACCAATCATCTCCTCGGCCTTCGAGCCGCTCCAGAGGTCCACCGTGTTCTCCAAGCTGGACCTACGGAACGCCTACCACCTGGTGCGGAGACGGGAAGGGGACAAATGGAAGACTACCTTCAACACTGCCAGCTGTCACTACAAGTATCTGGTCATGCCATTTGGCTAAGGTTTTCCAGGCTAAGGTGAATGATGTTCTCCATGACATGTTGAACCGGTTCATCTTCTTCTACCTTGGCGACATCCTCGTTTTCTCCCACCTTGCCCAAGAACACGTACTTCATGTTCACCAACGTCTCCTGGAAAACATTTTTTTGGTGAAAGCAGAGAAGTGCGAATTCCATCTCTCCACCATCCCCTTCCTGGGTTAAATCATCTCTGCAGGGAATGTACAGATGTATCCCGGAAAATGAGAGCGGTGGTGGATTGGCCCCAGCCAACGTCCAGGTTGCAACTGCAACGTTTCCTGACTGCAACAACTTCTATCAACGCTTTTTCCGGGGTTACAGGACCCTGGCTTCCCCCGTCTGCACTCACCTCTCCCAAGTTTCCGTTCACGTGGTCCCCAGCTGCTGACCAGGCGTTACAGGATCTCAAAGACCGTTTCACCACAGCTCCCATCTTGGTTCATCCTGACCCATCCCGCCAGTTAGGCGTGGAGGGCGATGTTTCGGGTGTTGGAGTGGGGGCTGTCCTGTCCCAGCGTTCTGCCCTGGATTTCAAGTTACATCCCTGTGCCTTCTTCTCCTATCGCCTCAATGCCACGGAGATGAACTACGGTGTTGGGAATCGTGTTGTTCTCGTGGTGAAGATGTCATTGGAGGAGTGGAGGCACTGGCTGGAGGGCTTGGAACATCCATTCATTGTGTGGACCGACCACAAGAACCTGGAATATCTCCGCACCACCAAGCATCTCAACTCCAGGCAAGCTAGGTCGGCCCTGCTTTTCACCCGGTTCAATTTTTCCCTCTCATATGGAACGGGATCCAAGAATGTCAAGCCGGATGCGCTGTCATGCCGCTATAGCCCCGTGGCTACACCCCCGGAACCTGAGACCATCCTTCCCAACTCGTGCTTGGCAACGTCACTCAGCTGGGGAATAGGGAAGCAGGTTCGTGAGGTGCAGCATTCCCAGCCGAACCCCGGCTGTGGCCCTAATAACCGGCTGTTTGTTCCTGATGCTGTCCGCTCCTCGGTTCTGGAGTGGGCCCACTCCTCCCAGCTTGCCTGCCACCCGGGCTCCCGTTGGACCCTGGTCTTTGTGCAACAAAGCTTTTGGTGGCCTATCATGGTTCCTGAGGTCTCCGCGTTCATTGCCGCATGCACCATCTGTGCGCAGAACAAGACTCCCCGGCAAGATCCGGCTGGTCTCCTTCAACCTCTTTGGCATACCCTCGGCCCAGATGTTTGTCTGCCGCTGTCATCGTACATGGAAGAGAGTCCGGTCGGCTCTTCTCAAGACCACCTCCAGGTATCGACGACAAGCCACCGGACCCCAGCTCCCAGGTTTCGTCTTGGGCAGAGGGTATGGCTGTCCACCCGAGATCTGCCCCACTGTCCACACACTCCATATACATCCTATTTTTAATGTGTCTAGGATCAAACCCATGTCTCACAGCCCTTTGTCTCATGTTTCTAAGGGTGCTTTCTGGGTGAATTTTTGGAGTTACCAGTATCACCCATGACTGTGTTTGCTAGTGACAGAGACATAGTTGTTGCAATCATTCATTTTCAGACATATGGCTTTACCAAGTGACATTCTAAGTGAATGTGTTATCATTCAAATGTATTATTTAAGACAATACAATACATATTTCATAAGGCCCTTCATAAAGCCTAGTTTTACCCGAATACAGTGGGCTGAAACTCATATCAACCCTGGCAAAGATAAGGGACTCCAGAAGATTAGTAAGAATGTCTCACCCCATTTTCAAGAATGGCCTTCTTCCCTTTATTCAGATTACAACATCTCACTTTTGTTTATTAGAAAATTAAATTCTCTAAAATATCGCTATTTCTAAAACAAGCCATAGGAATGTGGTTGCAATTTCAGTTTAATCCACCAGAAAAGACAGAACAAATATTACAACAAATATTAAGGTTAAACTCAAATATACAAATTGATAAAAAATATCCAATATTTTTGCCCCAATTCTTTTTAACAGTATAATCTTTGTAATCTTCAATATTGCAGCAAACAAAAATATATGGAAATGTCTGCTATAGTCAAAATTACAACCAACTAATTGCAGCATTACTGCAAAAATGGAAGAGGCAAGTGGAAGGGAGAGAAAGTAAGGAACTTGTCTACCTTCATTAACCTGTCTGGGATAGGGGGCAGTATTTTCACGGCTGGATGAAAAAACGTACCCGATTTAAACTGGTTACTACTCTTGCCCAGAAATGAGAATATGCATATTATTAGTAGATTTGGATAGAAAACACTCTGAAGTTTCTAAAACTGTTTAAATGGTGTCTGTGAGTATGACAAAACTCATATGGTAGGCAAAAACTGAGAAAATTCCAAGCAGGAAGTGGCCTGTCTGAGAATTTGTAGTTTTTCTTGTGATTCTCTATCGAAACTACAGTATCTGTGGGATTAGGTAGCACTTTGTAAGGCTTACATTGGCTCTCTAAAGCCTTCAGAAAGCGGATTGAGGCGTCTTCTGTCTCTGGGCAGAGTATAGTAGCTCAGTTTGTCAGTGGTCTGCCTGGTGACAAAGAGATAGGATATGCGCGTTCACGTGAGCACCTTGTTTTTTCTTTTCATCTTTGAATGAATACACTATTGTCCTGTTGGAATATTATCACTATTTCACGAGAAAAATACCATAAAAATTGATTTTAAACAGCGTTTGACATGCTTCTAAGTACGGTAATGGAACAATTTCTTTGCCTCGAAATGCCTACCCTTTGGATAGTGACCTGAACGCACAAACAAAATGGAGGTATTTGGAGATAACTATGGATTATTTGGAACAAAAACAACATTTCTTGTGGAAGTAGCAGTCCTGGGAGTGCATTCTGACGAAGATCAGCAAAGGTAATACCATTTTTCTAATAGTAATTCTGAGTTTAGTGTGCCCCGAACTTGGCGGGTGTCAAAATAGCTAGCCGTGATGGCTGAGCTATGTACTCAGAATATTGCAAAATGTGCTTTCGCCGAAAAGCTATTTTAAAATCTGACATAGCGGTTGCCTAAAGTTGTTCTGTATCAATAATTCTTAAAATAATTGGAATGTATTTTGTCAACGTTTATGATGAGTAATTTAGTAAATTCACCGGAAGTTTTGGGTGGGAATGCATGTTCTGAACATCACATGCCAATGTAAAAAGCTGTTTTTGGATATAAATATGAACTTGATTGAACAAAACATGCATGTATTGTATAACATAATGTCCTAGGAGTGTCATCTGATGAAGATCATCAAAGGTTAGTGCTTCATTTAGCTGTGTTTTGGGTTTTTGTGACATATATGCTTGCTTGGAAAATGGCTGTGTGATTATTTTTGTCTATGTACTCGCCTAACATAATCTATTGTTTTGCTTTTGCTGTAAAGCCTTTTTGAAATCGGACAATGTGGTTAGATAAAGGAGATTCTTATCTTTAAAATGGTGTAAAATAGTTGTATGTTTGAAAAATTAAAATTATTGCATTTTTGAGGTATTTGTATTTCGCGCAATGCGATCCCATTGGCTGTTGGCTAGGGGTTCCGCTGGCGGAACGGGGTTCCGCTGGCGGAACGCCTAGACGTAAGACCAAAATTGGTTAAAGAAAATTGTGATAAAAAAAATGATACCAGTTTCATTTAAGGACGAAAAGATTGACAGCTGTAATATATATAATATTTTACCAATGTTTTCTAATTTTAATTATTTAATTTGTGGTGCTGACTTGACTGCCGGTTATTGGAGGGAAACGATTTCCTCAACATCAATGCCATAGTAAAACGCTGTTTTTGGATATAAATATGAACTTGATAGAACTAAAAATGCATGCATTGTCTAACATAATGTCCTAGGAGTGTCATCTGATGGAGATTGTAAAAGGTTAGTGCATCATTTTAGCTGGTTTTATGGTTTTGGTGACCCTGTCTTTGAATTGACAAAACATTACACACAACTCTTGTAAATGTACTGTCCTAACATACTCTAAATTTATGCTTTCGCCGTAAAACCTTTTTGAAATCGTAAAACGTGGTTAGATTAAGGAGATGTTTATCTTTCAAAGGGTGTAAAATAGTTGTATGTTTGAAAAATTTGAATTTTGACATTTATTTGGATTCAAATTTGCCGCTCTTGAAATGCACCTGCTGTGGATGGAGTGCACCACGGGGGGAACGCTAGCGTCCCACCTAGCCCATAGAGGTTAACCTCTTGGGGCTATGTGGGACGCTAGCGTGCCACCCGTGGTGCACCCTATCAACAGCAGGTGCATTTCAAGAGTGGCAAATTTGAAACGAAATAAATGTCAAAATTCAAATATTTCAAACATACAACTATTTTACACCCTTTGAAAGATAACCATCTCCTTAATCTAACCACGTTTTAAAATTAAAATTAGAAAACATTGGTAAAATATTATATTGACATTTAAAGAATTATAGATTTACATCTCTTGAACGCAATCGACTTGCCAGATTTAAAAATAACCTTACTGGAAAATCACACTTTGCAATAATCTGAGCACTGCGCCCAGAAAAATACGCTTTGCGATACAGACAAACGGCCATGTTGGAGAGATCTAAAATCGAAAATACTATGTAAATAATCCATTACCTTTGATTCTCTTCATCAGATGTCACTTCCAGGAATCCCAGGTCCATAACGAATGTAGTTTTGTTCAAAAAAGCTAATCATTTATGTCCAAAAAGCTCCGTGTTGTTAGCACATGATCTAAGCCCGCCGGACTTCACTTCATGAACGAGGGGAAAAAATATATTTACGTTCGTTCAAACATGTCAAACGTTGTATAGCATAAATCATTAGTGCCTTTTTTAACCAGAACATGAATAATATTCAAGGTGGACGAATGCATTCTCTTTTAAAACGTATTGGAACGAGGGTACCCAACATGACCTCGCGCGCCAGAGTCTAATCGGCCATCACCGTTCCAAGGCTTTTGTTCGGTCAGATCTCATAGTAGAAGATTCAAAACACTTTGTAAAGGCTGGTGACATCTAGTGGAAGCAATAGGAAGTGCCAAAACATTAATCAGCCCCTGTGTGTTTCAATGGCATAGGCTTAAAGGTAATTCAACACATCAGGTATCCACTTCCTGTCAGAAAATGTCTCAAGGTTTTGCCTGCCAAATGAGTTCTGTTATACTCACAGACACCATTCAAACAGTTTTAGAAACTTTAGGGTGTTTTCTATCCATATATAATAAGTATATGCATATTCTAGTTACTGGGTAGGATTAGTAACCAGATTAAATCGGGTACGTTTTTTTATCCAGCCGTGAAAATACTGCCCCCTAGCCTCAACAATTTAACCTTTGGACGGGCTCCGTCCTATTACCATTAGCATAACAAAATGTAATATATATTTTTTTCAAATATAGGACTATGTTCCTTCCCTGTAGCTCAGTTGGTAGAGCATGGTGTTTGCAACGCCAGGGTTGTGGGTTCGATTCCCACGGGGGTCCAGCACAAAAAAAAGAAGAAATGTATGCATTCACTACTGTAAGTCGCTCTGGATAAGAGCGTCTGCTAAATGACAAAAAAAATGTAAAAAAAAAATGTTATATCGTTTTATAAATACACCTCTCCTGAATCGAACCACGTTGTCCGATTTCAAAAAGGCTTTACCAGCAAAAGCAAAACATTAGATTATGTTAGAGGAGTATATCGTAAAAGTAGCCACATGCATCACAAATAACCAAAAAACAGCTAAATGCAGCACTAACCTTTGACAATCTTCATCAGATGACACTCCTAGGACATCATGTTACACAATACAGGCATTCTTTTGTTCGATAAAGTTCATATTTATATATAAAAATAGCGTTTTACATCGGCGCGTGACGTTGACTAACTATTTTCCCTCAAATGCGTCCGGTGAAACAGCGCTACAATTTCTAAATTACTATTCGAAAACATTTTTAAAATGTAATATTGTCATTCTAAGATTTATAGATTAGTATCTCTTGAAAGCACCTGTAATGCCAGATTTCAAAATAACTTTACTGGGTAATCACACTTTGCGATAAAAGGGGATGCGATACTCAGAAAATAGGCTAGCAATACAGGTCAGCGCCATCTTGGAACAATCGCATATCAAATCTAGTCTTGTATACTATTGTCAATAATCCCTTACCTTTGGTTATCTTCATCAGAAAGCACTTCCAGGAATCCCAGGTCCACAACAAATGTATTTTCGTTCGAAAAAGTTAATCCTTTACGTCCCAATAGCTTGTTCTTGTTAGCGCGTTCTGAAGGCTGCTCCAAAAGTACCGTCGGCCGCGGGACTTCTCTCTCAACAAAATGATTTTTTTAAAATTTTGGTTCGTTCAAACATGTCAAACGTATAACATAAATCTTTAGGGCGTTTTGATCCCCTGCTGATTGGATCCCCTGCTGATTTTGTATGTTTGCCCACTGATAAAGAAAGGATCAGTCTATACTTTTAATGGTAGGTTTATTTGAACAGTGAGAGACAGAATAACAACAAAAATATCCAGAAAAACACATATCAAAAATGTTATAAATTGATTTGCATTTTAATGAGGGAAATAAGTATTTGACCCCCTCTCAATCAGAAAGATTTCTGGCTCCCAGGTGTCTTTTATACAGGTAACGAGCTAAGATTAGGAGCACACTCATAAAGGGAGTGCTCCTAACCGCAGCTTGTTACCTGTAAAAAAGACACCTGTCCACAGAAGCAATCAATCAATCCGATTCCAAACTCTCCACCATGGCCAAGACCAAAGAGCTCTCCAAGGATGTCAGGGACAAGATTGTAGACCTACAGAAGGCTGGAATGGGCTACAAGGCCATCGCCAAGCAGTTTGGTGAGAAGGTGACAACATTTGGTGCGATTATTCGCAAATGGAAGAAACACAAAAGAACTGTCAATATCCCTCGGCCTGGGGCTCCATGCAAGATCTCACCTCGTGGGGTTGCAATGATCATGAGAACAGTGAGGAATCAGTCTAGAACTACACAGGAGGATCTTGTCAATGATCTCAAGGCAGCTGGGACCATAGTCACCAAGAAAACAAATGGTAACACACTACGCCGTGAAGGACTGATATCCTGCAGCGCCCGCAAGGTCCCCCTGCTCAAGAATACATATACATTCCCGTCTGAAGTTTGCCAATGAACATCTGAATGATTCAGAGGACAACTGGTGAAAGTGTTGTGGTCAGATGAGACCAAAATGGAGCTCTTTGGCATCAACTCAACTCGCCGTGTTTGGAGGAGGAGGAATGCTGCCTATGACCCCAAGAACACCATCTCCACTGTCAAACATGGAGGTGGAAACATTATGCTTTGGGGGTGTTTTTCTGCTAAGGGGACAGGACAACTTCACCGCATCAAAGGGACGATGGACGAGGCCATGTACCGTCAAATCTTGGGTGAGAACATTCTTCCCTCAGCCAGGGCATTGAAAATGGGTCGTGGATGGGTATTCCAGCATGACAATGACCGAAAACACACGGCCAAGGCAACAAAGGAGTGGCCCAAGAAGAAGCACATTAAGGTCCTGGAGTGTCCTAGCCAGTCTCCAGACCTTAATCCCATAGAAAATCTATGGAGGGAGCTGAAGGTTCGAGTTGCCAAACGTCAGCCTCGAAACGTTAATGACTTGGAGAAGATCTGCAAAGAGGAGTGGGACAAAATCCCTCCTGAGATGTGTGCAAACCTGGTGGCCAACTACAAGAAAAGTCTGACCTCTGTGATTGCCAACAAGGGTTTTGCCACCAAGTACTAAGTCATGTTTTTCTGAGGGGTCAAATACTTATTTCCGTCATTAAAATGCAAATCATTTTATAACATTTTTGACATGCGTTTTTCTGGATTTTTTTGTTGTTATTCTGTCTCTCACTTCAAATAAACCTACCATTAAAATTATAGACTGATCATTTCTTTGTAAGTGGGCAAACGTACAAAATCAGCAGGAGATCACATACTTTTTTCCCCCACTGTATACAGTACCAGTCAAAAGTTTGGACACTCCAACATTCCAGGGTTTTTCTTTATTTTTCTATTTTCTACATTGTAGAATAATAGTGTAGACATCAAAACTATGAGATAACACATATGGAATCATGTAGTAACTAAAAAAGTGTTTACTACAGGGACTTCAGGTTACAAAAAAAATAAAGTATGGGAACTGTAAAAATATCTGAACACTATGAAGTAGATATGAACACATACGTACTAAATTACATGCTCACTTACACATATGGACTTACACACTTGATCTCGCTCTCTTCTCTCACTTTTCTCTTCTTTCCCTCTCTATTGTCGAGAACTGTTCTATAATTTAATATGTTTCTTGTTTGTCCATCTTTTCTATGTCTTTGTCGACATGTTTATATATGTTTACAACAAGCAATGGGAAGAAATCAGAATAGGGACATTGGGGAATAATAACATATTGTACGGTATACATGTGTACTGTAGTGAAGCCGTCTCTATAGTAATAATGCAAGGTCTCTTTCATGATCATGTGAAACGTTAATTGCGATGGAAATGCTGGGATGTGTTTTTCCATGATGTTAAAGGTAATTATGATTCAACTATGATGGTGATATGATACGGATTACAATTATCATCATGAATTTTAAGGCTGTACGTACTACATGTTACAAACATAGACACTCAACCATGCAAATTGGCGAGGTTATTATTTATTTGGACATAACACATTATAGTCTTATGTCTTATACAGACATCGTACACACTCTCACTAAATCACATCCAATATCACACAGACATAATATCTTGTCTCAATTTTATAACATCTGTGGCATTGGCTCACAGGCAAGGGAATAAAACAAATATTGCTAGAACCTATTTCTTGAATTCTAAATATCAGACATTTGAAAGCTCTAATTTTGACCGTCATAATACCTCTTATGGCAGTAACTTTACAAGCACTAATTATGGTCAATTTCGACTGAGAATAGTATCTAGTTATGGTAAGCGGTGAAATAACTATAGCCAGTTATTATTGTAACGGTATAGCAGATTATAAAAAAGATCAGTCTTTACTTGGTTAAAAGAAAAGGAATATAACATATACTGTTTACAGGAAACTCACTCTACATCCTTAGATGAAGTTGCATGGAAAAGGGAATGGGTGTGGTGAAATAATCTTCTGTCATGGACAAAGGAACTCAAAAACATTTTGATCTGAATGTGCAAATAGTCAGGAATGATTCACAAGGAAGGTGGATCTTTTTGAATTTGAAAGTGGACAAAAAAGAGATTTGGCTCATTAATCTATATGGTCCAAATCAGGATGATCCATACTTCTTCGAAAATATTTATACCAATTTATTGAACTTACAGACAACAAATGATCAAATCATAATGGTGGGAGACTATAACACAGTGTTAAGTACCTCAATGGACCGTAAAGGAAATCACTCTACAAACTATCATCACCGTGCCCTTAAGGAAATCACAAATATTATGGACACATAAAAAATATTGGATATTTGGAGACTAAAAAACACCAACCTAGTGAGATATACATGGAGGAGACTTAATCAAGCTAGTCATCCTGACTACTTACTTGTCTCTTTCTCTCTTGCATCAAAAGTTCAAAAAGTCTTAATAGGAGACAGAATGCGATCGGATCATCATCTAATTGGCATTCACAGAACTCTTATAGAATTTCCACGTTGACGGGGATATTGGACATTTTGTCAAAGTTTACTGGAGGACAACTTAGTTTTAAGTAAGACAAAATAATTCATAACTGAATTTTCCAGTATAATATAGGTTCAGCAAATCCCCTTATTGTTTGGGATAATTTAAATGTACCTTCAGAGGTCATTCAATTCAATATTCATCAATAATAAAAAGCAGTTCCTGGCTAAAGAGACAAGACTAACATGGGAAATACATGAACTAATAATACAGGTAGATAGCAATAAAAATAATACTACATAGATACAAAATGAGTTAGAGGAAAAACCAAAAGAACCTGAGGAACTTATTCAAGAATGATCTAATGTAAATCTATTACAAAAATAAAGCAAACTGCACAAATTTCTTCCTGAATCTCCAACACAAGAACGCTAACAAAAATTATTTGCAGAAACTCGTTACTGAAGACGGAGGCATCTATGATTTTCCACAAGATATTTTAAAAGAGGAAGCTACATATTTTAAGCAGATGGTCTCTTTTCCACCTCATCCTCTCCCACTGAATGAACATGACGGTAAGGAATTCTTTCCAAATAATACAAAAATGAAAATTAACAAATGTATAGAAAGATCAGTGTGAAGGCCAAATTACAAAGGAAGGACTTTTTGAGGCTATTAAATCCTTTCAGTCTGGAAAAACCCCAGGGCTTGATGGCATACTGGTAGGTATATTAAGCCTTTTTTGATATACTCAAAGCTCCATTGTTTTAAGTACTCCTATAGAAATGGAGGTCTGTCAGGTACTCAGCAGGAAGGTCTGTTTACACACTTATTAAAACAAGACCCAGATGGCAAATATAAAGATCCAGTCTATCTAAAAGACTGGAGGCCTCTTACACTTCAATGATGTGATGCAAAACTATGAGTGAAATGCATAGCACTCAGAATTAAAAATGTTTTACCAGGTATTGTTCATCCTGATCAGACAGGTTTTTTACATGGACGATACATTGGAGATAATACACGACAATAATACACGACAACTACTAGAAATAATAATTGTCAAGAGGAGTTTGGTTGTCCGCTGTCACCAACAAGGTTGTCCGCTGTCACAATATCTATTCTTATGGCCATCAAAATGCTAGCTATTAAAGTCAGATCCAAAAACAACATTAGAGGATTATAAATCCAAGGCTTAAAAACAAAGGCGTCCATGTATGCCGATGACTCAAGTTTCATATTAAGTCCGCAAGTTAGATCCCTGCAATGTCTCATTGAAGATCTAGATAACTTTTCTGGACTCTCTGGACTAAAACCTAATGAAGTGTAGAATATTACATATTGGATCTTTAAAAACACAACTTTTACATTACCCTGCAGTTTACCTATACAATGGGCTGACGGTGAAGTAGACATACTTGGTATTCTTATCACAAAATATATAAATGAGCTCTTCACAATGAATTTCAATAGAAAACTTGTAAAAATAGACAAGATCCTGTAACCATGGAGAGGTAAATACCTGTGTATTTATGGAAAAATTGCCCTGATTATCTCCTTAGTCATATCTCAGTTTACTCACTTAAGGTGCTGCGTACTCCTGATGATTCGTTTTTCAAATCATATGAGCAAAAATTATTTCACTTTATCTGGGATACTAAACCAGACTAAATAAAGCGTGCCTATCTATATAATGAATATGAATTAGGTGAGTTGAGATTATTAAATATAAAAGCACAAAACCTCTCTCTAAAAGCATCACTTATTCAACTGTTTTACTTGAACCCTAAATGGTTTCAAGTAGATTACTAAGAAAAGCTCATCCATTGTTTAAAATGGATGAGCTAATTGAAAATTGTACTTTTTCAAAGTATCTCTCTTTTTCAAACAAGCATTGCAGAGCTGGCTACAATTTCAATTTCATCCCCCTGAAAAGATAGAACAAATATTACAACAAATATTAAGGCTCAACTCAAATGTGCTGTTTGATAAAATACCTGTATGTATGGGAAAGATGGTTAAAAATTGTATTTTGTTTTTAAATTATATTGTAAATTGGAATGGTAGAGTTATGTCTTTCATGGAGTTATCTGAATTGTACATGGACAATATATTGGAGATAATACACAACAATAATGCTTAATCCAAGGGTACAACCAAATGATTACAGCATTACCCCAAAAATAGAGGAGGCCGGTGGCAGCGGGGAGGAGGTAGGGAATTGGTCTGTCTGCCCAATATAAAGGATCAAAACTTGCGGAGGAATAAAAATCGCATAAATAGGAAAGTATACCAGTTTCATTTGAGGACCACGATGTTGACAACTCTGTGCAATACAGATTGCAAAATAGTTGGGAAGAGATTTTTGATGTTCCGATTCAATGGTACAGGGTGTATGTTTATATGTAATCCAAGATGGCGATGATCCAAGATGGCGTAGCAATGGGATGTTTTGATTGTCTTGTCCTGTCCCTTGTATATATCGTGTCTTTCTTCATATATTTTTCCATCTCCGGACTGAACATGCAACCCGCATCACCCAATGCGGTATGGATCTGCTATTTTTTATACTTTTGAACCGTAACCCCCTTCAGCAGCTAGCCAGCTAACTAGCGACTAGCTAGTAGTCAGTTAGCCACTGCTAGTTATCCATCACTGTTAACTGGGACATCTGCCAACTTCAGCCCGGTTAACTCCTGCCAGCCTGCACAGTGTGATATCAAGCCAGAGCATATCGGACTGCTTTTCTCCATCATATCTCCGGATTCCTACCGCAAGCTCTGAACCTTTACTCCGGATCATCGCAGTTAGCTAGCTGCTATCCGAGTGGCTACTCCTGGCTAACGTCTCTGTCCCGAAGCAAGCACTAGTTAGCCTGGAGTTAGCCTTGAGCTAGGCCCATCTCCAGGCTAGCCGAAGAAATCCACCAGATAATCCCTGGGCTTCAATACCTCTTTTGCCAATTGGCCTGGACCCTTTGCTGCCGACACGGAGCCCCGCCAATCCATCACGACTGGTCTGCCGACGTAACCGTCCGAGGGGGTTTCAACAGGCTCCCCCGCTGCGACGCCCCCCCGAGGCCCATCTGCTAGCCTGCTGCTAGCCCCGGCCTGCTACCTATCTGAATCTCCGTGCCTCCAGCTCGCCTAGCTACTCACTGGACCCTATGATTACTCGGCTACACATTCCTCTCCCTAATGTCAATATGCCTTGTATATTGCAGTTTAGGTTAGTAATTTTGGTCTTATTTCACTGTATAACCACCAGCCCTGCTCAATATGTCTGAGCTAGCCCTGTTGTTCCACCCCCCACACATGCTATGACCGCACCTGGCTTAAATGGTGCTTCTAGAGACAAAACCTCTCTCATCGTCACTCAATGCCATGGTTTACCTCCACTGTACTCAATTTATACCATACTCTTGTCTGTACATTATGCCTTGAATCTATCCTTCCGTGACCAGAAACCTGGTTTCATGCATGTTAACATTAGCCTCCTCCCCAAGTTTGTTTTATTCACTGCTTTAGCACACTCCGCCAACCCTGATGTCCTAGCCATGTCTGAATCCTGGCTTAGGAAGGTCACCAAAAATCCTGAAATTTCCATCCCTAACTATAACATTTTCCGACAAGATAGAACTGCAGAAGGGGGCGCAGTTGCAATCTACTGCAGAGATAGTTGTGTCATACTATCCAGGTCATGGCCAAACAATTGAAGCTTCTTTTAAAAATCCACCTTTCCAGAAATAATTATCTCACCGTTGCCACTTGTTGTAGCCACCAGCTGTGCCCTGGACACCATATGTGAATTGATTGCCCCTCATCTATCTTCAGAATTCATATTGTTAGGTGACCTAAACTTGGACTTGTTTAACACCCCGGCCATCCTACAATCTAAGCTAGATGCCCTCAATCTCACACAAATTATCAAGGAACCTACCAGGTACAACCCAAAATCTGTAACCATGGGCACCCTCTTAGATTTTATCCTGACCAACTTGCCCTCTAAATACTGTTACGCACACCTCGTGGAGGGTGGAACGCAACACCCTGCTACACTCAACTCCCCGTGGAGTGAAAGAGGTATGTGACTGTAGGTGCGGATAAGGATGACTGAAACAGAATTTTATAGTTAACATGGAATTTATTCCTTCACATGGTAATTTTGGGAAAAGGGGCTGGACGGAAGCAAAGCAAAGAAAGTAAAAGTTAAAGAGCCCCCTCTCCTACCTTTCCTACCTACCCACAACTTACCTAACTAGCACCACCTGGCGCACTAACCAAAATACAGGGGATGGTCTGCCCAGGTCTTATCTAGTGTGCATAGACAGAGTACATACTACGGGTATATGTATATATATGACTCTTGCCTAAGCACTCCCAAGGTGCCTTCCCCTTCCCCCTGGGAACAAAAACAGAATAATTCAAACTTAAAGTGAACAATTTCACTAATCAAAAACACTGTGTCCTATTGACACACACATACCTCAGAAGTAGCAGCTACAAAATACTTAACAAAATCTGTCTCTGCGCAACAACCACCACAGGACATACAATAAGCTCTCTCTGAGCAACAACCAACACAGGACATACCAATAAGCTCTCTTTCTGAGCAAAGGAACACTGGCTTTTATACAGCTGGAGAAGGAGTCTGTAATTGCAGACAGCTGTATCCCCTGACGAAAGGGCGGGGTCAGCTCCATTCTGCAATGGGGCCAACCAATCAGCTGCTTGGGGGAATCCAGGAAGCCACTTCCTGAAATACATACATACACATACATACAAACCCACAACAACACAGAAACTGGGGAACTTAGCAATACACCTCTGCTGTCTTCAGTGATCACTGCCTCATTGCCTGCGTGCGTAATGGGTCCGCGGTCAATCGACCACCCCGTATCACTGTCAAACGCTCCCTAAAACACTTCAGCGAGCAGGCTTTTCTAACCGACCTAGCCCGGGTATCCTGGAAGAATATTGACCTCATCACATCAGTAAAGGATGCCTGGTTGCTCTTCAAAAGCGCTTTCCTCTCCATCTTAAATAAGCATGCCCAATTCAAAAAAATGTAGAACTAAGAACAGATATAGCCCTTAGTTCACCCCAGACTTGACTGCCCTTGACCAGCACAAAAACATCCTATGCCGTTCTGCATTAGCATTGAATAGCCCCCGCGATTTGCAACTCTTCAGGGAAGTCAGGAACCAATATACTCAGTCATTTAGGAAAGCTAAGGCTAGCTTTTTCAAACAGAAATTTGCTTGATGTAGCACTAATTCCAAAACGTTTTGGGACACTGTAAAGTCCATGGAGAATAAGAGCACCTCCTCCCAGCTGCCCACTGCACAGGATAGGAAACACTGTCACCACCGATAAATCTACGATAATCAATCATTTCAATAAGCATTTTTCTACGGCTGGCCATGCTTTTCACCTGGCTACCCCTACCCTGGCCAACACCTCAGCACCCCCTGCAATAACTAGAGTTCAGTGTGTCAAATCGGAGGGCCTGTTGTCCGGACCTCTGGCAGTCTCTATGGGGGTGACTCGGCTCAATTCTCGTGCCGACTCTTTTGTCTGTATATATCAATGATGTTACTCTTGCTGCTGGTGATTCTCTGATCCACCTCTACGCAGGCGACATGACTCTGTATACTTCTGGCCCTTCTTTGGACACTGTGCTAACAAACCTCCAAACGAGCATCAACGCCATACAACACTCCTTCCGTGGCATCCAACTACTTTTAAATGCTAGTAAAACTAAATACATGCTCTTCAACCCAGACCCTCCAGCCCGACTAGCATCACTACTCTGGACAATTCTGACCTAGAATATGTGGACAATTACAAATACCTAGGTGTCTGGTTAGACTGTAAACTCTCCTTCCAGACTCACATTAAGCATCTCCAATCCAAATGTAAATCTGTTATCGGCTTCCTATTTCGCAACAAAGCCTCCTTCACTCATGCCGCCAAACATACCCTCGTAATACTGACTATCCTACCGATCCTTGACTTTGGCGATGTCATTTACAAAATAGTCCCCAACACTCTACTCAGCAAACTGGATGTAGTCTATCACAGTGCGATCCATTTCATCAACAAAGCCCCATATACTACACACCACTGCGACCTCTATGCTCTCGTTGGCTGGCCCTCACTACATATATGTCGCCAAACCCACTGACTCCAGGTCATCTATAAGTCTTTGCTAGGTAAAGCCCCGCCTTATCTCAGCTCACTGGTCACCTTAGCAACACCCACCCGTAACACGTGCTCCAGCAGGTATATTTTACTGGTCATCCCAAAGCCAACACTTCCTTTGGCCACCTTTCCTTCCAGTTCTCTGCTGCCAATGACTGGAACGAATTGCAAAAATCTCTGAAGCTGGAGTCTTATATCTCCCTCTCTAACTTTCAGCATCAGCTGTCAGAGCAGCTTACCGATCACTGTACCTGTACACAGCCAATCTGTAAATAGCACACCCGACTACTTCATCCCCATATTATTACTTACACTCTTGCTCTTTTGCACCCCAGTATCTCTACTTGCACATCATCATCTGCACATATATCACTCCAGTATTAATGCTAAATTGTAATTATTTCGCCTCTTGGCCTATTTATCTCCCTTCTCTTCTACATTTGCACACACTGTACATAGATCTTTCTATTTTTCTTTTCTTTTGTCTTATTGACTGTACGTTTGTTTATGTGTAACTCTGTGTTGTTGTTTTTGTCGCACTGCTATGCTTTATCTTGGCCAGGTTGCAGTTGTAAATGAGAACTTGTTCTCAACTGGCCTACCTGGTAATATAAAGGGGAATTAAATAAAAATAAAAAATTAAATAAATATAAAAAAATTCAAGACTTTGTGCTTTTCAGCTAAAATGATTATATATAATTCATGCCACCAACAAAATGTTTAATATTTGGGGCATAAAATCACAGAAGCTCTGCAGATTTTTATGTGAGGATACAGAATCAATAGACCATTTATTTTGGTATTGCCCTCAGGCAGCCTGTTACTGGTCTTAGGTTCAGGAAAGGCTGAAAATGCATAACATTGATCTAAAATTGACCCTAGAAATAGTACTGATGGGAGATCAGTCAATTACTAATACACTAATACTCTTAGTAAAAGTATTTATCTTCAACTGTTGATTCCATTCAATAGATTGAAATTGTACGTTGAACGTCACAGCATAGTTCAAAGATATACTGTATGTTGCGTAGTAATCAGAAGAGGGTGACCAGCAGTAATAGGTGGGAGGGGCAAGTGGGAGTGGGAGTGGGAGTGGAGTGGGAGTGGAGTTGCTGGGCGGGGATAGAATGATGGTCAAAGATAAAATTATAAAAATAAAGTCAAAATAAAACATAATCAAAAGTATGTTTGAATGACGCTGAGGTAAGGTGTTTTTACAGCCTGAGGCTGATGCCGTGCAGGTGTTTGTACACATGCATATACACACACTCTCATTCAAACGCACACACACACACACACACATGTAAATAGTGCCAGACATGCACTCAAACATATGCAGTTAGTTGGCCTTGCTGTTGTTTTAGTTGTCCTTGATGTCCTTTGTTTTTTTGGATTGTTGTTTTCTTTATTCCTTTGTATTTTTTATTTTTTCTCTTTAGTTCATTTTCTTGGTTGTTGGTGCATTGGGGGGGTTTGGGGTGGGGAATGGGTCTCGGATGGTTGAAGGGCAGGTCTTGGGGAACTGTGGGGGTGGGGACTTGGAGGGTTTGGGTCCCTGTTTTTGGCCTTGTGGGAGATCTGTCGACGTGCCCTTGAGCAGGGCGTTGACCCTGGATGCTTCTGTGTGTCGCTCTGAATGGGAGTCTATTGGATGACTGGTGTGGTATAGTTGTTGAGCGGCTTCACTGCAAGTATATTGTATGTTTTGGTTATTCAATAAAATAAAAAATAAAATAAAAAATAAAAAAATATATATATATATATATATATATATAATATTTTTGTTGTTGTTGAGATTCTTCAAAGTAGCCACCCTTTGCCTTGATGACAGCTTTGCACACTCTTGGCATTCTCACAACCAGCTTCATGAGGTAGTCATCTGGAATGCACTTCATTTCACAGGTGTGCCTTCTTAAAAGTAAATTTGTCAAATTTCTTTCCTTCTTAATGTGTTTCAGCCAATCAGTTGTGTTGTGACAAGGTAGGGGGGTATACAGAAGATAGCTCTATTTGGTAAAAGACCAAACATGTTGGACAAAACCCACTGAGGCGATGATGGCTCCGAAAGCCATTTGAAGTGGGACTATTCCACATTTGAAGTGGGACTTTTCCACCAAAAATAGGAATATTATCTGCCATGACTACAAGGTCCAATAGGAATTCAGGGAACTCATTGAGGAACACTGTATATGGCCCAGGAGGCCTGTAAACAGTAACTATAAAAAGTGATTGAGTAGACTGCATGATTTCATGACTAGAAGCTCAAAAGACGAAAACGCAGTCATTCTTTTGTGTAAATGGAAATGTGCTTTCGTAAATGTTAGCTACACCTCCTCCTTTGTGTAATGTGCGGGGATATGGTCACTAGTGTAACCAGGAGGAGAGGCCTCATTTAACACAGTAAATTTATCAGGCTTAAGCCATGTTTCAGTCAGGCCAATCACATCAAGATTAAGATCAGTGATTAGTTCATTGACTTTAACTGCCTTGGAAGTGAGGGATCTAACATTAAGTAGCCCTATTTTGAGATGTGAGCTATCACAATCTCTTTCAGTAATGACAGGAATGGAGGAGGTCTTTATTCCAGTGAGATTGCTAAGGCGAACACCGCCATGTTTAGTTTTGCCCAACCTAGATCGAGGCACAGACATGGTTTCAATGGGGATAGCTGAGCTGACTAGACTGACTCTGCTAGTGGCAGACTCCACTAAGCTGGCAGGCTGGCTAACAGGGTGCAGACCAGGCAGCAGGCAGGCTGGCTAACAGGGTGCAGACCAGGCAGCAGGCTATCTCATTGTGGAGCTAGAGGCCTGTCTATGTTCATAGAGAAGATGAGAGCACCCCTCCAGCTAGGATAGAGTCCGTCACTCCTCAGCAGGCCAGGCTTGGTCCTGTTTGTGGGTGAGTCCCAGAAAGAAGGCCAATTATCTACAAATTCTATGTATTGGGAGGGGCAGAAAACAGTTTTCAACCAGCGATTGAGTTGTGAGACTCTGCTGTAGAGCTCATCACTCCCCCTAGCTGGGAGGGGGCCAGAGACAATTACTTGATGCCGACACATCTTTCTATCTGATTTACACGCTGAAGCTATGCTGCGCTTGGTGACCTCTGACTGTTTCATTCTAAAATCTTTGGTGCCGAAGTGGATAACAATATCTCTATACTCTACACTCACAAGATTTAGCCTTAGCCAGCACCATCTTCAGATTAGCCTTTACGTCGGTAGCCCTGCCCCCTGGTAAACAGTGTATGATTGCTGGATGATTATTTTTAAGTCTAATACAGAGCCTTACAAAAGTATTCATCCTCCTTGGCGTTTTTCCTATTTAGTTGCATTACAACCTGTAATTTAAATGGATTTGTATTTGTATTTCATGTGATGGACATACACAAAATTGTCCAAATTGGTGAAGTGAAATTAAAAATATGACTTGTTTAAAAAAATTCAAAAAAAATGTAAAACGGGAAAGTGGTGCATGCATATGTATTCACACCCTTTGCTATGAAGCCCCTGGTGCAACTAATTAAGTCACATAATTAGTTAAAATGGTGTAAAATCGTCATATGTTTGAAAAATTTGAAGTTTTTGCATTTTTTTAACCACACTGTCCGATTTCAAAAAGGCTTTACAGCGAAAGCAAAACATTAGATTATGTCAGCAGAGTACCCAGCCAGAAATAATCAGACACCCATTTTTCAAGCTAGCATATAATGTCACAAAAAACAAAACCACAGCTAAATGCAGCACTAACCTTTGATGATCTTCATCAGATGACAACCCTAGGACATTATGTTATACAATGCATGCATGTTTTGTTCAATCAAGTTCATATTTATATCAAAAAACAGCTTTTTTACATTAGCATGTGACGTTCAGAACTAGCATACCCCCCGCAAACATCCGGTGAATTTACTAAATTACTCACGATAAACGTTCACAAAAAACATAACAATTATTTTAAGAATGATAGATTCAGAACTCCTCTATGCACTCGATATGTCCGATTTTAAAATAGCTTTTCGGTGAAAGCACATTTTGCAATATTCTCAGTAGATAGCCGAGCCATCACGGCTAGCCATTTAGACACCGACCAAGTTTAGCCCTGACCAAACTCCGATTTACTATTACAAAAGTTTCATTACCTTTGTTGTCTTCGTCAGAATGCACTCCCAGGACTGCTACTTCAATAACAAATGTTGATTTGGTCCAAAATAATCCATCGTTATATCCAAATTGCGGCGTTTTGTTCGTGCGTTCAAGACACTATCCGAAGTGTAAATAAGGGTCACGATCATGGCGCAATTTGTGACAAAAGATTTCTAAATATTCCATTACCGTACTTCGAAGCATGTCAACCGCTGTTTAAAATCAATTTTTATGCCATTTTTCTCGTAAAAAAGCAATAATATTCCGACCGGGAATCTGCGTTTAGGTAAACAGACGAAAGAAAACAAAGCATTCTGTCGACGCGGGCACGAGCCTGAGTCTCACAGTACTGTAACCAGCCACTACTCAAACGCGCTAATGTTTTTCAGCCAGAGCCTGCAAAGCCACGATTCAGCTTTTTGCCGCCTTCTGAGAGCCCATGGGAGCCGTAGGAAGTGTCACGTAACAGCAGAGATCCTCTGTAATGGATAGAGATAATCAAGAAGGGCAAGAAATTGTCAGACAGGGCACTTCCTGCATGGAATCTTCTCAGGTTTTGGCCTGCCAAATGAGTTCTGTTATACTCACAGACACCATTCAAACAGTTTTGGAAACTTTGGAGTGTTTTCTATGCAAAGCTAATAATTATATGCATATTCTAGTTTCTGGGCAGGAGTAATAATCAGATTAAATCGGTACGTTTTTTATCCGGCTGTGAAAATACTGCCCCCTAGCCATAACAGGTTAAATACCTCTTGACGGTCGCCTAGGATAGGGGGCGCTACAGTGATTTTTGAAAAAAATTCATGCCCATTTTAAACGGCCTCCTACTCAAACTCAGAAGCTAGGATATGCATATAATTAATACTTGTGGATAGAAAACACCCTAACGTTTCTAAAACTGTTTGAATGGTGTCTGTGAGTATAACAGAACTCATATGGCAGTCAAAACCCCGAGACCGATCGTTACAGGATGTGGAATTCTGAATTGCAGACTCAACTTCACCACTTTGCCTGTAATTCACACAGTGAGCAATGGTTCATTGAGCACTTCCTATTGCTTCCACTAGATGTCCCCAGTCTTTACAAAGTGATTTGAGCCTTCTACTGTGAAAACTGAATGAATGAGACGCTGTGGAAATTGGTCACATGAGGAGGGCCATCACCATTATGACGCCGGCGCCCCTGGCTACCCTCCCCTTTCGAAACATTTTGAAAGACAATGCAATCCTCCCCCTTGAATCTTATTGGAGCTCTGGTTGAAAAAGGCCCTAAAGATTTATGTTATACAACGTTTGACATGTTTGAACGAACCTAAATAAAAAAAAATGCATTTTTTCGAAAGAGGTGTCCCGCGCACGACGGAAGTTTTGAAGCAGCCTTCAGAACGCGCTAACAAGAAGACATAAAGGATAAATTTTTTCGAACGAAAATACATTTGTTGTGGACCTGGGATGCCTGGAAGTGCTTTCTGATGAAGACAACCAAAGGTAAGGGATCATTGACAATAGTATACAAGAGTAGATTTGATATGCGATTGTTCCAAGATGGCGCTGACCTGTATTGCTAGCCTATTTTCTGAGTATCGCATCCCCTTTTATCGCAAAGTGTGATTACCCAGTAAAGTTCTTTTGAAATCTGGCATTACAGGTGCTTTCAAGAGATATTCATCTATAAATCTTAGAATGACAATATTACATTTTAAAAATGTTTTCGAATAGTAATTTTGTAAATTGTAGCGCTGTTTCACCGGATGCATTTGAGGGAAAATAGTTAGTCATCGTTACCCGCCGATGTAAAATGCTGTTTTTATATATAAATATGAACCTTATCAAACAAAAGAATGCATGTATTGTGTAACATGATGTCCTAGGAGTGTCATCTGATGAAGTTTGTAAAATTTTAGTGCTGCATTTAGCTGTTTTTTGGTTATTTGTGATGCATGTGGTTGGTCGGAAAATGGCTATGTGGCTACTTTTACGATATACTCCTCTAACATTATCTAATGTTTTGCTTTTGCTGTAAAGCCTTATTGAAATCGGACAACGTGGTTCGATTCAGGAGAGGTGTATCTATAAAATATATATATAACATAGTCCTATATTTGAAAAAAAATATATACAATTTCGTTATGCTAACGGTGATAGGATTTTTTCGCTGGATGTCCGTCCCGCATACGGGACGAGCCCGTCAAGAAGTTAACCTGTTAGGGCTAGGGGGCAGTATTGACACGGCTGGATAAAAAAAACATACCCGATTTAATCTGGTTACCACTCCTACCCAGTAACTAGAATATGCATATACTTATTACATATGGATAGAAAACACCCTACATTTTCTAAAACTGTTTGAATGGTGTCTGTGAGTATAACAGAACTCATTTGGCAGGCAAAACCCTGAGACATTTTCTGACAGGAAGTGGATACCTGATGTGTTGTATTACCTTTAAACCTATCCCATTGAAAAACACAGGGGCTGAGGAATATTTTGGCACTTCCTATTGCTTCCACTAGATGTCACCAGCCTTTACAAAGTGTTTTGAGTCTTCTGGAGGGAGATCTGACCGAACAAGAGCCATGGAACGATGATGTCCCATTAGACACCTGGCGCGCGAGTTCATGTTGGGTACCCTCGTTCCAATACGTTATAAAAGAGTATGCATTCGTCCACCTTGAATATTATTCATGTTCTGGTTAAAAAAGGCCCTAATGATTTATGCTATACAACGTTTGACATGTTTGAACGAACGTAAATATATTTTTTCCCCTCGTTCATGACGAGAAGTCCGGCTGGCTTAGATCATGTGCTAACAAGACGGAGATTTTTGGACATAAATGATGAGCTTTTTTGAACAAAACTACATTCGTTATGGACCTGTGATACCTGGAAGTGACATCTGATGAAGAGAATCAAAGGTAATGGATTATTTACATAGTATTTTCGATTTTAGATCTCCCCAACATGACGTCTAGTCTGTATCGCAACGCGTATTTTTCTGGGCGCAGTGCTCAGATTATTGCAAAGTGTGATTTCCCAGTAAGGTTATTTTTAAATCTGGCAAGTTGATTGCGTTCAAGAGATGTAAATCTATAATTCTTTAAATGACAATATAATATTTTACCAATGTTTTCTAATTTTAATTATTTAATTTGTGACGCTGACTTGACTGCCGGTTATTGGAGGGAAACGATTTCCTCAACATCAATGCCATAGTAAAACGCTGTTTTTGGATATAAATATGAACTTGATAGAACTAAAAATGCATGCATTGTCTAACATAATGTCCTAGCAGTGTCATCTGATGGAGATTGTAAAAGGTTAGTACATCATTTTAGCTGGTTTTATGGTTTTGGTGACCCTGTCTTTGACTTGACAAAACATTACACACAACTCTTGTAAATGTACTGTCCTAACATACTCTAAATTTATGCTTTCGCCGTAAAACCTTTTTGAAATCGTAAAACGTGGTTAGATTAAGGAGATGTTTATCTTTCAAATGGTGTAAAATAGTTGTATTTTTGAAAAATTTGAATTTTGACATTTATTTGGATTCAAATTTGCCGCTCTTGAAATGCACCTGCTGTTGATGGAGTGCACCACGGGTGGCACGCTAGCGTCCCACCTAGCCCATAGAGGTTAACACAGGCTATTCAAGTCCTTCAGTAGATTCAGAGAGGGGAAGGGAGAAAGGTATTTATGGGGGGGGGGGTCATAAACCTTACCCACAGGCCAACGTCATGACACCCCCATCTATCTTCTGAGCTCGTGCTACTAGGTGACCTAAACTGGGACATGCTTAAAATAATGTCTGTGAGTATAACAGAACTGATATGGCAGGCAAAAATCTGAGAAAAACCATCCAGGAAGTACTATTATTTTGAAAGGCTGTTTTTCCATTGAAAGCCTATCCACCATACAAAGACTTAGGACCCAGTTCACAATCTCTATGGCTTCTTCTACATGTGGCCAGTCGTTAGGCATTGAGACACAGAACTTTCAATGAGTGGACAGTGGAAATTTCCAGACATGAAGCCAGCGTGGAATCGGGAGCGCACCTTTCTTGTTTCTCCTTTTCTATTGATGAAGCTTTTGTCCGGTTTAAATATTATTGATTATTTATGACAAAAACAACCTGAGGATTGATTTTAACATCGTTTGACATGTTTCTACGAACTTTTATTGTACTTTTTTTACTTTTCATCTTGATGTTGAGGGCGCACTTTGTGCCTTTGGACATAAAGAGGGACATTATCGAACAAAACAAACATTTATTGTGTAACATGGAGTCCTGGGAGTGCCACCAGATGAAGATCATCAAAGGTAAGTGATTAATTTAATCGCTATTTCTGACTTTTGTGAGTCGTCTCCTTGGCTGGAAAATCTCTGTATGGTGTTTTGTGGATAGGCGCTGTCCTAACATAATTGCATGGTGTGCTTTCGCCGTAAAGCCTTTTTGAAATCTGACACAGCGGCTGGATTAACAAGACATTTATCTTTAATCCTATGTATAACACTTGTATCTTTCATCAATGTTTATGATGAGTATTTCTGTAATTTGATTTGGCTCTGCAATTTCACCAGATGTTATTTGAGACAATGCTTTACTGAACATAACACGCCAATTTAAACTAAGTTTTTTTACATAAAAAGGGACTTTATTGAACAAAACAAACATTTATTGTGTAACATGGAGTCCTGGGGGTGCCACCAGATGAAGATCATCAAAGGTTAGTGATTCATTTAATCGCTATTTCTGACTTTTGTGAGTCCTCTCCTTGGCTGGAAAATGTCTGTATGGTTTCTTGTGGCTAGGCGCTGTCCTAACATAATCGCATGGTGTTCTTTCGCCATAAAGCCTTTTTGAAATCGGACACTGTGGTTGAATTAACAAGATGTTTCTCTTTAAAATGGTGTATAATACATGTATGCTTGAGGAATTTTAATTATGGGATTTCTGTTGTTTGAGTTTGGCGCCCTGCAATTTCACTGGCTGTTGTCGAGGTGGGAAGCTCTCTGATACCAGAGAGGTTAAGTTACTTACAATACATTGTGTCTGCCATTGCCCCTGGGATAATGTACATTTGATGCAGCTTTATGACGACTCATTGTGACAATGGTAGAGATTTACTGAGCTGGTCTTCAGTCATTGATAAGTCATTGTCTTAACGCAGCCTTGAAATGTGTGGAGTCCAGGAGCCAAGATGATTTGTATGGACTCCGTCATTCCTGTAGAGTATCTTCTGTTTCCAGAAGGTGTCAAAGTTATCTATAAAAGTAATTCCAACAGAGCTACAGTAATCTTTTAGTCAGAATTTTTTAGTGTAATGCCAGGAGCCTGCTGAATCGTTCACACCCGTGGCCCAAACGATGGTACTGGACCTGAAATGACTCGCTGCTTTTTGGAATCTTTTACTGCTTGAATCAGTTGTTTAAAATCCATTTTCAGAAGTTCAGAGCTAGCCCTCCTGATGTTGTTTGTCCCCACATGGACTACAACATCGTCAGCTCCCGGCATCTGTCGTAGAATGATTGGGATGGTTGGGATGTCCTGTACTCATGCTCCTGGGTAGCACAGAGTTTTTGCTCTGGGAACCGAGATGTTTTTCACCATAGAGCTGCCGATGATGACAGCTGGTGAAACAGCCGGGAGGTCCGGCCGTTCTTTCGCCTTGAGTGGTTTAGAAGACCCCTCGAGGACCGAAGGGCGGTGGGGCCCAACGGCTGTAGTATCCATCGTGGATGACGAACGGGCCGGTCTCTCAGGCAGCCTCATAGTCTGATGAGGCTGGGAGGTAGAAGCCACTGGAGAGGGAGACAGAACAGAGGACGAAGACAACGGAACCTCTGGGTCCAGGGCAGCAAAGCAGTTTGGCTGCAGCCTTCCCTCCCTCTCTTCCTCCCTTGCCCAATCCCAGTGCTGGCTCAGGGATGGATGCACTCTAAAGGTTTCTTCCTTCCAGGTAGTTTTCCTTGGTTATGCTGGCTCTCAAAGTCTATCTCCACAGAATCGCTTCCTACCAAACTTCAACAGATGCGCTGAATTTACCACCACTTCCAAATACTTCGATCCTGACCATTATCCCTGCATCTCCGACATCATCATCCAATTTCAAGGCTCCCTTATCTTCACCCTCAAAAGAAGCAGGACCGATCAGCAGGGCAAACCACCCCATCTTCCTGTTCCGCCTCCCATTCTTCATCATTCCTTATGAACCTCTAACTAACTCATCAACCTCCAGTTATCAAAAAATGCAGCCCCTCACGCCCTTTATCACAGAAACCGCTTCTCGTCAAGGGCTCACTGACCACAAAGTTCAACTCCTAAGCCGCTGGTTCTCCCAGGCTTACCACAGCTACATCCGATCCAAACCACAAGATCTCCTCTAAGCCCACACTACCCTCTGTTTTTTAATTATCATCCAGGAGTCCTGACTTTTTGGGGTATGCACTGCACAAGCCAGCTGCTAATCTCACCACTTCTCCACAACTACTCCTCCATGACCTGAATCACTACACAACTCCAACATCAAGTGCAGCCTGCTCCTCAAGCACTTCAGCCAACCATGCCCCTCCAGCAAGAGCACCCACTCTTCATCGTCCTACGGACAACCACGCCCCTCCAGCAAGAGCACCCGATCTTAATGATATATATAATATATACCCATTGTTTCTTGAAGAAATGCCTCTTGAGTTTAGTTCAATTGTCATACCTCATCAGAACCCCAAATACAACTCCAATGTTTGTAAACAATGTAAATGTAAACAAACACTTTATAGCCTCAAAACATGGTTAAAACTATCATTTGTACTTCATGGATGGTCAGTCCTTGCATTCCGATCTCTGTCTATGAATATGAGAGTGGTTACAGGGTGGAGGCTTTGTTATTGTTTTAATTAAGGATTCTAGCTTTATAACTACTTAATTGAAGGTGTGGTCAGTACCTTGTGAAGTTAACAATGGGCAGTTTGCTGTGGCTATGAAAGGGACACATCTGCAGGCTTCCATACATTTCAAGAACCTTTTAGAATTCTGAAGAATCATAGATGCCCCGGAACTTTAGTATCATTTCAGCCAGTAGTTTTGAAAGTGGAGCTCACATGTGTACTATGTCATCCATTTCAAATGATATGTTACGTCCTGTAATTTGTTTAGCAATTTGTACAATACGTTGCAAATTTGTTGCCCTTAAGACCCCGGACTGCATCTTTAACTCAAAAGTGATTTATCAGGCAGGAGTTCTCCCAGGAACATTAAGAGCTAAGGAAGAACCATTTAAGAACATGCAAGGTACCAATGGCAAGTCACCAATGATTACTGTATGTTTCTCTTTTCATGTTAAGAAAAACATAATTGTGTCAGAGAACGCCCTTACAGTGGGGGAAAAAAGTATTTGATCCCCTGCTGATTTTGTACGTTTGCCCACTTACAAAGAAATGATCAGTCTATAATTTTAATGATAGGTTTATATGAACAGTGAGAGACAGAATAACAACAAAAAAATCCAGAAAAACGCATGTCAAAAATGTTATAAAATGATTTCCATTTTAATGAGGGAAATTAGTATTTGACCCCTCTGCAAAACATAACTTAGTACTTGGTGGCAAAACCCTTGTTGGCAATCACAGAGGTCAGACGTTTCTTGTAGTTGGCCACCAGGTTTGCACACATCTCAGGAGGGATTTTGTCCCACTCCTCTTTGCAGATCTTCTCCAAGTCATTAAGGTTTCGAGGCTGACGTTTGGCAACTCGAACCTTCAGTTCCCTCCACAGATTTTCTATGGGATTAAGGTCTGGTGACTGGCTAGGCCACTCCAGGACCTTAATGTGCTTCTTCTTGAGCCACTCCTTTGTTGCCTTGGCTGTGGGTTTTGGGTCATTGTCATGCTGGAATACCCATCCACGACCCATTTTCAATGCCCTGGCTGAGGGAAGGAGGTTCTCACCCAGGATTTGACAGTACATGGCCCCGTCAAATGATGCGGTGAAGTTGTCCTGTCCCCTTAGCAGAAAAATACCCCCAAAGCATAATGTTTCCACCTCCATGTTTGACGGTGGAGACGGTGTGCTTGGGGTCATAGGCAGCATTCCTCCTCCTCCAAACACGACGAGTTGAGTTGATGCCAAAAAGCTCCATTTTGGTCTCATCTGACCACAACACTTTCACCAGTTGTCCTCTGAATCATTCAGATTTTCATTGGCAAACTTCAGACAGGAATGTATATGTATTATTGAGCAGGGGGACCTTGCGGGCGCTGCAGGATTTCAGTCCTTCACGGCGTAGTGTGTTACCAATTGTTTTCTTGGTGACAATGGTCCCAGCTCCCTTGAGATCATTAACAAGATCCTCCCGTGTAGTTCTGGGCTGATTCCTCACCGTTCTCATGATCATTGCAACCCCACGAGGTGAGATCTTGCATGTAGCCCCAGGCCGAGGGATATTGACAGTTCTTTTGTGTTTCTTCCATTTGCGAATAATCGCACCAAATGTTGTCACCTTCTCACCAAACTGCTTGGCGATGGTCTTGTAGCCCATTCCAGCCTTGTGTAGGTCTACAATCTTGTCCCTGACATCCTTGGAGAGCTCTTTGGTCTTGGCCATGGTGGAGAGTTTGGAATCTGATTGATTGATTGCTTCTGTGGACATGTGTCTTATTTACAGGTAACAAGCTGTGGTTAGGAGCTCTCCCTTTACGAGTGTGCTCCTAATCTCAACTCATTACCTGTATTAAAGACACCTGGGAGCCAGAAATCTTTCTGATTGAGAGGGGGTCAAATACTTATTTCCCTCATTAAAATGCAAATCAATTTATAACATTTTTGACATGCGTTTTTCTGGATATTTTTGTTGTTATTCTGTCTCTCACTGTTCAAATAAACCTAGCATTAAAATTATAGATCCTTTCTTTAACAGTGGGCAAACTTACAAAATCAGCAGGGGATCAAATACTTTTTTCCCCCACTGTACAATAAATCCAGACCTTATACATTTTAGAAATGTCAGGGTTTTGAGATTGCTCTACACTCTAAATTATTGACCAAGGTGTTTTCCTTCCTATTGATTTTGCACTCAAAGCATCAAAGTACCTTTATAGTTCAGTAAGATCACCATTGAAAAGAATAATCTTACAATGTTTATTTAAAACATTATTTTCCAGCAGTCATTTACGACTACTTCAAGAGAAGAATAACAAGCTTAGTTATTGGTAGAGGAGTTATATACTTTCACAATATTACAACCGTTGTGACTTTGCTCGCTTGCAGTCCCTTGGCAGTCAGAGAAACATTTGAATGTTTTTCAAAAACTGTCGCATTGGGCCATGCGGATGCACCCGCCTTTTTGCATTGGCGCCGACAAAAAAATAATAATCTAAATTTCCATGGTTACTGTGGGAAATAAAAATGCATTAACACTTCCTCTGTAAAGGAAGAATGGCTGCACAGAGCAGTGACAGCAGGCAATAGTGTGGGTTCTCTTCCTGATGCCTGACAGAAAGGTACTGCATAACGTCAATGAAAAAATCCCCCGTCCCACCACCACCCCGCTCCTTTCCTCCACTCCACTCCAAACAAAACAATGGAATGCACTCAGGTACAGTAAAATTTCTCCGCCTTACTAGCAATGCTTCTCTCTAGTTGTCTTTTTTTTACGATCTCCCAGTACCACCCAACCACCCAATGTTCTATATATGAATGTTGTACTCTGTGTACCTGCTCTGTTAATTTCAGATGGACGTTTGTGAAATGGAATGGTATGGAATGAAATGGAAAACTCTGTCTGCATTATTTCCTCTTCTCTCACTCAGTGCAGATGAATGATACATTGTACAGGATATGAAATATTTTAAAATGGGTGTCTGATTATTTCTGGCTGGGTACTCTGCTGACATAATCTAATGTTTTGCTTTCGTTGTAAAGCCTTTTTGAAATCGGATGGTGTGGTTAGATTAACGAGAGTCTTGTCTTTAAAATGCTGTAAAATAGTCATATGTTTGAGAAATTGAAGTAATAGCATTTCTAAGGTATTTGAAAATCGCGCCACGGGATTCAACTGGCTGTTGCGTAGGTGGGACGAATTCGTCCCGCCTAGCCCAGAGAGGTTAACCTCTTACATCTAGACGTTCCGCTAGCGGAACACCTGCTCCAATATCCAATGATGGGCGTGGCGCGAAATACAAACTCCTCTAAAATCCGAAAACTTCAATTTTTCAAACATATGACTATTTCACAGCATTTTAAAGACAAGACTCTCCTTTATCTAACCACACTGTCCGATTTCAAAAAGGCTTTACAGCGAAAGCAAAACATTAGATTATGTCAGCAGAGTACCAAGCCAGAAATAATCAGACACCCATTTTTCAAGCTAGCATATAATGTCACAAAAAACAAAACCACAGCTAAATTCAGCACTAACCTTTGATGATCTTCATCAGATGACAACCCTAGGACATTATGTTATACAATGCATGCATGTTTTGTTCAATCAAGTTCATATTTATATCAAAAACCAGCTTTTTACATTAGCATGTGACGTTCAGAACTAGCATACCCCCCGCAAACATCCGGTGAATTTACTAAATTACTCACGATAAACGTTCACAAAAAACATAACAATTATTTTAAGAATTATAGATACAGAACTCCTCTATGCACTCGATATGTCCGATTTTAAAATAGCTTTTCGGTGAAAGCACATTTTGCAATATTCTCAGTAGATAGCCCAGCCATCACGGCTAGCCATTTAGACACCGACCAAGTTTAGCCCTGATCAAACTCCGATTTACTATTACAAAAGTTTCATTACCTTTGTTGTCTTCATCAGAATGCACTCCCAGGACTGCTACTTCAATAACAAATGTTGGTTTAGTCCAAAATAATCCATCGTTATATCCGAATAGCGGCGTTTTGTTCGTGCGTTCCAGACACTATCCGAAATGGTAAAGAAGGGTCGCGCGCATGGCGCAATTCGTGACAAAAAAATTCTAAATATTCCATTACCGTACTTCGAAGCATGTCAACCGCTGTTTAAAATCAAATTTTATGCCATTTTTCTCGTAGAAAAGCGATAATATTCCGACCGGGAATCTCCTTTTCGGCAAACAGAGGAAAAAATCACAAAGACGGGGGCGACCAGGTCACGCGCCTAAGCCCAGAGTCCCTTGATCGGCCACTTGAGAAAGGCGATAATGTGTTTCAGCCTGGGGCTGGGATGACGACATTCAGGTTTTTCCCGGGCTCTGAGCGCCTATGGACGACGTAGGAAGTGTCACGTTAGAGCAGAGATCCTTTGTAAAAGATAGAGATGGCAAAGAAGTTCCAGAAATGGTCAGACAGGCCACTTCCTGTAAAGGAATCTCTCAGGTTTTGACCTGCCATTTGAGTTCTGTTATACTCACAGACACCATTCAAACAGTTTTAGAAACTTTAGGGTGTTTTCTATCCATATATAATAAGTATATGCATATTCTAGTTACTGGGTAGGATTAGTAACCAGATTAAATCGGGTATGTTTTTTATCCAGCCGTGAAAATACTGCCCCCTAGCCATAAGAGGTTAAATAAGCACGCCCAGGTTAACACCCGCCAGCTAAACCCGGAAGCCAGTCGCACCGTTCAAGTGACAAGCAAAATCATCCTGCGGGCGCCCAGCCCGCCACAAGGAGTCGCTAGAATGCGATGAGCCAAGTAAAGCCCCCCGGTCAA
This sequence comes from Salmo salar, assembly GCF_965601325.2. Lineage (NCBI taxonomy): Eukaryota > Metazoa > Chordata > Actinopteri > Salmoniformes > Salmonidae > Salmo > Salmo salar. Next base: position 6,858,025 of record NC_138300.1, on the reverse strand, counting down.
ACCTTCCCCTTACCCGGACGATGCTGTGCCAATTGTGCACCGCCCTATGGGACTCCCGGTCACCGCCGGTTGTGACATAGCCTGGGAACGAACCCGGGTCTGTATTGACGCCTCAAGCACGGCGATGCAGTGCCATAGACCGCTGCGCCACTCGGGAGGCGCCATTTATGTACCTTTTAATTGTAAGTGGGAACAGCAGCTGTGTAACTGAAAACGTCTCAACTGGAGAAGTGTGGTCTGGTTCCATATGGATACTTCCTCTCTTCTTATGGCTACTACAAAGACTCAAGTAACACATAATAATGAAGTGCAATTGTGGCAGGGAAAATGAAAAGCCTAGAAAATGTCTCTCAAACAGTTCAGGGCTGCCATACTGCTGTTTTGTGAGGAAATGTATTTAACACTTCAGCAAAGTATAGTTTAATGACACATCGGTGGCTCGTGACCCCAGTAAGTATAAGTGATAGGTAAGTAATGCAATCTTGTAATTACACAGTCATAACTGTCATTGTACCGTACACTTCTGTAGAGCCTCGTTTTGAACAAAGTTGTTTGTACTGGAAACTAAATCTAAAGGAATATAATAATATTGCTATTATAATAATAATGTAATAATATTAACAAGTTAATTATAATGTGATTACAATCAACTGTCTTTTTACTGTGCAATTCTAAAGGGCCATGTTTTTAACAAAGTTAAAGTGGAGACTAAGGGCTCTATTCAATCTGTATCGCTGAAATGTTACAGACTGCGCTATCGAAATTTAAAGGTAATTTTCAGTTGAGCCGACATATACAGCATTTACTATGAATGCAGTCTCTGCTAACGTGGGAATATTGGCTTTAAATGTTAAACACTCTGTAATGCTGAACTTCCACTCTAATAATTGCGTAGAGCCCTGAAACTAAATAAATGGGCACATTTATATGCAACAGTGATAAGACTGCTAAGCCCCATTCTAGCAGGCCTGTCTGCCCTATTGGTCTGGAGGTCAGCAGACAAAGACCTTTCCTTCCCCCTCTCAAAGGAAAAGAAGGACTTCACCAGCTAACAGTCTTCATGTTGACAAGTCGGGGACTCCTTAGACAAGCAGTGTGCTGACAGAATGACGTTTTGGGTTTGGCTAAGAGATTTCCCTCTGACTCCCAACTCAGTCTGAGAGCTCTCCGACTACCCAGGAGCCATATCCCAGTATGCAAAAAATATCCTCCAGTTTGCTATTTTCACTTTCCCTATGACAAAGGCTATGAATTTCTATCGCCATCTCTGGCAGGTAGCCCGCATTCAGAGGATCGCTATAAGCCCTCGGCAGGCCGCTTTTGCATCTCTGGTGGGTTGCCTCAACTCAGAGAACCGCTATAAGCCATTTGAACATTTGAAAGACTATAGCAAGGAATTTCTCTAGTCTCAAATTCGGCCTGCCACCATCCAGCTAACCATGGCCAGCCAGAGCCTGCAATCTGTTTTTGTTGTTATAAATACCTTACATTTGTTGTGATTTAAATGTTGATTAGATTCATTTGCCAATTTAAAAACACAATACAAGCAATGAAATGTCACCGGTAGACACTATTTGGGGTGTTTTTCCAGTCTCCCTACATAATGCTGAGTTATGAGAGGGTGTTTCAGACATATTTATGAACTGTAGCTGTATTTTAGAATTTTCAAGCCAGGAGACTTCAACAAATGATTGCATTGGTTAATTGAGCCTGCTGTCTGATCATGTTTTGTAGCAATTATTGTGGCCTTTGTGTTTCAACGATTGCTTGAGCACGCTTGCAGCGAGTAGATATGGTTGTCCTCTTCAGTTGAGCCATTGGACATGTCTCAAGGATGTTCCTATCTGCCAGGACTATGCAGGATATCTAGGTTGACTCATTTTCCCTGGCTTTGCAAAGACTCCAACCTGACGGGAGCCATACTTTCTTGTTTCCACCCTCAAAGGCTTTTCAAAACAGAGGTGGTACTAGTTTAGAAGTTGACAGGATCTACGTTACCATACATTATCTATCCGAGATTGCTAAATAATTAGTTACAATGGCTGCTTCTGATAATTCCTCTTTCCAAGAAAAGCTGGACGACAAATACAGCCCTATTCACTTGAGCCGGTATACACTGAAGAGGAGTTGAGACAGCGAGAAAAATATTTGTGAGACCAGCAAGCAGAGTTGGCAGCATAGACCAGCTGGACCAGGACTCAGGAGTGTAAATTACAAATGAGTAAGTTGTTTTAGCTAGCTGTTTTAGTCAGTAGCTATCTAGCGATGTAAGCGCTTTTAAACGAGGCAGTACAATTTGGTGATTGATTGGGCCATAACAGCCAAGTTTAGCTAGCTAGCTGTTTTTGATATACCCAAAATATACTGTAATCTAACAGTATAGCTAACTAGCCTCAGTGTCTCTCATTAGGAGCACAATTTGAGAAATGTTTTGATGATGATGGTGGAAAGTAAAGGAATGACTTTGGATTTATGACAGTAACTATACCTGTATGTTGTAGCTAACTAGCTAGCTAACATGTGTCTGTGAGATGTCTCATATTCTACAACATGCTGGTACAGTAAGAATACAGACACTACACAACGTTTCCCATGGCACCTGAGGATATGGCGCCAGAGGAGATGGCTGCCGTTTTACAGGCTCCTAAACAATTGTGCTATTGTGTTAGTTTTTTTGCGTTATTTGTAGCTTACTTTGGACATAATGATTCTGTCACTATCTCTTATGACAGAAAATTGCTTCTGGATATCAGGACAGACATTACTCACCTTGTACTGGACAAAGATTTTTTTCTTTAACGAGAGTCTTATCTTTAAAATAGTGTAAAATAGTCATATTTTTGAAAAATTGAAGTATTATCATATCTAAGGTATTTGAATAACGCGCCACAGGATTCAACTGGCTGTTGAGTAGGTGGGACGCAAGCGTCCCACCTAGCCCATAGAGGTTAACGAGTCGGACACAAAAGATTTACTTCAGACACCCGACAAGGTCCAAATCCCCATCATTCGCATGAAGAAGAGACGAAGATATCGGGAACTTAGGTCAGGGTGCCTTGTAAGGATCCGACGGCGAGTTTGTAATCCGCTTCTACCAGCAGTCCTATTAGCCAACATGCAATCATTGGATAATAAAATGGATGAGCTCCGAACAAGACTATCCTACATTTCTTATGTTTCACCAAGTCGTGGCTGAATGACGCCATGAATAACATACAGCTGGCTGGGTTTTTGGTGTATCGGCAAGATAGAACAGCTGCCGCCGGAAAGACAACGGGTTGGCGGTCTGTGTCTATTTGTAAATAACAGCTGGTGCACACAATTTAATATTAAGGAAGTCTCAAGGTTTTGCTCGCCTGAGGTAGAATATCTCATGATAAGCTGTAGACCACACTATTTACCAAGAGAGTTTTCATTTTTCTTTTTCTTAGCTGCCTATTTACCACCACAAACCGATGTTGGCACTACTGCCGCACTCAACGAGCTGCATAAGGCCATAAGCAAACAAGACAATGCTCAACCAGAGGTGATGCTCCTAGTGGCCGGGGACTTTAACCTCTCTGGGCTAGGCGGGACGAAATCGTCCCATCTACGCAACAGCCAGTGTAATCCCATGGCGCGATTTTCAAATACCTTAGAAATGCTATTACTTCAATTTCTCAAACATATGACTATTTTACACCATTTTAAAGACAAGACTCTCGTTAATCTAACCACACTGTCCGATTTCAAAAAGGCTTTACAACGAAAGCAAAACATTAGATTATGTCAGCAGAGTACCCAGCCAGAAATAATCAGACACCCATTTTTCAAGCTAGCATATAATGTCACAAAAAACAAAACCACAGCTAAATGCAGCACTAACCTTTGATGATCTTCATCAGATGACAACCCTAGGACATTATGTTATACAATGCATGCATGTTTTGTTCAATCAAGTTCATATTTATATCAAAAACCAGCTTTTTTACATTAGCATGTGACGTTCAGAATTAGCATACCCCCCGCAAACATCCGTTGAATTTACTAAATTACTCACGATAAACGTTCACAAAAAACATAAATTATTTTAAGAATTATAGATCCAGAACTCCTCTATGTACTCGATATGTCCGATTTTAAAATAGCTTTTCGGTGAAAGCACATTTTGCAATATTCTCAGTAGATAGCCCAGCCATCACGGCTAGCCATTTAGACACCGACCAAGTTTAGCCCTGATCAAACTCCGATTTACTATTACAAAAGTTTCATTACCTTTGTTGTCTTCGTCAGAATGCACTCCCAGGACTGCTACTTCAATAACAAATGTTGGTTTGGTCCAAAATAATCCATCGTTATATCCAAATTGCGGCGTTTTGTTCGTGCGTTCCAAGACACTATCCGAAATGGTAAATCAGGGTCGCGAGCATGGCGCAATTCGTGACAAAAGATTTCTAAATAATTCCATTACCGTACTTCGAAGCATGTCAACCGCTGTTTAAAATCCATTTTTATGCCATTTTTCTCGTAAAAAAGCGATAATATTCCGACCGGGAATCTCCGTTTAGCTAAACAGAGGAAAGAAAACAAAGCTTTCGGTCGACGCGGGCACGATCCTGAGTCTCACAGTACTGTAACCAGCCACTATCCAAACGCGCTACTTTGTTTCAGCCAGAGCCTGCAAAGCCACGATTCAGCATTTTGCCGCCTTCTGAGAGTCCATGTGAGCCGTAGAAAGTGTCACGTCAGAGCAGAGATCCCCTGTAATAGATAGAGATAATCAAGAAGGCCAAGAAATGGTCAGACAGGGTACTTCCTGTACAGAATCTTCTCAGGTTTTGGCCTGCCAAATGATTTCTGTTATACTCACAGACACCATTCAAACAGTTTTAGAAACTTTGGAGTGTTTTCTATCCAAAGCTAATAAGTATATGCATATTCTAGTTTCTGGGCAGGAGTACTAATCAGATTAAATCGGGTACGTTTTTTATCCGTCCGTGAAAATACTGCCCCCTAGCCATAACAGGTTATAATCTCCACCCAGCACAGCCAGAAGAGGACTGGCCACCCCTCATAGCCTGGTTCCTCTCTAGGTTTCTTCCTAGGTTCTGGCCTTTCTAGGGAGTTTTTCCTAGCCACCGTGCTTCTACAGCTACATTGCTTGCTGTTTGGGGTTTTAGGCTGGGTTTCTCTACAGCACTTTGAGATATCAGCTGATTTATAAATATTAAAAAATACATAAATACATTTGATTTTATTTTATTTGAATCTGGAGACATATCTTCCTCACTAACAATAAGCATCAGCTGTCAGGGCAGCTTACCGATCACTGCACCTGTACACAGCCCATCTGTAAATAGCCCACCCAACTACCTCATCCCCATATTGTTTTTTTTTGTTACTCTTTTGCACCCCAGTATCTCTACTTGCACATCATCATCTGCACATCTATCACTCCAGTGTTAATGCAAAGTTGTAATTATTTTGCCACTATGGCCTATTTATTGCCTGACCTCCATAATCTTACTACATTTGCACACACTGTATATAGATGTTTTTCTATTGTGTTATTGACTGTACGTTTGTCTATCCCATGTGTAACCCTGTGTTGTTCTTTTTGTCGCACTGCTTTGCTTTATCTTGGCCAGGTCTCAGTTGTAAACTAAAACTTGTTCTCAACTGGGCTATGTGGTTAACCTGTTAGGGCTAGGGGGCAGTATTTGCACGGCTGGATAAAAAAAATATACCCGATTTAATCTGGTTACTAATCCTACCCAGTAACTAGAATATGCATATACTTATTATATATGGATAGAAAACACTCTAAAGTTTCTAAAACTGTTTGAATGGTGTCTGTGAGTATAACAGAACTCATTTGGCAGGCAAAACCCTGAGACATTTTCTGACAGGAAGTGGATACCTGATGTGTTGTATTACCTTTAAACCTATGCCATTGAAAAACACAGGGGCTGAGGAATATTTTGGCACTTCCTATTGCTTCCACTAGATGTCACCAGCCTTTACAAAGTGTTTTGAGTCTTCTGGAGGGAGATCTGACCGAACAAGAGCCATGGAACGATGATGGCCCATTAGACACCTGGCGCGCGAGTTCATGTTGGGTACCCTCGTTCCAATACGTTATAAAAGAGTATGCATTCGTCCACCTTGAATATTATTCATGTTCTGGTTAAAAAAGGCCCTAATGATTTATGCTATACAACGTTTGACATGTTTGAACGAACGTAAATATATTTTTTCCCCTCGTTCATGACGAGAAGTCCAGCTGGCTTAGATCATGTGCTAACAAGACGGAGATTTTTGGACATAAATGATGAGCTTTTTTGAACAAAACTACATTCGTTATGGACCTGTGATACCTGGAAGTGACATCTGATGAAGAGAATCAAAGGTAATGGATTATTTACATAGTATTTTCGATTTTAGATCTCCCCAACATGACGTCTAGTCTGTATCGCAACGCGTATTTTTCTGGGCGCAGTGCTCAGATTATTGCAAAGTGTGATTTCCCAGTAAGGTTATTTTTAAATCTGGCAAGTTGATTGCGTTCAAGAGATGTAAATCTATAATTCTTTAAATGACAATATAATATTTTACCAATGTTTTCTAATTTTAATTATTTAATTTGTGGTGTTGACTTGACTGCCGGTTATTGGAGGGAAACGATTTCCTCAACATCAATGCCATAGTAAAACGCTGTTTTTGGATATAAATATGAACTTGATAGAACTAAAAATGCATGCATTGTCTAACATAATGTCCTAGGAGTGTCATCTGATGGAGATTGTAAAAGGTTAGTGCATCATTTTAGCTGGTTTTATGGTTTTGGTGACCCTGTCTTTGAATTGACAAAACATTACACACAACTCTTGTAAATGTACTGTCCTAACATACTCTAAATTTATGCTTTCGCCGTAAAGCCTTTTTGAAATCGTAAAACGTGGTTAGATTAAGGAGATGTTTATCTTTCAAAGGGTGTAAAATAGTTGTATGTTTGAAAAATTTGAATTTTGACATTTATTTGGATTCAAATTTGCCGCTCTTGAAATGCACCTGCTGTTGATGGAGTGCACCACGGGGGGGACGCTAGCGTCCCACCTAGCCCATAGAGGTTAAATAAAGGTGACATTAAATCCAATGGGTCTACAGGCTCTGTATTACTAAAGCTGGTGTCAAGGTCATCATCAGCAGCAGGATTAGTCTGTGGGACACACAGTAACCAGTTTGCCAACGTTTACTACTTTGTCCTCATCAATACACACTCAAACAATGTACTATATCCACCCTCATGTCAATAGATCATGCATACTAACCTTCACACACAATATCCACCCCCAACAGACACCAGGCAGACACTCACACTGTCCCCTCCTTACTAATACCTAATTTCTCCAATTTAGACTTCAAGCCTTGCATGAACAATCAACTAAGCCTCCATAATACAGAGAAAACTATAGTAGAAGTTGTAGCCTACTTATAAACACACCAACAAGACACAGACCATGTTTATGCCTAGCTCATGGAGTCATGGAAAATATTAGTAGAGTTTAGTAAGATTTTAGAAGGTGACTTACACTAGTTCCCAGTCCTGATCTTGATGTTGATGCCTCTGCAGATGTTGATGGGACCGGACTCTAAATAGAACACACGTTAGCCTCTGTGGTAGTTAGCTAGCTAGCTAATGGTTAGCTAACGTATCTTAATGAAGCTAATGTTAGCTTGCGAAGTTACAAATCACATTGCCAGATAGCAGCTGGCTAATTACATTGATATGCTTTGGAATGTCTGGCCAGCATATTATGAAAGCTAGCTAGCTAGATTTTGTTTTAGATAAACAAATGTAGTTCGCTAGCTCGCTAGATAACCTACCTTGCCTAGCTTCAAACACAGACATATTTATATTTGTCACATCATTTGGATAATGTTACACCTCCACAGGGCCCTCCTCTGAATCTTGAAATCACTATGAATTCTGGATATTGTGGTTTGCTTACAACCAGAAAATGTCGCTTGCCCATTTCTACCGGTGAGATGCAGAAACACTGGTATTTGAGTGTAGTGAGGAAATTCCAAATGTTACGACATACAATATGTTAATAACATTTTAATGGACATATATAGTGAAATAGAGCAGCAGTGTAACGGCCGTCGTAGTAAGTGGACCAAGGCGCAGCGGGTTGAGTGCTCATTTTAACTTTAACCTGTTGGGTCTAGGGGGCAGCATTTGCACGTCTGGATAAAAAAAATGTACCCGATTTAATCTGGTTACTAATCCTACCCAGTAACTAGAATATGCATATACTTATTATATATGGATAGAAAACACTCTAAAGTTTCCAAAACTGTTTGAATGGTGTCTGTGAGTATAACAGAACTCATTTGGCAGGCAAAACCCTGAGACATTTTCTGACAGGAAGTGGATACCTGATGTGTTGTATTGACTTTAAACCTATGCCATTGAAAAACACAGGGGTTTAGGAATATTTTGGCACTTCCTATTGCTTCCACTAGATGTCACCAGCCTTTACAAAGTGTTTTGAGTCTTCTGGAGGGAGATCTGACCGAACAAGAGCCATGGAACGGTGATGTCCCATTAGACACCTGGCGCGCTAGTTCATGTTGGGTACCCTCGTTCCAATACGTTATAAAAGAGTATGCATTCGTCCACCTTGAATATTATTCATGTTCTGGTTAAAAAAGGCCCTAATGATTTATGCTATACAACGTTTGACATGTTTGAACGAACGGAAATATATTTTTTCCCCTCGTTCATGACGAGAAGTCCGGCTGGCTTACATCATGTGCTAACGAGACGGAGATTTTTGGACATAAATGATGAGCTTTTTTGAACAAAACTACATTCGTTATGGACCTGTGATACCTGGAAGTGACATCTGATGAAGAGAATCAAAGGTAATGGATTATTTACATAGTATTTTCGATTTTAGATCTCCCCAACATGACGTCTAGTCTGTATCGCAACGCGTATTTTTCTGGGCGCAGTGCTCAGATTATTGCAAAGTGTGATTTCCCAGTAAGGTTATTTTTAAATCTGGCAAATTGATTGCGTTCACGAGATGTAAATCTATAATTCTTTAAATGACAATATAATATTTTACCAATGTTTTCTAATTTTAATTATTTAATTTCTGACGCTGACTTGACTGCCGGTTATTGGAGGGAAACGATTTCCTCAACATCAATGCCATAGTAAAACGCTGTTTTTGGATATAAATATGAACTTGATAGAACTAAAAATGCATGCATTGTCTAACATAATGTCCTAGGAGTGTCATCTGATGGAGATTGTAAAAGGTTAGTGCATCATTTTAGCTGGTTTTATGGTTTTGGTGACCCTGTCTTTGACTTGACAAAACATTACACACAACTCTTGTAAATGTACTGTCCTAACATACTCTAAATTTATGCTTTCGCCGTAAAACCTTTTTGAAATCGTAAAACGTGGTTAGATTAAGGAGATGTTTATCTTTCAAATGGTGTAACATAGTTGTATTTTTGAAAAATTTGAATTTTGACATTTATTTGGATTCAAATTTGCCGCTCTTGAAATGCACCTGCTGTTGATGGAGTGCACCACGGGTGGCACGCTAGCGTCCCACCTAGCCCCAAGAGGTTAATAAAGAACACTGAAAATACAAAACAAGAAAACGACTTGACGACAAACAGTAATGCAGGCTATACACAGCTATGCACAAACAACCTCCCACAATTCCCATAACAAACACACTCCTAATTATAGGACCTTCAATCAGAGGCAACGATAAACAGCTGCCTCCAATTGAAGGCCCCAATCCCAATTACCTAAACATAGAAATAGAATGACTAGACAGAACATAGAAATACACTAACATAGACCAAAACCCCGGAATACATAAATCAAACACCCCTCTACATAAACACACACCATGAACCATATAAAATAAATACCCCCTGCCATGTCCTGACCAAACTACAATAACAGATAACCACTTTACTGGTCAGAACGTGACAGTACCCTCCCCCCCCCCCCAAAGGTGCAGACCCCGGACGCACCTCACACAAAAAAATACAAATAAATAAACACAAAAATAATCCCTTCCCTCCCAAACTAAAGGGAGGGAAGGGAGGGAGGGTGGCTGCCGTCACCGATGGTTCCCGTGCTACACCCCCCCTCCCCAAACCTCCTACTGTGGAGGTGGCTCAAGCTCAGGCCTTAGTCCCCCAGCTGACCAGTCCACCCCTACTGAATACCTCGGCCTGAAGCATGCCACTGTAGACCCTGGACTGTACTCCGGGAGCTCCGGACTGTAGGGCGACTCTGGGAGCTCCGGACTGTAGGGCGACTCTGGGAGCACCGGACTGTAGGACGACTCTGGGAGCTGTGGACTGTAGGGCCTCTCACCCGGTTCCGGACTGTAGGGCCTCTCACTCGGTTCCGGACTGTAGGCCCTCTCACTCGGTTCCGGACTGTAGGCCCTCTCACTCGGTTCCGGACAGTGGGCCGTCTCTCTTGGTTCCAGACAGTGGGCCGTCTCTCTTGGTTCCGGACAGTGGGCCGTCTCTCTTGGTTCCGGAAAGTGGGCCGTTTCTCTACGGGGCACTGTTGCCGGAAGTTCTGGATGAGGCACTGTTACTGGAAGTTCTGGACGAGGCACTGTTACCGGAAAGCCTGGTGCGTGGGGCTGGCTTAGGACATGCCAGACTAAGGACACGCACCACAGGGCTAGTACGAGGAGCAGGGACAGGACGAGCTGGACTGGACTGACGCACTGGAGGCCTGGTGCGTGGGGTGGTAGTGGAGGTACCAGACTGGAGACACGCACCCCAAGGCTAGTGCAAGGAGCAGGAACAGGACAAGTTGGACTGGGCTGACGCACTGGAGGCCTGGTGCGTGGGGCTGGTACTGGAGGTATCAGACTGGAGACACGCACCCCAAAGCTAGTGCGAGGAGCAGGAACAGGACATACTGAACTGGGCTGACGCACTGGAGGCCTGGTGCGTGGGGCTGGTACTGGAGGTATCAGACTGGAGACACGCACCTCAAGGCTAGTGCGAGGAGTGGGAACAGGACGTACTGGACTGGGCTGACGCATTGGAAGCCTGGTGCGTGGTGCTGGCTTAGGATGTGCCAGACTGGAAACACGCACCTCAGGGCTAGTGCGAGGAGCAGGAACAGGACGAGTTGGACTGGGCTGACGCACTGGAAGCCTGGTGCGTGGTGCTGGCTTAGGATACGCCAGACTGGAAACACGCACCTCAGGGCTAGTGCGAGGAGCGGGAACAGGATACACCGGGCCGTGAAGCATTACTGGAGGTCTGGAGCACACAACCCCTACGGGCTGAGTGCTCACTCGAGCATGGCACTTGCGAGGGGCTGGAATCATTCTCACCGGACTGTTCGCGCGCATAGGCGAGATCGTGAGCACTTCTGCATAGTATGGTGCTCCTTTGATCCTCTGTTCCCCATAATAAGCACGGATAGTTGGCTCAGGTCTACTGCCTGCCCTAACCAAACTACCCGTGTACCCCCCCAAAAAAACTTATTGGGGCTGCCTCTCAGGCTTAAATGCCAATCGTGTACCCCTATAACAGTCCCGGTCTTCGCTCCACCTTCGCCGTTCCTCCCTTGCTGTCTCCACCTGTCTCCATGGCAGGGTCTTGTCCCCTGCCATTATCTCCTCCCATGTCCAAGATGCCCTCCACTCCCTTCTCCCCTGGCCCAGGATCCTTCCTCCTCCTGGGCCTGCTGCTTGGTCCGTTGTTGGTGGGAGGTTCTGTAACGGCCGTCGTAGGAAGTGGACCAAGGCGCAGCGGGTTGAGTGCTCATTTTAACTTTTAACCTGTTGGGGATACCCCTTCCCGTTCGGATCCCGTTAACGGGATTGCTTGACAAGATACAACGCGCAAAATTCAAAACAGAATAAATCGAATAATTTAAATTTCTCAAACAATCAACTATCTTACACCCTTTGAAGGATAAACATCTCCTTAATCTAACCACGTTGTCTGATTTCAAAAAGGCTTTACGGCGAAAGCATAAAGTTAGATTATGTTAGGACAGTACATTGAAAATAGCTGTGTGTAATGTTTTGTCAATGCAAAGACAGGCGTCACCAAAAGCAGAAGACCAGCTAAAATGATGCACTAACCTTTGACAATCTTCATCAGATGACACTCCTAGGACATTATGTTAGACAATACATGCATTTTTTTGTTCTATCAAGATCATATTTATATCCAAAAACAGCATTTTACAGTGGCGGTGAAATTCAGAAAATATTTTCCCTCAAATGCTGCTGGTGAACCAGCGCTACAATTTACAAAATTACTATTCGAAAACATTGGTAAATTATAATATTGTCATTCAAAGAATTATAGATTAACATCTCGTGAATGCAACCGCATTGCCAGATTTCAAAATAACTTTACTGGGAAATCACACTTTGCAATAAACGAGGTGCTATGCTAAGAAAAATAGGCTAGGCGATACATGTTAGCGCCATCTTGGAACTATCTAAAATCAAATATACTATTGTAAATATTCACTTACCTTTGATTATCTTCATCAGAAGGCACTTCCAGGAATCCCAGGTCCACAACAAATGTAGTTTTGTTCGAAAAAGTTAATCATTTATGTCCCAATAGCTCCTTCTTGTTAGCTCGTTCTGTAGGCTACTCAAAATGTACCTAAGCCCGAGGGACTTGTTGCCACGAAAGAGCAAAAAAATTATATTTACGTTCGTTCAGAGATGTCAAACGTTGTATAGCATAAGTCTTTAGGGCCTTTTTCAATCAGAACTTCAATAATATTCAAGGCGGACGATTGCATTGTCTTATAAAATGTTTCGGAAAGAAAGGGTCCCCACACGCATGCGCGTCATAGTCGACATGGCCATCCGCCTATGACCAACTTTCCAGGTCTCTCGTTCGGTCAGTTTTTACAGGAGAACACTCAAACCACTTTGAAAAGACTGTTGACATCAAGTGTAAGCCTTAGGAAGTGCTAAATGAATCCTAACTCACGGTGTGTTGAAGGTGATTCCACAAATCAGATTTCCACTTCCTGCATGGAATCTTCTCAGGTTTTGGCCTGCCATATGAGTTCTGTTATACTCACAGACACCATTCAAACAGTTTTAGAAACTTTAGAGTGTTTCTATCCAAATCTACTAATTATATGCATATTCTAGTTACTGGGCAGGAGTAGTAACCAGATTAAATCGGGTACATTTTGTATCCGGCCGTGCAAATACTGCCCCTATCCCCAACAGGTTTTAGTAAAGAACACTGAAAATACAAAACATGAAAACGACTGGACAACAAACAGTAATGCAGGATATACACAGCTATGCACAAACAACCTCCCACAATTCCAATAACAAACACACTCCTAATTATAGGACCTTCAATCAGAGGCAAAAATAAACAGCTGCCTCCAATTGAAGGCCCCAATCGCAATTACCTAAACATAAAAATAGAATGACTAGACGGAACATAGAAATACACTAACATAGAACATTGACCAAAACCCCGGAATACATAAATCAAACACCCCTCTACATAAACACACACCCCAAACCATATAAAACAAATACACCCCTGCCACATCCTGACCAAACTACAATAACAGATAACCCCTTTACTGGTCAGAACGTGACAAGCAGTGAAATTTCACTTTAAGGGCAAAATTGTCTATGATCATAAAACCAATTCCAGCCTATTAGGCCATTAATTTATAGCTTACATGCAAATGTCATTAGCAAATTGCATTACTTCAAACAAAGCTCAAATCGAAGCCACATACAGTGTTGCAAATTCCACTGTAAATAACTTACATTGCAAGTTTTTCAATGAAGCCTGTATTGCTAAACTGTTGGAATCCATAGCCATTTCATTGGAAGGTTAACCTTCTGAACTGTGACCAATAGCGGAGCGTAAACTAGATCTACCCACATTTCCCCCTCCTTTGCCAAAGTAATGTTATTTGCATTAGGGTTTTTGATATAGGCTATAGTCTATGATTCATACTCTCAATCCTGCCAATAGATGTGCAGTAGGTGTCAGTACCTCCAAACCCCACAGAAGATGCCAAAAAGCCCACCTTCAAAAGGAAGTTACCATTCCTAGCTAGTAACAAGAAGAATGGCGAATTTTGGAAAGCAAATGCCACAGGCTTTTGGAATTAAAGAACAGTTTAATTGTTAGTTTTTATTACCAGCGAACATTTAGAAATACTGAGTAAATACACTTGCGGCACCATTCATTTGATATAGATAGATGGAGCACCAGAGAAGTGGATCACACGCCGAAGACTTTGTTAAGTTAGTGAGCTAGCCAGTTACATATTTTTTTCTCATTCTTAGTTTTCTCTTCAGTCCATTCACCAGAAAATGTGTTTGCTCAAATAATTGACTTTGCTACTTTCCTTCATTTGTGTGTTGTTTGAATTGTGTAACTTGATGAGGACAATAACGCTAGCTTAGCTAGCTAGCTTTCTAGCCTAGTCAACATTACTTGGCTAGCTTGCTAATGTTAGCTGGCTTGCTTATGTTAACTAGCTAAAAACATGAACTTGGTTGTCGCTAGCTAGCTAACTGATGGTAAATCATTGTACTTTGCTTAATTTGCTATCTAATTGTGTCCTTGCTAGCCGAGCTACTTAGCCAGCTAGCTTGCTAACGTTAGATGTTTTCTAACGTTAGATAGCTAGCTAACAACATTGACTAACGTTATATATACGGTACCAGTCAAAAGTTTGGACACACCTACTCATTCAAGGGTTTCTTTATTTTTACTATTTTCTACACTGTAGAATAAAAGTGAAGACATCAAAACTATGAAATAACAAATATGGAATGGTATGGTGACCAGTGAGCTGAGATAAGGCGGGGCTTTACCTAGCAAAGACTTCTAGATGATCTGGAGCCAGTGGGTTTGGCGACGAATATGTAGCGAGGACCAGCCAACGAGAGCATAAAGGTTGCAGTGGTGGGTAGTATATGGGGCTTTGGTGACAAATGGATGGCACTGTGATAGACTGCATCCAATTTGCTAAGTAGAGTGTTGGAGGCTGTTTTTTAAGTGACAATGCCAAAGTCAAGGATCGGTAAGATACCCTCGTAAAACTGACTATGTTTGGCAGCATGAGTGATGGAGGCTTTGTTGCGAAATAGGAAGCCGATCCTAGATTTAACCTGTTGGGGATAGGGGGCAGTATTTGCACGGCCGGATAAAAAACGTACCCGATTTAATCTGGTTACTACTCCTGCCCAGTAACTAGCATATGCATATAATTGTTTGATTTGGATAGAAAACCTGAGAAGATTCCAAACAGGAAGCGCTCTCTCTGACTTTTTCTTGGCCTTCTTGATCATCTCTAACCAAAACAGGGGATCTCTGGCATAACGTGACATTTTCTAACGCTCCCATAGGCTCTCAGAAGGCGCCAGAACGATGAATGGTGGCTTTGCAGGCCCTGGCTGAAAAACAGTAGCGCATTTGGATAATGGTCGATCAGAGGACAATGAGACTGGAGGCGCGTGCACGAGCCAACACCATGTTTACTTTCTCTCTCTTTGAACGAAAACAACGACTCCCGGTCGGAATATTATCGCTTTTTTACGAGAAAAATTGCATAAAAATTGATTTTAAACAGCGTTTGACATGCTTCGAAGTACGGTCATGGAATATTTTGAATTTTTTTGTCACGAAACGCGTCGGGCGCGTCGCCCTTCTTTAGCCTTCGGATAGTGTCTTGAACACACGAACAAAACGCCGCTATTTGGATATAACTATGGATTATTTGGAATCAAACCAGAATTTGTTATTGAAGTAGAAGTCCTGGGAGTGCATTCTGACTGTCATAGTCCGTGTATGTAGGTGGCAGGGAAGTCAGGCGCAGGAGAAAACAGAGTGGTTTAAAAATGGAATATTTATTTCCAAAACCAACTTAGAAAAGAATCCGGGTAAAACAATAACCCGTCGCACACCGATATAGAAATAACACGTACATAACAAACAAACAATCACCGACAGAGAAATGAGGGGAATCAGAGGTTTAAATATACAAAATATAATTACTGGGATATGAAACAGGTGTGTAAAGAGACCAGACAAAACCAACGGAAAATGAAAAACTGATCAATGGTGGCTAGAAGGCCGGTGACGTCGACCGCCGAACACCACCCGAACAAGGAGGGGCCTCAACTTCAGTAGAAGTCGTGACACTGACGAAGAACAGCAAAGGTAATCAAACTTTTCTAATAGTAAATCGGAGTTTGGTGAGTACCACACTTGGTGGGTGTCAAAATAGCTAGCCTGTGATGACCGGGCTATCTACTCAGAATATTGCAAAATGTGCTTTCACCGAAAAGCTATTTTAAAATCGGACATAGCGAGTGCATAAAGGAGTTCTGTATCTATAATTCTTAAAATGATTGTTATGTTTTTTGTGAACGTTTATCGTGAGTAATTTAGTAAATTCACCGGAAGTGTTCGGTGGGAATGCTAGTCACATGCTAGTCACATGCTAATGTAAAAAGCTGTTTTTTGATATAAATATGAACTTGATTGAACAAAACATGCATGTATTGTATAACAGGCTCTGGCTGAAACAAAGTAGCGCGTTTGGGTAGTGGCTGGTTACAGTACTGTGAGACTCAGGCTCGTGCCCGCGTCGACCGAAAGCTTTCTTTTCCTTTGTCTGTTTACAGGATTCAACTGGCTGTTACGTAGGTGGGACGAATTCGTCCCGCCTAGCCCAGAGAGGTTAACGAGAGTCTTGTCTTTAAAATGGTGTAAAATAGTCATATGCTTGCGTCCCACCTACTCAACAGCCAGTGTAATCCCGTGGCGCGATATTCAAATACCTTAGAAATGCTATTACTTCAATTTTTCAAACATATGACTATTTTACACCATTTTAAAGACAAGACTCTCGTTAATCTAACCACACTGTCCGATTTCAAAAAGGCTTTACAACGAAAGCAAAACATTAGATTATGTCAGCAGAGTACCAAGCCAGAAATAATCAGACACCCATTTTTCAAGCTAGCATATAATGTCACAAAAACCCAGAAGACAGCTAAATGCAGCACTAACCTTTGATGATCTTCATCAGATGACAACCCTAGGACATTATGTTATACAATACATGCATGTTTTGTTCAATCAAGTTCATATTTATATCAAAAAACAGCTTTTTACATTAGCATGTGACGTTCAGAACTAGCAAACCTCCGGTGAATTTACTAAATTACTCACGATAAACGTTCACAAAAAACATAACAATTATTTTAAGAATTATAGATATAGAACTCCTTTGTGCAATCGAGGTGTCCGATTTTAAAATAGCTTTTCGGTGAAAGCACATTTTGCAATATTCTGAGTACATAGCCCAGCCATCACGGCTAGCTATTTAGACACCCACCATGTTTAGCCCTGACCAAACTCCGATTTACTATTACAAAAGTTTGATTACCTTTGTTGTCTTCGTCAGAATGCACTCCCAGGACTGCTACTTCAATAACAAATGTTGGTTTGGTCCAAAATAATCCATCGTTATATCCAAATAGCGGCGTTTTGTTCGTGCGTTCAAGACACTATCCGAAGTGTAAATAAGGGTCACGAGCATGGCGCAATTCGTGACAAAAGAATTCTAAATATTCCATTACCGTACTTCGAAGCATGTCAACCGCTGTTTAAAATCCATTTTTATGCCATTTTTCTCGTAAAAAAGCGATAATATTCCGACCGGGAATCTGCATTTAGGTAAACAGAGGAAAGAAAACAAAGCATTCGGTCGACGCGGGCACGCACCTGAGTCTCACAGTACTGTAACCAACCACTACCCAAACGCGCTACTTTTTTTCAGGAAGAGCCTGCAAAGCCACGATTCAGCCTTTTCCCGCCTTCTGAGAGCCCATGGGAGCCGTAGGAAGTGTCACGTAACAGCAGAGATCCTCTGTAATGGATAGAGATAATCAAGAAGGGCAAGAAATTGTCAGACAGGCCACTTCCTGCATGGAATCTTCTCAGGTTTTGGCCTGCCATATGAGTTCTGTTATACTCACAGACAGCATTCAAACAGTTTTAGAAACTTTAGGGTGTTTTCTATCCAAAGCCAATAATTACATGCATATTCTAGTTACTGGGCAGGAGTAGTAACCAGATTAAATCGGGTACGTTTTTTATCCAGCCGTGTCAATACTGCCCCCTAGCCCTAACAGGTTAACTTTGGACTGGAGATGCTTAATTTGAGTCTGGAAGGAGAGTTTACAGTCTAACCAGACACCTAGATATTTGAAGTTGTCCACATATTCTAGGTCAGAACCGTCCAGAGTCGTGATGCTAGTCGGGCGGGAGGGTACGGGCAGCAATCGGTTGAATAGCATGCATTTAGTTTTACTAGCATTGAAGAGCAGTTCGAGGCTACGGAAGGAGTGTTGTATGGCATTTAAGCTCGTTTGGAGGTTTGTTAACACAGTGTCCAAAGAGGTGCCAGATGTATACAGAATGGTGTTGTCTGCGTAGAGGTGGATCTGAGAATCACCCGCAGCAAAATCGACATCATTGATATATACATAGAAAAGGGTCGGCCGGAGAATTGAACCCTGTGGCACCCCCATAGAGACTGCCAGAGATCCGGACAACAAGTCCTCCGATTTGACACACTGAACTCTATCTGAGAAGTAGTTAGTGAACCAGGCGAGGCAGTCATTTGAGAAGCCAAGGCTGTGCGTCTACCTATAAGAATACGGTGATTGACAGAGTCGAAAGCCTTGGCCAGGTCGATGAGGACAGCTGCACAGTACTGTCTTTTATCGATGGTGGTTATGATATCCTTTAGGACCTTGAGCGTGGCTGAGGTGCACCTGTGACCAGCTTGGAAACCAGATTGCATAGCGGAGAATGTACGGTAGATTCGAAATGGTCGGTGATCTGTTTGTTCACTTGGATTTTGAAGACGTTAGGCAGGATGGATATAGGTCTGTAACCGTTTGGGTCTAGAGTGTTTCCCCCTTTGAAGAGGGGGATGACTGCGGCCGCTTTCCAATCGTTAGGAATCTCAGACGATACGAAAGAGAGGTTGAACAGACTAGTAATAGGGGTTGCAACAATGGCAGCGGATAAGTTTAGGAAGAGAGGGTCCAGATTGTCTAGTTCAGCTGATTTGTAGGGATCCAGATTTTGCAGCTCTTTCAGAACATCAGCTGTCTGGACTTGGGCCAGTTGCTGCGGGGGGTGCAGAGCTATTGGCAGGGGTTGGGGTAGCCAGGTGGAAAGCATGGCCAGCCATAGAGAAATGCTTATTGAAATTCTTGATTATCATGGATTTATGAGTGGTGACAAGTGTTTCCTAGTCTCATTGCAGTGGGCAGCTGGGAGAAGTTTATTTAGTTTATTTAGTTGTTTTATTATTTTTGTTGGTCATATATTTACAGTGTCACTTATTTGATTGCTTTCCTATGTTACTTATTTGATTACTATGTCACTTTTGTCATGATTGCACTGTGTGAGAAGCCTGCAAGTACATGACAATAAAACTTTTGATTGATTGGATTTGATTTGTCTTCACCAGTGGATTCAGGTGACCAGGACTGCCCCTTGTTATGTCATATATTTTACACACACATAATCAATTACAGCAAACCTTTTTCAAATATAGTTGGCATTCAATGTATCTTAAATATGAACAATCTATAGATATACAAAAATAAGTGGCGACAGGGAGTAGGCATGCCGCTGGCTTGATGCTGAAAAAGTGTTTTGCCTCCTACTAGCAGCTGTAGTGTCACTGGTCAGGAGAAGGGCGTGGGAAGGGCAGCTGGGTTGTGTGAGGAAAACGGCACGGCTTCCGTGTGACCCTAGCGGCCCTTCCGCGTGACTCACGAGTGCCCTGTCAAAAAACTGTTGCACACCGGTCGACCACTGGAGGGTCACTGGACCCCGGGTGCTCATTGCTAACTGGGGTGTCTTGGGTCAAAGCACGCTGGCACAAAAGGATCTGGTAAGAGACAACTGAACTTGTCTCTCTGAATCGAAAGACATACAGTTTACAATGTACCAGCACCTCTCCCGTATCCCATCTGTTTATTGCCATACTACCTCCTCAGGACACTTTAAGTTTAGAGTTACCACTAGAGGAGGAACATTTTCAGAAGCAACCAGGAATCTCTGAAAAACTAATATTTGTCTTGCCTTTCCCATTTCCCCAAATCAGTTTGCTTCCTCTGTAAACAAAGTTAGGCTGGTGGCAGTTACCTCAGTGGCCACCATTTTGTCTGCCTTAAATTGCTTTGTGTATCAACACCCCCTTGGAGATGCTGAGTGAGTGCTGACACAGCAGTGAATTAAGGGCCTTCATATAGTGCTGTTTTTCAGCTATGACTCACAGAGCTGCTGTGGTCCTTCCACCATGCATCATCATCATTGCTGTCCTGCATGTCTGTCTGCTTGTCTGTATGATTCTGACGTAACACTTTACTCTGACTTGCCCTTATACCTGTGTAATTACATAGCTCTAGTAGCAACATTGTATAAACATATTAATACTCATCAATACACATTACATATTATATTAACTAAGGGTCTAATGGCTCGGTACATATTGCAGTTTTGTGGTCACTGTTCGGTTTCGGTACAGTGGGAAAATGAAATGCCGACAGTTACTGTAGTTAATTTGAGTTTATCTAAGGAAAAAAAAATGTTGCTATTCCTGATTCCAAATAAGATCATGAGTCATATAATTGCTGATGAGAGCACAATCAGGAAGACCTAAACTTTGTATTTTCTTAAATGAAAACACACGATTACTCATCAACAACAACACTAAAATAAAGTGCAATAAGCGTGTGAAAGCAATATGTAAACATGGCTCAGACATGCTATGATATTTTCTTACAAAGATCTATATATTTTTTTTTATATCTGCTCGTTTGACTCTCACGGTACTTCTCATTTCCCACTCCAGGGTAGTGTGATGGCCTGTCACTGTTAAGTAGCTCTCTGGAGCCCTGGAGGTCCATCCATCTGTAGTAAGCTCAACACAGCGCGCATTGGCCAATTCATTGACAACTTCAGCCTTAGTGTGCTTATGTAGAGCTTATACCTGTTTGCTAAAATGGGTGCAAGCGGGCAAAGTTCATAATGTGGCTCGAGCACTTTCATGAGTTGTTGAAACCCCCTATTCTTCTTGTGTTGTTGTCTTTCTTGCGTGTCTGTCTTGCTCCAGTCGTAGGAATACTGGCGTGATGTCAGTGTAAAGGTTTCAACATGGTTTCCACTAGTTACCATAGCCACAAAGTCAGTATTGGCCGTAATCGTACAAATTCATGAAAACAAGCATTTGCTTTTTTTTCTTAATTTAAGATTAAGCATGAGGTTATCAGTGTGGTTAAGGTTAGGGTTAGGTTTTAAATAAAATGTTAAGAAGATAAATTGTAGAAATAGGTGGGGTTTATGATTTTGTGTCTGTGGTAACTAGTGACAACCATTGTAGGCAGCTGCATAGGCTATTTATTATTATTATTACATTTTTTATTTAACCTTTATTTAACTAGGCAAGTCCGTTAAGAACAAATTCTTATTTACAACGATGCTGGGCCAATTTTGCACCGCCCTATGGGACTCCCAATCATGTCCGGATGTGATGCAGCCTGGATTAAAACCAGGGACTGCAGTGACTCGGGAGCCCTATCCTCGTTGAGCAGTGGCAACGTACTCTCTCTGTCCATCGCCGTTGTAATCTACTGGGAAGCCAAAATGCAAACTGGGGATAAACTATGATGGAGAATCCTCCTGGACGTCTACAGAACTATCTCATAAGGACAGTTTGAAATGCACCAATCAGGATTAGAATTTTGATTACAACGACTGGCTCTAGTTGTTTTAACGGAATAGCCTGAAATGTTTTTTTGTTCAGCTCAGATTGACTCAACAGGCACACAATGCAGTGTAGGCATAGGCTATAGGCCTAATGTTTTTATTTGTTTTATGTATTAATTTGGGTTCACAGTGCGGACCGAATGAGGTCCCCGTACCAAACGGTTCGGTAGAAATACCAGTACTTTTACACACCTATTGATAGGTATAAGGTTAACCTACGGTTAGTGATTACCAATTCAGATACATAGGACTATTGACAAGTGAATAACATTTTGAGATATTCAACACAGTACTCCATTCTTAAAGGAATAATCCACCCAAAACCACTCATTCCTGATTTACAGTGTTAAATAACAAATTTTTTGGTGAACAAATGTTTCATTTTATAGTGATAACAAGGTGGATAGCAACATGTGAAAATCGTTGCACAAATCTATTGCAGGCAAAGTTGACTACAAAACCCACAATGCAGTGCTCTCTCTCTGGGCTGAATAGGTAGCTAGCTAGTAAACATAGCTACACACAATAATACCAAAGTCAATATCAGCATGTGAAGTAGCTATCTAGCTGTAAAATCGCCTAAACAAACTGCACTATAAATGTAGGATTCTACAATCTCACCATGTTCAACCTGCAGATCGTCTGCCACGCAAAGTGGAGTCTCTGTCGTTGCCAACAACCAAAC
The DNA here is from genome assembly GCF_965601325.2 of Salmo salar. Lineage (NCBI taxonomy): Eukaryota > Metazoa > Chordata > Actinopteri > Salmoniformes > Salmonidae > Salmo > Salmo salar. Next base: position 6,835,458 of record NC_138300.1, on the reverse strand, counting down.
ACACACACACACACACACCACACACACACACACACACACCACACACACAGGGCGAGGGGGGAAAGAAACAAATCGTGTTGCGTGATGGAAAAACTGAGTTGAATAATTTGGTCCACTGTTTAGTTTGAGCACATCTAAGCAAATTACAGCACCAGTCAAAAGTTTGGACACAGCTACTCATTCAAGGGTTATTCTTTATTCTTACTATTTTCTACATTGTAGAACTATGAAATAACACTTATGGAATCATGTTGTAACCAAAAAAGTGTTAAACAAATCAAAATATTTGTTATATTTTAGATTCTTCAAAGTAGCCACCAACTGACTTGATGACAGCTTTGCACACTCTTGGCATTCTCTCAACCATTTTCATGAGGAATGCTTTTCCAACAGTCTTGAAGGAGTTCCCACATACGCTGAGCACTTGTTGGCTGCTTTTCCTTCACTCTGTGGTCCAACTTATCCCAAACCATCTCAATTGGGTTGAGAATTGGTGATTGTGGAAGCCAGGTCATTTGATGCAGCACTCCATCAATCACCTTCTTGGTCAAATAGCCCTTACACAGCCTGGAGGTGTGTTTTGGGTCATTGTCCTGTTGAAAAACAAATAATAGTCCCACTAAGCGCCTACCAGATGGGATGGTGTATCACTGCAGAATGCTGTGGTAGCCATGCTGGTTAAGTGTGCCTTGGATTCTAAATAAATCACAGACAGTGTCACCAGCAAAGCACCCCAAAACCCTCACTCCTCCTCCTCTATGCTTCACGGTGGGAACCACACGTGCAGAGATCATCCATTCACCTACTCTGCGCCTCACAAAGACACGGCGGTTCGAACCAAAATCTCAAATTTAGACTCATCATACCAAAGGACAGATTTCCACCAGTCTAATGTCCATTGTTCGTGTTTCTTGGCCCAAGCAAGTCTTTTTTTCTTATTGGTAACCTGTATTAATGGTTTCTTTGCAGCAATTTGACCATAAAGGCCTGATTCACGTAGTCTCCTCTGAAAAGTTGATGTGGAGATGTGTCTGTTACTTGAACTCTGTGAAGCATTTATATGGGCTGCAATCTGAGGTGCAGTTAACTCGAATTAACTTATCCTCTGCAGCAGAGGTAACTCTGGATCTTCCTTTCCTGTGGTGGTCCTCATGAGAGCCAATTTCATCATAGCACTTGATGGTTTTTGCAACTGCACTTGAAGAAACTTTCAAAGTTCTTGAAATTGTCTGCATTGCCTGACCTTCATGTCTTAAAAAGTAATGATGGACTGTTGTTTCTCTTTTCTTATTTGAACTGTTCTTGCCATAATATGGACTTGGTCTTTTACCAAATAGGCATATCTTCTGTATACCAACCCTACCTTGTAGAACACAACTGATTTGCTGAAACGCATTAAGAAGGAAATTCCACAAATTAACTTTTAACAAGTCACACCTGTTAATTGAAATGCATTACAGGTGACTACCTCATGAAGCTGGTTGAGAGAATGCCAAGGGTGTGCAAAGCTGTCATCAAGGCAAAGGGTGGCTACTTTGAAGAATCTAAAATGTATTTTGATTTGTTCACTTTTGTTTCTACATGATTCCATAGTTTTGATGTCTTCACTATTATTCTACAATGTAGAAAATAGTAAAAATAAAGAAAAACCCTGGAATGAGTAGATGTGTCCAAACTTTTGACTGGCACTGTATATACTTTGTCATAACGATATAGACGGATGGATGTGTCCTAGACAACTATGCCCATACCAACTGTATGCTGATTTGGAGATCTGGAGTGAAGGTAATTCTTTTAAAAGCTTTATGAAATAAACTCTATACAGTAATGAGAACCTCATCGTGATTACACAGATAGACCACTAGGAAGTTAAATCATGGTGAACATTTTTATTTTACCCACTCATAGAACAAAGACTACCACTTAATTGACAAGAGTTTCATTTCTGGTGTGGATTATCGCTTTAAACTCTTACAAGTTTTTTCTCCTATTTTTCACTGAATGTTACAAAAGACACTAGAATGTGGGTTTCTACCTAGAGGTGGGAAACACTGCAGGCGTTCTAAAGGTTATGCACCTCTGTTCCCCACACCTCTCTGGTAAATGTATAAAGGTATATATTGCTTGAATAAAACACAGTAAGGCAGGACTTCACCTGTTCATACATTGAATGTCTATAAGGAGGCTTGTGTTTACAGTACAGTAAGGTAAGAGGGCTTTCAAACTTTCTTATAATAGGCAGAATAATTTATAATCATAAACTCCACACGCACGGGAAAAGTGCGCCAAAATAAATATAATACAATTTGGGTTCAATGTGGGGTATCTCTGCATTATGAAACAAAGATAAATTACATAAAGAATGATAGCAAAAAGATTTGGAGCACCTTAAATGAAATGTCAGTCAAAAAGGCACACACTCCTTGTCACGCCCTGACCATAGAGAGCCCGACTAGGGGGGTTTCTAGATAGAAATATACTATGTTGGTGTATGTGTATGGTTCCCAATTGGAGGCAGCTGATAATCGGTGCCTCTAATTGGGGATCATACTTAGTGTGTTCCTTTTCCCACCTGCGATGTGGTATATTGTTTTGTATGAGTGCGCTATGTATTTCACATCGTTATATATTTGTTGTTTTGAGAAGTTTCACTATTATTAAAATGTGGAACTCTACTCACGCTGCACCTTGGTCCAATTATTTATATGACGATCGTGACACTCCTGCTGTAACGTAGATGCTGGGAGTTGAGAAGCAGGTGGTAAGTTTAATATAACAAGTAATGATACAACGTAGGAGTAGCGTCTAGACATGAACAACAGAAACAATACTGCCTTGGCAAAGAACCCAAGGGAGTGCCAGATAAAGGGGCGGTAATGGAGTCCAGGTGTGCCTAATGATGAAGCGCTGGTGCGCGTAATGATGAATGCCAGGTGCATGTAATGATGGGAACACTGGAGGGGAGGAGCGGGAGTAGACGTGACAGTACACAACCCCCCCCCCCCCCCCCTGTGGTGAAGATGGAAGTCACAGATGATGTTGGGATCCAGAATGTCCTCCAATGGAACCCAACACAGCCCCCTCTGGGCCGTACCCCTTTCAGTCCACAATGTACTGGAACCGACCTCCATGAAGTCGGGAGTCCAGTTGGGATCTGATGGCATAGGCGGATGCTCCCTCGACATCCGGGGGGGTGGAGGGGTGTCGTGGGGAACAGCATCAGCCAGGGGACCAGGAACCACCAGCCTGAGAAGGGAGACATGAAAAGAAGGTGAGATGCAGTAGTCACTGGGAAGCTATAACCTATACATCACCTCGTTGACCCTCCGGAGAACCTTGAACGGCCCCACAAACCGGAGGCTCAGCTTCTTGCAGGGCAGGCGGAGTGGGAAGTTCCAGGTAGAGAGCCAGATTGTAATACAGAAGTCTCACCGCGGTGGCGGTCTGCCTGCTCCTTAGATGGTGGGTGCGCTGGAGTCTCACGGGAGCCTTGCTCCACACCTCTTCTGTGCGGAGCTTCGGTCTGGCCCGGGGTCCACAGAGCCAAAGCCAGCTGAAAACTCAGAACACACTGGAAGGGAGTCAGCCCAGTGGAGGTGTGACATCACGAATTCTGGTCCCGGCAGAGACTCCTCAGGAACCTCCCCAGCTCCTGGTTCATCCTCGCCACCTGCCCGTTGGACTGAGGCCTATATCCGGAAGTGGGGCTGACCGTGAGCCTGAGCTTCTCCATAAAGCTCTCCATATCCCGTGATGTGAATTGGGGCCCACGGTCGGAGACAATGTCCTCCGGAAGGCCATAATGCTGGAATACCTGCTGGAATTGTTCCTCAGCGACCTGGAGAGAAGTAGGGAGACCAGAGAGAGGGATGAAATGACAGGATTTAGAAAATGTATCCACAACCACCAAAATGGTGGTGAAACCGTCAGAGGAGGGGAGATCAATGACAAAGTCAATGGATAGATGAGACCAGGGATGTTGAGGCAGTGGAAGGATTTTCCCTGCTGGAGGGTGCCGGGGGGGATTTGGTTTGAGCACATATGGAACAGGAGTTGACGTAGCGACTAACATCCTGCACCAAGGTAGGCCACCAATACTTCTCGGAGATAGATTGGGTAGTGTGAGAAATACCTGGATGTCCAGCGATGACAGCTGTGTGCGCCCAGGTCAACAGCAGATCCCTTATCCCCGTGGGAACGTAAATGAGCTCAGGAGGACAGTTAGTGCGTACAGGCTCCCTCTCCAGAGCCTGGCAGATGTCCACATCTACGTCCCAGAGCAAAGGGGCTATGACTCGAGAGGAAGAGATTATGGGGTTTATTTTGGACATAACCCTCTTCCAAATTGTAGAGCCGGGACAAGGCATTGGCGTTTTTTTTTTACCTGGGCGATAGGTCAGGATGAAGTCAAATCTTGTGAAGAAATGGCCCCACATTGCTTGACGCGGATTCAGCCTGCTCGCTGTCTGTATGTACTCCAGGTTGTGATGGTTGTTTAGGCTGATGAATGGGTCCTTGGCACCCTCCAGCCAGTGTCTCCACACCTCTAATGCCAACTTCTCCACCAGGAGCTCTCGATCACTGACGTCGTCATTCCTCTCTGCAGTAGACAGTTTCTTGGAGTACACAGATAGAATTTCTGTGGGTTACCTTGTCATTGAGACAGAACTGCAACCACGCCCACCTCTGAAACGTGGGCGTGGGTGATATCCCACAAAGGATATCATGGGATCTGGGTGTTTGAGCAATGGGGTGGAGGTGAAATGTCCCTTGAGTAGGCGGAAGGCCTCGACAGCTGCTGGATTCCACACCAACCTACGGAGACCACCCTTGAGGAGAGAGATGAGAGTAGCGGTGATGGACCTGAAGTTCCTGATGAAACGGCGGTAGAAGTTGGAAACCCCAAAAAATATTTGTAATCCCTTAATAATGGTTGGGACTGGCCATTAACTGACAGCATCTACCTTCTTGACATCCATCTTCCCTCCTTGCGGGCTTATTTGCTAGCATGAGAAGGAGACAGCCTCCTGATGAAACTGGCACTTCTCAGCCTTGACAAAAAGTTGGTTAGCCAGGAGGCATTCCAGGACTACTCGGACGTGAGCGATGTGATCCTCCAAAGTAGCCGAATAGACCAGGATGTCATCGATATACTCGACCACCTGGCGTCCAAGCATGTCCCGGAGCACCTCGTTGATGAATGCCTGGAACACTGATGGATCAAAGCTGTCTTCCATTCATCCCACTCCCAGATGCTGAAGAGATTGTAAGCACTCCGCAGGTCCAATTTGGTAAGGAACCGGGCCCCGCGGAGCTGTTTGATGGCTGCTGGCACCAACGGGAGAGGGTAAAGGAACTTTGTGGTGATTTCATTGAGTCCTCTGTAATCAATACATTGGCGTAACCCTCCATCCTTCTTGGCCACGAAGTAGAAACCTGCCGACGCAGGAGAAGTGGACGTGCGGATGAAATCTTGTTGGGGTGCCTCATGGATGTACTCTTCCATGGCCTCTGGTTTCTGCCACCAACAGAGGATAGAAGCGTCTGCGCTGGGTGCAGAGCCTGCAAGCAGGTCGATGGCAAAGTCCCAGGGGTGATGAGGAGGGAGACAGGTGGTGCAGGTCTTGGAACATACCTCCTACAGAGGCAGGTATACCTCCAGGATATTGGGCTGAAGGGCAACCACAGTACTCTGAACCGACATGGAACCACAGGGGATGAGGAAGCAGGTCCTCCGGTATTCGGGTGACCATTCTGTGATTTTCATCCTTGACCATGAGATGGTGGGGTTGTGGCGTTGAAGCCAAGAGAGGCCGAGGATGATCTCGTGAGCTGGAGCACTGTATGATGAAGAAAGGGATGTTCTCCTGATGGATGGACTCCACAATGAAGGTGAGTGGTTTGGTGATGTGTGTGATGGTCCTGGAAGCCAATGGCCAATTATCGAGGGCTTAAACCGGGAAAGGAGAAAAGTCCTGGTATGTGGTGATGTTGAGAGAGGAAGCAAGGGTCTGGTCAATAAAGGTCCCTGCGGCACCGGATTCCACTAATGCTGTAGAAACAGTACACGAGAGACAGTAAACTAGTGCGATCGCCACCAAAAAGGGTTTGGCAGAAAGTGATGAAGAGGGGATACTCATAGGAGGTGGAAGTTCACGTTACTGTCTCTCTGCTCTCGAGGATCCCGAGTTGGGACGTATCAGACACTACTGGAGCTGGTGCCCTCCTTGACCACAATAGAGACAGAGCCCGAGCTGTTTCTGTCTGCATTGCTCCACCACAAGGAGGCGTGTGACCCCTACCTCCATGGGTTCAGGCTCTGATCGAAAGTGTTCACTGTGGGAGGAAGAGAAGCGATGAGTGTGCCGACGCTCCCGAAGAAGGTTATCCAGACAGATGGCCATCGCGATGAGTGAGTCCAAGGAGAGGTTGTCGTCTCGACAGGCCAGTTCCGTCTGAACCTCCTCGCACAGTCCTTTTCTGAATAGCATACGAAGCGCCGGCTCATTCCATGCGCTGGATGCTGCTACCTTCCGGAAGGTGAGTGCGTACTCGGCAGCAGTCTGGTCCTCCTGCCATAGTTGGAGTAGGCATTCACCCCCTCGCTGCCCTCCTGTGGATTATCGAAGATACCTCTGAACAGAGCCATGAACCCCTAATACGAATCCAGCTCCTCCTCTCCTCTCTCCCAGATGGCCGTGGCCCATTCCAACACCCGCCCAGTTAGCAGAGGATTAACCCTGGCAACCTTGGACCTCTCGGTGGTAGAAGCTCCCATCTGGTGCGAAAAGTAGAGGGAGCGCTGTAGTAGGAAGCCACGGCACTTAGATGGGATGCCGTCATATTTATCCGGGAGGGACAAACAGCCATCGCTGAGCTAGGCGGGTTGCTGAATGGGCTGGTGTGCTGGCTTGCTCGGTCGACTGGTGGTACGGTAACCTCCGCTAGTTGAAGGCAACACCTCTCGGGTATGTTCGAGACATTGAACACTGCGAAGGACCATTTCCATAGCCGTCTCTAGTTGTGCCAGCTGGTCGGGGTGTTGATGAAGTAGATATCCCTGCTCATCGAGTTGTTCTGATTTCCTGCTGCTTCCATTTTGTGAGGCAGTATTCTGGGAGTCGAGAAGCAGTTGTTAAGTTTAATATAACAAGTAACGATACCACGTAGGAGTAGCGTCCAGACATGAACAAGAGAAACAATACTGCCTGGGGAAAGAACCTAAGGAGTGTCATATAAAGGGGAGGTAATGAGTGAGGTAATGGAGTCCAGGTGTGCCTAATGATGAAGCGCAGGTGTGCGTAATGATGATTGCCAGGTGCGTGCAACGATGGTTCCCAGGACCGGTGGTTAATAAACCGGCGACGTTAGTAGACGTGACATTGGCTCCATCATTCATTGAATCAGATGGCTCATTCATCACAAAACCCACTGATGTTGCCAACAACTTTAATGATTTTTTTCATTGGCAAGATTAGAAAATGTATGCATGACATGCCAGCAACAAACGCTGACACTACACATCCAAGTATATCTCACCAGATTCTGAAAGGCAAGCATTGTAATTTTGAATTCCGTAAAGTAAGTGAGGAATAGGTGTAATAATGATTGTCTATTAACAATGACAAGCCACCTGGATAATAGCGGATGATATTGCCATTCCTATTTGCAATATCTTCAATTTAAGCCTACTAGAAAGTGTGTGCCCTCAGCCCTGGAGGGAAGCAAAAGTTATTCACCTACCTAAGGATAGTAAAGCACCCCTTTACTGGCTCAAATAGCTGACAATTCAGCCTGTTACCAAGCACTTTGAAAAAAATGTTTTATTGTTTTTGACCATATACAATGCTATTTTACAGTAAACAAATTGATTACAGACTTTCAGCATGCTTATAGGGAAGGACATTCAATAAGCACAGCACTTACACAAATGACCGATGACTGACTAAGAGAAAATTATGATAAAACGATTTTGGGGGCTGTTTTGTTAAACTTCAGTGTGGCTATTGACAATATTGATCACAACCTGTTGCTGGAAAAACGTATGTGGTATGGCTTTACACCCCCTGCTATATTGTGGATAAGGAGTTACCTTTCTATCAGGTTCACAGAGGGTGTTCTTTAATGGAAACCTCTCCAACAAAATCCAAGTAGATTCAGAAACTCCCCAGGGCAGCTGTCTAGGCCGCTTAATTTTTTGTATCTTTACTAACGACATGCCACTGGCTTTGAGTAACTAAAATTATTGTATTTTGGACAAATCATTCACTAAACCCTAAACCTCAACTAAATCTTGTAATGAATAATGTGGTAATTGTACAAGTTGAGGAAACTATACTGCTTGGAGTATCCCTGGATTGTAAACGGTTATGGTCAAAACATATTGATACAACAGTAGCTAGGATTGGGAGAAGTCTGTCCATAATAAAGTGCTTCTCTACCTTCTTAACTGCACTATCAACAAGGCAGGTCCTCCAGGTCCTAGTTTGTCGCACCTGCACTACTGTTCAGTCGTGTGGTCAGGTGCCACAATGGAAAATGAGGAAAATTGTAATTGGCTCAGAACAGGGCAGCACGGCTTGCCATTGGATTTACACAGAGAGCTAACATTAACCTCTCTGGGTAGGCGGGACGAATTCGTCCCACCTACGTAACAGCCAGTGTAATCCAGTGGCGCGATTTTCAAATACCTTAAAAATCCTATTACTTCAATTTCTCAAATATATGACTATTTTACAGCTATTTAAAGACAAGACTCTCGTTAATCTAACCACACTGTCTGATTTCAAAAAGGCTTTACAACGAAAGCAAAACATTAGATTATGTCAGCAGAGTACCCAGCCAGAAATAATCAGACACCCATTTTTCAAGCTAGCATATAATGTCACAAAAACCCAGAAGACAGCTAAATGCAGCACTAACCTTTGATGATCTTCATCAGATGACAACCCTAGGACATTATGTTATACAATACATGCATGTTTTGTTCAATCAAGTTCATATTTATATCAAAAAACAGCTTTTTACATTAGCATGTGACGTTCAGAACTAGCATACCCCCATACTTCCGGGGAATTTACTAACAATTTACTAAATTACTCACGATAAACGTTCACAAAAAGCATAACAATTATTTTAAGAATTATAGATACAGAACTCCTCTATGCACTCGATATGTCCGATTTTAAAATAGCTTTTTGGTGAAAGCACATTTTGCAATATTCTAAGTACATAGCGCTGCCATCACGGGCTAGCTATTTAGACACCCGGCAAGTTTAGCCTTCACCAAAATCAGATTTACTATTACAAAAATGTTCTTACCTTTGTTGTCTTCGTCAGAATGCACTCCCAGGACTTCTACTTCAGTAACAAATGTTGGTTTGGTCTCAAATAATCCATCGTTATATCCGAATAGCGGCGTTTTGTTCGTGCGTTCCAGAAACTATCCGAAATGGTAAATAAGGGTCACGCGCATGGCGCAATTCGTGACAAAAAAAAACTAAATTTTCCTTTACCGTACTTCAAAGCATGTCAACCGCTGTTTAAAATCCATTTTTATGCCATTTTTCTCGTAAAAAAGCGATAATATTCCGACCGGGAATATCCTTTTAGGTAAACAGACAAAGGAAAAGAAAGCTTTCGGTCGACGCGGGCACGAGCCTGAGTCTCACAGTACTGTAACCAGCCACTACCCAAACGCGCTACTTTTTTTCAGCCAGAGCCTGCAAAGCCACGATTCAGCATTTTGCCGCCTTCTGATAGCCTATGGCAGCCGTAGGAAGTGTCACGTTATAGCTAAGATCCTCACTCTTCAATAAACAGAGACAAGAAGAACGACACCTTGTCAGACAGGCCACTTCCTGCATGAAATCTTCTCAGGTTTTTGCCTGCCATTTGAGTTCTGTTATACTCACAGACACCATTCAAACAGTTTTAGAAACTTTAGGGTATTTTCTATCCAAAGTCAATAATTATATGCATATTCTAGTTACTGGGCAGGAGTAGTAACCAGATTAAATCGGGTACGTTTCTTATCTAGCCGTGTCAATACTGCCCCCTAGCCCTAACAGGTTAATAATATGTCAATCTCTCCTGGCTCAAAGTGGAGGAGAGATTGACTTCATCACTACTTGTATTTGTGAGAGGAATTGACATGTTGAATGCAGCGAGCTGTCTGTTCGAACTACTGGCACACAGCTCGGACACCCATGCATACCCCACAAGACACACCACCAGAGGTCTCTTCACAGTCCCCATGTCCAGAACAGACTATGGGAGGCGCACAGTACTACATAGAGCCATCTCTACATGGAAATCTATTCCACATCAAGTAACTCATGCAAGCTGTAAAATTAGATAAAAAAACAGATAAAAATACACCTTGTGGAATAGCGAGGACTGTGAAGCAACACAAACATAGGCACAGACACATTCCTACAAACACACGATAACATACGCATTATACACACACGTACACATGGATTTTGTGTTGTGAATATGTCGTAGTAGAGTAGGGACCTGAGGGCACACACTTAATATGTTGTGAAATCTGTTGTGAATGTATTATAATGTTTTTAAAAATGTATAACTGCCTTAATTTTGCTGGACACTAGGAAGAGGGCAGCGGCTAATAGGAATCCATAATAAATACAAACACATTATGTAGCTTTAATAATAGAGACTTATTCAGGTGTACAAACCCAACTGAATATACAATACACTTTTTTATTTTCTTTAAAGAGAAGACTTGGAAATGAATCTGATCCGTATTGCAAAAAAACACATGGTTTCCACATGTTATTTAGAGTATAGAGATGAGCTGGTCTATGTGTGTGATGCAACAAAATAAAAAGCATTTTGATGTCAATGTGATTGCAGGTCTGCAGTACTGCAGCTATGTCATATGTCATGGTAGGTCTCCTGCTGTACAAATGTGATTGTTTGAGGCCCTCCTGTACACTACCTGACCAAAAGTATGTGGACACCTGCTCGTCGAACATCTCATTCCAAAATCATGGGCATTAATATGGAGTTGGTCCCCACTTTGATGCTATAACAGGCTTTACTCTTCTGTATGGACCTGGCTTTGTGCACGGGTTCATTGTCATGCTGAAACAGGAAAGGGCCTTCCCCAAACTCTTGCCACAAAGTTGAAAGCCAGGAATGGTCTAGAATGCATTCTGTAGCGTTAAGATTTCCCTGCACTGGAACTAAGGGGCCTAGCACGAAAAAGAACTCCAGAACATTATGCTTCCTCCACCAAACTTTACAGTTGGCATTATGCATTGGGGCAGGTAGCATTTTCCTGGCATCTACCAAACCCAGATTCGTCAGTCAGACCTGCAGATGGTGAAGCGTGATTCATCACTCCAGTGAACGTGTTTCCACTGCTCCAGAGTCCAATGGCAGCGAGCTTTACACCACTCCAGCCGACACTTGACATTGCGCATGGTGATCTTAGGCTTGTGTGTGGTTGCTCAGCCATGGAAACCCATTTCATGAAGCACCAGACAAACAGTTCTTGTTCTGACGTTGCTTCCAGAGGCAGTTTAGAACTCGGTAGTGAGTGTTGCAACCGATGACAGACGATTTTTACGGGCTACACACTCGGCTGTCCCGTTATGTCTTGCCTATGCCGTTCAGCCATCGCTCATTCATATATTTTTATGCACATATTCTTATTCATTCCTTTACACTGGTGTGTATAAGGTAGTTGTTGTGAAATTGTTAAGATAGATTACTTGTTAGATATTACTGCATGGTCGGAACTAGAAGCACAAGCATTTCGCTACACTAGCATTAACATCTGCTAACCATGTGTACGTGACAAATAAAATTTGATTTATGTGAGCTTGTGTGGCCTACCACTTCACGTCTGAGCCGTTGTTGCTCCTAGATGTTTCCTCTTCACAATAATAGCACTTAGAGTTGACCGGAGCAGCTGTAACATTGCAGAAATTTGACGAACTGACTTGTTGGAAAGGGGTCATCCTATGACGGTGCCTTGTTGAAAGTCACTTAGCTCTTCAGTAAGGGCATTCCACTGCCAATGTTTATGGAGAATGCATGGCTGTGTACTTGATTTTATACACCTGTCAGCAACGGGTGTGGCTGAAATTGCCGAATCCATTAATTTGAAGGGGTGTCCACATAGTTTTGTATATATAGTGTAAGTACAACTATTTTGATTACTGTTCAGGACTATATTAGGCATTTTCTGAGTTAACCATACAAATGACCAGTGTGGCACATTTTGTTCCTTTTCTAAACATAGGCCTATAGTAGAGAACCACTACTCTGCTTTTTGAAATCTAATTGGCCACAGATGCTTGTTATGTCACAAAGGCAATGGAAAATGCATTAGAGACAAAAAAAAGCCAGCAATGTCCCTCAACCCTTAAAACAAAAGCTGTTTAAGGATTGCGGTTATACCCAACAAAGGATGTCACCATAGTTTTCCCAGTTTTCCAGTTCTCACAAATGAGTTACCATCATGTGTGGAAAAAGGAATGATATAAAGAATGATCATTAAACTGAAACCATGTGCTCTTGAACAACCATCTGTAAGATTTGGTTTAGAAGAATCCCATTTGTTCTCGAGGACGACACTTTAGTGTTGATCGTCTTCTCAAGCTCCAGGAGGCTCTCACCGCAAAAGAGTCCCTCAAAGAGGTGTGATCCTGCCTCCATTTTCTATTTGTTATTCTCTCTCTCTCCGTCTCTCTGTCTCTCTCAGAATAAGTGAACACTATCCCTATTACATTTGACAACTTATTTCTTCCTGGGACATCTTTGGCAATAAGGGAAATATATAATCCACTGTCTGCCCATGGTGCTGTTCCACCTCCAGAAGCTCCTCTCAGTGGATTACCTCCACAGTCCTACACATCAGGACCACATCAAATGTCTTCATCTGTCGAGCTGAGAGGTTGAATTATTTCCCTTGGCTTACAATGGGCTCACTAGTTATGGCTAGAATCAGCTGCTACAGTATGAGTGTCTAGGGTGACCTATGCGATGGTGTGATTGTGCCTGACAGGGAAGAACGAAGAGTGACGTCTTTAACTCAAGATCGCAGGAATTCCAGGTCACAGTTGTAAATAAGAACTTGTTCTCAACTGGCCTACCTGGTTAAGTAAAGGTGAAATATATATATATTTTTTAAACTGTGGATATTATGGAGGAGGAGCTATGCTGTGTCTATGCAAACAGTCCTTTGTTTGCTGACCTGTTAAAACCATACATCTCGATCATTGCAATGACTTATCCGGTTGCCTTTTGCATCGTGGCCCTGTGAGAGAATGCTCTATTGTTTATTTTATATCTAAAAGCAATTTGGCTCATTAGCTTGATGTTTAAAACACTGAACCATGTGCATTCACACTCGAGCCCTTTGTATGGAACTGTAGCAATTTGATTGTTGATAATGGGGAGTGATTCTCAGTTGGAAATTGAGCATTTCTAAAGCAAACAACAATGAGAAGTGCAGGAAGATTGTGCCAATGAGCTCATAATTGTGCAGGAGGAAACATTTATGGAAGACTCTAAGGTTAATTGACACTGTTATATGCTGCATTGTTATTACAGTTGTAACATATTTATTCTTACTCTGTTGATTTATTGTGAGAGCAACTTTAGTTTATATATTCAAAGCATGCATACTGTAAATGTTCACACGTTTTTTTCACCTTCTCTCTCTTTCCCTGCTATGGTTGCAACTACTCCATCAAAAGCTGCATGGTGCTTGCATGTTGCTTGCATTACGGACTTAGATTTTATGTAATGCATTTATTCTTAATAAGGAGGGAATTATTCAAAGCAAGTCCATCAAAATGTTTTGTCAGCGTGAAGTGAAACAATATATTTGCTTTGCTATTTTGTTTAGTATGTTTTCCGCTTTCCACCAGACACTTAGTGACATGGCTTTATTAATTGTGACAATTGGTCACTGTCAACGGAGACTTTGCACAGCTTGTTGCTGTCTCCAAGAGTATATTGGCCAATTGCCAATAGAGTGGTACCCAGCAAACCCAGAACATTTCCCAGAACATTTGCTAATATCCCCATTAAGTTCTAGTTAGGGTTATATCTAAAGTTAGGATGATAACATCCCACAAACATTCAAAGAATGTTTTTTGATAACAAAATATATTTTTAAATGTTTTAAATGAAATATCCTTGGAATGTTCTTCTAACATTCACTAAAATGTTGTGCTCAACATCTGTAACAACCACCACAGAACATTCCCCAAAAGTCCTCATTGGGTTTCTTGTAATAACACAATGTACCAGTAATGTTTTCCCAGCAAACCAAAATTGTTTCTGTGAAAGTTCCCAAAACGTTTGTTAGATCGCAGCAAATGTTCTCATAACACAATACAATGTTGCATTTAGGGTGAAAAAAAAGAAATCACCTGATGTTACAAGAACGTTCCCAGAACAAGTTTATGTTCTTTAAAAGTTCCGAACACATTTATTTAGATTTTGTTAAAACATTGTGGGGATATGACAAGAGAGAGGCTCACAAAACACTAAAACTGCTGACTTTCAGATAATGTTTGTATCCGGTTGCACAGAACATTCCTTTGTTGTTGCAATAATGTTGACAGACAGCCTTTGTGAATTATGTAAAGTCTCACAGGATATTTAATTAGGTTGTGGGAACAGTGCACAGTAGATGCACAAAGCACAAAATATGCTCAGTTGTGATGGCATTCATACAATGTTTAAGATAGGTTGCACAGGACCTTCCCTTTATGTTGCAAGAATATTGGTGCTGGTTTAAATTCCTTTCAGCTTTTAACCTCTCTGGGCTAGGTGGGACACAGCCAGTGTAATCCCGTGGCGTGACATTGAAATACCTCAAAAATGCAAAAACTTCAATTTTTCAAACATATGACTATTTTACACCGTTTTAACCTGTTGGGGCTAGGGGGCAGTATTTTCACGGCTGGATAAAAAACGTACCCGATTTAATCTGGTTACTAATCCTACCCAGTAACTAGAATATGCATATACTTATTATATATGGATAGAAAACACCCTAAAGTTTCTAAAACTGTTTGAATGGTGTCTGTGAGTATAACAGAACTCAAATGGCAGGTCAAAACCTGAGAGATTCCTTTACAGGAAGTGGCCTGTCTGACCATTTCTGGAACTTCTTTGCCATCTCTATCTTTTACAAAGGATCTCTGCTCTAACGTGACACTTCCTACGTCGTCCATGGGCGCTCAGACCCCGGGAAAAAACAGAATGTCGTCATCCCAGCCCCAGGCTGAAACACATTATCGCTTTTCTCAAGTGGCCGATCAAGGGACTGTGGGCTTAGGCGCGTGACCTGGCCGCCCCCGTCTTTGTGATTTTTTCCTCTGTTTGCCGAAAAGGAGATTCCCGGTCGGAATATTATCGCTTTTCTACGAGAAAAATTGCATAAAAATTGAGTAACCAGTAGTAACCAGATTAAATCGGGTACGATTTTTATCCGGCCGTGTAAATACTGCCGCCTATCCCCAACAGGTTAACCTGTTAGGGCTAGGGGGCAGTATTTGCACGGCTGGATAATTTTTTTTTACCCGATTTAATCTGGTTACTAATCCTACCCAGTAACTAGAATATGCATATACTTATTATATATGGATAGAAAACACTCTAAAGTTTCTAAAACTGTTTGAATGGTGTCTGTGAGTATAACAGAACTCATTTGGCAGGCAAAACCCTGAGACATTTTCTGACAGGAAGTGGATACCTGATGTGTTGTATTACCTTTAAACCTATCCCATTGAAAAACACAGGGGCTGAGGAATATTTTGGCACTTCCTATTGCTTCCACTAGATGTCACCAGCCTTTACAAAGTGTTTTGAGTCTTCTGGAGGGAGATCTGACCGAACAAGAGCCATGGAACGATGATGGCCCATTAGACACCTGGCGCGCGAGTTCATGTTGGGTACCCTCGTTCCAATACGTTATAAAAGAGTATGCATTCGTCCACCTTGAATATTATTCATGTTCTGGTTAAAAAAGGCCCTAATGATTTATGCTATACAACGTTTGACATGTTTGAACGAACGTAAATATATTTTTTCCCCTCGTTCATGACGAGAAGTCCGGCTGGCTTAGATCATGTGCTAACAAGACGGAGATTTTTGGACATAAATGATGAGCTTTTTTGAACAAAACTACATTCGTTATGGACCTGTGATACCTGGAAGTGACATCTGATGAAGAGAATCAAAGGTAATGGATTATTTACATAGTATTTTCGATTTTAGATCTCCCCAACATGACGTCTAGTCTGTATCGCAACGCGTATTTTTCTGGGCGCAGTGCTCAGATTATTGCAAAGTGTGATTTCCCAGTAAGGTTATTTTTAAATCTGGCAAATTGATTGCGTTCAAGAGATGTAAATCTATAATTCTTTAAATGACAATATAATATTTTACCAATGTTTTCTAATTTTAATTATTTAATTTGTGGCGTTTACTTGACTGCCAGTTATTGGAGGGAAACGATTTCCTCAACATCAATGCCATAGTAAAACGTTGTTTTTGGATATAAATATGAACTTGATAGAACTAAAAATGCATGCATTGTCTAACATAATGTCCTAGGAGTGTCATCTGATGGAGATTGTAAAAGGTTAGTGCATCATTTTAGCTGGTTTTATGGTTTTGGTGACCCTGTCTTTGACTTGACAAAACATTACACACAACTCTTGTAAATGTACTGTCCTAACATACTCTAAATTTATGCTTTCGCCGTAAAACCTTTTTGAAATCGTAAAACGTGGTTAGATTAAGGAGATGTTTATCTTTCAAAGGGTGTAAAATAGTTGTATGTTTGAAAAATTTGAATTTTGACATTTATTTGGATTCAAATTTGCCGCTCTTGAAATGCACCTGCTGTTGATGGAGTGCACCACCGGGGGGACGCTAGCGTCCCACCTAGCCCATAGAGGTTAAAACAATACAACTAAATAAAGTTTCAAAAAGTCCAGCATTGCAATTACATACATGAAGGGCACTTTTCGGCATTTGCTGTATGATTGATGAGAAACTCCATATTGCAAATGCACGGTCCTTTACTAGATGTCCACCAATGTTTGTAAAATTCGCCTATGGCGGCGGGCCGTGCACTGGGGCCAGATCTTCCCGGAAGTCATCGAACGAAGTCTCTTGGACATTTGGTTTCCGTTTCATAAAATTTTCAAATATTGGTAATTTTTTTGCTGTCCCGGTAAATTCCAGCAGATGGTGAATTGGAATCTTATTGTAATTGTACAAAACATCACCAATCACGACATGGCCATTTCTCTTAAACGGAAAAGACTTCGAAGATGAAACTTGGTGAGCATAGGTTTGGACTAATGGGCTGTTAGCCCAGAAACAAGATGGCATCGAGGCCTCAACGATTTTTCAGTTAAGGCCATTTTTCTGGGATTAAAGGTCAAAAATGACAATAGAACTCTAATTTGACCACTTCACGTCAAAGTACATGAACCTACAGTGTCAGGAAAAAAAGAACCAGCCATTTATCTATCGTAATTCAAGAGAAATCGTACAATTGGTAATGGTCAAAGAAATTTTTCCCCAAAAAGTTAAAGATCCAGTTGTGGCATGTTCAGACGAATCCTGGGTTTCGGAACTCTACGTGATTTCTGTGATTTTCTGTGATTTTCTGAAATAATACTCAATCATTCAACCCTCTGTAAATAAGTCAGTTCTTAATGTAAAGACTTAAAACTCAAAATTCTGTAAGAGCCTACCCCGAGGAGGATATGTGTTCACTTTCAGCTTCCTGTGTCAACCGGAAGTGCCTTAAATTTGGGTCATAGTGGCTGTTTCGAAGGGTTAAAAAGGTCACATCTTTCCAAAACTTCATATGTGTGATTAGGCAACCCTCATGAACTGTAAATCAGTCATTTCTCCCAACAGATGTTAAATAAAAAACTCTCACACACAAACACACGCACACACACAGCAAGGATGGAGTGACACAATGCGGGGCTTAAAGACACACAGAGCCTGCAATGGCAATACCATAATCTTTAGGCAGTGCCGAGTTCAACGAGATGCCCCAATTGACCGTAGCTCACTCGGTCTGAGCGCAGCGAACGTGAAAAAAAGTAGGTCCATAATGAAGCCTGGCCCTAAATTATAAATGCTTTTGGGTGACAAAGAGAGAACCGTTAGGGTTAGAAGCATAATTCGACCTCAGTAACATTCTGAGGTCCTCCCGATCTGTGCAAGCCTAACCTTGACTGTGTGGCATTAACCCTTAACCTGTTTAGGATAGGGGGCAGTATTTTAACGGCCGGATAAAAAACGTACCCGATTTAATCTGGTTATTACTCCTGCCCAGAAACTAAAATATGCATATAATTAGTAGATTTAGATAGAAAACACCCTAAAGTTTCTAAAACTGTTTGAATGGTGTCTGTGAGTATAACAGAACTCATATGGCAGGCCAAAACCTGAGAAGATTCTATATGGGAAGTGCCCTGTCTGACCATTTCTTGGCCTTCTGTAGCCTCTTTATCGAAAATACAGGATCTCTCCTGTAACGTGACATTTTCTAAGGCTCACATGGTCTCTCAGAAGGTGGCAAAAAGCTGAATCGTGGCTTTGCAGGCTCTGGCTGAAACAAAGTAGCGCGTTTGGGTAGTGGCTGGTTACAGTACTGTGAGACTCAGGCTCGTGCCCGCGTCGACCGAAAGCTTTCTTTTCCTTTGTCTGTTTACCTAAAAGGAGATTCCCGGTCGGAATATTATCACTTCTTTACGAGAAAAATTGTGTAAAAATGGATTTTAAACAGCGGTTGACATGCTTCGAAGTACGGTAATGGAATATTTAGATTTTTTTTGTCACGAATTGCGCCATGCTCGTAACCCTGATTTACCATTTCGGATAG
This sequence comes from Salmo salar, assembly GCF_965601325.2. Taxonomy (NCBI): domain Eukaryota; kingdom Metazoa; phylum Chordata; class Actinopteri; order Salmoniformes; family Salmonidae; genus Salmo; species Salmo salar. Next base: position 6,816,551 of record NC_138300.1, on the reverse strand, counting down.
TTTCTGGAACGCACGAACAAAACGCCGCTATTCGGATATAACGATGGATTATTTGGGACCAAACCAACATTTGTTATTGAAGTAGCAGTCCTGGGAGTGCATTCTGACTTTGACAACAAAAGGTAATCAAACTTTTGTAATAGTAAATCTGATTTTGGTGAAGGCTAAACTTGCCGGGTGTCTAAATAGCTAGCCCGTGATGGCTGGGCTATGTACTTAGAATATTGCAAAAATGTGCTTTCAACAAAAAGATATTTTAAAATCGGACATATCGAGTGCATAGAGGAGTTCTGTATCTATAATTCTTAAAATAATTGTTATGCTTTTTGTGAACGTTTATCGTAAGTAATTTAGTAAATTGTTAGTAAATTCCCCGGAAGTTTGCGGGGGGTATGCTAGTTCTGAACGTCACATGCCAATGTAAAAAGCTGTTTTTTGATATAAATATGAACTTGATTGAACAAAACATGCATGTATTGTATAACATAATGTCCTAGGGTTGTCATCTGATGAAGATCATCAAAGGTTAGTGCTGCATTAAGCAGTGGTTTTGGTTTATGTGACATTATATGCTAGCTTGAAAAATGGGTGTCTGATTATTTCTGGCTGGGTACTCTGCTGACATAATCTAATGTTTTGCTTTCATTGTAAAGCCTTTTTGAAATCGGACAGTGTGGTTAGATTAACGAGAGTCTTGTCTTTAAAATGGTGTAAAATAGTCATATGTTTGAGAAATTGAAGTAATAGCATTTCTAAGGTATTTGAATAACGCGCCATGGGATTCCACTGGCTGTTACGTAGGTGGGACGAAATCGTCCCACTGGCCCTAGAGAAGTTAAAGGGAAATTACACAAAAAATTCTACGTTTCTTAGATTTTTTCCCAGACCTCAAAAGTCTTCCTCTGATGTGATATGAACACATAAAATCACATTTTGTGCTTTTCTATGAACATTCTTAGGAAAAAAATGTGTAAACAAGAAATGATTCGGAGAAATAGGAAGTCTGGAATAACAAAACCAAGAAATGCCACATTAAATGAACCCTTTACACAGAATGACATTCGGTTATAGATGATTTGTAACACATTTAGGTAGTGTTTATGAAGGCATTATGAAGGCTTTATGAAGCATTATAAGTGGGAATATTCTTGAAATATTCACAAAGGTTACACAGAACATTCTCACAATGTTGAACAATGTTCCAGAACATCCAACTAAGTCAGTTTTTATAAAGTTCATATCATATTTGTTTTAGTTTTAATATAATATTCCATTGATGTTCACTCAATATGCATTTCCCTTTTCTTTGAGGTCTTCAGAACATTTCAAGAACATTTTGAAAATGTTATATTTAAGTTTTACCTAATAATACCCAACAATTCTCAGCATGCAAACGTATAGCTCCATTAAGCAGATTGGATTACATCCCCATTATATTTCTCTCCAGATTTAACCTTTTCACATGTGAGTTCCAAATATCTCCAACGGTCACCCCAGTGTGAGTTTTTTTGTCAGAATGCACTCACTCTTCCAAAATGTGATTGTTATGCAACAGGACAGTTAACCAGCGCTGCCCTCAAACCAAGACATGCTGCCTGATAATTATCTATGGGCTATGTTTCAACTTGTCAATTTCAAATTATTTGCTTGTCAAAATCAAATAAAATGTTATTTGTCACATGCACCGTATATAACAGGTGTAGTAGATCTTACAGTGAAATGCTTACTTACAAGCCCTTAACCAACAATGCAGTTTTAAGAAAATATCCCCAAAAATCCTAAAAATAATTAAAGAGCAGCAATAAATAACAATAGCGGGGCTATATACAGGAGGTACCGGTACAGAGTCAATGTGTCAATGTGCGGGGGCACCGGTAATTATGTACATGCAGGTAGGGTTATTAAAGTGGCTATGCATAGATAATAACAGAGAGTAGCAGCAGCATGGGGGGGGGGCAAAAAGTCTGGCTGGGTAGCCATTTTATTAGCCCTTCAGGAGTCTTATGGCTTGTAGGTAGAAGCTGTTAAGAAGCTTCTTGAACCTAAACTTGGCGCTCCTGTACCTCTTGCCGTGTGGTAGCAGAGAGAACAGTTTATGACTAGGGTGGCTGGAACCTTTGACAATTTTTAGGGCCTTCCTATGACACTGCCTGGTGTAGAGGTCCTGCATGGCAGGAAGCTTGACCCCGGTGATGTACTGGGCCGTATGCACTACCCTCTGTAGTTCCAAACGGTCGGTGGCCGAGCAGTTGCCATACCAGGCAATGATGCAAACCGTAAGGATGCTCTCGATGGTGCACCTGTATAACCATTTGAGAATCTGAGGACCCATGCCAAATCTTTTCAGTGTCCTGAGGGGGAATAGGTTTTGTCACGCCCTCTTCGCGACTGTCTTGGTGTGCTTGGACCATGTTAGTTTGTTGGTGATGTGGACGCCAAGGAACTTGAAGCTCTCAACCTGCTCCACAACAGCCCCGTCAATGAGAATGGGGGCGTGCTCAGTCTAATTCACTGTGTGAATTGAGGTGTGTTCTGCCTTGTCATTAATTCATATAGAATTAGCCCATTTCACTGTATGTTTGAGGCTTTACTGAGTCGGACAATCTTCTCTCTTCGATGAGAGCCCAAGCACTTCCCTAGTGTTTTGCCAGATCAAGTATGCAGACATTTGCACAGTCTTGCACAAACTTTTCTCTCTGGCACATTTTCTGACTGGAGCACGCATTGCCGTCATTGTTTTCCTTACAAATAATAACTGTGTGCGTTCCCAAGTACTGGTGACAAATCATTCATTCCGATTATTGCATAGATTGTAATGATGTGGGTAAAATACTGATTATGATGAGCTAATGCTAAGCTATTTGCCAGCTACACTATATATACAGAAGTATGTGGACACCCCTTCAAATTAGTGGATTCGGCTATTTCTGCCACATCCGTTGCTGGCAGGTGTATAAAATCGAACACAGAGCCCTGCAACCTCCATAAACCAAAATTGGCAGTAGAATGGCCGTACTGAAGAGCTCAGTGACTTTCATCATGGCACCATCATAGGATGCCACCTTTCCAACAATTCAGTTCGTCAAATTTCTGCTCTGCTATAGTTTCCCCCAGTCAACTCAATGTGCTGTTATTGAGAAGTGGAAACATCTAGGAGCAGCAACGGCTCAGCCGCAAAGTGGTAGATCACACAAGCTCACAGAACGGGGCCGTCGAGTGCTGAAGCGCATAGCGTATAAATAGAATCTGTCATCAGTTGCAACACTCACTACCGAGTTCCAAACTGCCTCTGGAAGCAACGTCAGCACAATAACTGTTAGTCGGGAGCTTGATGAAATGGGTTTCCATGGCAGAGAAACCGCACACAAACCTAAGATCACAATGCGCAATGCCAAGCGTCGGCTGGAGTGTGTAAAGCTCGCCAAAGTTGGACTCTGGAGCAGTGGAAACTCTGGAGTGATGAATCACACTTCACCTTCTGGCAGTCCGACAGACAAATCTGGGATTGGCAGATGCCAGGAGAACGCCACTTGCCCGAATGCATAGTGCAAACTGTAAAGTTTGGTGGATGTAGAATAATGGTCCATGACATTCTACACGATTCTGTGCTTCCAACTTTGTGGCAAGAGTTAGAGGAAGGCCCTTTCCTGTTTCATCATTACAATGCCCCCATTCACAAAGCGAGGTCCATACATAAATGGTTTGTGGAGATCGGTGTGGAGGAACTTCTTAATATATATGTTTTTATTTTTCTTAAACATACAATATACCTGCAGTGAAGCCGCTCAACAACTACACCACACCAGTCATCCAACAGGCACTCATTCAGAGCGACATACAGAAGTATCCGGGTTCAATGCCCTGCTCAAGGGCATGTCGACAGATCTCCCGAAAGGCCAAAATGGGAACCCGAACCCTCCAATATCCCCCCACAGTTCATCAATAGCTGCCCCTCAACAATCCAAGACCCCTACCACTGTCCCCCCCAATATATTTTTTTTAATTGAAAAAATAACAAATAAACTGAATTCCATTCCCCACCCCCAAGAACCCCCTAATGCACCAACAACCAATAAAATTAACTAAAGAGAAAAAAGAAAAAGACAAAGGAAAACAGAAAACAACAATGTAAAAAACAATGGACATCAAGGACAACTAAAAACATAACAGCAAGACCAAGTGTATATGTTTGAGTGCATGTCTGGCACTATTTACATGTGTGTGTGTCCGTGTATGTGTGTATTTGAATGAGAGTGTGTTTATATGCATGTGTACAAAGGAACTTGACTGGTCTGCACAGAGCCTTGACCTCAACCCCATCGAACACCTTTGGGATAAATTGGAACGCAGAGTGATCCTAGATCAGAAGCCAGGCCTAATTGCCCAACATCAGTGCTGACCTCACTAACGCTCTTGTTCCTGAATGGAAGCAAATCCCAGCAGCAATGTTCCAACATCTAATGGAAAGCCTTCCCAGAAGAGTGGAGGCATGTGTAGCAGCATAGGGGGAACAAACTCCATAATAATGCCAATGATTTTGGAATGAGATGTTCAACGAGCAGGTGTCCACATAATTTTGGTCATAATTGTTGCATCAATCATAACTGGATGTTCTAATCACAAAGATTAGAACATAAGCTGCAGAAACCACTTTTGAATGATCACAGCCATGTGTTGGTACATCGTCAAAGGGTTAATGGCAATTTGCATTTGAGAACTACAAGGTGATGTAGACACAATGCAGTTTAATTTCATTAATAGGACATTTGAACAGCATTTAATCATAAAAATATAACCATGTTTTTTACACTTCATATGTTGACAAACTGCACATTATTTCATTCATAAGGCATTAGAACAGCATTTAATCATACAAACTCAACCACATTTTTTACACTTTATATATTGACAGTCTGTACATGTGGGGTTTAAACCTGCAATGTTTGTTTACCAAGCCAAGTATTTTATCCTCTGCGCCACCAGGAAAGCTCGCTTAGAGCTTATTTTTTCATTATATTGCCATGGCAGTATGGTCAATAAGGAATTCCATGCTTCCTTTTTATCCTTCTTAGACATATCTAACCCAGGGATATACCAGTAACTGGGTTATTTGCCATCACTTCACCAATCCTCTTCATATGCTGCTTTCTTCTAGGCCCATATTTACAAGGTATCCAAGACTATAAGTGCTGATCTAGGATCACTTTTGCTTTTCAGATCATGAAAAATAAGACTGGGGAACCTTAGCAAGCGTCTCAAAGTAGTAATTATAATGGGTGTGTTTAAAAAAAAAGTTGAACCGTCAAATCTTACACAATGTTGAATTTATTACAGTTAGTATGAAATCACATTTCATAAGACATTCAACACGTGATGAATAAAATAATAAAATACAGTGTTACATGTACACAGCATATGCAGAGGATGGGAACATTTGAATAACTCTGAAATTGTGCTGTGTCCTGATTGACCATACTAGACAGGGGAAAAAAACACAATAGCACATATTATCCCCTGGTGGTGCAGTGTTGATGATCTGACCATACAGTTGACCATTGTAGGTTCACTCCCACATATTCTTTAACCACCAAAACATTTTTTAAATTCAGGGTCAGATATAATCTACCAAAAGACAGCATGTCTTTATTTCGTCCAGTTGTATAAATAATAAAATAAAACATTGTGTAAAAACACTTGATATAAATGAATTTCTAATTTGAGATTCATGATATGGTCCTGACTTGTTTTTATGTATTTTTTTATGTTATTGAATGTTTAAAACATACAATATACTTGCAGTGAAGCCACTCAACAACTACATCACATTAGTCATCTAACAGATTCCCATCCAGAGTGACACACAGTAGCAACCAGGGTCAACGCCCTGCTTAAGGGCACGTCGACAGATCTCCCACAAGGTAAAAAAACAGGGACCCAAACCAGCGATCTATCAGCCACTATTGCAAAAACAACAAAGACATCAAGGACAACAAAAATCATAACAGCAAGGCCATCTGAATATGTTTGAGTGCATGTATGGCACTATTTACCAGTGTGTGCACATGTGTGCATTTGAATGAGAGTGTGTGTATATGCATGTGTACAAACACTTGCACTGCATCAGCCTCAGCCTCAGGCAAACCGGCATTAGCTGTGAAAGCACTGCCCCTCAGTGTCATTCAAACTTACTTTTTGTTATGTTTTATTTTGACTTTATTTTTTTAGACTTTTATCTTGACCGTCATTCTATCCCCTGCCCAGCAACTCCACTCCCACTTGTCTCCAATTCCACATCCCAACCCTCAGCTTCCCTCAGCCCCTCCCACCTATCTCTGCTGGCCACCCTCTTCTGATTTCTACGCACCATATGCTGTTTTTTTTAACATACAATTTCAATCTATCTAATGAAACAGAATCCACAGATTGCGAGTTATAGATAAATATACTGCTCAAAAAAATAAAGGGAACACTTAAACAACACATCCTAGATCTGAATGAAAGAAATAATCTTATTAAATACTTTTTTCTTTACATAGTTTAATGTGCTGACAACAAAATCACACAAAAATAATCAATGGAAATCCAATTTGTCAACCCATGGAGGTCTGGATTTTGAGTCACACTCAAAATTAAAGTGGAAAACCACACTACAGGCTGATCCAACTTTGATGTAATGTACTTAAAACAAGTCAAAATGAGGCTCAGTAGTGTGTGTGGCCTCCACGTGCCTGTATGACCTCCCTACAACGCCTGGGCATGCTCCTGATGAGGTGGCGGATGGTCTATTGAGGGATCTCCTCCCAGAGCTGGACTAAAGCATCCGCCAACTCCTGGACAGTCTGTGGTGCAACGTGGCGTTGGTGGATGGAGCGAGACATGATGTCCCAGATGTGCTCAATTGGATTCAGGTCTGGGGAACGGGCGGGCCAGTCCATAGCATCAATGCCTTCCTCTTGCAGGAACTGCTGACACACTCCAGCCACATGAGGTCTAGCATTGTCTTGCATTAGGAGGAACCCAGGGCCAACAACACCAGCATATGGTCTCACAAGGGGTCTGAGGATCTCATCTCGGTACCTAATGGCAGTCAGGCTACCTCTGGCGAGCACATGGAGGGCTGTGCGGCCCCCCAAAGAAATGCCACCCCACACCATGACTGACCCACCGCCAAACCGGTCATGCTGGAGGATGTTGCAAGCAGCAGAACGTTCTCCACGGCATCTCCAGACTCTGTCACGTCTGTCACGTGCTCAGTGTGAACCTGCTTTCATCTGTGAAGAGCACAGGGCGCCAGTGGCGAATTTGCCAATCTTGGTGTTCTCTGGCAAATCCCAAACGTCCTGCATGGTGTTGGGCTGTAAGCACAACCCCCACCTGTGGACGTCGGGCCCTCATACCACCCTCATGGAGTCTGTTTCTGACCGTTTGAGCAGACACATGCACATTTGTGGCCTGCTGGAGGTCATTTTGCAGGGCTCTGGCAGTGCTTCTCCTGCTCCTCCTTGCACAAAGGCGGAGGTAGCGGTCCTGCTGCTGGGTTGTTGCCCTCCTACGGCCTCCTCCACGTCTCCTGATGTACTGGCCTGTCTCCTGGTAGCGCCTCCATGCTCTGGACACTACGCTGACAGACACAGCAAACCTTCTTGCCACAGCTCGCATTGATGTGCCATCCTGGATGAGCTGCACTACCTGAGCCACTTGTGTGGGTTGTAGACTCCGTCTCATGCTATCACTAGAGTGAAATCACCGCCAGCATTCAAAAGTGACTTAAACATCAGCCAGGAAGCATAGGAACTGAGAAGTGGTCTGTGGTCCCCACCTACAAAACCACTCCTTTATTGGGGGTGTCTTGCTAATTGCCTATAATTTCCACCTGTTGTCTATTCCATTTGCACAACAGCATGTGACATTTATGGTCAATCAGTGTTGCTTCCTAAGTGGACAGTTTGATTTCACAGAAGTGTGATTGACTTGGAGTTACATTGTGTTGTTTAAGTGTTCCCTTTATTTTTTTGAGCAGTGTAATTTTACTAAGTGTATTTGTATATTATTAATTGACCTAACCCGGTCTCTCAAGATCTCCCAACAGTACTATTTCTCTAGGGTCAATTTTAGATCAATGTTCTGCATTTTCAGCCATTCCTGAACCTGAGACCAGAAAAGGGCTACCTGGGGGTAATACCAGAATAAATGGTCTATTGATTCTGTATCCTCACAACAAAATCTGCAGAGCTTTGGTGATTGAATGCCCCAAATATTCAACCTTTTGTTGGTGGCAAGAATTCTATATAGTAATTTTATCTTAAAAGCACAAAGTCTTGAATCTTGCGTTGTTTTATATATCAACTTGTACACCCTGTACCATGGAATCGGTACATCAAAAATCTCTTCCCAACTATTTTGCAATCTGTATGGCACAGCTGTCATCTTCCTGGTCCTCAAATGAAACTGGAATAATTTCCTATTTATGCCATTTTTATTTCTCTGACAGTTTTGATCCTTTAAATTGTGCAGATAGATCAGTTACAAATCAAAATTAAAATCAAATCAAATCAAAATGTAATTGTCACATACACATGGTTAGCAGATGTTAATGCGAGTGTAGCGAAATGCTTGTGCTTCTAGTTTCGACAATGCAGTAATATCAAACAGGTAATCTAACAAATTCCCAACAACTACCTTATACACACACAAATGTAAGGGATGAATAAGAATATGTACATACAGTTGAAGTCAGAAGTTTACATATACCTTAGCCAAATACATTTAAACTCAGTTTTTCACAATTCTTGACATTTAATCCTAGTAAACATTCCCTCTGTTAGGTCAGATAGGACCACCACTTTATTTTAAGAATGTGAAATGTCAGAATAATAGTAAAGAGAATGATTATTTCAGCTTTTATTTCTTTCATCACATTCCCAGTGGGTCAGAAGTTTACATACACTCAATTAGCACTCAATTAGTATTTGGTAGCCAAATGTTTAATTTGGGTCAAACATTTCGGTTAGCCTTCCACAAGCATCCCACAATAAGTTGGATGGATTTTGGCCCATTCCTCCTGACAGAGCTGGTGTAACTGACTCAGGTTTGTAGGCATCCTTGCTCGCACACGGTTTTTAAGTTCTGCCCGCAAATGTTCTATAGGATTGAGATCTGGGCTTTGTGATGGCCACTCCAATACCTTTACTTTGTTGTCCTTAAGCCATTTTACCACAACTATTGAAGTATGCTTGGGGTCATTGTCCATTTGGAAGACTCATTTGCGACCAAGCTTTAACTTCCTGACTGATGTCTTGAAATGTTGCTTCAATATTTCCAAATAATTTCCCACCTCATGATGCCATCTATTTTGTGAAGTGCACCAGTGCCTCCTGCAGCAAAGCACCCCCACAACATGATGCTGCCACCCCCATGCTTCACGGTTGGGATGGTGTTCTTCGGCTTGCAAGCCTCCCCCTTTTTCCTCCAAACATAACGATGGTCATTATGGCCAAACAGTTCTATTTTTCTTTCATCAGACCAGAGGACATTTCTCCAAAAAGTACGATCTTTGTCCCCATGTGTAGTTGCAAACCGTACTCTGTTTTTTTTATGGCAGTTTTGGAGCAGTGGCTTCTTCCTTGCTGAGTGGCCTTTCAGGTTATGTCGATACAGGACTAATTTTACTGTAGATATAGATTCTTTTGTACCTGTTTCCTCCAGCATCTTCACAAGGTCCTTTGCTGTTGTTCTTGGATTGATTTGCACTTTTTGCACCAAAGTACGTTCATCTCTAGGAGACAGAACGCATCTCCTTCCTGAGCGGAATGACGGTTGCGTGGTCCCATGGTGTTTATGCTTGCGTACTATTGTTTGTACAGATGAACGTGGTACCTTCAGGCATTTGGAAATTGCTCCCAAGGATGAACCAGACTTGTGGAGGTCTACAATTTTTTTCTGATGTCTTGGTTGATTTCTTTTGTTTTCCCCATGATGTCAAGCAAAGAGGCACTGAGTTTGAAGGTAGGCCTTGAAATACATCCACAGGTACACCTCCAATTGACTCAAATTATGTAATTTAGAAGCTTCTAAAGCCATGATATAATTTTCTGGAATTTTCCAAGCTGTTTGAAGGCACAGTCAACTTAGTGTATGTAAACTTCTGACCCACTGGAATTATGATACAGTGAATTATAAGTGAAATAATCTGTCTGTAAACAATTGTTGGAAAAATTACTTGTCATGCACCGGAAGTTTGCGGTGGGTATGCTAGTTCTGAACGTCACATGCTAATGTAAAAAGCTGGTTTTTGATATAAATATGAATTTGATTGAACAAAACATGCATGTATTGTATAACATAATGTCCTAAGATTGTCATCTGATGAAGATCATCAAAGGTTAGTGCTGCATTTAGCTGTGGTTTGGGTTTATGTGACATTATATGCTAGCTTGAAAAATGGGTGTCTGATTATTTCTGGCTGGGTACTCTGCTGACATAATCTAATGTTTTGCTGTCGTTGTAAAGCCTTTTTGAAATCGGACAGTGTGGTTAGATTAACGAGAGTCTTGTCTTTAAAATGCTGTAAAATAGTCATATGTTTGAAAAATTGAAGTTTTCGGATTTTAGAGGAATTTGTATTTCGCGCCACGCCCATCATTGGATATTGGAGCAGGTGTTCCGCTAGCAGAACGTCTAGATGTAAGAGGTTAATTAATATCATTACACCTTTTGAGTTCATTTGTCCATGACAAAAAAAAATTCACCACCCCATTCCTTTTTCCACCCAACTTCATCTAAGGATGTGTTGTGAGTTTCCTGTAAACAGTATATGTTATATTACTTTTCTTTTAGCCACATAAAGACTGATCTCCTTTTTTTATAAGCTGCTAAACCGTTACAATTATAACTGGCTATACTTATTTTACCCCTTACCATAACTAGATACTATTCTCTATTCTCTGTCTAAATTGACCATAATTAGTTCTTGTAAAGTTACTGCCATAAGAGCTTATTATGCCGGCCAAAATTAGAGCTTTCTAATGTCTGATATTTAGAATTCAATAGGTTCTTGCAATATTTGTTTTATTCCCTTACCTGTTTGCCTGTGAGCCAATGCCACAGATGTTAGAAAATTGAGGCAAGATATTATGTGTGTAGTAGATCTGAGTAGGTTGATGTGTATGCTATTGGATGTGATTTAGTGAGTGTGTACAATGTCTGTATAAGAGTAAGACTATATGTGTGATGTCCAAATAAATTGTAACCCCACCCATTTGCATGGTTGAGTGTCTATGTGTGTAACATGTAGTGCGTATAGCCTTAATATTCATGATAATTGTAATCCGTATCGTATGACCATCATAATTACCTTTAACATAATTTTCATAGAAAAACACATCCCAGCATTTCAATAGCAATTGACGTTTCACAGGATCATGAAAGAGACCCTGTCTTATTTATTTATGATTTGAATAGCAAAAGTGATCCTAAATCAGCGCTCATAGTCTTTGATACCTTGTAAGTAGGCCCAGATGTACGCAGCATATAAAGAGGATGAGTGAAGTGATGGTAAATAACCCAGTTACCAGTATTTCCCTGGGTTAGTTATGTCTATGACGGCTAAAAAGGAACAAAGGAATTCCTAGCTAACCATGCTGCCATGGCTTTATACTGAAAAAAGAAGATGTAAGAGAGCTTCCCTGGTGGCGCAGAAAATAAAAGACCTGGCTTGGAAAACAAGCATTGCAGGTTATTACCCCATGTGCATATTGGGGTGATAACTTGTAAAGAAAAAAAATGTTTGTGTTTGTATGATTAAATTGTATGTCACTTTTTGGGCAACCCAACATAATTCAGATAGAAATATGAGTTATAGTGTCACGTCCTGACCAGTAAGGGGTCATTTTGTTATTGTAGTTTGTCAGGACGTGGCAGGGGTGTGTTTGTTTTGTGTGTTTCGGGGTTTTTGGTTTATGTTCTATGTTTTCTATTTCTATGTGGGTTTTCTAGTTTGTCTATTTCTATGTTAGTTTTGGGAACAACCTCCAATTAGAAGCAGCTGGTTGTCGTTGCTTCTAATTGGAGGCCATATTTAGTGGGGTTATTTTCTCTTGTGTTTGTGGGTGGTTGTTTCTTTGTATAGTCGTAGTACCTTACAGGACTGTCGTTCGTTTTGTTTAGTGTTCACGGTTAAATAAAAATATATGTATGGACACTTACCACGCTGCGTATTGGTCTGATATTTCTTACTCCTCATCTGAAGACGAAGAATATGACATATAGATATGTCATTCTCATTGAAAATGAGTCTAAGAAGAGGTAGATATGTTCTATGTCATCAAATTACATTTACATTACATTTAAGTCATTTAGCAGACGCTCTTATCCAGAGCGACTTACAAATTGGTGCATTCACCTTATGATATCCAGTGGAACAACCACTTTACAATAGTGCATCTAAATCTTTTAAGGGGGGGGGTTAGAAGGATTACTTTATCCTATCCTAGGTATTCCTTAAAGAGGTGGGGTTTCAGGTGTCTCCGGAAGGTGGTGATTGACTCCGCTGTCCTGGCGTCGTGAGGGAGCTTGTTCCACCATTGGGGTGCCTGAGCAGCGAACAGTTTTGACTGGGCTAAGCGGGAACTGTGCTTCCTCAGAGGTAGGGGGGCCAGCAGGCCAGAGGTGGATGAACGCAGTGCCCTTGTTTGGGTGTAGGGCCTGATCAGAGCCTGAAGGTATGGAGGTGCCGTTCCCTTCACAGCTCCGTAGGCAATCACCATGGTCTTGTAGCGGATGCGAGCTTCAACTGGAAGCCAGTGGAGAGAGCGGAGGAGCGGGGTGACGTGAGAGAACTTGGGAAGGTTGAACACCAGACGGGCTGCGGCGTTCTGGATGAGTTGTAGGGGTTTAATGGCACAGGCAGGGAGCCCAGCCAACAGCGAGTTGCAGTAATCCAGACGGGAGATGACAAGTGCCTGGATTAGGACCTGCGCCGCTTCCTGTGTGAGGCAGGGTCGTACTCTGCGAATGTTGTAGAGCATGAACCTACAGGATCGGGTCACCGCCTTGATGTTAGTGGAGAACGACAGGGTGTTGTCCAGGATCACGCCAAGGTTCTTAGCACTCTGGGAGGAGGACACAAGGGAGTTGTCAACCGTGATGGCGAGATCATGGAACGGGCAGTCCTTCCCCGGGAGGAAGAGCAGCTCCGTCTTGCCGAGGTTCAGCTTGAGCTGGTGATCCGTCATCCACACTGATATGTCTGACAGACATGCAGAGATGCGATTCGCCGCCTGGTTATCAGAAGGGGGAAAGGAGAAGATTAATTGTGTGTCGTCTGCATAGCAATGATAGGAGAGACCATGTGAGGATATGACAGAGCCAAGTGACTTGGTGTATAGCGAGAATAGGAGAGGGCCTAGAACAGAGCCCTGGGGGACACCAGTGGTGAGAGCGCATGGTGCGGAGACAGATTCTCGCCACGCCACCTGGTAGGAGCGACCTGTCAGGTAGGACGCAATCCAAGCATGGGCCGCGCCGGAGATGCCCAACTCGGAGAGGGTGGAGAGGAGGATCTGATGGTTCACAGTATCAAAGGCAGCAGATAGGTCTAGAAGGATGAGAGCAGAGGAGAGAGAGTTAGCTTTAGCAGTGTGGAGAGCCTCCGTGACACAGAGAAGAGCAGTCTCAGTTGAATGCCCAGTCTTGAAACCTGACTGATTAGGATCAAGAAGGTCATTCTGAGAGAGATAGCAGGAGAGCTGGCCAAGGACGGCACGTTCAAGAGTTTTGGAGAGAAAAGAAAGAAGGGATACTGGTCTGTAGTTGTTGACATCGGAGGGATCGAGTGTAGGTTTTTTCAGAAGGGGTGCAACTCTCGCTCTCTTGAAGACGGAAGGGACGTAGCCAGCGGTCAAGGATGAGTTGATGAGCGAGGTGAGGAAGGGGAGAAGGTCTCCGGAAATGGTCTGGAGAAGAGAGGAGGGGATAGGGTCAAGTGGGCAGGTTGTTGGGCGGCCGGCCGTCACAAGACGCGAGATTTCATCTGGAGAGAGAGGGGAGAAAGAGGTCAAAGCACAGGGTAGGGCAGTGTGAGCAGGACCAGCGGTGTCGTTTGACTTAGCAAACGAGGATCGGATATCGTCAACCTTCTTTTCAAAATGGTTGACGAAGTCATCCGCAGAGAGGGAGGAGGGGGGGGGAGGGGGAGGAGGATTCAGGAGGGAGGAGAAGGTAGCAAAGAGCTTCCTAGGGTTAGAGGCAGATGCTTGGAATTTAGAGTGGTAGAAAGTGGCTTTAGCAGCAGAGACAGAAGAGGAGAATGTAGAGAGGAGGGAGTGAAAGGATGCCAGGTCCGCAGGGAGGCGAGTTTTCCTCCATTTCCGCTCGGCTGCCCGGAACCCTGTTCTGTGAGCTCGTAGTGAGTCGTCGAGCCACGGAGCAGGAGGGGAGGACCGAGCCGGCCTGGAGGATAGGGGACAGAGAAAATCAAAGGATGCAGAAATGGAGGAGAGGAGGGTTGAGGAGGCAGAATCAGGAGATAGGTTGGATAAGGTTTGAGCAGAGGGAAGAGATGATAGGATGGAAGAGGAGAGAGTAGCGGGAGAGAGAGAGCGAAGGTTGGGACGGCGCAATACCATCCGAGTAGGGGCAGAGTGAGAAGTGTTGGATGAGAGCAAGAGGGAAAAGGATACAAGGTAGTGGTCGGAGATTTGGAGGGGAGTTGCAATGAGATTAGTGGAAGAACAGCATCTAGTAAAGATGAGGTCAAGTGTATTGCCTGCCTTGTGAGTAAGGGGGGGAAGGTGAGAGGGTGAGGTCAAAAGAGGAGAGGAGTGGAAAGAAGGAGGCAGAGAGGAATGAGTCAAAGGTAGACGTGGGGAGGTTAAAGTCACCCAGAACTGTGAGAGGTGAGCCATCCTCAGGAAAGGAACTTATCAAGGCGTCAAGCTCATTGATGAACTCTCCAAGGGAACCTGGAGGGCGATAAATGATAAGGATGTTAAGCTTGAAAGGGCTGGTAACTGTGACAGCATGGAATTCAAATGAGGAGATAGACAGATGGGTCAGGGGAGAAAGAGAGAATGTCCACTTGGGAGAGATGAGGATTCCAGTGCCACCACCCCGCTGGCTCGATGCTCTAGGGGTATGCGAGAACACGTGGGCAGACGAAGAGAGAGCAGTAGGAGTAGCAGTGTTATCTGTGGTAATCCATGTTTCCGTCAGCGCCAGGAAGTCTAGGGACTGGAGGGTAGCATAGGCTGAGATGAACTCAGCCTTGTTGGCTGCAGACCGGCAGTTCCAGAGGCTGCCGGAGACCTGGAACTCCACGTGGGTCGTGCGCGCTGGGATAACCAGGTTAGAGTGGCAGCGGCCACGCGGTGTGAAGCGTTTGTATGGCCTGTGCAGAGAGGAGAGAACAGGGATAGACAGACACATAGTTGACAATCTACAGAAGTGTTGTTTCTTGTATTATTGTCTCTTGTGTCTTTAGAGAACTGTTTCACGTTGATATCCTTTTTCTTCTGTCCTGATTTTCTCTTTCTTTTCTTCTGTTAACTAGATATTCTTTGTTGTTCTTCGTTAGCTAGCTAGCTTCTTCCAAAAGAGTCCCTAGCAACTGCTTAGCAACTGGTAAACAATTCAGCTAGCTAAGATAACAACAATTTTATGAAAAATAGTTATTTTTCAAAAGCCTATCTTCTTTGTTTGTTACTTGTTTTTTCTCCTATTCAGTCTTGCAGTTTTCTTTTGCTTTTTTCCGATGTACTTCACTCTAAAAACCATGTAAATTTCAATATTTGTAGGAGCTCATTTTTCAGCTGCTGCTGCTCAAATTGGAGTTCCGGAACACAAATCAAATCAAATGTATTTATGAAGCCCTTCTTACATCAGCTGATGTCACAAAGTGCTGTACAGAAACCCAGCCTAAAACCCCAAACAGCAAGCAATACAGGTGTGGAAGCACATCGACACTCAACTATGCTTCCCATTCTTACTTTTAGGTTTTGAGTCTTTTACTCTCAGTTTTGTACACCAGCTTGAAATAGCTGAAAATATATGTCACAGAGGTTTAGATGGTACAATGATTCTCTACCCATTGCTTGTTTTGTCAAACAAACTGAAATTAGGCGAACTATCAGAATTTTAGCAACAAGGAAATGGCTGAGTAATTTCTTCATATTGCACCTTTAAATGCTGTTCAAATGTTCTATCCAGTGACCTTACTGAGTAAAAATACTTTAGAAAGTGTTTCCACATTTTGTTGTCTTACAGCCTGAATTGAAAATTGTATAAATTGTGATTTTGTGTCACTGGCCTGCACACAATACCCCATAATCTCAAAGTGGAATTATGTTTTAAAAATGTTTCCAAATTAATAAAAAAAGACAAACTGGGTCCTACTTTAAATGATGTTCAGCTTATAAAGGCTTGATAAGGCCTTCATAAGACTACATAAATGTTTTACAAAGCTTTTATAACCACATGTCATGCTTTGTGAGAACTATGTGACATAATCACCTGTGTCAAATGTGACATAACTCACTATGTCGAATATGATATAAACATGTGCTTTATAACGGGTGGCATGTTGTGCTGAAGACTCCAAAGTGAAGTCATATTAGTCACATTACACCTAAACCTGTTCACAGACACTTTTTCCCAAGTGCGCGGAAAGTCTGGTGGACCAACATATCAAACTTAGCCTTCATTAGTTAGGTTTATGTTTAAATTCACATGTTAAGAAGATAAATTGTGGCAAAGGCAGTGTTTAGCCTTAATTATGGTTATGTGGCTGTGTTAACTGGGGGGGGGGGGGGGGGGGGTTGCTAGCAAAGTACTTAGCCTGATGACAATCACTTTACTCAGTAAGGTCACTCCCAATTATATGGTCACTCTCACTAAGGCCAACTTTGAATGGTTGATATCCCAGGTGTATGTGATGTGTGCACAATAGCCTGGGGACGGCGTAACACCAAGAAACACTTACCTTGATGAAAGCCCCCAACATAAGGACATTGGAAGTGGCTTTCTTCTGGAACCAAGTTACATGTTCCTCAGCAAACAAACATGCACACAACAATAGCCGTTACAATGG
The DNA here is from genome assembly GCF_965601325.2 of Salmo salar. Classification (NCBI taxonomy): domain Eukaryota; kingdom Metazoa; phylum Chordata; class Actinopteri; order Salmoniformes; family Salmonidae; genus Salmo; species Salmo salar. The sequence goes on along the minus strand of NC_138300.1, from coordinate 6,799,468 downwards.
TGCTGGGCCCAGTCAGGTCTTTGACACATTCACCCACTCCCCTATTGAAAGATTAGCCACAAAATGCTGGCACCATTGTAACAGGTAGTAATCAAGCCCTGGTCTCCAGCATGGGAACAGAAGAGGAATGTCTAATGCAGTAGTCTCAGGTTGGACTACTGCAAATCATCTTAGCTCTGACACACACACACACCCTTTGCAAGTCCATGAATCAATTTAAATACCTCTCACACCCTATAGTAACCTATGGATCATGAGAGAACCGTCATAAATCAGTAGAATGTTAATAACCTATTGTAGTGTCCTGTAATACTTCATTGGAAGTGAGACACCTTCTGTCATTCATAACACATCCATAAAGACTCTATATCGTATGACGCTGTACTTACTATAAAGTCAGACACCTTTGGTCTTTCATAACACATATATAAAGGTTTAATGATGTAAACACAAATGTATTAGCACTTCTAGAATCATTACTAACTGCTAAAACAAATAAACAAGTTTAAACCATACATTTCATTTTATTTTTAGATAAAAAAATACAAATACATAAAAAAGTCCAGCAATGCAATTACATTGAACATTAGACAAGGCTGTGATTAGTGTAACTTGTTCCTGAGCTGGTGGACGAATGCTTCTTGCCTCTCTTCCTGCTGGAGGTGCTGCATGTTGGTTCCAACATTAAAAGTAACATAAAATAAAGTTAGCAGGTTAGGAAATGATTTTGTCACACCATCTGGGTAAGGACATTTCTGTGCTGCACTACAAATACTCTAAATGGAGAGATGGGGAAACTCCATTCGATTCGTATTATTATATTCCTCTTTCCTTTACAGATCTAAAGACGTGACTACGAGACGTGGATGTATCTATGGGGATTTTTATTTAGATAAGCCTGATAGCTAGCTAAATTATGTTAGCTAGCTAACTAGCAATTGCATTCAAGTATCCAAAAGTATTTGAAATAATGACTGAGGAAGCTACATTTGAAATCGGAAGTTTACATACACTTAGGTTGGAGTCATTAAAACTCGTTTTTCAACCACTCCACAAGTTTCTTGTTAACAAACTATAGCTTTGGCAAGTCGGTTAGGACATCTACTTTGTGCATGACACAAGTAATTTTTCCAACAATTGCTAACAGACAGATTATTTCACTTATAGTTAAGTCACTGTATCACAATTCCAGTGGGTCAGAAGTTTACATACACTAAGTTGACTGTGCCTTTAAACATCTTGGAAAATTCCATAACATTTTCATGGCTTTAGAAGCTTCTGATAGGCTAATTGACATAATTTGAGTCAATTGAAGGTGTACCTGTGGATGTATTTCAAGGCCTACCTTCAAACTCAGTGCCTCTTTGCTTGACATCATAGGGAAATCAAAATAAATCAGCCAAGACCTCAGAAAAAACATTATAGACCTCCACAAGTCTGGTTCATCCTTGGGAGCAATTTCCAAACACCTGAAGGTACCACGTTAATCTGTACAAACAATAGCACACAAGTATAAACACCATGGGACTATGCAGCCATCATACCGCTCAGGAAGGAAACGCGTTCTGTCTCCTAGAGATGACTTTTTGCACTTTGGTGCGAAAAATTGCAAATCAATCCCAGAACAACAGCAAAGGACCCCGTGAAGATGCTGGAGGAAACAGGTACAAAAGTATCTATATCCGCAGTAAAACGAGTCCTATATCAAATCAAAGTTGATTTGTCACGTGCGCCGAATACAACAGGTGACCCTTACAGTGAATTAAAAAATATATATATTTCACCTTTATTTAACCAGGTAGGCAAGTTGAGAACAAGTTCTCATTTACAACTGCGACCTGGCCAAGATAAAGCAAAGCAGTGTGACACAGACAACAACACAGAGTTACACATGAAGTTAACAAACATGCCAATAACACAATAAACAAGTCAATGATACAGTAGAAAAAATAAAGTCTATATACAGTGTGTGCACTTACAGGCTTTAAATAGTGCAAAAAAGCTATTAGGTGAACAATAGGTACAGTAAGTAAAGAAACAAAACAAAAAGTAAAAAGACAGGCTATAAAAGTAGCAAGGCTACATACAGACACCGGTTAGTCAGGCTGATTGAGGTAGTATGTAGTCCAGGTAGCCATTTGATTACCTGTTCAGGAGTCTTATTGCTTGGGGGTAAAAACTGTTGAGGAGCCTTTTTGTCCTAGACTTGGCACTCCGGTACCGCTTGCCATTCGGTAGCAGAGAGAACAGTCTATCACTGGGGTGGCTGGGGTCTTTGACAATTTTTAGGGCCTTCCTCTGACACCGCCTGATGTAGAGGTCTTGGATGGCAGGCAGCTTAACCCCAGTGATGTACTGGGCCGTACGCACTACCCTCTGTAGTGCCTTGCGGTCAGAGGCCGAGCAATTGCCGTACCAAGCCATGATGCAGCCGGTCAGGACGCTCTCGATGTTGCAGCTGTAGAACCTTTTGAGGATCTCAGGACCCATGCCAAATCTTTTTAGTTTCCTGAGGGGGAATAGGCTTTGTTGTGCCCTCTTCACGACTGTCTTGGTGTGTTTGGACCATTCTAGTTTGTTGTTAATTTGAACACCAAGGAACTTGAAGCTCTCAACCTGCTCCACTACAGCCCCGTCGATGAGAATGGGGGCATGCTCGGTCCTCCTTTTCCTGTAGTCCACAATCATCTCAATCATCTATATCGACATAACCTGAAAGGCTGCACAGCAAGGAAGAAGCCACTGCTCCAAAACCACAAATAAAAAGCCAGACTACGGTTTGCAACTGCACATGGGGACAAAGATCGTACTTTTTGGAGAAATGTCCTCTGGTCTGATGAAACAAAAATAGAACTGTTTGGCCATAATGACCATCATTATGTTGGGAGGAAAAAGGGGGACGCTTGCAAGCCGAAGTTCACCATCCCATTTGTTTCATATTTGCAAAGGTTTTTTGCAAAGAGAAGTAATAGTTGTACATGTCGATTGGGAAATGCTTAATGGTTGTGTTTTTATATTCTTTTGATTGGGACCTACTGGCTTATTATGTCTGAGTTTATGGACTGTCTATCCTTTATCATGCTGTGTGTGACTGCTGTACTTCCATCAGCACTATGCAACAAAAAAATCCCAATTGGCCTGCTCAGTGAAAGAAAGGCACCCTGTGTAAAAAATCATTTATGAGTTTTACTATAGACTAAATGTCAGGAACTGTGAAAACTGAGTTTAAATGTATTTGGCTGAGGTGTATGTAAACTTCTGACTTCAACTGTATATATAACCAGTGTCATAACCAGCCATAAAATAACACAATATATATCACAACTGGCCTACATATACAGTATGTGTCATGACAGCGTTGTGACCATATCAAAACAGGTTATGATAAGTTATGTCAGCTATGACATATTATGACATGGTTATGATCGTGTCATAATGTGTTATGCCCATGGATGTTTTCCCGGAATGTTTTGTGCATCCTGATACAAACATTATATGAATGTCAGCGCAACTTTACAGTTTTAGTATTTTGGGAACCTATCTCTTGTCATATCTCCACAATGTTCCCACAACTGAAAGAAACATACTTGGAACCTTTAAAGAACAGAGAAAATGTGTTCTGGGTATGTTCTTGCAACATCAGGTGAATGTTTTTGGCACCCTAAAAGAAATAAGTTAGAATCATCCGCACAACTGGACAGTTTTTGTGTTTTTGGAAGATACATTTTGTGATCTCCCCACAATGTTCCCACAAACTAATGAAACATTCTGGGAAACATTAAAGAACAGATTATACAAACATTATATAATCATCAGCACATTTGGACAGTTTTGTGTTATGAGAACATTTGCCTCAACTTTACTAATACTCTGGGAACTTTCACAGAAACAATTTTGGTTTGCTGGGTTAATACAAGTGTAATGCTATAAAAACACATACCTGGGGGGGATGTGTTAACCCCTTATTCTTGGCACTAAACTATCTCCATATATACAGTGCATTCGTAATGTATTCAGACCCCTTCCCCATTTCCACATTTTGTTATGTTACTACCTAATTCTAAAATGGATTAAATCATTTCTTTCCCTCATTCATCTATACAAAATACCCCATAATGACAAAGCGAAAAAAGTCTTTTTAGTACTGTTTTCAGATTTATACAAAAAAAACTGAAATACCTTATTTACAAGTATTCAAACCCTTGCTATGAGACTCGAAATTGAGATCAGGTCAATCAATCAATGAAATGTATTTATGAAGCCCTTTTTTACATCAGCCGATGTCACAAAGTGCTATATAGAAACCCAGCCTAAAACCCCAAACAGCACACAATGCAGATGTAGAAGTATGGTGGCTAGGAAAAATTCTGAGGGGTGGCCAGTCCTCTTCTGGCTGTGCCGGGTGGAGATTATAACAGAACATGGCCAAGATGTTCAAACGTTCATAGATGACCAGCATGGTCAAATAATAATAATAATCACAGTGGTTGCAACAGGTCTGCACCTCAGGAGTAAATGTCAGTTGGCTTTTTATAGCCGAGCATTCAGAGTTCGAGACAGCAGGTTCATTAGAGAGAGAGAGAGAGTTGAAAACAGCAGGTCTGGGACAAGGTATAACACGTCTGCTGAAAAGGTCAGCCGCAGACAGAACAGTTGAAACTGGAGCAGCAGCACGACCAGGTGGACTGTGGGCAGCAAGGAGTCATCAGGCAAGGAGGTACTGAGGCATGGTCCAACTCCATCCGGATGCTGGAGTGAGTAGTCGTGCTGTACTTCGCTCCAGGGTAATATTACATTTCATTACATTACAACAGAACGATTGATTAGTGATTAATGTAATGTTAGCTAGCTAGCTACATAGTTGTCTTTGCATCAAGGATAAAGGTGTAGCTAAAGGTGTAGCTTTGAGAAACTAACTTTGAGAAACTAACAAGGTTAGCTAGCCAGCTGTATTTGTTTGTTCGCGCCGTTTTCCAAACGGCGTCAACACCACAACACCACAGCGACTGCTAGCTAGCCAACTTTACCAACTAGCAGTACTGCAGAAACTAAATAAATTACAACGGAACGATTTGATTAGTGTAATGTCAGCTAGCTACATAGTTGTCTCTGTATCAAAGATAAAAGATAAAGGTAAATGCAGCCACCGCTAGCTAGCCAACTCTACAGCTAGCAGTACTGTATCATTTTTAGTCAATAAGATTTTTGCAACGTAAGCTTAACTTTCTGAACTTTCGAGTTGTGTCATCCACTTGTGTAGCTAGCAGGACTGACTTTGTGTTAGCTAGCCAACGTTTAATTACTTCTGCGTTATGAAAGGAACTAGACACGGACACGAATGATCCATTGGTAGCTTGTTGTAACCAAGTATTGGTGCTGACATTGTGTATTGGTGCTAACCGTGTGTTATTGGATGCTAGCATGCTAGTTAGCTACGGCGTCGTAGGACACGGTGCACTGGGTGGGTTTCACGGAAGAATACTGTATCAAGTTATCTAGCTGAATGAACTAAGTTTGAGCCTATTCCTGGAAACATTGAACTACTGTAGTTTACATCAATTCTAATTTCTAAAGTGTTAGTTGGAAAAGTTATATTTGAGTGTTTCAGTGAATGGTTAGTGAGGGAGGCCCTGCTCTCTCGCTTCCCCAGTTGTTTAGTTAATTTTCATTCCAATCTCCTTTGCATTAGCGTAGCCTCTCCTGTAGCCTGTCAACTATCTGTCTGTCTATCCCTGTTCTCTCTGCACAGGCAACACAAATGCTTCACACCGCATGGCCGCTGCCACTCTAACCTGGTGGTCCCAGCGCGCACGACCCACGTGGAGTTCCAGGTCTCCGGCAGCCTCTGGAATTGCCGGTCTGCGGCCAACAAGGCAGAGTTCATCTCAGCCTATGCTACCCTCCAGTCCCTCGACTTCTTGGCGCTGACGGAAACATGGATTACCACGGAAAACACTGCTACTCCTACTGCTCTCTCCTCGTCTGACCACGTGTTCTCGCATACCCCGAGAGCATCTGGTCAGCGGGGTGGTGGCACTGGAATCCTCATCTCTCCCAAATGGACATTCTCTCTTTCTCCCCTGACCCATCTGTCTATCTCCTCCTTTGAATTCCCTGCTGTCACAGTCACTAGCCCATTCAAGCTTAACTTCTTTGGGACAGGGGGCAGTATTTTCACAGCCAGATAAAAAACATACCCGATTTAATCTGGTTACTACTCCTGCCCAGAAACTAGAATATGCATATAATTAGTAGATTTGGATAGAAAACACTCAGTTTGAATGGTGTCTGTGAGTATAACAGAACTCATATGGCTGGCCAAAACCTGAGAAGATTCCATACAGGAAGTGCCCTGTCTGACAATTTGTTGTCCTTCTGTTGCATCTCTATCGACACTACAGCATCTGTGCTGTAACGTGACACTTTCTAAGGCTTCCATTGGCTCTCTAAAGCCGCCAGAAAGTGGAATGGGGTGTCTGCTGTCTCTGGGCGAAGTACAGCAGCAGAGTTTGTAAGTGGTCAGCCTGGGGACAGTGAGACTGAGATGCGTGGTCACGAGACTTCTCCGTTTTTTTTCTTTCAGCCTTTGAATGAATACAACGTTACCCGGTTGGAATATTATCTCCATTTTACGAGAAAAATAGCGTAAAAATTGATTTTAAACAGCATTTGACATGCTTCGAAGTACGGTAATGGAATATTTTGCATTTTTTTGTCACAAAATTCTTTCGCGCGTTACCCTTCGGATAGTGACCTGAACACACAAACAGAACAGAGGTGTTTGGATATAACTATGGATTTTTTGGAACCAAAACAACATTTGTTGTTGAAGTAGAAGTCCTAGGAGTGCATTCTGATAAAGAATAGCAAACGTAATCCAATTTTTCTAATAGTAATTCTGAGTTTAGTGAGCTCCAAACTTGGTGGGTGTCAAATTAGCTAGCTTGTGATGGCCGAGCTATGTACTCAGAATATTGCAAAATGTGCTTTCGCCGAAAAGCTATTTTAAAATCTGACATAGCGTTTGCATAAAGGAGTTCTGTATCTATAATTCTTAAAATAATTGTTATGTATTTTGGCAACGTTTATCATGAGTAATTTAGTAAGTTCACCGGAAGTTTTCGGTGAGTATGCTAGTTCTGAACATCACATGCTAATGTAAAAAGCAGTTTTTTGATATAAATATGAACTTGATTGAACAAAACATGCATGTATTGTATAACATAATGTCCTAGGAGTGTCATCTGATGAAGATCATCAAAGGTTAGGGCTGCATTTAGCTGTGGTTTTGGTTTTTCTGACATATATGCTTGCTTTGAAAATGGCTGTGTGATTATTTTTGGCAGGGTACTCTCCTGACATAATCTAATGTTTTGCTGTCACTGTAAAGCCTTTTTGAAATCGGACAATGTGGTTAGATGAACGAGAATCCTGTCTTTAAAATGGTGTTAAATAGTTGATTGTTTGAGAAAATTGAATTGTGGTATTTTAGTTGGTTTTGTATTTCGCGCGGTGCGATGCCATTAGCTGTTGGCTAGGGGTTCTGCAGGCGGAACGAGTTTCCGCTAGCGGCACGTCTGTCCTCAACAGGTTAACCTCTCTAGGCTAGGCGGGACGAATTCGTCCCACCTACGTAACAGCCACTACTATCCTGTGGCGCGATTTTCAAAACCTTAAAAATCCTATTACTTCAATTTCTCAAACATATGACTATTTTACAGCCATTTAAAGATAAGACTCTCGTTAACCTAACCACACTGTCCGATTTCAAAAAGGCTTTACAACGAAAGCAAAACATTAGATTATGTCAGCAGAGTACCAAGCCAGAAATAATCAGACACCCATTTTTCAAGCCAGCATATAATGTCACCAAAACCCAGAAGACAGCTAAATGCAGCACTCACCTTTGATGATCTTCATCAGATGACAACCCTAGGACATTATGTTATACAATACATGCATGTTTTGTTCAATCAAGTTCATATTTATATCAAAAACCAGCTTTTTACATTAGCATGTGACGTTCAGAACTAGCATACCCCCCGCAAACTTCCGGGGAATTCGCTAACATTTTACTAAATTACTCACGATAAACGTTCACAAAAAGCATAACAATTATTTTAAGAATTATAGATACAGACCTCCTCTATGCACTCGATATGTCCGATTTTAAAATAGCTTTTTGGTGAAAGCACATTTTGCAATATTCTAAGTACATAGCCCAGGCATCACGGGCTCGCTATTTAGACACCCGGCAAGTTTAGCACTCACCATAATCATATTTACTATTATAAAAATGTCATTACCTTTTGTTGTCTTTGTCAGAATACACACCCAGGACAGCTACTTCAATAACAAATGTTGGTTTGGTCCAAAATAATCCATCGTTATATCCGAATAGCGGCGTTTTGTTCGTGCGTTCCAGACACTATCCGAAATAGTAAAGAAGTGTCACGCGCTTGGCGCAATTCGTGACAATAAAATTCTAAGTATTCCATTACCGTACTTCGAAGCATGTCAACCGCTGTTTAAAATCAATTTTTACGACATTTTTCTCGTAGAAAAGCGATAATATTCCGACAGGGAATCTCCTTTTCGGCAAACAGAGGAAAAAATCCCAAAGGCGGGGGCGGTCGGGGTCACGCGCATAAGCTAGTGTCTCTTGATGGGCCACTTGAGAAAGGCGATAATGTGTTTCAGCCTGGGGCTGGAATGACGACATTCTGTTTTTTCCCGGGCTCTGAGCGCCTATGGACGACGTGGGAAGTGTCACGTTAGAGCAGAGATCCTTAGTAAATGATAGAGATGGAAAAGAAGTTCAACAAATGGTCAGACAGGCCACTTCCTGTAAAGGAATCTCTCAGGTTTTGACCTGCCATTTGAGTTCTGTTATACTCACAGACACCATTCAAACAGTTTTAGAAAATTTAGGGTGTTTTCTATCCATATGTAATAAGTATATGCATATTCTAGTTACTGAGTAGGAGTGGTAACCAGATTAAATCGGGTATGTTTTTTATCCAGCCGTGTCAATGCTGCCCCCTAGCCCTAACAGGTTAACATCCTTATCATTTATCGCCCTCCAGGTTCCCTTGGAGAGTTCATCAATGAGCTTGACGCCTTGATAAGTTCCTTTCCTGAGGATGGCTCACCACTCACAGTTCTGGGTGACTTTAACCTCCCTACGTCTACCTTTGACTCATTTCTCTCTGCCTCCTTCTTTCCACTCCTCTCCTCTTTTGACCTCACCCTCTCACCGTCCCCCCCCTACTCACAAGGCAGGCAATATGCTTGACCTCATCTTTACTATGCTGTTCTTCTACTAATCTCACTGCAACTCCCCTCCAAGTCTCCGACCACTACCTTGTATCTACTCACAAGGCAGGCAATATGCTTGACCTCATCTTTACTATGCTGTTCTTCTACTAATCTCACTGCAACTCCCCTCCAAGTCTCCGACCACTACCTTGTATCCTTTTCCCTCTCGCTCTCCTCCAACACTACTCACTCTGCCCCTACTCAGATGGTATTGCGCCATCGCAACCTTCCCTCTCTCCTGCTACTCTCTCCTCTTCCATCCTATCATCTCTTCCCTCTGCTCAATCCTTCTCCAACCAATCTCCTGATTCTGCCTCCTCAAACCTCCTCTCCTCCCTTTCTGCATCCTTTGACTCTCTATGTCCCCTATCCTCCCGGCCGGCTCGGTCCTCCCCTCCTGCTCCGTGGCTTGACGACTCATTGCGAGCTCACAGAACAGGGCTCTGGGCAGCCGAGCGGAAATGGAGGAAAACTAGCCTCCCTGCGGACCTGGCATCTTTTCACTCCCTCCTCTCTACATTTTCCTCCTCTGTTTCTGCTGCTAAAGCCACTTTCTACCACTCTAAATTCCAAGCATCTGCCTCTAACCCTAGGAAGCTCTTTGCCACCTTCTCCTCCCTCTTGAATCCTCCTCCCCCTCCCCCCCCTCCTCCCTCTCTGTGGATGACTTTGTCAACCATTTTGAAAAGAAGGTTGACGACATCCGATCCTCGTTTGTTAACTTCTTGGGGCTATGTGGGACGCTAGCGTGCCACCCGTGGTGCACCCTATCAACAGCAGGTGCATTTCAAGAGCGGCAAATTTGAAACCAAATAAATGTCAAAATTCAAATGTTTCAAACATACAACTATCTTACACCCTTTGAAAGATAAACATCTCCTTAATCTAACCACGTTGTCCGATTTCAAAAAGGTTTTACGGCGAAAGCATAAAGTTAGATTATGTTAGGAGAGTACATTGACAATAGCTGTGTGTAATGTTTTGTCAATTCAAAGCCAGGCGTCACCAAAACCATAAAACCAGCTAAAATGATGCACTAACCTTTAACAATCTCCATCAGATGACACTCCTAGGACATTATGTTAGACAATACATGCATTTTTAGTTCTATCAAGTTCATATTTATATCCATAAACAGCGGTTTACTATGGCGTTGATGTTCAGGAAATCGTTTCCCTCCAATAACCGGCAGTCAAGTCAGCACCACAAATTAAATAATTAAAATTAGAAAACATTGGTAAAATATTATATTGTCATTTAAAGAATTATAGATTTACATCTCTTGAACGCAATCAACTTGCCAGATTTAAAAATAACCTTACTGGGAAATCACACTTTGCAATAATCTGAGCACTGCGCCCAGAAAAATACGCTTTGCTATACAGAGAAACGGCCATGTTGGAGAGATCTAAAATCGAAAATACTATGTAAATAATCCATTACCTTTGATTCTCTTCATCAGATGTCACTTCCAGGAATCCCAGGTCCATAACGAATGTAGTTTGGTTCAAAAAAGCTCATCATTTATATCCAAAAAGCTCCGTGTTGTTAGCACATGATCTAAGCCAGCCGGACTTCTCGTCATGAACGAAAAATATATTTACGTTCGTTCAAACATGTCAAACGTTGTATACCATGAATCATTAGTGCCTTTTTTAACCAGAACATGAATAATATTCAAGGTGGACGAATGCATTCTCTTTTATAACGTATTGGAACGAGGGTACCCAACATCAACTCGCGCGCCAGAGTCTAATCGGCCATCACCGTTCCATGGCTCTTGTTCGGTCAGATCTCACAGTAAAAGACTCAAAACACTTTGTAAAGGCTGGTGACATCTAGTGGAAGCAATAGGAAGTGCCAAAACATTAATCAACCCCTGTGTGTTTCAATGGCATAGGTTTAAAGGTAATTCAACACATCAGGTATCCACTTCCTGTCAGAAAATGTCTCAGGGTTTTGCCTGCCAAATGAGTTCTGTTATACTCACAGACACCATTCAAACAGTTTTAGAAACTTTAGGGTGTTTTCTATCCATATATAATAAGTATATGCATATTCTAGTTACTGGGTAGGATTAGTAACCAGATTAAATCGGGTACATTTTTTTTATCCAGCCGTGAAAATACTGCCCCCTAGCCCCAACAGGTTAACTTCTCTAGGGCCAGTGGGACGATTTCGTCCCACCTACGTAACAGCCAGTGAAATCCCGTGGCGCGTTATTCAAATACCTTAAAAATGCTATTACTTCAATTTCTCAAAAATATGACTATTTTACACCATTTTAAAGACAAGACTCTCGTTAATCTAACCACACTGTCCGATTTCAAAAAGGCTTTACAACGAAAGCAAAACATTAGATTATGTCAGCAGAGTACCCAGCCAGAAATAATCAGACACCCATTTTTCAAGCTAGCATATAATGTCACCCGCTCCTCCGCTCTCTCCACTGGCTTGCAGTTGAAGCTCGCATCCGCTACAAGACCATGGTGATTGCCTACGGAGCTGTGAAGGGAACGGCACCTCCATACCTTCAGGCTCTGATCAGGCCCTACACCCAAACAAGGGCACTGCGTTCATCCACCTCTGGCCTGCTGGCCCCCCTACCTCTGAGGAAGCACAGTTCCCGCTCAGCCCAGTCAAAACTGTTCGCTGCTCTGGCACCCCAATGGTGGAACAAGCTCCCTCACGACGCCAGGACAGCGGAGTCAATCACCACCTTCCGGAGACACCTGAAACCCCACCTCTTTAAGGAATACCTAGGATAGGATAAAGTAATCCTTCTAACCCCCCCCCCCCCCTTAAAAGATTTAGATGCACTATTGTAAAGTGGTTGTTCCACTGGATATCATAAGGTGAATGCACCAATTTGTAAGTCGCTCTGGATAAGAGCGTCTGCTAAATGACTTAAATGTAAATGTAAATGTAAAAACCCAGAAGACAGCTAAATGCAGCACTAACCTTTGATGATCTTCATCAGATGACAACCCTAGGACATTATGTTATACAATACATGCATGTTTTGTTCAATCAAGTTCATATTTATATCAAAAAACAGCTTTTTACATTAGCATGTGACGTTCAGAACTAGCAAACTTCCGGTGAATTTACTAAAAATGTACTAAATTACTCACGATAAACGTTCACAAAAAGCATAACAATTATTTTAAGAATTATAGATACAGAACTCCTCTATGCACTCGATATGTCCGATTTTAAAATAGCTTTTTGGTGAAAGCACATTTTGCAATATTCTAAGTAGATAGCCTGGCATCACAGGGCTAGCTATTTAGACACCCAGCAAGTTTAGCCTTCACCAAACTCCGATTTACTATTAGAAAAGTTTGATTACCTTTGGTGTTCTTCGTCAGAATGCATTCCCAGGACTTCTACTTCAATAACAAATGTTGGTTTGGTCCCAAATAATCCATAGTTATATCCAAACAGCGGCGTTTTGTTCGTGTGTTCAAGACACTATCCGAAAGGGTAAAGAAGGGTGATGAGCACGGCGCATTTCGTGATAAATAAATTCTAAATATTCCATTACCGTACTTCGAAGCATGTCAACCGCTGTTTAAAATCAATTTTTATGCCATTTTTCTAGTAAAAAAGCGATAATATTCCGACCGGGAATCTGCGTTTAGGTAAAAAGACGAAAGAAAATAAAGCACGGGGTCAACTCGTGCATGCGCCTAAGCCCATTGTCCTCTGATCGGCCACTTGCCAAAAGCGATAATGTGTTTCAGCCTGGGGCTGCCTCGATATCATTCAGCTTTTTCCCGGGCTCTGAGAGCCTATGGGAGCCGTAGGAAGTGTCACGTTACAGCAAAGATCCTCAGCCTTCAATAAACAGAGACAAGAAGAACAAGATCTTGTCAGAGAGGGCACTTCCTGTAAGGAATCTTCTCAGGTTTTTGCCTGCCATATGAGTTCTGTTATACTCACAGACACCATTCAAACAGTTTTAGAAACTGTGGGGTGTTTTCTATCCAAAGCCAATAATTATATGCATATTTTTCGTCAGAATGCATTCCCAGGACTTCTACTTCAATAACAAATGTTGGTTTGGTCCCAAATAATCCATAGTTATATCCAAACAGCGGCGTTTTGTTCGTGTGTTCAAGACACTATCCGAAAGGGTAAAGAAGGGTGATGAGCACGGCGCATTTCGTGATAAATAAATTCTAAATATTCCATTACCGTACTTCGAAGCATGTCAACCGCTGTTTAAAATCAATTTTTATGCCATTTTTCTAGTAAAAAAGCGATAATATTCCGACCGGGAATCTGCGTTTAGGTAAAAAGACGAAAGAAAATAAAGCACGGGGTCAACTCGTGCACGTGCCTAAGCCCATTGTCCTCTGATCGGCCACTTGCCAAAAGCGATAATGTGTTAGAAACTGTGGGGTGTTTTCTATCCAAAGCCAATAATTATATGCATATTCTAGTTACTGGGCAGGAGTAGTAACCAGATTAAATCGGGTACGTTTTTTATCCGGCCGTGTCAATACTGCCCCCTACCCCCAACAGGTTAAGTCAAACGACACCGCTGGTCCTGCTCACAATGCCCTACCCTATACTTTGACCTCTTTCTCCCCTCTCTCTCCAGATGAAATCTTGCGACTTGTGACGGACGGCCACCCAACAACCTGCCCGCTTGACCCTATCCCCTCCTCTCTTCTCCAGACCATTTCCGGAGACCTTCTCCCTTACCTCACCTCGCTCATCAACTCATCATTGACCGCTGGCTACGTCGCTTCCGTCTTCAAGAGAGTGAGAGTTGCACCCCTTCTCAAAAAACCTACACTCGATCCCTCCGATGTCAACAACTACAGACCAATATCCCTTCTTTCTTTTCTCTCCAAAACTCTTGAGCGTGTCGTCCTTGGCCAGCTCTCTTGCTATCTCTCTCAGAATTACCTTCTTGATCCAAATCAGTCAGGTTTCAAGACTGGTCATTCAACTGAGACTGCTCTTCTCTGTGTCACGGAGGCTCTCCGCACTGCTAAAGCTAACTCTCTCTCCTCTGCTCTCATCCTTTTAGACCTATCTGCTGCCTTTGATACTGTGAACCATTAGATCCTCCTCTCCACCCTCTCCGAGTTGGGCATCTCCGGCGCTGCTCACTCTTAGATTGCGTCCTACCTGACAGGTCGCTCCTACCAGGTGGTGTGGCGAGAATCTGTCTCCGCACCACGTGCTCTCACCACTGGTGTCCCCCAGGGCTCAGTTCTAGGCCCTCTCCTATTCTCGCTATACAACAAGTCACTTGGCTCTGTCATATCCTCACATGGTCTCTCCTATCATTGCTACGCAGACGACACAAAATTAATCTTCTCCTTTCCCCCTTCTGATAACCAGGTGGCGAATCGCATCCCTGCATGTCTGGCAGACATATCAGTGTGGATGACGGATCACCACCTCAAGCTGAACCTCGGCAAGACGGAGCTGCTCTTCCACCTGGGGAAGGACTGCCCGTTTGATGATCTCGCCATCCATCACGGTTGACAACTCCATTGTGTCCTCCTCCCAGAGTGCTAAGAGCCTTGGCGTAACCCTGGACAACACCCTGTCGTTCTCCGCTAACATCAAGGCGGTGACACGATCCTGTAGGTACATGCTCCACAACATTCGCAGAGTACGACCCTGCCTCATTCCGGAAGCGGTGCAGGTCCTAATCCAGGCACTTGTCATCTCCCGTCTGGATTACTGCAACTCGCTGTTGGCAGGGCTCCCTGCCTGTGCCATTAAACCCCTACAACTCATCCAGAACGCCGCAGCCCGTCTGGTGTTCAACCTTCCCAAGTTCTCTCACGTCACCCCGCTCCTCCGCACACTCCACTGGCTTCCAGTTGAAGCTCGCATCTGCTACAAGACCATGGTGCTTGCCTACAGAGCTGTGAGGGGAACGGCACCTCCGGACCCTCAGGCTCTGATCAGTCCCTACACCCAAAGAAGGGCACTGCGTTCATCCACCTCTGGCCTGCTCGCCTCCCTACCTCTGCGGAAGCACAGTTCCTGCTCAGCCCAGTCAAAACTGTTCGCTGCTCTGGCACCCCAATGGTGGAACCAGCTCCCTCACAACGCCAGGACAGCGGAGTCAATCACCACATTCCAGAGACACCTGAAACACCACCTCTTTAAGGAATACCTGGGATAGGATTAAGTAATCCTTTAACCCTCCCCCCTACCCTCCCCCTCAAAAAAGATATAGATGTACTATTGTAAAGTGGTTGTTCCACTGGATATCATAAGGTGAATGCACCAATTTGTAAGTCGATCTGGATAAGAGCGTCTGCTAAATGACGTAAATGTAATGTAAATGTCCTCCGGGAGGGGAGGGAGAGAGAATTAGAGGGAGCATACTTAAATTCACACAGGACACCGGATAAGACAGGAAAAATACTCCAGATATAACAGACTGATCCTAGCCCCCCAACACAAACTATTGCAGCATAAATACTGGAGGCTGAGACAGGAGGGGTCGGGAGACACTGTGGCCACGTCTGACGATACCCCTGTACAAGGCCAACCAGGCAGGATATAACCCCACCCACTTTGCAAAAGCACAGCCCCCACACCACTAGAGGGATATCTTTAAACCACCAACTTACTACCCTGAGACAAGGCTGAGTATAGCCCATGAAGTTCTCCCCACGGCACAAACCCGAGGGGGGCGCCAAACCCAGACAGGAAGATCATGTCAGTGACTCAATCCACTCAAGGTGCATCCTGTTCCTATTGATCATCCTTGAGATGTTTCTACAAGTTGTTTGGAGTTTACCTGTGGTAATTTCAATTGATTGGGCATGTCTATATAAAGTCCCACAGTTGACAGTGCACGTCAGAGCAAAAACCAAGCCATGAGGTTGAAGGAATTGCCCGTAGAGCTCAGAGACAGGATTGTGTCGAGGCACAAATCTGGGGAAGGGTACCGAACAACTTCTGCAGCATTGAAGGTCCCGAAGAATACAGTGGCCTCCATCATTGTTAACCTGTTATGGCTAGGGGGCAGTATTTTCACGGACGGATAAAAAACGTACCCGATTTAATCTGATTAGTACTCCTGCCCAGAAACTAGATTATGCATATAATTATTAGCTTTGGATAGAAAACACTCCAAAGTTTAAAAAACTGTTTGAATGGTGTCTGTGAGTAGAACAGAACTCATTTGGCAGGCCAAAACCTGAGAAGATTCTGTACAGGAAGTACCCTGTCTGACCATTTCTTGGCCTTGTTGATTATCTCTATCAATTACAGGGGATCTCTGCTCTTACGTGACACTTTCTACGGCTCACATGGACTCTCAGAAGGCGGCAAAATGCTGAATCGTGGCTTTGCAGGCTCTGGCTGAAACAAAGTAGCGCGTTTGGGTAGTGGCTGGTTACAGTACTGTGAGACTCAGGCTCGTGCCCGCGTCGACCGAAAGCTTTCTTTTCCTTTGTCTGTTTAGCTAAACGGAGATTCCCGGTCGGAATATTATCGCTTTTTTACGAGAAAAATGGCATAAAAATGGATTTTAAACAGCGGTTGACATGCTTTGAAGTACGGTAATGGAATATTTAGAAATCTTTTGTCACGAATTGCGCCATGCTCGCGACCCTGATTTACCATTTCGGATAGTGTCTTGGAACGCACGAACAAAACGCTGCAATTTGGATATAACGATGGATTATTTTGGACCAAACCAACATTTGTTATTGAAGTAGCAGTCCTGGGAGTGCATTCTGACGAAGACAACAAAGGTAATGAAACTTTTGTAATAGTAAATCGGAGTTTGATCAGGGCTAAACTTGGTCGGTGTCTAAATGGCTAGCCGTGATGGCTGGGCTATCTACTGAGAATATTGCAAAATGTGCTTTCACCGAAAAGCTATTTTAAAATCGGACATATCGAGTGCATAGAGGAGTTCTGTATCTATAATTCTTTAAATAATTGTTATGTTTTTTGTGAACATTTATCGTGAGTAATTTAGTAAAATCACCGGATGTTTGCGGGGGGTATGCTAGTTCTGAACGTCACATGCTAATGTAAAATAGCTGGTTTTTGATATAAATATGAACTTGATTGAACAAAACATGCATGCATTGTATAACATAATGTCCTAGGGTTGTCATCTGATGAAGATCATCAAAGGTTAGTGCTGCATTTAGCTGTGGTTTTGTTTTTTGTGACATTATATGCTAGCTTGAAAAATGGGTGTCTGATTATTTCTGGCTGGGTACTCTGCTGACATAATCTAATGTTTTGCTTTCGCTGTAAAGACTTTTTGAAATCGGACAGTGTGGTTAGATTAACGAGAGTCTTGTCTTTAAAGTGCTGTAAAATAGTAATATGTTTGAAAAATGGAAGTTTTCGGATTTTAGAGGAATTTGTAATTCGCTCCACGCCCATCATTGGATATTGGAGCAGGTGTTCCGCTAGCGGAACGTCTAGATGTAAGAGGTTAAATGGAAGAAGTTTGGAACCACCAAGACTCTTCCTTGAGCTGGCAACTCGGCCAAACTGAGCAATCGGGGGAGAAGGGCCTTGGTCAGGGAGGTGACCAAGAACCCGATGGTCACTCTGACAGAGCTCCAGAGTTCCTCTGTGTAGATGGCAGAACCTTCCAGAAGGACAACCATCTCTGCAGCACACTACCAATGAGGCCTTTATTGTAAAGTGGCCAGACGGAAGCCACTCCTCAGTAAAAGGCACATGAAAGTCTGCTCGGAGTTTGCCAAAAGGCACCTAAAGGTCTCTCAGACCTGGAGAAACAAGATTCTCTGGTCTTTGGCCTGAATGCCAAGCATCACATCTGGAGGAATCATTGCACCATCCCTATGGTGGAGCATGGTGATGGTATCATCATGCTGTGGGGATGTTTTTCAGCGGCAGGGACTGGGGGACTAGTCAGGATCGGGGGAAAGATGAACAGAGCAAAGTACAGAGAGATCCTTGATGAAAACCTGCTCCAGAGCGCTCAGGATCTCAGACTGGGGCAAATGTTCACCGTCCAACAGGGCCATCACCATAAGCACACAGCCAAGACAATGCAGGAGTGGCTTCGGGACAAGTCTCTGAATGTCATTGAGTGGCCCAGCCGAAGCCCGAACTTGAACCCGTTCGAACATCTCTGGAGAGATCTGAAAATAGCTGTGCAGCGAAACTCCCCATCTAAACTGACAGAGCTTGAGAGGATGGGAGAATGTGAGAAACTCCTTAAATACAGGTGTGCCAACCTTGTAGAGTCATACCCAAGAAAACTCAAGGCTGTAATCACTGCCAAATGTGCTTCAACAAAGTACTGAGTAAAGGGTCTGAATACTTGTGATATTTCAGTTTTACATTTAAAAAAAAATGTTTAACAAATTCTGAAAATGTGCTTTTGCTTTGTCATTATGGGGTATTGTGTGTAGATCGATGAGGGAAAAAAAAACTTTAATCCATTTTAGAATGCACTGTACTTCCATATATTTTTTTTAACTGTTACCACGGGACCTTCAGATGAATCTTGTGTGGCTTGTGGCCATCCTAGAGCAAAGCAACTGACATATCCTTGTCCGTGAGAGACTCACCTTTCCAAAGAAGGGTCATATTTATTAGCGTGTAGGCCAAACCGTTTGGACGCTACAGACGGTTTCATGAGAAGACATTCTAGCTCTGCCACCTTTCACCGCAGATGTGGAAGTGAGACATCGGCTGATGCGGTGGATTGAGACGCATCCAATGCATCCAATGATATCACTAGATTATACTGACAGATTTTGATGGGAATTTTTGTATTATGCTAATTAGACTTCCTGCTGAAATTGTGGGGACATCACATTAGTTAGATAGCACATTGGATTGATTCCTGTCCGGTGAAATAGAGTTATTAAATCAAGCTGTGGATTGTTGAATTAGCATCTAGTCCCTTAGTATACTGTAGCACTTACGATAATAGCCTGTCGCAAGACATTCATTCTCCAGTTGTTTAATATGGGCAATGATTGCACCTCTCTTTCATTTCAAATTTCCCATGAAAAAATGCCATATTTCAATAGTGAGCATCTATAACCATCTCAAAAATAATTTTCCCTTTCCTGTAGCAAGTTCAGTCAGAGTCTTTTTATTTTTTTATTTGTATTCTTTATTTTTGTAGTTATTTTTTGTATTTTATTATTTTGACTTGTTTATTTTTTATTTAACTAGGAAAGTCAATTAAAAACAAATTCTGAACAAATTCTTATTTACAATGACGGACTACACTGGCCAAACCCAGACAACGCTGGGCCAATTGTGCGCCGCCCTATAGGACTCCCAATCACGGCCGGTTGTGATACAGCCTGGATTCGAACCAGGGTGTCTGTAGTGACGCCTCAAGCACAGAGATGCAGTGCCTTAGAACTTGCTAATGCCTTTTTAAATTATAGCTTAAATAAAACTGAACCTCCCTTTTTTACAGATCTTTTCATTAGTGATTGACCACCTTTACATAGTGGACATGAAACTATAGGATAATTATATTTCCTTTCGTTTTCATTCCATTGTTACTTGACAAGTAGGAACCATTCACAGTGAATAAAGCACTTTGAAGTGATATCTTTGGGGAATTAAGGATGCTTAAGGTGTTAAAGAGAAAAGAGAGAGGGTCTGTTTATGTTTACAGTTAGATCTATATCGTTTCTAGTAAAATAAATGATGAGAGCTATGTATAAATTATATTCTACCATCGACACACGTAACACTGAAATATCCGTTTTCAACTGTAAACTCAGAATGGGATCTGTTGCCATTTGCTTTTTCTTGACGGACATTCAAAGTTCATCCTTGACATTAAGTAGTCCAATCTCCAGTCCTGCTGCACTGGATCTGACAATCATATATTTTGGAACACATCCAAAGAAGGCCAGTCAGACCTTTAAAGGGGTGTCTGTCAAAATGTGTATATGTACTACAACTAATTGAGGGCCACTATCAATATTGTATGAATACAATATGCTACACAATTATCCATCGACATTAAAATGTGCATTTTTGCTGTCTGGAAGCAGTACAGGGTCCTCTGCAGATCAGCACCCCTGTAGGTTGAGTGCCTTGCTCAAGGGCACAACGGCAATTGGCGACACCAGATAGTCTAATGCCAGCCACCCTCCCGTTACTGGCCCACTTGTTATTCATAATTTGTTAGTTGCCGGTCACTCCCACCACTCCCATTAGCCCTGGGATTTGAACCGGCAAGCCACCAGTTACTGTCCCACCTATCTAACATTGAGGCTACTGGCCACCCCACAAACTACAGCATAAAAGATACATCTGTTGAATTATTCAGTCTTGAAATGTCAATGCCAATCGGTCTATCTAATCGCATTGTCAGATGATCATTGTTGGATACACAACCTTGTTAATTAATTGCTTTCGTGCCTCTCTGATCTGTTATGCATGGGAAATGTGTCTGCGCCACCATAGCTGGAGCATCTTCTAGATAAACGACATCCATCATTA
This sequence comes from Salmo salar, assembly GCF_965601325.2. Lineage (NCBI taxonomy): Eukaryota > Metazoa > Chordata > Actinopteri > Salmoniformes > Salmonidae > Salmo > Salmo salar. Next base: position 6,778,684 of record NC_138300.1, on the reverse strand, counting down.
GCTCGCTTTGACATTCACTTTTTTATCAATCGCATTGTCTCCAGTGAGTCTGCAGTCTGTACTATTTGAGATGCACTTTTTATTTGCATGCTTTCAAGCTCAACCTTTCTGATAATGGAGCTGGTTGCGTGCAAGCAATTAATGTAACCACAATGTTAAAAGTGGTGATTCGTCATACAACAGTGATATAAAATCATTATGTTGAAAAAATGCTCCATAACTTTTGTCTGCTTTGTTGCTTTAGTTCACTCGGTCAATGTGTATTCCATTATTGTGTGTCTGTCTGTCTGCGTGCCTGCCTGTAAAGACATTTTCTCTGTGGCAAGTTGCTAATACACTGCAGAAGTATAAGATCTAAGTCAGCTGGTATTGTGTGCAGGTTGCTTCTTTTCACTTTTGACTGTACTACCAACTGTGAAGCTAATTTAATGTACCACTAGTTCAATCCCTTGGAGGCCATCCACCACCTGTCCTCCTTGCCCCTAAAATTAAGGCATTTGAAGAGTGCTCAAGCCCCAGGGCTGACAGCAGTAGGATTAGTATGAATGTATTGTCCCCTTGGGTGTCATAGGCTGTAATACGTTTCCCATTAATTGTTTAGGCCTTTACATATCATTAAAATTGGTATTGATTCTCAAATTGCGACACAGTGAGACAGCACATTTAGTTATTTTTTGCCTAAGCCATTTTCAGAATTGATGTTCAATTTGCCTTCTCTGCTAGTGTGATTTCTCTTGGCCTGGTGATTGATTGTTTTTATGGAAAGGTTAGGATGTCTGACAGGAAGTGAAATTGTCGGCTGGTAATGCAGAACTCCAGCAGGTCCAGAACCACCACCATAGAAAGGTGGAGGTTTTTTTATCTGTACTGGGATACATGGCAATAGACATTTCCTCACTACAGTATTCAGTTTCCTTTTCAAGCTGAAATGCATTTTCCATTCCACAAATGAAATTTGAAACCGCATCGCATAAGTCAAGATTTAGGCCGCACACTGAGCTGCAAAACAGACTTTTGAATCATTACCCAGTGGCCGGGGTTCACATCCGAACTTGGTTAAAAGCTAGAGGTTTTGGCGATGTCAGTAGCCTTCATATGGACATTAATCCATAAAGAAAAATCCAGAATATTCTCTCTGGAAAAACTATAAGTATCCAAGGCCAGAGTGTTATGGCACCTCACAAGGCCAACTTCACTGAGTTTACATTTAGAGATGGAGCTGCACTGATTTTAAAGATGTTAAAAAGAGGATTTGAGAGGAGGTATTTATCTCAGTTCTGCTCAGTGAAAGTTACCTACTGTGTTTGTTGGAGAAGGATTCTAAACTAAAACAGAGTAACTCCAACAACAAAAAAATCTAACTCAAATGTTCTTTCACTAACAAAACCATTGAAACTTCACCCAAATAAATCTTTACATTTTTGTTATGTATTCAAAACACAAATACTGGAATATTCATCCTCTTTTCAGCAGACATTATGGTAAACGTAAATGTATTCCTCTGTTCGGGAAGGTACCTGAGGGATCTGAAAGGAAGGAATGAAAGGAACATAAACGATGACGTTGTTTACTTTATCTCGCTGTCGTAATGCCATATCGGTGGGTCCCCCACGGGACGGTTAAGCTAACGTAGGCTAAAGAGATTAGCATGAGGTTGTAAGTAACAAGAAAATGTAGACATATTGATGCAAGAAATAAATGTTTATTTTCAGAGTTAAAGATTTAGCATGAGGGGTAATAGTTTGAAATATTCCCACAACAAGCTGACTATGGAGTTGGCATAGGGCTGTTCTCTTTCAATTATTCATGGAGATATCTCATAGTGGGATTCACCAGAATCTCTGAAAGCTCAAAGAACCAATCACACGTCTTTCGGAGACAGACAGGTCGAGTGTTGAGTGAGCCCCTCTCATCATACTAAAGAGACACTCGCCCACCCTCTGGTCATTCTCACCTCCCTTCCACACGAAGAGTACTACTCTAAGCTCTCCTCAGTATGACTTGATCTGTTTTCCTGTTCAACTGTTCTCAGGTGTGCGGCGAGGTTACACTGCAGAGCGCAGGATTCTCAGCTCTTGTCTTCTCAGGAAAGTTTGTTTCGGGTAAGAATGAGCTTTTCCACTTTCTTTCCCCTTTGTCTCCTATAGTAGCTTGCGTCACACAGCTAGCGACTGAGACTTGGCTAGCTAAGCTAAAAGGCTTAGCTAACCTGGCTATCTCGCAGCAAGGCTAGCTGCTATGCCACATTGCCTAGACTGACCGTCCCAGCTTCACTGCTTATCAGTCGAGAGCCACGCTTTTGTTCGTCACAAGACCAATATAGTGCAAGCTTCTTTTGGCTAACTTTGTGCTAACTAGCTAATCTACCACTGAACGAAAAGGGTCAATATCAGGGGATATCTTTATCTATATATTTCATGATATCTGACATTTTATTAGATATAAGGAGTAGACATGCTCCAGATAGACGTCCTTAATTTCATATATGGAGCTAGGATATTCTCCGTAATGGGACAGTTTCTACATGTATCCAATCTGGAATTCAGAAATCTCCTTGCTACCATTTGATTCCAGGGAGATGTCTGTGATGAGATATGTTCAAGTCATGCACCTGTGGCACGTGTACCGCTTACATATTTGCATGAATGAATCCATATATTTTCAGAAAGGTATCATATCTGAAGTCATTACCTGTATCCATATGAAAAATAGATATCCTTACATGATATTGAAAGATGGCACCGATAGACATACATGGCGCCGATAGACAGTTGAAAGATGGTGCCAATAGACACGGCCGCCAGAGTCGCCTCTTCACTGTTGATGTTGAGACTGTTGTTTTGCAGGTACTATTTAATAAAGCTGCCAGTTGTGGACTTGTGAGGCATCTGTTTCTCAAACTAGACAGTCTAATGTACTTGTCTTTTTGCTCAGTTGTGCACCAGGGCGTCCCATTCCTCTTTCTATTCTGGTTAGAGCCAGTTTGCGCTGTTCTGTGAAGGGAGTAGTACACAGCGTTGTACGAGATCGTCAGTTTCTTGACAATTTTTTGCCTGGAATAGACTTAAATTCTCAGAAGAAGAACAGACTGACGAGTTTCAGGAGAAAGTGCCTTGTTTCCGGCCATTTTGAGCCTGTGATCGAACCCACAAATGCTGATACTCCAGATACTAGTCGAAAGAAGGCCAGTTTTATTGCTTCTTTAACCTCCCTACGTCTACCTTTGACTCATTTCTCTCTGCCTCCTTCTTTCCACTCCTCTCCTCTTTTGACCTCACCCTCTCACCATCCCCCCCTACTCACAAGGCAGGCACTACGCTTCACCTCATCTTCACTAGATGCTGTTCTTCTACTAATCTCACTGCAACTCCCCTCCGAGTCTCCGATCACTACCTTGTATCCTTTTCCCTCTCCTCCAACACCACTTACTCTGCCCCTACTCAGATGGTATTGCGCAGTCGCAACCTTCCCTCTCTCCTGCTACTCTCTCCTCTTCCATCCTATCATCTCTTCCCTCTGCTCAAGCCTTCTCCAACCAATCTCCTGATTCTGCCTCCTCAAACCTCCTCTCCTCCCTTTCTGCATCCTTTGACTCTCTATGTCCCCTATCCTCCCGGCCGGCTCGGTCCTCCCCTCCTGCTCCGTGGCTTGACGACTCATTGCGAGCTCACAGAACAGGGCTCCGGGCAGCCGAGCGGAAATGGAGGAAAACTAGCCTCCCTGTGGACCTGGCATCTTTTCACTCCCTCCTCTCTACATTTTCCTCCTCTGTTTCTGCTGCTAAAGCCACTTTCTACCACTCTAACTTCCAAGCATCTGCCTCTAACCCTAGGAAGCTCTTTGCCACCTCCTCCCTCCCCCCCCCCCCCCCCCCCCCTCCTCCCTCTCTGTGGATGACTTTGTCAACCATTTTGAAAATAAGGTCGACGACATCCGATCCTCGTTTGTTAAGTCAAACGACACCGCTGGTCCTGCTCACATTGCCCTACCCTATGCTTTGACCTCTCTCTCCCCTCTCTCTCCAGATGAAATCTTGCGTCTTGTGACGGCCGGCCGCCCAACAACCTGCCCGCTTGACCCTATCCCCTCCTCTCTTCTCCAGACCATTTCCGGAGACCTTCTCCCTTACCTCACCTCGCTCATCAACTCATCCTTGACCGCTGGCTACGTCCCTTCCATCTTCAAGAGAGCGAGAGTTGCACCCCTTATCAAAAAACCTACACTCAATCCCTCCGATGTCAACAACAACAGACCAGTATCCCTTCTTTCTTTTCTCTCCAAAACTCTTGAACGTGCTGTCCTTGGCCAGCTCTCCTGCTATCTCTCTCAGAATGACCTTCTCGATCCAAATCAGTCAGGTTTCAAGGCTGGTCATTCAACTGAGACTGCTCTTCTCTGTGTCACGGAGGCTCTCCACACTGCTAAAGCTAACTCTCTCTCCTCTGCTCTCATCCTTCTAGACCTATCTGCTGTCTTTGATACTGTGAACCATCAGATCCTCCTCTTCACCCTCTCCGAGTTGGGTATCTCCGGCGCGGCTCACTCTTGGATTGTGTCCTACCTAACAGGTCGCTCCTACCAGGTGACGTGGCGAGAATCCGTCTCCGCACCACGTGCTCTCACCACTGGTGTCCCCCAGGGCTCAGTTCTAGGCCCTCTCCTATTCTCGCTATACACCAAGTCACTTGGCTCTGTCATATCCACACATGGTCTCTCCTATCATTGCTACGCAGATGACACACAATTAATCTTCTCCTTTCCCCCTTCTGATAACCAGGTAGCGAATTGCATCTCTGCATGTCTGGCAGACATATCAGTGTGGATGACGGATCACCACCTCAAGCTGAACCTCGGCAAGACGGAGCTACTCTTCCACCCGGGGAAGGACTGCCCTTTCCATGATCTCGCCATCACGGTGGACAACTCCATTGTGTCCTCCTCCCAGTGTACTATGAGCCTCGGCGTGACCCTGGACAACACCCTGTCGTTCTCCGCTAACATCAAGGCGGTGACCCGACCCTGTAGGTTCATGCTATACAACATTCGCAGAGTATGACCCTGCCTTACACAGGAAGCGTCGCAGGTCCTAATCCAGGCACTTGTCATCTCCCATCGGGATTACTGCAACTCCCTGTTGGCGGGGCTCCCTGCCTGTGCCATTAAACCCCTACACCTCATCCAGAACACCGCAGCCCGTCTGGTGTTCAATCTTCCCAAGTTCTCTCACGTCATCCCGCTCCTCTGCACACTCCACTGGCTTCCAGTTGAAGCTCGCATCTGCTACAGAACTATGGTGCTTGCCTACGGAGCTGTGAGGGGAATGGCACCTCCGTACCTTCAGGCTCTGATCAGGCCCTACACCCAAACAAGAGCACTGCGTTCATCCACCTCTGGCCTGCTGGCCCCCCTACCTCTGCGGAAGCACAGTTCCCACTCAGCCCAGTCAAAACTGTTCGCTTCTCTGGCACCGCAATGGTGGAACAAGCTCCCTCATGACGCCAGGACTGCGGAGTCAATCACCACCTTCCGTAGACACCTGAAACCCCACCTCTTTAACCTGTTGGGTCTAGGGGGCAGCATTTGCACGTCTGGATAAAAAAAATGTACCCGATTTAATCTGGTTACTAATCCTACCCAGTAACTAGAATATGCATATACTTATTATATATGGATAGAAAACACTCTAAAGTTTCCAAAACTGTTTGAATGGTGTCTGTGAGTATAACAGAACTCATTTGGCAGGCAAAACCCTGAGACATTTTCTGACAGGAAGTGGATACCTGATGTGTTGTATTGACTTTAAAGCTATCCCATTGAAAGACACAGGGGTTTAGGAATATTTTGGCACTTCCTATTGCTTCCACTAGATGTCACCAGCCTTTACAAAGTGTTTTGAGTCTTCTGGAGGGAGATCTGACCGAACAAGAGCCATGGAACGGTGATGTCCCATTAGACACCTGGCGCGCTACTTCATGTTGGGTACCCTCGTTCCAATACGTTATAAAAGGCTATGCATTCGTCCACCTTGAATATTATTCATGTTCTGGTTAAAAAAGGCCCTAATGATTTATGCTATACAACGTTTGACATGTTTGAACGAACGGAAATATATTTTTTCCCCTCGTTCATGACGAGAAGTCCGGCTGGCTTACATCATGTGCTAACGAGACGGAGATTTTTGGACATAAATGATGAGCTTTTTTGAACAAAACTACATTCGTTATGGACCTGTGATACCTGGAAGTGACATCTGATGAAGAGAATCAAAGGTAATGGATTATTTACATAGTATTTTCGATTTTAGATCTCCCCAACATGACGTCTAGTCTGTATCGCAACGCGTATTTTTCTGGGCACAGTGCTCAGATTATTGCAAAGTGTGATTTCCCAGTAAGGTTATTTTTAAATCTGGCAAGTTGATTGCGTTCAAAAGATGTAAATCTATAATTCTTTAAATGACAATATAATATTTTAACAATGTTTTCTAATTTTAATTATTTAATTTCTGACGCTGACTTGACTGCCGGTTATTGGAGGGAAACGATTTCCTCAACATCAATGCCATAGTAAAACGCTGTTTTTGTATATAAATATGAACTTGATAGAACTAAAAATGCATGCATTGTCTAACATAATGTCCTAGGAGTGTCATCTGATGGAGATTGTAAAAGGTTAGTGTATCATTTTAGCTGGTTTTATGGTTTTGGTGACCCTGTCTTTGACTTGACAAAACATTACACACAACTCTTGTAAATGTACTGTCCTAACATACTCTAAATTTATGCTTTCGCCGTAAAACCTTTTTGAAATCGTAAAACGTGGTTAGATTAAGGAGATGTTTATCTTTCAAATGGTGTAACATAGTTGTATTTTTGAAAAATTTGAATTTTGACATTTATTTGGATTCAAATTTGCCGCTCTTGAAATGCACCTGCTGTTGATGGAGTGCACCACAGGTGGCACGCTAGCGTCCCACCTAGCCCCAAGAGGTTAACCTGTTAGGGCTAGGGGGCAGTATTGACACGGCTGGATAAAAAACATACCCGATTTAATCTGGTTACCACTCCTACCCAGTAACTAGAATATGCATATACTTATTACATATGGATAGAAAACACCCTAAATTTTCTAAAACTGTTTGAATGGTGTCTGTGAGTATAACAGAACTCAAATGGCAGGTCAAAACCTGAGAGATTCCTTTACAGGAAGTGGCCTGTCTGACCATTTCTTGAACTTCTTTTCCATCTCTATCATTTACTAAGGATCTCTGCTCTAACGTGACACTTCCCACGTCGTCCATAGGCGCTCAGAGCCCGGGAAAAAACAGAATGTCGTCATTCTAGCCCCAGGCTGAAACACATTATCGCCTTTCTCAAGTGGCCGATCAAGGGACACTGGGCTTAGGCGCGTGACCCGACCGCCCCCGCCTTTGGGATTTTTTCCTCTGTTTGCCGAAAAGGAGATTCCCTGTCGGAATATTATCGCTTTTCTACGAGAAAAATGGCGTAAAAATTGATTTTAAACAGCGGTTGACATGCTTCGAAGTACGGTAATGGAATATTTAGAATTTTATTGTCACGAATTGCGCCATGCGCGCGACACTTCTTTACTATTTCGGATAGTGTCTGGAACCCACGAACAAAACGCCGCTATTCGGATATAACGATGGATTATTTTGGACCAAACCAACATTTGTTATTGAAGTAGCAGTCCTGGGTGTGCATTCTGACGAAGACAACAAAAGGTAATCAAACTTTTATAATAGTAAATATGATTATGGTGAGTGCTAAACTTGCCGGGTGTCTAAATAGCGAGCCCGTGATGCCTGGGCTATGTACTTAGAATATTGCAAAATGTGCTTTCACCAAAAAGCTATTTTAAAATCGGACATATCGAGTGCATAGAGGAGTTCTGTATCTATAATTCTTAAAATAATTGTTATGCTTTTTGTGAACGTTTATCGTGATTAATTTAGTAAATTGTTAGCAAATTCCCCGGAAGTATGCTAGTTCTGAACGTCACATGCTAATGTAAAAAGCTGGTTTTTGATATAAATATGAACTTGATTGAACAAAACATTCATGTATTGTATAACATAATGTCCTAGGGTTGTCATCTGATGAAGATCATCAAAGGTGAGTGCTGCATTTAGCTGTCTTCTGGGTTTTGGTGACATTATATGCTGGCTTGAAAAATGGGTGTCTGATTATTTCTGGCTTGGTACTCTGCTGACATAATCTAATGTTTTGCTTTCGTTGTAAAGCCTTTTTGAAATCGGACAGTGTGGTTAGATTAACGAGAGTCTTGTCTTTAAATAGCTGTAAAATAGTCATATGTTTGAGAAATTGAAGTAATAGAATTTTTAAGGTTTTGAAAATCGCGCCACAGGCTGCCAGTGGCTGTTACGTAGGTTGGACGAATTCATCCCGCCTAGCCCAGAGAGGTTAAGGAATACCTGGGATAGGATATAGTAATCCTTCTAACCCCCCCCCCCCCAAAAAAAGATATAGATGTACTATTGTAAAGTGGTTGTTCCACTGGATATCTTCAGGTGAATGCACCAATTTGTAAGTTGCTCTGGATAAGAGCGTCTGCTAAATGACGTAAATGTAAATGTAAATTTAGAAAAGTCCCAGAGTCGCAAGACTAGGTGCATTGAAACCACCTCGGCCCATAGAGACGGACTGCAACGTTTCTGTCCGATAGCTCATTCAAGGCACCCGTAGTAATGGATTTTCAGCACCAATTAAGGTCGTTGCTCGGTGCACCGAATGACCTATCGAGCTGAAACTCGGGATTCGGGGTCGCCTCACATAGGCCTACACATAATGTCAGAACTGGACCCGCAGCTAGAACATAACTTCGTTTTTTACGTTTTTATTATGGTTTAAACTGAAGGCGCTGTGTATTATGGGCCTGCTCTGAAATATGTGATTGTTGGCTTCTAAACGATTTGGAAAAAGTTGGTTTGGTGTCAGATGGTATCAGTTTGGTGTCAGAATAATATCTAATTGACTGATGGACGCTGACTTGCTGGCTGACTTTTGTCCATTTGCAATATGTTTAAACAGTGATAGACCATCACCAAATTGACATTCTGAAATCAACACCAAAACGCGATGGAGAGGAACCAGAATCACTGCCCGGCCATCCCGAGTTCATCGGGCCAGTCAATTTTTCATTTCTGCAGTATTTTTGAGCATGTCAAATTCGTGATGGTAAATGCCCATTGAAACATATTGCAAATGGACATCCGTGCACCTGGTGATTGGAATGGGTTACCAGGAGCACATTTTTAAAATAGTTTTTAATGCCTTTAGGGGGAGCAAGGGGTCCATGGTTGGGTAGGGAGCACCCCCACCCGTGCCCATCCTGGTCATTTTGGACGTTTTTCAAAAAATCTTTAAAAAACAAGAGTCCCACTTCTCCCTGATCATACATGACAAATAGACCATCTAGGTTGATTCATGGCTTAACATAGTGCTATATCATTTGGGCAGTATAAATGCCATTTGGGCATGGTTCACTGACTTTTGGGTTTGGAAACCAACTTCCTATGATCATACATGGCAAATGGACATAACATCCTGATTTGGCACTTTCAATACTTTCATATTTTATTTCTTATGGCATTTGGCAATGGTTCACTGACTTTTGACTTCGACTTTTGACTTCCTATGATATCATATTGCAAATGGACAAAACATCCTGATTTGGCACTTTCAATACTTTCATATTGCTTTTGGACATTTCTTATGGCATTTGGCAATGGTTCACTCACTTTTGACTTCGACTTTTGACTTCCTATGATATTAAATTGCAAATGGACAAAACATCCTGATTTGGCACTTTCAATACTTTCATATTGCATTTGGACATTTCTTATGGCATTTGGCAATGGTTCACTGACTTTTGACTTCGACTTTTGACTTCCTATGATATCATATTGCAAATGGACAAAACATATGCCTTATGGAGGTATTCCCCGCCTCTTTAAGGAATACCTAGGATAGGATAAAGTAATCCTTCTAACCCCCCCCCCCTTAAAAAATTTAGATGCACTATTGTAAAGTGGTTGTTCCACTGGATATCATAAGGTGAATGCACCAATTTGTAAGTCGCTCTGGATAAGAGCGTCTGCTAAATGACTTAAATGTAAATGGACAAGTTATTAAAAATAGGAGAATAAAATATGACAAAAGTATGTTCATACAGTTCTTATACATGTATAATTGCCCCAAAAATTGAAAGAATTTCAAAAAAACGGTCCAGAAAGCACTTTTTTTAGGGGGCGATAAGTTTATGAAAAAAAAAAATCACATTTTCAAAATTTTACTTTTGGGTCTTGACTTGATGTGCATTTGCAATATGAAAATTTACTGTGGAGTGCGCTCGCCATCTATTGGATTGTTGCTGTGTGACACTTGGCATTTGCCATATGACATTTGCCATAAGCTTTGAATGAAATGCCGTCCATTTGAGAGGTATTGTACATCATGTATATGTTTCGTACGGTGCCAATATGTTCCCATTCATTTGTGTCCATTGCAGGGGGTTCTTCCCTTACTGATTAAAGTGCCCTGTTGTGGCCTCATGGGTGGAATGTTATAAAATGTTTATACATTTAATAAACAGCCAAAATCTTTCCACATTTTGTTACTTTACAGCCTTATTCTAAAATGTATTAAATGTTTTTTTCCCCCTCATCAATCTACACACAGTACACACAATAGGGGCTCCGGAGTGGCGCAGCAGTCTAAGGCACAGCATCTAAGTGCTAGAGGCGTCACTACAGACCCTGGTAATTGTCGATCCCGGGCTGTATCACAACCGGCAGTGATCAGGATTCCCATATGGTAGCACATAATTGGCCGAGAATCATATGGGTTAGGGGAGGGTTTGGCCGGGGGTAGTCCTTCATTGTAAAATAAGAATTTGTTCCTAAGTATCTTGCCTAGATAAATAATGTAAAAAAAATAGCATAATGACGAAGCGAAACATTTTAGATTTTTCTTTGCAAATAATTTTTTTACTGAAATAGGACATTTACGTAAGTATTTAGACCTTTTACTTAGTACTTTGTTGAAGCACCTTCGGCAGCGATTACAGCCTTGAGTCTTCTTGGGTATGATGCTAAAAGCTTGGCACACCTGTTTTTGGGGAGTTTCTCTCATTCTTCTCTGCAGATCCTCTCAAGCTCTGTCAGGTTAGATGGGGAGCATTGCTGCACAGCTATTTTCAGGTCTCTCCGGAGATGTTCGATCAGGTTCAAGTCTGGGCTCTGGCTGGGCCACTCAAGGACATTCAGAGACTTGTACCGAAGCCACACCTGCGTTAACTTGGCTTTGTGCTTAGGGTCGTTGGCCTGTTGGGAGGTGAACCTTCAGCCCAGTCTGAGGTCCTGAGTGCTCTGGAGCAAGTTTTCATCACGGATCTCTCTGTTCATCTTTCCCCCGATCCTGACTAGTCTCCCAGTCCCTGCTGCTGGATACATCCCCACAGCGTGATGCTGTCATCACCATGCGTCACCGTAGGGATGGTGCCATGTTTCCTCCGGACGTGACGCTTGGCATTAGGGCCCAAGACTTCAATCTTAGTTTCATCAGACCAGAGAATCTTGTTTCTCATTGTCTGAGAGTACTTTATGTGCCTTTTGGCAAACTCCATTTGGGCTTTCATGTGCCTTTTAACCTCTATGGGCTAGGTGGGACGCTTGCGTCCCACCTACTCAACAGCCAGTTGAATCCTGTGGTGCGTAATTCAAATCCTTAGATATGCTATTACTTAAATTTTTCAAAAATTTGACTATTTTACACCATTTTAAAGATAAGACTCTCGTTAATCTAACCACACTGTCCGATTTCAAAAAGGCTTTACAACGAAAGCAAAACATTAGATTATGTCAGCAGGCTACCCAGCCAGAAATAATCAGACACCCATTTTTCAAGCTAGCATATAATGTCACATAAACCCAAACCACAGCTAAATGTAGCACTAACCTTTGATGATCTTCATCAGATGACAACCCTAGGACATTATGTTATACAATACATGCATGTTTTGTTCAATCAAGTTCATATTTATATCAAAAACCAGCTTTTTACATTAGCATGTGACTAGCATGTGACTAGCATTCCCACCGAACACTGCCGGTGAATTTACTAAATTACTCACGATAAACGTTCCCAAAAAGCATAACAATTATTTTAAGAATTATAGATACAGAACTCCTCTATGCACTCGATATGTCCGATTTTAAAATAGCTTTTCGGTGAAAGCACATTTTGCAATATTCTCAGTAGATAGCCCGGCATCACAGGGCTAGCTATTTAGACACCCAGCAGGTTTAGCACTCATCAAAGTCAGATTTACAATAAGAAAAATGTTCTTACCTTTGTTGTCTTCGTCAGAATGCACTCCCAGGACTTCTACTTCAATAACAAATGTTGGTTTGGTCCAAAATAATCCATCGTTATATCCAAACAGCGGCGTTTTGTTCGTGCGTTCTAGACACTATCCTAAAGGCTAAATAAGGGTGACGAGCATGGCGCAATTCGTGACAATAAAATTCTAAATATTCCATTACCGTACTTCGAAGCATGTCAACCGCTGTTTAAAATCCATTTTTATGCCATTTTTCTCATAAAAAAGCGATAATATTCCGACCGGGAATCTGCGTTTAGATAAACAGACAAAGGAAAAGAAACCATTCGGTCGAAGCGGGCACGCGCCTAAGCCCATAGTACTCTGAGTGGCCACTTGCCAAAAGCGATAAAGTGTTTCAGCCAGAGCCTGCCTCGATATCGTTCAACGTTTTCCCGGGCTCTGAGACCCTATGGAAGACGTAGGAAGTGTCACGTTATTGCACAGATCCTGAGTCTTCAATAAAAAGAGCCAAGATGAAACACTACTTCTCAGACAGGCCACTTCCTGCTTGAAATCTTCTCAGGTTTTGGCCTGCCATAGGAGTTCTGTTATACTCACAGACACCATTCAAACAGTTTTAGAAACTTTAGGGTGTTTTCTATCCAAAGCCAATAATTATATGCATATTCTAGTTACTGGGCAGGTGTAGTAACCAGATTAAATCGGGTACGTTTTTTATCCAGCCGTGCAAATACTGCCCCCTATCCCCAACAGGTTAATGAGTAGTGATTTACTTCTGGCCACTCTACCATATAGGCCTGATTGTTGGAGTGCTGAAGAGATGGTTGTCCATCTGGGAGATTCTCCCATCTCCACAGAGGAACTCTGGAGCTCTTTCAAAGTGACCATCGGGTTCTTGGTCACCTCCCTGACCAAGGCCCTTCTCCCCCGATTGCTCAGCTTGGCCCAGGCAGCCAGCTCGAGGAAGGGTTGGTGGTTCCAAACTTCTTCCATTTAAAAATTATTGAGGAACCTTAAATGCTGGAGAAATGTTTTGGTACCCTTCCCCAGATCTGTGCCTCGACACAATCCTGTTTCAGAGCTCTACGGACAATTCCTTCGACCTCATGGCTTGTTTTTTTGCTTTGACATGCATAGTCAACTGTGGGACCTTATACAGACAGATGTGTGTCTTTCCAAATCATGTCCAATCAATTGAATTTACGACAGGTGGACTGCAATAAAGTTGTAGAAATACGTATGTCAACGATGATCAATGGAAACAGGTTGCACCGGAGCTCAATTTCGAGTCTCATAGCAAAGGGTCTGAATACTTACAGTACCAGTCAAAAGTTTGGACACACCTACTCATTCCAGGGGTTTTCTTTATTTTTACTATTTTCTACATTGTAGAATAATAGTGAAGACATCAAAACTATGAAATTACACATATGTAATCATGTAGAAACCAAAAAAGTTTTAACCAATCCAAATATATTTTATATTTGAGATTCTTCAAAGTAGCCACCCTTTGCCTTGATGGCAGCTTTGCACACTCTTGGCATTCTCTCAACCAACTTCAATGCATTTGAATTAACTGGTGTGCCTCGTTAAAAGTTAATTTGTGGAATTTCTTTCCTTCTTAATGCGTTTGAGCCAATCAGTTGTGTTTTGACAAGGTAGCGGTGGTATACAGAAGATATCCCTATTTGGTAAAAGACCAAGTATGTATTATGGTAAGAACAGCTCAAATAGGCAAAGAGAAACAACAGTTTGTCATTACTTTAAGACATGAAGGTCAGTCAATGAGGAACATTTCAAGAACTTTGAAAGTTTCTTCAGGTACAGTCGCAAAAACTATCGAGCGCTATGATGAAACTGGCTCTCATGAGGACCGCCACAGGAAAGGGAGACCCAGATTAACCTCAGCTGCAGAGGATAAGTTCATTAGAGTTACCAGCCTCAGATATATTGCAGCCCAAATATATGTTTTACAGAGTTCAAGTAACAGACACATCTCAACTGCAACTGTTCTGAGGAGACTGTGTGAATCAGGCCTTCATGGTCGAATTGCTGCAAAGAAAACACTACTAAAGGACACCAATAAGAAGAAGAGACTTGCATGGGCCAAGAAACACGAGCAATGGACATTAGACCGGTGTAAATCTGTCCTTTGGTCTGATGAGTTCAAATTTGTGAGACGCAGAGTAGGTGAACGGATGATCTCCGCATGTGTGGTTCCCACTGTGATGGATGGAGGAGGAGGTGTGATGGTGTGGGGGTGCTTTGCTGGTGACACTGTCAGTGATTTATTTAGAATGCAAGGCACACTTAACCAACATGGCTACCACAGCATTCTGCAGCATTACGCCATCCCATCTAGTTTGTGCTTAGTGAGACTATCATTTGTTTTTCAACAGGACAATGACCCAACACACCTCCAGGCTGTGTAAGGGCTATTTGACCAAGAAGGAGAGTGATGGAGTGCTCCACAATCCCCTGACATCAACCCAATTGAGATGGTTTGGGATGAGTTGGACCACAGAGTGAAGGACAAGCAGCCAACAAGTGCTCAGCATATGTGGGAACTCTTTCAAGACTGTTGGAAAATCATTCCAAGTGAAGCTGGTTGAGAGAATGCGAAGAGTGTGCAAAGCTGTCAAGGCAAAGGGTGGATACTTTGAAGATTCCGAAATATTTGTTTAACACTTTTTTGGCTACTACATGATTCCATATATGTTATTTCATAGTTTTCATGTCTTCACTATTATTCTACAATGTAGAAAACAGTAAAAATAAAGTAAAACCCTTGAATGAGTAGGTGTGTCCAAACTTTTAACTTGTACTGTATGTAAATAAGGTATTACTATGTATATATTTTTTTAATTAGCACAAATTTCTAAAAACCTGTTTTTCCTTTGTCATTATGTATGTGTAGATTGAGGAAAAAAACTATTTAATCCGGTTTAGATTTATGATTTAATGTAACAAAAGTGCAAATAGTGAAGGGGGTCTGAATACTTTCCGAATGCACTGTGTATAAAGTCCAAACTCAAAATTGAATGCATTTCAACTCTATATCTGACATGGTACCGGGGTTTTCTTTTTTTCCAGCCCATAACCATGTGTATGAGGTGTATACTTTTGTTTTAAAGTAGATTTGTTTAAGACTACCAAGAAACACTCTGTGGGACCCTGATTTAGCCCACCGCAGTAAAAGGTTAAAGTCCTACTCCAGTCGCTTTTTTCACCTCAATAACAGCTGATTTACTTAACAAAAGGCACATCTCAATATGTGGTCCAGGTATGAAACTACATGACACGACACAAGTGTAGGGGGGTTGGCCTTTCCTCTTTTGTTCTCTATTGTTCATCTATTATTCCTCACGCAAGGGGAGGCCGATGACATCACATCAGACCATCAGACCAACTCCTTGAAGTTTGCAGGTGTGTCTAAAAAAATAAATTTAGCTCAAAACATAATTGTTTTACCCTTTAGTGTGTGTACTTTACTGCATATGTACTTGGGATATCACTTTTCAACAGGAGAAGTTAAACAATTGTTGGAGGACGTCTTTAAGGTTACTTGCATAACCCTCGTTCTCAGATATTATGAGCGAAATATCTACCCACATTCTCCTATTCGCAAGAATGTGAGAAAGTTTGGCATGTTCAAGAATGACAAGAGGGCGGGTGATTGGTATGAGGCGAGGGGAGAAACCTCACTCGCCCCTCGACCTGTCTGTCTCTGACAGACGTGTGTGATTGGTTCTTCAAACTTCTAGAGATTCTGGTGAATCCCACTGTGAAATATCTCACTCATAATATCAGAGAACCGGGGTTACACAAGTAACCTTACGTTTTTAAAGCCCTGTTTGGTCTCATGTGGGTATTCCGCTGACTTTTTGTTTGGGTTTATTAAAGATTAAGTGCCTATCAGTCATTGCTTTTATTCAATTGCTTTGACACTTTGTACCCAGCAATGAGGCATCATATTTCAAACAAAATGGTGTGTCAAAGACTCCCACAAAAATTCAGACTTTAGAATATGTAACCTAGTGGATGGAGAGCTATTTTTATTGGCCTGATTCTTGGTCTACTCCCCTAGTTAGCAACCTGGGAATGGTAAGAGTTCACTGAAGCAATCTGACTCGATATGCAGTTGATTTATCAGTCTGCTGGGACCATTTGGGTTTGTAAAACATGAGGTGAAGCCAAGACCATTAAACTATGTAATCAGCCATGCTGAGGCTGATACCGCAAGTCCTACTACTACTTCAATGTGTTTCTGCTTGACAGACTGCAGCACATATTTGTTGGTTGTTGCTTTTTACATGTTTTTTATTTATTTGGAACAGTTATCTCCATGTTTTGAATGTAGGTGTCATGCTTGATTCGCTGTAATTCACCATGTCTGGGAAGCCAGAAAAGTTTATCTATAAAGTACTTTTATTCATTTCCTGCTATGGGGTTGATGATGTTGTTACAATGTAATACCATGACACAATAGATGTGTTTCCCTACAGCTAATGTTCGCTGCCCTCAACACGTGATATTTCCACTTTCCCTTGCCTCAAAACATTATCTTCTCTGATTACACACTTAACAACACTGCCAAATTACTCTCACCGGTACCCATCAAAGTAAACTACATCGAAAGCCACAAACTCTTCACATTTTAAGGTCCACTGGTTAAACTTACATGATTCACAAAGGCCTTTTTTTTTTACAGTGTATATGGATATTCAGGGAACTACTTTCCAAATGGGTTGTATTGACTGGTTTTCTTAATGATCTTCCTCAGGGAGTCAGCTGGCTTGTGCGCAGCTAAAGGGGGGGAGGCTTTTCCATAGCCTTTGTCGGTCATTTTTTTAGGTTCATTAAAATAACATAAGACCTTACTTTTTGGCTTAGAACATGGGGGAAATAGTAATTTGTCAAGTTTTGGTCCCTTTCCGACATTTATTTCCATACAGCATAGCATTTCCCTAATGATTTATGTTCCACTCCAAAAAGCAAACTAGAGGTCTAAAATGGGTTCAGCTAAAAAGGAGACCGTGAGAACCTTAAAAAAAATGTTTTACTTTTTTGACACATACAGAGATGTCTCTTCCTAAGATTGGAACACATACACTACCGTTCAAAAGTGTGGGGTCACTTAGAAATGTCCTTGTTTTTTAAAGAAAAACACATTTTTTGTCAATTAAAATAACATCAAATTGATCAGAAATACAGTGTAGACATTGTTAATGTTGTGAATGACTATTGTAGCTGGAAATTGCAGAATTTTTATGGAATATCTACATAGGCGTACAGAGGCCCATTATCAACAACCATCACTCCTGTGTTCCAATGGCATGTTGTGTTAGCTAATCCAAGTTTATCATTTTAAAAGACTAATTGATCATAAGAAAACCCTTTTGCAATTATGTTAGCACAGCTGAAAACTGTTGTCCTGATTAAAGAAGCAATACAACTGGTCTTCTTTAGCCTAGTTGAGTATCTGGAGCATCAGCATTTGTGGGTTCAATTACAGGCTTTTTTTCTGAAACTTGTCAGTCTGTTCTTATTTCTATTCTGGTTTGAGACAGTTTGCGCTGTTCTGTGAAGGGAGTAGTACACAGCGTTGTACGAGATCTTCAGTTTCTTGACAATTTCTCACATGGAATAGCCATCATTTCTCAGAACAAGAATAGACTGATGAGTTTCAGAAGAAAGGTCTTTGTTTCTGGCCATTTTGAGCCTGTGATCGAACCCACAAATGCTGATGCTCCAGATACTCAACTAGTCAAAAGAAGGCCAGTTTTAATTCCTCTTTAATCAGCACAACAGTTTTCAGCTGTGCTAACATAACTGCAAAAGGGTTTTCTAATGATCAATTAGCCTTTTAAAATGATAAACTTGGATTAGCTAACACAGAGTTCCATTGGAACACAGGAGTGATGGTGAGTAATAATGGGCCTCTGCACTCCGATGTAGATATTCCATTAAAAATCAGCTACTATTGTCATTCACAACATTAACAATGTCTACACTGTATTCTGATCAATTTGATGTTATTTTAATGGACAAAAAAAGGTGCTTTTCTTTCAAAAACAAGGACATTTCTAAGTGACCCCAAACTTTTGAAAGGTAGTGTACAGTTGAAGTCGGAAGTTTACATAAACTTAGGTTGCGGTCATTAAAACTCGTTTTTCAACCACTAACCAAGTCGGTTAGGACATCTACTTTGTGCCTGACACAAATAATTTTACCAACAGACAGATTATTTCACTGTATCACAATTCCAGTGGGTCAGAAGTTTACATACACTATGTTGACTGTGCCTTCAAACAGCTGGAAAATTCCAGAAAATTAGGAAGATGCAGATGAAAAAACAGGTACAAAATTATCTATATCCACAGTAAAACGATTCCTATATCGACATAACCTGAAAGGCCACTCGCAAGGAAGAAGCCAGTGCTCCAAAACCGCCATAAAAGAAAGCCAGACTACGGTTTGCAACTGCACATGGGGACAAAGATCATACTTTTTGGAGAAATGTCCTCTGGTCTGATGAAACAAAAACAGAACTGTTTGGCCATAATGACCATCGTTATGTTTGGAGGAAAAAGGGGGAGGCTTGCAAGCCGAAGAACACCATCCCAACAATGAAGCATGGGGGTGGCAGCATCATGTTGTGGGGGTGCTTTGTTGCAGGAGGGACTGGTGCACTTCACAAACTAGATGGCATCATGAGGCAGGAAAATTATCTGGATATATTGAAGCAACATCTCAAGACATCAGTCAGGAAGTTAAAGCTTGGTCGCAAATGGGTCTTCCAAATGGACAATGACCACAAGCATACTTGCAAAGTTGTGTCAAAATGGCTTAAGGAAAACAAAGTCAAGGTATTGGAGTAGCCATCACAAAGCCCTGACCTCAAGCCTATAGAAAATGTGTGGGCAGAACTGAAAAAGTGTGTGCAAGAACAGAGGCCTTCAAACCTGACTCAGTTACTCCAGCTCTGTCAGGAGGCATGGGCCAAAATTCACCCAACTTATTGTGGGAAGCTTGTGGAAGGCTACCCTAAACGTTTGACCTAAGTTAAACAATTTAAAGGCAATGCTACCAAATACTAATTGAGTGTATGTAAACTTCTGGGAATGTGATGAAAGAAATAAAAGCTGAAATAAATCATTCTCTCAACTATTATTCTGACATTTCACATTCTTAAAATAAAGTGGTGATCCTCACTGACCTAAGACAGGGAATTTTTACTAGGATTAAATGTCAGGAATTGTGAAAAACTGAGCTTAAATGTATTTGGCTAAGGTGTATGCAAACTTCCGACTTCAACTGTATATATTTTTTTCTTCTCATGAAGGTTAGTGCCCTGTTGCTGAGCCATGCATTAGTCAGTGTATAATGTGTTATGACACCGTGCTGATTCAGTGTTTCTGCACCTTCTTTGCAGTTTACGTAAAGATCCTTTGTCTTTTTCACAGCTTGAAGATCATGATTGCTGGAAGCTGTGTGCTGATCAGATTAATGATACAATACAGTCTGATTGGGAAATACTATCTGAAAGAGTTTCTCTCTATAGTCAGAACAGACAGAGTACAGCCCAGAGCTCTACCCCTCTGCTCTATATCATTAGGGATTGAGTGTGTAATATCATACCCAAGACGAATAATTGCTCCAGACCAATGTGTGTCTGCACTGTAAGTGCCCCTGTCCCTGGCATGAGTCCATGCTCAGACAAAACCTTTAAAACAATATTGCATCAAGTCACAGTGAAACCACAGATTCCATGTCTCTATTCAAGCTAGATGATAAATGGTTTTGTGAAATGGAGAGAGTTCAATCACAACTTAAATTAAATAACTTTTGAACTATTTACTCTAGGTGCGAGTTCAACACTCCTCTTCACCAAGTTTCCTGCCTAGGCTAATAAACTTGAATTCATTCACATGGCCTTGGACATATATCCAACTCCCATGATATAACTTGTCTAGAGTCCTCAACCTGTTACAAAGCCTTATCATTTCAGCTCTGTTAAAATAATGAGCAACCGTCAATTCCACATTTTAATTAAGGGGAGTGTAGCTTTGGAGAATAGACTTTACGAGGCATTTAGTCAACAACTATGTTGATGATGATGACGATGATGAGGTTTATGGTCCAATATATGAACAGAGATCAAGTCCAGGGTTTCACCAACAACCTTGTCTTTGTCGATAAAATATGTTACGACAGCGTGTTGCCATGTCAGTCCATATATGATCACATTAACACAGAAACTTCACACAGCAGACTTTCCTCTCCTATTCTTTTAATTGAATTAATACCTATATGTGAACCCTTCACTGGGCTTCTGAGTGCACGGAGGGAGGATGAAGCGTAAAGGAAGGAAGCCTTTTGTGGTGCACTAGAGATTGAGTGCTATCCAAGACCATACCTGCATGGGGTTGGCCTCAAAATATGTGTTATTGAGTGAACTGCAAGCCAGTTCATGTTCAGCCTTCCTATTGTCCACACTCCACATGCATCAGATGTACACAGAATTACAGTGTTGGAAGTGGCTATAATCAATAATCTCTTACATATTTTTACACATTGAAATACTGTTGTATTGTAATGTGAAACTGTTTGTGTTCGTGGTCTGAAAAGCCCCATAATGGGAGAGAGTGTGCTGCTTGGTTGATGAGGCGATGTACGCATATTAGAAAGTGTTTAACACTGAAGACTTTATCAAAATATATTGGATTTAAACTCGATGTGCTAATTTAATGTATATTTCCCCATAGTCTCCTCCAACCTCACAAGGACACTTTATTAAATCAAGTCTAATTCCATTCTAACATTTTTATTTTGCTGGACATATACAGTAGCCATCGCAGTTAGCCCTGCGGGAGTTTTCTGATTTTAAGTCGTGCCTGCCGTGTGTGTAACAGGCCTCTGGAAGAGACTCCCTCTTCCGTGATGAGCCTAGAACTGCAGCCAGATTGCCTGCAGACACAGAGTGCCGTAGGAAGCTCTGCTGCTGCAGAAGTCAATGTTTTCCACTGGGAAAAGTGAACGATGGAGCTACCGAGTTGAGAGCATGATCCGTAATGCAACAAGCAACCCCCAAAGGCAGTAGGATATTGGTTTGAGATTCAACCAGTCGGTATGGCTAGATTGAGAAGTAATATTGAATGGTGATTTTGATTAGTAGGTTATACATTTTTGGTTAATATATAGTGGGAGTTAAGTAATACACCATTTACAGTGCATTCGGAAAGTATTCAGACCTCTTGACTTCTTCCACATTTTGTTCAGAGCCTTATTCTAAAATGGATTAAAATGTTTTTTTTTACCTCATCAATCTACACACAATACCCCATAATGACAAATCTGAAATATCACATTTACACAAGTATTCAGACCCTTTACTCAAAATACAATTACAGCATCGGGTATCTTGGGTATGACGCAACAAGCTTGGCACACCTGTACTTGGGGAGTTTCTCCAATTCTTCTCATCAGATCCTCTCAAGCTCTGTCAGGTTTACCCTACTTTACTGACTTTATTGTCCCCATGGGGAAATGTTGTTGCAGTGTCATGTACACGTTTAGGTTGGATGGGGAGCATTGCTGCACAGCTATTTTCAGGTCACTCCAGAGATGTTCAATCGGGTTCAAGTTGGGCTCTGGCTGGCTGGGCCACTCAAGGACATTCAGAGACTTGTCCCGAAGCCACTCATGCGTTGTCTTGGCTGTGTGCTTAGGGTTGTTGTCCTGTTGGAAGGTGAACCTTCAGCCCAGTCTGAGGTCCTGAGTGCTCTGGAGAAGGTTTTCATCAAGGATATTGCTGTACTTTGCTCCCTTCATCTTTCCCTCGATCCTGACTAGTCTCCCAGTCCCTGCCACTGATAAACATCCCCACAGCATGATGCTGCCACCACCATGCTTCACTGTAGGGATGGTGCCAGGTTTACTAGAGTTCAATCTTGGTTTCATCAGACCAGGGAATCTTGTTTCTGAGAGTGGTCTGGTGGTCTGAGAGTCTTTAGATGCCTTTTGGCAAACTCTAAGTGGGCTGCCATGTGCCTTTTACTGAGGAGTGGCATCCGTCTGGTCACTCAACCATAAAGGCCTGATTTGTGGAGTGCTGCAGAGATGGTTGTCCTTCTGGAAAGTTCTCCCATCTCCACAGGGACCTCTGGAGCTCGGTCAGAG
Organism: Salmo salar; assembly: GCF_965601325.2. NCBI lineage: Eukaryota > Metazoa > Chordata > Actinopteri > Salmoniformes > Salmonidae > Salmo > Salmo salar. The sequence goes on along the minus strand of NC_138300.1, from coordinate 6,756,115 downwards.
TGACCATCGGGTTCTTAGTCACCTCCCTGACCAAAGCCCTACTCCCCCAATTGCTCAGTTTGGCCGGGCGGCCAGCTCTAGGAAGAGTCTTGGTGGTTACAAACTTCTTCCATTTAATATTTTCACATATATCTCCAAATATCTCTAACGGTTGCCCCAGCATGAGTTGTTTTATGCAGGTGATCTCAGAATGCACTCACTGTTCCAGGACAGTTAATATGCGCTGCCTGCTAATTATCTGTAGGTTATGTTTCAACTTGTCAATTTCAAATTACTTTCTAACAAGTTGTATTTTCTAACATCAGTTTGAATTGAGGTGTGTTCCGCCTCCTCATTTATTCACATAGAAGTAGGTCATTTCAGTGTTGCGGACAATTTATGTTTGAGGCTGTTTGAGGCTGAAACGGACAAACTTCCCTCTTCGAGGAGAGCCCTTCCCCATTTTTTCCGCACATCCAGTATGCAGACATTTGCGCAGTCTTGCACGAACTGACACATTTCTGGCTGGCGGTTGCATTGTTCTATTGTTGTTTTCCTTACAAATAACTTTGGACATATGTGGGTCCCTATCAAAGTAAGTGTCTTATTTTCTGTATATCGTGTTGTCGTTTCTACTGTAGCATACAGTATGTACAGTATGTATCTATGGAACATAATGTATTTACATTTTTATTCACATGTTTTCAAGTACTGATGACAAATAATGCATTCTGATTATTGCATAGATTGTAATGGACACCTATATGTGTAAAATACTTTTTTGAAGGTTGTACTGATTATAATGAGCTAATGCTAAGCTATTTGTGTGGCGCCATGTTTGTTGACATTATAAAATGCATTCTGGGTGTCATGTAAATGTCTATCAGACCAAAGATATTATAATGAGGTGAAGGAATGGTTCACTCATCTTTTGAATAAACTTCCAGAAGTGAATGAAGGGAAGTGAATGATCGTAGGCGACACACCCCCTTCAACATGCGTACTGCAAACAGACCAAACTCATCTTGTTTCCTTTTATTATCTTTGGTTGATGCGAAAAAACAAACATGACTGCAAACAAACTACCCATCGTCAGATTACTTTACATTTCTAGAAAGTGTTTTACTCAATTATTTCGATCAGTGTTGAGCTCACCCATGATATGGTCAATTACAAATAGTAATTGCTATTAGCTAATTCATATTGTGGTTTCTGTCAGCTGAGAGTTCTCTAAATTTGACCGCTTGTGTTACTGTCAATCTTTTCTCAGTTAGCGCTAGGACTAATGTAGCCTACTTTTTCTGGTTTGGAGGATTCTGTATGCTGTCACTACTTCTGTGAATGTCTGTACATTGCATCCAAAAATAAACTGGTCATGCTCAGGACATAACTTTGTAAGGATTGTGTTTGTGCAAAATGTTTCTCTGAAAAATCATTGTGGCTAGCTCAAATGCTGACTGTTGCGTCAATAGAAACTGGACGTTCTCAGGGACCACTGTAGAATGATCACACCCGTTTCTTGGTACGTGTGAAAAAGTTAAGAATGACAGAGGCCACTGTGTTCTTGGGGACCTTCAATGCTGAAAACATTTTTTTGGTACCCTTCCCCAGATATGTGCCTCAACACAATCCTGTCTCTAAGCTCTAAGGACAATTCCTTTGACGTCATGGCTTGGTTTTTGCTCTGACATGCACTGTCAACTGTGGGACCTTATATAGACAGGTGTGTGCCTTTCCAAATCATGTCCAATCAATTGAATTTACCACAGGTGGACTCCAATCAACTAGTAGAAATATCAAGGATGACCAATGGAAACAGGATGCACTCAATTTCGAGTCTCAGCAAAGGGTCTGAATACTTATGTATATAAGGTATTTCAGTTTTTTATTTTTTATAAATTAACAAAAGTTTCTAAAAACCTGTTCTTTCTTTGTCATTATGGGGGTATTCTGTGTAGATTGATGAGTTAAAACATTTATTTAATCCATTTTAGAATAAGGCTGTAACATTACATAATGTGAAAAAAAGTGAAGCGGTCTGAGTACTTTCCCAAATGCACTCTAGGTTAGATTTGCATTTTCATATGTGTTTTCTTCATCTTTTCACTGCAGTGGTAGGCTTTCCAAGGCTAAGATATTCTAGGCACATTTATAAAACTTCCCTCAACACTTTTTACTTCCTGTTTTATAAATGGTTGTGCGCATGTTGAGTGTCCCACATGGCTCGAAGATTGCTTGTAAAACCAAACTTTTTAAAATAAATTTTAACTGCATGAGCTAATCAAAAGCAATTGGTCTTATTTAAATATGACAATTCATTAATTATAATTGTTTAGCATAAAGAAAAAGTTAAGGTTACTGGGGGGGAAGGGGGTTGCTGTTATCCAACATTGTTATTCCCGGTAGTGTGCTTTCCTCTCAACCCTTCCTCAGTCAGACTAGAGTTTCCATCCTCCTGTGCCGGATAATATTTCATCCCGTCTTGACAAGCCATAAAGTCTCACAGTCTTCATTGTCTTCAGGGTCTCCTGCCACATCCTTACCGTCTCTGTGTTAACAAATGCGCTAACGAGTGGGCCAGGTTGTTAAAATGCTTAAGCAGGAAAATTAAGACTTCATCCCTGACTAAACAGTTGACAGGGATGGTCAGCCATTTTGCCTTCATCCATGGGAGGAGAATATGGGACTGTTCAACCAGCTTGTCAAGTCCAAGTTATCAGATCTTTTACCTCTGATTGCTTATTAAGAACACATTCTCTTTGTGCCCGGGTTGTTCTTGTGGTTAAGGCCACTGCCTACATGGGATCGAATCCAGGCCCCACTGGCGTTCTCAACTGTATCCCCTTCATTCATGCCTGTCTCTATCAATAAATTATGAAATACAAAAGGTTAAAAAAGGACATTCTCTTATACCATAATGATGCACATAACACTAAAACAGCTTTTGTTCCATACATCAGAAGTTACACATTAGTAAACGTGGGCCATATGTCAAACCATTTGCTTCCATGCCTTTGTGTGATCATTTTTTGTTTACTTTAAAGAAAAGTAATCTTTAAACATCTCACCCGTCTGCTGTTTTACCAGCTAATGGTACAGTGGAGGGAATAAATTACAACTATGTTTTGTCGTATATTTCTTTCTTTTTCTTTGTTCACTTTCCAAGGCGGTATGTTGCAATTCACAGATGTTGATAAAAGAAAAAGACAAACCAGCAGATTTATTTATGGATTCAGGGAGGGTCATCTTTCTCTGACCAGGAATCGCTCTCGGCAGTGGCCACCAGTGAATTTATTCCACATACTCTAAAGTGATGACATACACCCCCATTAAAGGCTTTGTTGTGTGAGTGTGGTAGCTTTGATGCAGTGGGCAGTAGTAAGGCACTGACCTTTCATCCCAGCTGGTGACAAGCCATTAACTACTACACACACTTCTCTGCTGCACCTACCAACCCTAGTCAGTGCAGGCAATACATTTTGTTTGTCTTTTCAAAGGCGCCTCTGCCCACTCCCCTGGCTATGCTCTGCTGCTCACAGTACTGTATGTTAAATCAATTATGGCAAGATAGCAAGCAAGATAGCAAACACGATTGTGTTTCATAAGACATTTGTTCTACAACACCTTGCTACGAAAGTAGATTGCCACTTAGTTTCAACATTTCATCACGTCATGCAAATACCTGTTTCCGTGGAAACGAGTTGAATGTCTGGCCTTGAGTCAGCTCAGCTATCATACAACACAATATTATATAACTGGCTAGTTTTGTTGTTTCGTGTCTCTCCGTTGTTAGATCTTTCCCAGGGAACAATTTCTAGAACTACTAATAACCGTACATACAGGTATGTGGACATTGCACAAACATCGCCCATATTGAGTGTAGATACATTTATCATCAAAACATCTACGATGTTCGTGCTACAAAGACAAAACATTTTATGCTGTAAAAATAATATTGATGTGCTTACAAAGACAGCATGGCTAAACTTACCTAGCAAATCAAAATAAGTTGTGTGTAGAATAAAACTTCAGCTGTCTAATCAGTGCTAGAATGGCATTCTATTTGTCGATTTGGCTGTCTAATCACACACTGACATGCACAGTTCTCTGGGTGAGGTTCTGTCTTCAAGTCTCCAATGGGTGATGAACTCCCTTCCATTCATGTAATATTTACAGGTTATGGACAGGTAGTTGTGAGCGATTAACAAACATTTGTTATTTTTTGACGAACGTTGTTCAATTATTTTAATTCAATTTTGTTTTTTTTGTTATTTTGTGATCTCGATGCTCAGTTTCTGTAGAAATAAATAACATCAAGCCCAAACTGTGCGATGTTGTAGTGTCCAACAGGCCAATAGTCAACATAGTTTAGGGCAGAAAATGTGGTAATTAACTACAATGAACATAATCAATTGCGCACCCGCCTACTTGTCTGGTCTGTGTTGAGCAGACACGGTGACCTCATTGAAAGAGATGGAGAGAAGAGAGAACACGTGAGAGGGATAGAAAGGAGTTGCTTTGTGTGGTACCTCTACCTAAAAATACATGATCTAAGTGATTGATAGTTGGTATTCAGCAGTCATAAAAGCAGTGTTGTAGTACGAGTCTGGTTTTGAGACCACATGTGTCTCGGTCTTGTCTTGATGTGGGATACATTTGTACTCGATCTTGACTTAGTCTCAGACAGTAAGGACTCATAATTTCTTCCCAGGACAAGCCGAGACCAGTGGAGTAAAAAACTCATAATTATCAGCTTCCATTCAGGAGAGTGCACAAGTCAGTCAGAGCGTGGCTAATAGGGTAGAGTATCTATTTATATAGCAAGCTAAAAACACGGAGCTTAACATTACCTAGGTAGCTAGCTAGGTGCTAGGAGGATGTCATGTCATGCCATTGGAGAAGTGGGTGAGTGACTGACTTTTTCCCCTCATATATTTTTTGGGTGGCAATACACAGCTAGAGATGCAGGTGTGTTGGTTAGCTAGCAAGAACTTGAACAACTGTTATCCAGTTAGCATATCAATTGCGTTTGCAAATTCACTCTGGCTATCTATTCCGATTTCAGAGCACTCTCGTCTGAGTGTGCCAGAGGGCAGAACAACTGATGAATTTACAAACGCGCAGCACTTACTGAATATGACCAGTGTCAATAAATGTTGACAAAAATATTAATAGTTAGTCAAGAACGCTCTAGATAACATGTAAACAGCCTAACCAGCTCTCATTTGTGTCTGGAAGTAGCTTGCTAGCACCCAAGCTAACTTTAGCCAGTTAGCTTGGGTGCTTGGTTGGGACAAGCATGCATTGGCAGGCAAGCTGCAGAAGTACGAGGAGGCTACAATTCCCCATCATTTATCAGTGCAATTTTGACGGCCAACTACGTAGTTGAAAAAGTTTGAGATGTTCCTTCGGTAGATTTTAGCTCATCTTGCTCTGGCTAGCATTAGTTGTTGATCTTGTTGTTGATGTGCATAACTGAGGGAGAGAGAGCCTACCTTTTCATGGTTGTTTGATCAATAGGACTGTAAAGTAAGAGGACTCCTGTGGTGTTTACATATTTGCAGAAATCCGTTCAGGTCTATTTTGTGACTTTTGGCGAATTAGTTCTAATGATCTGAAGTTGCACGGTTGCAACTGCCTGTGAACACACAGTCCAGTTCAAAGTGAATGATGGCAGGCCTGTGTTGCATATGGCTTGTTTTATAAAGGCCTACTGTAGCTCTGATTGGCTATAGCGCACTGGTCCTAAACAAGAGAAATGTTTATAATTGGTTTTATTTACTGCAGTTTCTATTAATTGTCCAAACACACGCCCGCTTTCCCACTCTATATTGCTATAGAATTTTCACAAAGGCCTTTGTATACGTAATTCCCAAACATTCTAAGAATTTTGGAAAATGTGACAATGACCATATCTAAGTGGTAGCTTGTCATCAAAGAAACAATTCCGAGTTGGATGACCATTCAAAACGTATTAACCCAGTCTGACTTCCCAGTTACAATGCTTGTGGTTAGCCACTGTGACTGATTCCTTTCAAATAACTCATTGTTGAATTTGCGATTTCCAACTTGTTGTGTAATGTTTATGTCCAATGGCCCATGAGCACCGATACATTTTATCTATATTTTCTTTATTTCTCTTCATATGTCAAGGATTAAAAAGGATTTGCCAGTAGACTTGATTCACGATGATGACTGCTAGCTAAGATGGTGAAAGTAAGACGTTGAAATGATGAGTCCAATCAAAGCTACTGTACATATAATGTGATTTGACGTCATTTCTGTGGTCAATGACCTTGAGCCTTCTTGGAAGGGCACTTGTAATATAACTCTATGGTAGGACCCATAGGGCTGACATTTTGGATGTCTACTATTACTAAAGGACTGAATGAAGCTAGGCGAATGTGCAAGGTCCCCATGAGTGACAGAATACTGAGCCAATCACGGCGCAATGCTCCTATTTTCTGCTGGCCCGCCCCACCACCACAGAAAGTACTGAGCTAGACTAAACCACCTGCATTTTGGAGCTGCCTTACTCAAGAAAACAAAAAAGAGACCATGGTCGTATGCAGCTTTATTAACTCAATTATGTATATATTGTTTTACATTGTTTTCAAACTGATATGTGACACGTATTAATGCCAAAATAACATGCAAGTCCCCCAAAAATATATATTTTTATATATAAATACAGTGGTTCTTCCTGTAAAAATTGTATCATACTGCAGCACACCTTGTGGGCGGCCGCAGAATTCTATGGCACATTATTTATTTGTCAGCCATTGTTGCCATTAATGCTAGTTAGTGCTAGTTTGACCACCAGTGGGCATCTTTGAGAAGCATTTGACAGTCTTTAATATTGGCTGTACAAGAGAATTTAAAACCTTTTTTTGCAAGAACATAGTGTATGGGATTGATTTTAAGAAATGTAGCTTAATTAATTTGATTAAAATTATAGTATTCAATACCAAGAAAATGAAAAATGAAACCCCCAGGGTTTCCATCAGGAAAATATGGCGCTGTACAACGTGACAGTCGGGAGTAGGCTACAATACTAAGGGCATAACATTTCCACATCCTATTTGTAGTCTAACCAATACCCAAATGGAGATTCAGTGAAAATAAAAATCGAATGTATTTATCAAGACCAGTCCCCAAGCTTGTCTCAGAGCAGCGTGAAATGGTGACCACATACAGGTAGTCTATTGTTTCAAATCCTATTGCTTCCAACTTCAGTATGCTTTTTAAATAAATAAGACCTACACCACTTTTAACCTCTCTGGTATCATTGGGTATGCACCTCGACAACAGCCAGTGAAATTGCAGGGCGCCAAATTCAAACAACAGAAATCCCATAATTAAAATTACTCAAACATACAAGTAGTATACACAATTTTAAAGATACACTTCTTGTTAATCCAACTACAGTGTCCGATTTCAAAAAGGCTTTACAGTGAAAGCACACCATGCAATTATGTTAGGACAGCGCCTAGCCACAAGAAACCATACAGACATTTTCCAGCCAAGCAGAGGACTCACAAAAGTCAGAAATAGCAATTAAATGAATCACTAACCTTTAATGATCTTCATCTGGTGGCACTCCCAGGACTCCATGTTACACAATAAATGTTCCTTTTGTTCAATAAAGTCCCTCTTTATGTCCAAAAACCTCATTTTAAATTGGTGCGTTATGTTAAGTAATGCATTGTCTCAAATAACATCCGGTGAAATTGCAGGGAGCCAAATCAAATTACAGAAATTCTCATCATAAACATTGATGAAAGATACAATTGTTATACATAGGATTAAAGATAAACTTCTTGTTAACCTCTCTTGGGTAGGGGGCAGTATTTTCACGGCCGGACGAAAAACGTACCCAGATTAAACGGCCTACTACTCGGGCCCAGAAACTACAATATGCATATTATTAGTAGATTTGGATAGAAAACACTCTGAAGTTTCTAAAACTTTTCGAACGATGTCTGTGAGTATTACAGAACTCATTTGGCAGGCAAAAACCTGAGAAAAATCTAACCAGGAAGTGGGAAATCTGGTGCTTGTAGTCCTTTCAAGTCATTGCCTATCAAACACACAGTGACTTAGGGTTCATTTTGCACTTCCTAAGGCTTCCACTAGATGTCAACAGTCTTTAGAAAGTTGTTTGAGGCGTCTATGGTGAACAGAGAGCGAACAGAGGAAGTTGGAAGTTGTTGACTCAGGAAAGCACATGAGTTCATTGGCGCGCATTCACGTGAGGGGTAGCTGTGTTCCAAAACGTTTTTCAAGACACTGGAATCGTCCGGTTGGAATATTATTGAAGTTCTAAGTTAAAAAGGCCCTAAAGATTGATGCTATATAACGTTTGACATGTTTGAACGAATGTAAACATAACTTTTTTTGACTTTTCGTCGTGACATTTTGGCCGGAAAAACACAGGTTGGAAAGCAAATGGATACTGCTGAAAAGAGAAGACTATGATGTAGCATACCAAAATATTTGATCAACTTCCAAATATTGTCTTACAAAGTAAAACAAGAGAGAGGCTTTTGGTATAAGCGCATCGGCCATCACCAGCGGGGACTATAGGACTGTAATTTCCTCCTCATATTCTAGCCTACAATGTGTCTCCACACAACTATGTCTAGGCTATTGATGGATTCAAGACAATATTGTTCTTATTGATCTCAGATTCTCAGTTTTTCAGTGTCAAAGTAGCGTAGTGCCATTTCGATCATTTGTGTGGTATTAAAAACAAATCTGCCAAAGTCTCTTGTCATGTAAAATGATGTAGAATTGCATGAAATGTGTTTATAAAAAGCCCAATTTTTCCCATGGTGGAACCATTTAAAAAAAAAAAACATTATGGAAACTTATGCCTTCTTGAAGGCCAACAGGTCACTGCTCAATAGCAAGCAATAGGTTTCCCGCAGTCTAGCTAGCTAGCTTTTGTTGTCGGCTAGTTTGCAATGGTTGCAACAGGTGTTATCAAAGAGGATGTTGTTGCTAATTTGTTAGCTTCTTCCTTTTTCAATAATAACTTTAAACAATAAGTTAAGTTTCAAATTATGATAATCTGGTGCAGTGGCGACCCGTTATTCAGTGCAAGTGGGGCAGAGCCTCTCGAGTGGCACTGTGGTTTAAGACATTGCATCGCAGTGCAAACTACGTTGCTACAGATGCTGGTTTGATACCCGTGCCGCCTGCGACCGGGAGACCCATGAGGTGACGCACAATTGGCCCAGCGTCGTCCGGGTTAGTGCAGGGTTTGGCTGGCCAGAATGTCCCTATCCAAAAAATAGGCATGGTGGGCTTTTGGTATCTCTTCCTCTAAAAACAGAAATAAATATTTTGGCCTTTATAAATATTAATTTGGCTTGCATTCAGATTACAATCGCTCACTTTTGGTTATTTGAAAATGAAATCATCTCCTGAAATCATCTCCAAAATATTGTTCTTTTTAAACAAAGTGATTATTATTATTATAAATTAATTTAGAATGATATAAAAGCCCCTTAGATATTCTCACAGATCAGATTTTCACTAATGACAAATGCCCCTTAAATATTAACTTAGATCGTATCCTCTAAATGTAATTACTGGCGGAGAGTCACGTCATTGAAAAAAATATTTTAAGATATGCCGCCTACGGTAGGCCTACAGTATGAGTCTCACTAGTGTTGAGTAATGTGCTGTTAACTTCACTAGGGTAGGGGGCAGCATTCGGAATTTTGGATGAAAAGCGTGCCCAAATTAACCTGCCTGCTACTCAGGCCCAGAAGCTAGGATATGCATATAATTGGTAGAGTTGGACAGGAAACACTCTAAAGTTTCCAAGACTGTTAAAATAATGTCTGTGAGTATAACAGAAATCATATGGCAGGCGAAAATCGGAGGAAAATCCATCCAGGAAGTACTATTATTTTGAAAGACTGTTTTTCCATTGAAGGCCTATCCACCATACAAAGACTTAGGACCCAGTTCACGATCTCTATGGCTTCTTCTACATGTGGCCAGTCTTTAGGCATTGTTTCAAATCAAATCAAATCAAATTTATTTGTCACATACACATGGTTAGCAGGTGTTAATGCAAGTGTAGCGAAATGCTTGTGCTTCTAGTTCTGACCATGCAGTAATATCTAACAAGTAATCTACCAATTCCACAACAACTACCTTGTACACACAAGTGTAAAGGAATGAATAGAAATATGTACATAAAAATATATAAATGAGTGATGGCCAAACGGCATGGGCAAGATGTAGTAGATAGTATGGAGTACAGTAAATGCATTTAGTCATTTAGCAGACGTTCTTATCCAGAGCCATATACATATGAGATGAGTAGGGTATGAAAACATATAAAGCAGCATTGCTTAAGGTGGCTAGTGATACATTACATCAGGATGGCAAGATGCAGTAGATGGTATAGAGTACAGTATATACATATGAGATTAATAATGTAGGTTATGTAAACATTATCTAATATAAATAATATAAAGTGGCAAGTGATAAATTGATTATATCAATTTTACCATTATTAAAGTGGTTTGAGTGGTGTCAGTATGTTGGCAGCAGCCACTCAATGTTAGTGATGGCTGTTTAACAGTCTGATGGCCTTGAGATAGAAGATGTTTTTCAGTCTCTCGGTTCCAGCTTTGATGCACCTGTACTGACCTCGCCTTCTGGATGTTAGCGGGGTGAACAGGCAGTGGCTCGGGTGGTTGCTGTCCTTGATGATCTTTTTGGCCTTCCTGTGACATCGGGTGGTGTAGGTGTCCTGGAGGGCATGTAGTTTGCACCCGGTGATGCGTTGTGCAGACCTCACTACCCTCTGGAGAGCCTTCCGGTTATGGGCGGAGCAGCTGCCGTTTGTGAGTGTTTTTGGTGACAAGCCGAATTTCTTTAGCCTCCTGGGGTTGAAGAGGCGCTGCTGCGCCTTCTTCACCACGCTGTCTGTGTGGGTGGACCATTTCAGTTTGTCCGTGATGTGTACGCCGAGGAACTTAAAACTCTCCACCCTCTCCACTACTGTCCCGTCAATGTAGATAGGGGGCTGCTCCCTCTGCTGTTTCCTGAAGTCCACGATCATCTCTTTTGTTTTGTTGACATTGAGTGCGAGGTTATTTTTCTGACACCACACTCCGAGGGCCCTCACCTCCTCCCTGTAGGCCGTCTCATCATTGTTGGTAATCAAGCCTACCACTGTACTGTCGTCTGCAAACTTGATGACTGAGTTGGATGCGTGCATGGCCACGCAGTCGTGGGTGAACAGGGAGTACAGAAGAGGGCTGAGAATGCACCCTTGTGGGGACGCAGTGTTGAGGATCAGCGGGGTTGAGATGTTATTACCAACCCTCACCACCTGGGGGCGGCCCGTCAGGAAGTCCAGGACCCAGTTGCACAGGGCGTGGTCGAGACCCAGGGTCTCGAGCTTAATGACGAGTTTGGAGGGTACTATGGTGTTAAATGCTGAGCTGTAATCGATGAACAGCATTCTTACATAGGTATTCCTCTTGTCCAGATGGGTTAGGGCAGTGTGCAGTGTGATAGCGATTGCGTCGTCTTTGGACCTATTGGGTCGGTAAGCAAATTGGAGTGGGTCTAGGGTGTCAGGTAGGGTGGAGGTGATATGGTCCTTGACTAGTCTCTCAAAGCACTTCATGATGACGGAAGTGAGTGCTACAGGGCGGTAGTCATTTAGCTCAGTTACCTTAACGTTCTTGGGAACAGGAACAATGGTGGCCCTCTTGAAACATGTGGGGACAGCAGACTGGGATAAGGATTGATTGAAAATGTCTGTAAACACACCAGCTAGCTGGTCTGCGCATGTTCTGAGGATGCGGCCGGGGATGCTGTCTGGGCCTGCAGCCTTGCGAGGGTTAACACGTTTAAATGTTTTACTCACGTTGGCTGCAGTGAAGGAGAGCCCGCAGATTTTGGTAGCGGGCCGTGTTAGTGGCACTGTATTGTCCTCAAAGCGAGCAAAAAACTTGTTTAGTCTGTCTGGGAGCAAGGCATCGTGATCCGCGACGGGGCTGATTTTTCTTTTGTAGTCCGTGATTGACTGTAGACCCTGCCACATACCTCTCATGTCTGAGCCGTTGAATTGTGACTCCACTTTGTCTCTGTACTGACGCTTAGCTTGCTTGATTGCCCTGTGGAGGGAATAGCTACACTGTTTATATTCGGTCATGTTTCCGGTCACTTTGCCCTGGTTAAAAGCAGTGGTTCGTGCATTCAGTTTTGCGCGAATGCTGCCATCAATCCCCGGTTTCTGGTTGGGGAATGTTTTAATAGACGCTGTTGGTACGACATCACCGATGCACTTATTAATGAACTGCACACCGAGTCAGTGTATTCGTCAATGTTGTTGTTCGCAGCAATGCGGAACATGTCCCTGTCCCCGTGATCGAATCAATCTTGAAGCGTGGAATCCGATATGCCGGCCCAGCGTTGAACAGACCTGAGGGCGGGAGCTTCCTGTTTTAGTTTCTGTCTATAGGCTGGGAGCAACAAAATGGAGTCGTGGTCAGCTTTTCCAAAAGGAGGGCGGGGGAGGGCCTTATATGCGTCGCGGAAGTTAGAATAACAATGATCCAGGGTTTTACCTGCCCTGGTAGCACAACCGATATGCTGATAGAATTTGGGGAGCCTTGTTTTCAGATTAGCCTTGTTAAAATCCCCGGCTACAATAAATGCAGCCTCAGGATATGTGGTTTCCAGTTTACATAGAGTCCAATGAAGTTCTTTCAGGGCCGTCGATGTGTCTGCTTGGGGGGGGGGGGGGATATACACGGCTGTGACTATACGGCTTTTACTCTGAAAAATGAGGGAGATACAGCACTTTCAATGAGTGGACAGTGGAAATTTCCAGACATAAAGCCAGCGCATGATCGGGATCGCGCCTTTCTTGTTTCTCCTTTTCTATTGACCAAGCTTTTGTCCGGTTGAAATATTATTGATTAACCTGAGGAATGATTTTAAACATCGTTTGACATGTTTCTACGAACTTTTATTGTACTTTTTTGACTTTTCATCTGGGTGTTGAGAGCACACTTTGTGCCTTTGGATTACTGAACATACCGCACCAACAAAACAGAGGTTTTTGGACATAAAGAGGGACATTATCGAACAAAACGAACATTTATTGTGTAACATGGAGTCCTGAGAGTGCCACCAGATGAAGATCATCAAAGGTAAGTGATTAATTTAATCAGTATTTCTGACTTTTGTGATTCCTTTCCTTGGCTGGAAAATGTCTGTGTGGTGTTTTGTGGCTAGGTGCTGTCCTAACATAATCGCATGGTGTGCTTTTGCCATAAAGCCTTTTTTAACTCTGACCCAGCGGCTGGATTAACCTCCCTCGGGGAGGTGGGACGCTAGCTACTATTATATCCCATTTTAAAGATACACGTCTCCTTAACTTCTTGGGGCTATGTGGGACGCTAGCGTGCCACCCGTGGTGCACCCTATCAACAGCAGGTGCATTTCAAGAGCGGCAAATTTGAAACCAAATAAATGTCAAAATTCAAATTTTTCAAACATACAACTATCTTACACCCTTTGAAAGATAAACATCTCCTTAATCTAACCACGTTGTCCGATTTCAAAAAGGTTTTACGGCGAAAGCATAAAGTTAGATTATGTTAGGAGAGTACATTGACAATAGCTGTGTGTAATGTTTTGTCAATTCAAAGCCAGGCGTCACCAAAACCATAAAACCAGCTAAAATGATGCACTAACCTTTTACAATCTCCATCAGATGACACTCCTAGGACATTATGTTAGACAATGCATGCATTTTTAGTTCTATCAAGTTCATATTTATATCCAAAAACAGCGTTTTACTATGGCATTGATGTTGAGGAAATCGTTTCCCTCCAATAACCGGCAGTCAAGTCAGCACCACAAATTAAATAATTAAAATTAGAAAACATTGGTAAAATATTATATTGTCATTTAAAGAATTATAGATTTACATCTCTTGAACGCAATCAACATGCCAGATTTAAAAATAACCTTACTGGGAAATCACACTTTGCAATAATCTGAGCACTGCGCCCAGAAAAATATGCTTTGTCTGTATAGCAAACGGCCATGTTGGAGAGATCTAAAATCGAAAATACTATGTAAATAATCCATTACCTTTGATTCTCTTCATCAGATGTCACTTCCAGGAATCCCAGGTCCATAACAAATGTAGTTTTGTTCAAAAAAGCTCATCATTTATATCCAAAAAGCTCCGTGTTGTTAGCACATGATCTAAGCCAGCCGGACTTCTCGTCATGAACGAGGGGAAAAAATATATTTACGTTCGTTCAAACATGTCAAACGTTGTATAGCATAAATCATTAGTGCCTTTTTTAACCAGAACATGAATAATATTCAAGGTGGACGAATGCATTCTCTTTTATAACGTATTGGAACGAGGGTACCCAACATGAACTCGCGCGCCAGAGTCTAATCGGCCATCACCGTTCCATGGCTCTTGTTCGGTCAGAACAAAGTCAAAACACTTTGTAAAGGCTGGTGACATCTAGTGGAAGCAATAGGAAGTGCCAAAACATTAATCAACCCCTGTGTGTTTCAATGGCATAAGCTAAAGGTAATTCAACACATCAGGTATCCACTTCCTGTCAGAAAATGTCTCAGGGTTTTGCCTGCCAAATGAGTTCTGTTATACTCACAGACACCATTCAAACAGTTTTAGAAACTTTAGGGTGTTTTCTATCCATATATAATAAGTATATGCATATTCTAGTTACTGGGTAGGATTAGTAACCAGATTAAATCGGGTACGTTTTTTTATCCAGCCGTGAAAATACTGCCCCCTAGACCCAACAGGTTAATGTAACCACATTGTCCGATTTCAAAAAGGCTTTACGGTGAAAGCTTAAAGTTAGATTATCCTGTTAGGGCTAGGGGGCAGCATTGACACGGCTGGATAAAAAACATACCCGATTTAATCTGGTTACCACTCCTACTCAGTAACTAGAATATGCATATACTTATTACATATGGATAGAAAACACCCTAAATTTTCTAAAACTGTTTGAATGGTGTCTGTGAGTATAACAGAACTCAAATGGCAGGTCAAAACCTGAGAGATTCCTTTACAGGAAGTGGCCTGTCTGACCATTTGTTGAACTTCTTTTCCATCTCTATCATTTACTAAGGATCTCTGCTCTAACGTGACACTTCCCACGTCGTCCATAGGCGCTCAGAGCCCGGGAAAAAACAGAATGTCGTCATTCCAGCCCCAGGCTGAAACACATTATCGCCTTTCTCAAGTGGCCCATCAAGAGACACTAGCTTATGCGCGTGACCCCGACCGCCCCCGCCTTTGGGATTTTTTCCTCTGTTTGCCGAAAAGGAGATTCCCTGTCGGAATATTATCGCTTTTCTACGAGAAAAATGACGTAAAAATTGATTTTAAACAGCGGTTGACATGCTTCGACGTACGGTAATGGAATACTTTGAATTTTATTGTCAGGAATTGCGCCAAGCGCGCGACACTTCTTTACTATTTCGGATAGTGTCTGGAACGCACGAACAAAACGCCGCTATTCGGATATAACGATGGATTATTTTGGACCAAACCAACATTTGTTATTGAAGTAGCTGTCCTGGGTGTGTATTCTGACGAAGACAACAAAAGGTAATGACATTTTTATAATAGTAAATATGATTATGGTGAGTGCTAAACTTGCCGGGTGTCTAAATAGCGAGCCCGTGATGCCTGGGCTATGTACTTAGAATATTGCAAAATGTGCTTTCACCAAAAAGCTATTTTAAAATCGGACATATCGAGTGCATAGAGGAGGTCTGTATCTATAATTCTTAAAATAATTGTTATGCTTTTTGTGAACGTTTATCGTGAGTAATTTAGTAAAATGTTAGCGAATTCCCCGGAAGTTTGCGGGGGGTATGCTAGTTCTGAACGTCACATGCTAATGTAAAAAGCTGGTTTTTGATATAAATATGAACTTGATTGAACAAAACATGCATGTATTGTATAACATAATGTCCTAGGGTTGTCATCTGATGAAGATCATCAAAGGTGAGTGCTGCATTTAGCTGTCTTCTGGGTTTTGGTGACATTATATGCTGGCTTGAAAAATGGGTGTCTGATTATTTCTGGCTTGGTACTCTGCTGACATAATCTAATGTTTTGCTTTCGTTGTAAAGCCTTTTTGAAATCGGACAGTGTGGTTAGATTAACGAGAGTCTTATCTTTAAATGGCTGTAAAATAGTCATATGTTTGAGAAATTGAAGTAATAGGATTTTTAAGGTTTTGAAAATCGCGCCACAGGCTGGCAGTGGCTGTTACGTAGGTGGGACGAATTCGTCCCGCCGGTCCCATAGAGGTTAATCTAACCACACTGTCCGATTTCAAAAAGGCTTTACAACGAAAGCAAAACATTAGATTATGTCAGCAGAGTACCAAGCCAGAAATAATCAGACACCCATTTTTCAAGCCAGCATATAATGTCACCAAAACCCAGAAGACAGCTAAATGCAGCACTCACCTTTGATGATCTTCATCAGATGACAACCCTAGGACATTATGTTATACAATACATGCATGTTTTGTTCAATCAAGTTCATATTTATATCAAAAACCAGCTTTTTACATTAGCATGTGACGTTCAGAACTAGCATACCCCCTGCAAACTTCCGGGGAATTCGCTAACATTTTACTAAATTACTCACGATAAACGTTCACAAAAAGCATAACAATTATTTTAAGAATTATAGATACAGACCTCCTCTATGCACTCGATATGTCCGATTTTAAAATAGCTTTTTGGTGAAAGCACATTTTGCAATATTCTAAGTACATAGCCCAGGCATCACGGGCTCGCTATTTAGACACCCGGCAAGTTTAGCACTCACCATAATCATATTTACTATTATAAAAATGTCATTACCTTTTGTTGTCTTCGTCAGAATACACACCCAGGACAGCTACTTCAATAACAAATGTTGGTTTGGTCCAAAATAATCCATCGTTATATCCGAATAGCGGCGTTTTGTTCGTGCGTTCCAGACACTATCCGAAATAGTAAAGAAGTGTCACGCGCTTGGCGCAATTCGTGACAATAAAATTCTAAGTATTCCATTACCGTACTTCGAAGCATGTCAACCGCTGTTTAAAATCAATTTTTACGACATTTTTCTCGTAGAAAAGCGATAATATTCCGACAGGGAATCTCCTTTTCGGCAAACAGAGGAAAAAATCCCAAAGGCGGGGGCGGTCGGGGTCACGCGCATAAGCTAGTGTCTCTTGATGGGCCACTTGAGAAAGGCGATAATGTGTTTCAGCCTGGGGCTGGAATGACGACATTCTGTTTTTTCCCGGGCTCTGAGCGCCTATGGACGACGTGGGAAGTGTCACGTTAGAGCAGAGATCCTTAGTAAATGATAGAGATGGAAAAGAAGTTCAACAAATGGTCAGACAGGCCACTTCCTGTAAAGGAATCTCTCAGGTTTTGACCTGCCATTTGAGTTCTGTTATACTCACAGACACCATTCAAACAGTTTTAGAAAATTTAGGGTGTTTTCTATCCATATGTAATAAGTATATGCATATTCTAGTTACTGAGTAGGAGTGGTAACCAGATTAAATCGGGTATGTTTTTTATCCAGCCGTGTCAATGCTGCCCCCTAGCCCTAACAGGATAATCTAACTTTAAGCTTTCACCGTAAAGCCTTTTTGAAATCGGACAATGTGGTTACATTAACCTGTTGGGTCTAGGGGGCAGTATTTTCACGGCTGGATAAAAAAACGTACCCGATTTAATCTGGTTACTAATCCTACCCAGTAACTAGAATATGCATATACTTATTATATATGGATAGAAAACACCCTAAAGTTTCTAAAACTGTTTGAATGGTGTCTGTGAGTATAACAGAACTCATTTGGCAGGCAAAACCCTGAGACATTTTCTGACAGGAAGTGGATACCTGATGTGTTGAATTACCTTTAGCTTATGCCATTGAAACACACAGGGGTTGATTAATGTTTTGGCACTTCCTATTGCTTCCACTAGATGTCACCAGCCTTTACAAAGTGTTTTGACTTTGTTCTGACCGAACAAGAGCCATGGAACGGTGATGGCCGATTAGACTCTGGCGCGCGAGTTCATGTTGGGTACCCTCGTTCCAATACGTTATAAAAGAGAATGCATTCGTCCACCTTGAATATTATTCATGTTCTGGTTAAAAAAGGCACTAATGATTTATGCTATACAACGTTTGACATGTTTGAACGAACGTAAATATATTTTTTCCCCTCGTTCATGACGAGAAGTCCGGCTGGCTTAGATCATGTGCTAACAACACGGAGCTTTTTGGATATAAATGATGAGCTTTTTTGAACAAAACTACATTTGTTATGGACCTGGGATTCCTGGAAGTGACATCTGATGAAGAGAATCAAAGGTAATGGATTATTTACATAGTATTTTCGATTTTAGATCTCTCCAACATGGCCGTTTGCTATACAGACAAAGCATATTTTTCTGGGCGCAGTGCTCAGATTATTGCAAAGTGTGATTTCCCAGTAAGGTTATTTTTAAATCTGGCATGTTGATTGCGTTCAAGAGATGTAAATCTATAATTCTTTAAATGACAATATAATATTTTACCAATGTTTTCTAATTTTAATTATTTAATTTGTGGTGCTGACTTGACTGCCGGTTATTGGAGGGAAACGATTTCCTCAACATCAATGCCATAGTAAAACGCTGTTTTTGGATATAAATATGAACTTGATAGAACTAAAAATGCATGCATTGTCTAACATAATGTCCTAGGAGTGTCATCTGATGGAGATTGTAAAAGGTTAGTGCATCATTTTAGCTGGTTTTATGGTTTTGGTGACGCCTGGCTTTGAATTGACAAAACATTACACACAGCTATTGTCAATGTACTCTCCTAACATAATCTAACTTTATGCTTTCGCCGTAAAACCTTTTTGAAATCGGACAACGTGGTTAGATTAAGGAGATGTTTATCTTTCAAAGGGTGTAAGATAGTTGTATGTTTGAAAAATTTGAATTTTGACATTTATTTGGTTTCAAATTTGCCGCTCTTGAAATGCACCTGCTGTTGATAGGGTGCACCACGGGTGGCACGCTAGCGTCCCACATAGCCCCAAGAAGTTAAGGAGACGTGTATCTTTAAAATGGGATATAATAGTAGCTAGCGTCCCACCTCCCCGAGGGAGGTTAATCCAGCCGCTGGGTCAGAGTTAAAAAAGGCTTTATGGCAAAAGCACACCATGCGATTATGTTAGGACAGCACCTAGCCACAAAACACCACACAGACATTTTCCAGCCAAGGAAAGGAATCACAAAAGTCAGAAATACTGATTAAATTAATCACTTACCTTTGATGATCTTCGTCTGGTGGCACTCTCAGGACTCCATGTTACACAATAAATGTTCGTTTTGTTCGATAATGTCCCTCTTTATGTCCAAAAACCTCTGTTTTGTTGGTGCGGTATGTTCAGTAATCCAAAGGCACAAAGTGTGCTCTCAACACCCAGATGAAAAGTCAAAAAAGTACAATAAAAGTTCGTAGAAACATGTCAAACGATGTTTAAAATCATTCCTCAGGTTAATCAATAATATTTCAACCGGACAAAAGCTTGGTCAATAGAAAAGGAGAAACAAGAAAGGCGCGATCCCGATCATGCGCTGGCTTTATGTCTGGAAATTTCCACTGTCCACTCATTGAAAGTGCTGTATCTCCCTCATTTTTCAGAGTAAAAGCCGTATAGTCACAGCCGTGTATATCCCCCCCCCCCCCAAGCAGACACATCGACGGCCCTGAAAGAACTTCATTGGACTCTATGTAAACTGGAAACCACATATCCTGAGGCTGCATTTATTGTAGCCGGGGATTTTAACAAGGCTAATCTGAAAACAAGGCTCCCCAAATTCTATCAGCATATCGGTTGTGCTACCAGGGCAGGTAAAACCCTGGATCATTGTTATTCTAACTTCCGCGACGCATATAAGGCCCTCCCCCGCCCTCCTTTTGGAAAAGCTGACCACGACTCCATTTTGTTGCTCCCAGCCTATAGACAGAAACTAAAACAGGAAGCTCCCGCCCTCAGGTCTGTTCAACGCTGGGCCGGCATATCGGATTCCACGCTTCAAGATTGATTCGATCACGGGGACAGGGACATGTTCCGCATTGCTGCGAACAACAACATTGACGAATACACTGACTCGGTGTGCAGTTCATTAATAAGTGCATCGGTGATGTCGTACCAACAGCGTCTATTAAAACATTCCCCAACCAGAAACCGGGGATTGATGGCAGCATTCGCGCAAAACTGAATGCACGAACCACTGCTTTTAACCAGGGCAAAGTGACCGGAAACATGACCGAATATAAACAGTGTAGCTATTCCCTCCACAGGGCAATCAAGCAAGCTAAGCGTCAGTACAGAGACAAAGTGGAGTCACAATTCAACGGCTCAGACATGAGAGGTATGTGGCAGGGTCTACAGTCAATCACGGACTACAAAAGAAAAATCAGCCCCGTCGCGGATCACGATGCCTTGCTCCCAGACAGACTAAACAAGTTTTTTGCTCGCTTTGAGGACAATACAGTGCCACTAACACGGCCCGCTACCAAAATCTGCGGGCTCTCCTTCACTGCAGCCAACGTGAGTAAAACATTTAAACGTGTTAACCCTCGCAAGGCTGCAGGCCCAGACAGCATCCCCGGCCGCATCCTCAGAACATGCGCAGACCAGCTAGCTGGTGTGTTTACAGACATTTTCAATCAATCCTTATCCCAGTCTGCTGTCCCCACATGTTTCAAGAGGGCCACCATTGTTCCTGTTCCCAAGAACGTTAAGGTAACTGAGCTAAATGACTACCGCCCTGTAGCACTCACTTCCGTCATCATGAAGTGCTTTGAGAGACTAGTCAAGGACCATATCACCTCCACCCTACCTGACACCCTAGACCCACTCCAATTTGCTTACCGACCCAATAGGTCCAAAGACGACGCAATCGCTATCACACTGCACACTGCCCTAACCCATCTGGACAAGAGGAATACCTATGTAAGAATGCTGTTCATCGATTACAGCTCAGCATTTAACACCATAGTACCCTCCAAACTCGTCATTAAGCTCGAGACCCTGGGTCTCGACCACGCCCTGTGCAACTGGGTCCTGGACTTCCTGACGGGCCGCCCCCAGGTGGTGAGGGTTGGTAATAACATCTCAACCCCGCTGATCCTCAACACTGCGTCCCCACAAGGGTGCATTCTCAGCCCTCTTCTGTACTCCCTGTTCACCCACGACTGCGTGGCCATGCACGCATCCAACTCAGTCATCAAGTTTGCAGACGACAGTACAGTGGTAGGCTTGATTACCAACAATGATGAGACGGCCTACAGGGAGGAGGTGAGGGCCCTCGGAGTGTGGTGTCAGAAAAATAACCTCGCACTCAATGTCAACAAAACAAAAGAGATGATCGTGGACTTCAGGAAACAGCAGAGGGAGCAGCCCCCTATCTACATTGACGGGACAGTAGTGGAGAGGGTGGAGAGTTTTAAGTTCCTCGGCGTACACATCACGGACAAACTGAAATGGTCCACCCACACAGACAGCGTGGTGAAGAAGGCGCAGCAGCGCCTCTTCAACCCCAGGAGGCTAAAGAAATTCGGCTTGTCACCAAAAACACTCACAAACGGCAGCTGCTCCGCCCATAACCGGAAGGCTCTCCAGAGGGTAGTGAGGTCTGCACAACGCATCACCGGGTGCAAACTACATGCCCTCCAGGACACCTACACCACCCGATGTCACAGGAAGGCCAAAAAGATCATCAAGGACAGCAACCACCCGAGCCACTGCCTGTTCACCCCGCTAACATCCAGAAGGCGAGGTCAGTACAGGTGCATCAAAGCTGGAACCGAGAGACTGAAAAACATCTTCTATCTCAAGGCCATCAGACTGTTAAACAGCCATCACTAACATTGAGTGGCTGCTGCCAACATACTGACACCACTCAAACCACTTTAATAATGGTAAAATTGATATAATCAATTTATCACTTGCCACTTTATATTATTTATATTAGATAATGTTTACATAACCTACATTATTAATCTCATATGTATATACTGTACTCTATACCATCTACTGCATCTTGCCATCCTGATGTAATGTATCACTAGCCACCTTAAGCAATGCTGCTTTATATGTTTTCATACCCTACTCATCTCATATGTATATGGCTCTGGATAAGAACGTCTGCTAAATGACTAAATGCATTTACTGTACTCCATACTATCTACTACATCTTGCCCATGCCGTTTGGCCATCACTCATTTATATATTTTTATGTACATATTTCTATTCATTCCTTTACACTTGTGTGTACAAGGTAGTTGTTGTGGAATTGGTAGATTACTTGTTAGATATTACTGCATGGTCAGAACTAGAAGCACAAGCATTTCGCTACACTTGCATTAACACCTGCTAACCATGTGTATGTGACAAATAAATTTGATTTGATTTGATTTGAAACAATGCCTAAAGACTGGCCACATGTAGAAGAAGCCATAGAGATCGTGAACTGGGTCCTAAGTCTTTGTATGGTGGATAGGCCTTCAATGGAAAAACAGTCTTTCAAAATAATAGTACTTCCTGGATGGATTTTCCTCCGATTTTCGCCTGCCATATGATTTCTGTTATACTCACAGACATTATTTTAACAGTCTTGGAAACTTTAGAGTGTTTCCTGTCCAACTCTACCAATTATATGCATATCCTAGCTTCTGGGCCTGAGTAGCAGGCAGGTTAATTTGGGCACGCTTTTCATCCAAAATTCCGAATGCTGCCCCCTACCCTAGTGAAGTTAACAGCACATTACTCAACACTAGTGAGACTCATACTGTAGGCCTACCGTAGGCGGCATATCTTAAAATATTTTTTTCAATGACGTGACTCTCCGCCAGTAATTACATTTAGAGGATACGATCTAAGTTAATATTTAAGGGGCATTTGTCATTAGTGAAAATCTGATCTGTGAGAATATCTAAGGGGCTTTTATATCATTCTAAATTAATTTATAATAATAATAATCACTTTGTTTAAAAAGAACAATATTTTGGAGATGATTTCAGGAGATGATTTCATTTTCAAATAACCAAAAGTGAGCGATTGTAATCTGAATGCAAGCCAAATTAATATTTATAAAGGCCAAAATATTTATTTCTGTTTTTAGAGGAAGAGATACCAAAAGCCCACCATGCCTATTTTTTGGATAGGGACATTCTGGCCAGCCAAACCCTGCACTAACCCGGACGACGCTGGGCCAATTGTGCGTCACCTCATGGGTCTCCCGGTCGCAGGCGGCACGGGTATCAAACCAGCATCTGTAGCAACGTAGTTTGCACTGCGATGCAATGTCTTAAACCACAGTGCCACTCGAGAGGCTCTGCCCCACTTGCACTGAATAACGGGTCGCCACTGCACCAGATTATCATAATTTGAAACTTAACTTATTGTTTAAAGTTATTATTGAAAAAGGAAGAAGCTAACAAATTAGCAACAACATCCTCTTTGATAACACCTGTTGCAACCATTGCAAACTAGCCGACAACAAAAGCTAGCTAGCTAGACTGCGGGAAACCTATTGCTTGCTATTGAGCAGTGACCTGTTGGCCTTCAAGAAGGCATAAGTTTCCATAATTTTTTTTTTTTTTAAATGGTTCCACCATGGGAAAAATTGGGCTTTTTATAAACACATTTCATGCAATTCTACATCATTTTACATGACAAGAGACTTTGGCAGATTTGTTTTTAATACCACACAAATGATCGAAATGGCACTACGCTACTTTGACACTGAAAAACTGAGAATCTGAGATCAATAAGAACAATATTGTCTTGAATCCATCAATAGCCTAGACATAGTTGTGTGGAGACACATTGTAGGCTAGAATATGAGGAGGAAATTACAGTCCTATAGTCCCCGCTGGTGATGGCCGATGCGCTTATACCAAAAGCCTCTCTCTTGTTTTACTTTGTAAGACAATATTTGGAAGTTGATCAAATATTTTGGTATGCTACATCATAGTCTTCTCTTTTCAGCAGTATCCATTTGCTTTCCAACCTGTGTTTTTCCACAAATGTATTTGAAATATTGAGAAAGGCCTGTTTTGTCTGCATGCTCTTTGTTCACAGACAGATTTGCCACGCGTTCCAGACTGTAGGCTATTCCATGTTATTGGGCTACAATCCACAGATAGGCTATTTTTTAAATAAGCGTTTTATCCTCTGTGGCTAAATTATAGACCTTATTGTGGTGTAGTAGGCTATTCTGAATGATTTCATTACTTTCTGAACAGACAGCAGTATGTATTTCAATTTATTAGGGGTGCGGCTATGATTCTATAAGGAAATAAATTATGACGTGCAACGCTGGAGATATGAGAGTTGCAGGATCATGTCTATCAGAGCAGAGTGCGAGAGAGATCATAGAAAGTGAATCTCATTCTAGTTATGTGAGAGATACAGGCGTGCTTCTCACACAACCACGGCCACCCATTGGTCTCACACATAGGCCTCCAGGAGGAAGATTTGCGTCGGTCAGTAGCCTACAGAGTAATATGACAAGATTCCAATTGCTCAATGTATGGACACTGAACAAAAATATAAACGAAACATGTATACATTTGTAATATTTTACTGAGTCATAAGGAAATCAGTCAATTGAAATAAATTCATTAGGCCTTAATCTATGGATTTCACATGACTGGGACTACAGACATGCATCTGATGGTCACAGATACCTTTAAAAAAGGTAGGGAAGGTGATCAGAAGACCAGTCATTATCTGGTGTGACAAAAATTTGCCTCATGCAGCGCAACATCTCCTTCGCATAGAGTTGATTGTGGCCTGTGGAATGTTGTCCCATTTCTCTTCAATGGCTGGGCGAAGTTTCTGGATATTGGCAGGAACGGAAACACAGCGTCGTACACGTCGATCTAGAGCATCCCAAACATGCTCAATGGGCAACATGTCTGGTGAGTATGCAGGCCATGGAAGAACTGGGACATTTTCAGCTTCCAGGAATTGTGTATAGGTCCTGGTGATATGGGGCCGTGCATTATCATGCTGAAACATGAGGTGATGGCGGCGGATGAATGGCACGACAATGTGCCTCAGGATCTCGTCACGGTGTCTCTGTGCATTGAAATTGCCATCGATAAAATGAAATTGTGTTCGTTGTCCGTAGCTTATGACTGCCCATACCATAACCCCACCACCACCATGGGGCACTCTGTACACAATGTTGACATCAGCAAACCGCTCACGTTCATGAGGCCATACATGATGTCTGCCAGCTTCCCGGCACAGTTTAAACCAGGATTCATCCGTGAAGAGCACAGTGGCCATCAAAGGTGTGCATTTGCCCACTGAACTCCCACTGAACTCAGAACTGCAGTTAGGTCAAGACCCTGGTGAGGACGACAAGCAAGCAGATGAGCTTCCCTGAGACAGTTTCTGACAGTTTGTGTAGAAATTATTTGGTTGTGCAAACCCACAGTTTTATCAGCTGTCTGGGTGGCTAGTCTCAGACGATCCCGCAGGTGAAGAAGCCGGATGTGGAGGTCCTGGGCTGGTGTGGTTACATGTGATCTTGCGGTTGTGAGGCCGGTTGGACGTGCTGCCAAAATCTCTAAAACGATATTGGAGGTGGCTTATGGTAGAGCATTCAATTCTCTGGCAACAACTCTGGTGGACATTCATGCAGTCAGCATGCCAATTGCACGCTCCTTCAAAACTTGAGATATCTGTGGCATTGTGTTGTGTGAAAAAACTGCGCTAAATGACTACCGCCCTGTAGCACTCACTTCTGTCATCATGAAGTGCTTTGAGAGACTAGTCAAGGACCATAGACTAGTCAAGGACCACAATTCCTCCACCCACCATGCACTCTTTAAATAACAGCCCTTCATTGACATGGAGGTAGGCTAAGTTAAACCCAAGAGTCAAATTAAGGGGGTATGAGAGGGTATACCATAATCAAATCGAATGTTATTGGTCACATACACGTGTTTAGCAGATGTTATTGCGGGTGTAGCGAAATGCAAAGGCATACCTTTCATTACAAAAAATGGCAAAAACCCCTTGTTAGCTTAAGTTAAAGAAAATAAAACGGATCTGATTATACTGTATAAAGTGATCTATAACAGCACTTTGGTCCACGATGCTTTAGGCTATTCTGGAAACAAGTTGTAAAATACCCTGGAAGTAATTGAGTTCTGTCACTATCAATTGATTAAGCTTTTCACTTTCTGTACAATAGAAGATGTTTAAACACAGACAGCTTTTAGGGAAACACTTGTCACCTGTCGTTGGGTTAAGCCAGTATTTAAAGCTTAAATGTGTCTGTATCGGTAGGCCTACTCTGTCTGGGGTGGAAGGGTAGGCCTAACTTTTGAAAGTACCATGCTCAGATTCCTAACAACGTCTCAGATTAAATTATTTTCAAACAGGGACAGTTTCGTTGCAAACAAGACACACTGATTTGGCATAGGAGAAATATGATGAGATGAACATATAGGCCTATCTCTGTCCATTTGGTCAATTACCATGAGACCGCTTGCATGACAATAACCGTCTGATAAAATGTCGTGACCGCCAAGACCAAGTCTGTTTAGCTTCAGAGAAAAAACAGCAGAGAGATGCATGGTGGTATGGCTGCTGGCCATGTTCCTATATGTAATAGACTAGTATTGTGAATGCAAAGCTGCTGCATTTAAGTTTGCAGCAAAGTGCACCGAACTGTTTTAGACAGAAATGTACACTGGCACAAGAATATAACAAACCATGTCAATCTTGTCCAAGAAACAAGCAGCAATGCATTTGGAATACAATAGTAAAGCTTCTACAGTATCTATGGTAAGGGCAGTGAAAATGTCAGTAGCTTTCTTACCTAAAATATTGAACATACAACAGGTACATTCATTGGTTGTTTCCATTTTATTCCATTTTGTTGAATTATTTCATTAAGAATTATTGTAGAAAGAGCAACACGTTCAATCTGAATATTTGATCATATTTGGGGACATGTTGCATACACCTAAAGACTGGAGATTTATCATGTTTCCTTACTCTGTCTCAAATTCAGTATTTACTGGCATACTATTAATTCTAAGAATTAAAAGTGAGTATGGAGAAAAAGCTATCTTTTAATTACTTTTTGGTAACGTTCCACAGTTGCACAAAAATTGGCAACAGAGTGGGGTCAAGGTCAGGGAACAAATTAATTAAATTCTCATATCAAAAGAGAAAGAGATGCTTTGTAAAGTATTTTGACATTTTTTTAAATAACTTTTTGAGGGGGGAAAGGGCACTTAGTCAAAGTGTTTTTCGCCTGGAAAATAAATAAATGTATGTGTTTCTTAAGTGTCATCTGTCTGCCGGTAATGGTAGTTGAAATGTGTATTCTTCATGTCTGTGTTGTTTCGCCTGACAGTCCTGCCCACAGAGTGAGCAATTTGTATCAACTTCCTCCCCCATCCGCCACAAGGGTACCATTCGTATAATGGTACAACAATGTACACTGCCACACCATTAACAGTTGAGTGCTGTTTGATTTGAATCTCAATGAAATTGAGTGTCACTAAGCATAATATCTCTCATCACAAAATCGAACTGTGCCACTATGCTTTTTAACTTTAATCCAAAGTAATGTCGCAGGCTGTTTGTGATTTTTCTGGTTATCATTCTCATATCTGTGTTGTCACCCTTCTGTGTTGTCACCCTGTTTTATCTATGCTCCAGAGATCTTCTGGGGTGCTGTCCTATAGTCACTGTGTGTGTGTGTGTGTGTGTGTGTGTGTGTGTGTGTGTGTGTGTGTGTGTGTGTGTGTGCGTGTGTGTGTGTGTGTGTGTGTGTGTGTGTGTGTGCGTGTGTGTGTATGAGTGTGTTTATCACAACCCAATATGAGCCCTGTGAGGTTGTAAGGTATGCTCCCCCCTCTTACCACCCCTCCAAGTGTCAGCCCAAGCGGTCTCCTGACAACCCACCCCTGTTCCATAGCAGAATGCTCATATTGATCTGCACGAGGGTTACAGAAATAAGTAAATAAATCAACATGGCCGCCGGAGTTCAAATCCTGCCCTTGACAATTGTGTGTGTGTGTGTGTGTGTGTGTGTGTGTGTGTGTGTGTGTGTGTGTGTGTGTGTGTGCGCACGTGTGTGGTTATGCGAATGGGTGCGTGTGTGTGTGTAGGGAGTTAGCAGCTGAGCAGCGGGGGGAAATCGAGTCAGAAAGGGTTCTGCATTGTTGAACCAGAATGACATTGATTGACAGGGTCTGAAGGAAAGCTGATAGCCATGTTTGGCATGCTGGTTTAAAGGACAGACGTGACTGCCGATCCAAAGTCGGTGGAGAATGAATTCAGCGGGCTATCGCTCCAAGTGGTCACACTGCGTGAGAGAGGTGAGGAGGAAACTTTCACATATGCAACTTGGTTGACTTTTTAGTTTCACCATAATTGTTATTCTTTGTTTGTACTTACTTCTGCTAAGGTTATTTTTGAGTAGTTGGTATTTGGGCTCCGTGTTTTTTATTTTGTGCTCGTTTTATCCCAGTTACTGATTTCCCCCTCAGCCCTCTGGCAGGCAGTAAAATGTTTCTGACCCAGGACTGGCCTCATTGTTAAACAAATAGCACTATGTGCTGTCAATAGAAAGAGAAAGCCAGGACCACAAGTGATCTCGTTACCCGGGCCTGAGTGACACACTCTGTCAACCTCACGCTAAAATTACCACCCTTTACCAGAGTGTGGTTGCCTCCCAATGTACCTTATTCCCTATATAGTGCACTACTTTTGACAAGTGCACTACATAGGAAATAGGGTGCCATTTGGGATACAGACTGTGACTCAGACACAGACCCCTCAGCTTAGGACTTCAAAACACACACTTAGCTGTCTCTGTAATGGATTGAACTTGCAATTGAAGCAAATTCCCTCAACTAGTTAATACTTTCACTTATTCTACAGCAACAAAAGAACGAACAACACCATCTGCCGCATTATAGCAGCGATTATAACCAACATGGGATAATTATTACAGTGGCACAAGCCGAAGCGCAGTTCAAAAGTTTCCTTTCTGCTAGAAACTCTGAAGTTTCCCAACTGTTGTTGAGGTGGGCACGTTGCTTGCGTTTTTCTGTCAGGCGGCGACTGCACTGCCTGTGGAACCATTAATATTGTGTTGAAAAACAATATTGAATGCTTTTGTCTGCCTGAGTTTTGAAGTACCTCCTGTTGGTAGAGAAAGGGTTCCACAGCAGCTGCTGTTCTAGGGGAAACATCGCAAGCAAATGGAAACCTGAGCCATAAACTGACCAATTAACTGTGCTAAGGCAGTTGGGTTTGGAGGCAAATCTTAGCTACCACTCTGTATTCAGTATTCTGAGGCAGCTCAGAATGCTGTCTTACCTCTCCTAGCTCATCTCACTCTCCCATTCCCTAATGCATGATAGCTTATAAACAGTTTTATCTACCGTTATCCATCAGTCTGATGTGCAACACTGTGGCCTCCACTGGCGGCTAAGAAGCTAATCAGGAAATTTATCAAAATAGCAGTTTCAAATATTTGCTTTAATAAAGCCGACGTCAAATATTCCCGATTTATCGACATAAAAGTCCCATGGTAATGAAAAGTGAACTGGATTGTGAACGGATGCTGTTCAGAATTCTGTGTGTGTTTGTTTGTCAATTTGTGTGTGTGTTTTTGGTTTTACTATTGTTGTGGGGACCAGAAGCCTTGAGGAAAAGAAAACACAGAGCTGCCGACATGGGCCACCGCTGCTCTCGAGGACCCGTTGCTCTGTAGCCGACGTGAGTAGGACCTTCAAGACTGTTAACCCTCACAAGGCCGCCATCCCAAGCCATGTCCTCAAAGCATGTACAGACCATCTGGCTGGAGTGTTGATGGACATTTTCAACCTTTCTCTATCCCAGTCTGTCGTCCGCACTTGCTACAATATGGTCTCCATTGTTCCTGTACGCAAGCGAGCCAAGGTAACTGAACTAAATGACTATCGCCCCGTAGCACTTACTTCTGTCATCATGAAGTGCTTTGAAAGGTTACTCAAGGACCATATCTCGTCCATACCTGATATCCTTGACCCACTACAATTTGCATACCACCCCAACAGATCCATGGACGATGCAATCGTCATTGCACTGCACACCGCCCTATCCCACATGGACAAGAGGACTACCTACCGTATGTGAGAATGCTGTTCATCGACTACAGCTCAGATTCTAACACCATAGTGCCCTCCAGAAATTGTGTAATAGAATTAGTCAACATAAAATATTGTCATATAATAATCATAGATCCATCTTCTGTATAAATAGCCTTTAAAAAATATGTAAACAAACCATAAATGTCTACATTTGTGTATTCTTGGAAAGCTTAGAGTGCTATTATATGATACTGTATCAATACTATGTCTGTGGATTGACTGCATTGTTTGAATGGAATGTTGGTATATTGGCAGTTAATACATGTTTTTATATGGAATCATCTCTCTAAAACTCTGGTTAGCTAGCTAACAAACATACAGTGAGATACATTTTTCAAATTCATTATTTTACACAATTTCTTATCACAGTACTGCCAAACCATGGTTTACCAACTCTCTGACCAAAATGGTGACCTTTATCCCATTATAAGAAGGTTCATGTCCATTCTAGAATTCTAATTCCTAATTCTATGAGGTTGATCTCCAGGGGGGTGGGGGCCCCCAAATCCTTTGGGGGCTGTATGGCACACCTGTGGCATACTCTAATATATCTATTGCTATTTGATTTAGAATTTTAAGACCCCTTGAAGTATAAAAAAATATATATCAAAGAAATTATTTAATGAAACATTATTTTTGGCCTTACATGGAACAACAAATAGTCCCCCCCAAAAAATCTAAAGGATGTTTGTTCTGAACAACCAACATGTATGTGTTTGTGGGAGTCTCATCTTTCCATAGAGAAGTCATAATAGTTTGTAGGCCAAACCATTCGGACGCTACAGTCAATTTTGTGAGAAGACCGATTGTCGGGATGTCTCATGGTTACATAGGCAGATGTGGTGGATTGAGACAAAATCCAATGCAAAAAAATATATACTGTATATGTGTAGCTTAAACTGACAGATTTTTATGGAGATTTGTTTATTCTGCTAATTGCTTTTCCGCGGGGGCACTGACATCGACCTTAGGGTTAGATTTAGATTTAGAGGTTAGGGAAAATAAGATTTTGAATGGCAATCAATTGTTTGGTCACCACCAGGATAGTAAAACAAACGGTGTGTGTGTGTGTGTGTGTTTGTGTGTGTGTGTGTGTGTGTGTGTGTGTGTGTGTGCGTGCTTGCGTGTGAGACATGAGGCTGTCTATACTTCTCAGTGTGGGATTTTCAAGAGGCATGTTTCTTTACAAACCGGCATTGGCATGGGATCTCTTTTGTTGGTGATCCTCTCAGCTTTGTTTTCTGCCCTTTTAATTCCTGTCTTTCACAGAGAGCAGAGAGAAGATTAGTTACACTTGGCCCTCACTCATTCCTTTCCTCATAATTTCATTATTTAGAGAGGAAAATTTGGTACACAAGAAAAGCAAAACAGTTGGACTTTATCGGACTTCGAGGGCTATATTGGTTTTCTACCTTCCCCCATTCCACATTTTCATAACATTGATAAATTCAGGAATGTCGTGGCCATACTTAAAAAGGTTAGAAACAATGGCTGTTGTGCATTCCGTTAGGATTCCGTCAGGATTGCGGTTATGGGATTATAAATTGTAAATTTACTAAAAAATGTCATACTAACATTTTGCATGATATTGAATACTAAAAATTCTTGACAATCAAAGCTTATTAACTGATATCACTATATCACTTTTAATAGTCTGATAAACATATGTATTTGTTCATATATAGCTAACAAAAGTGTTTTGAAGGGATGTTGTGCAGTAATAGACTACAGTTCCTCACTCTGGAGTGATTCAAACAACCTTAAGAAGAAGTACCACTGTGTCATGAAAACAAATGGTCTTTCCTCACTCATTGCTGCTGAGAGTTGCTGAGGACTAATTAATTCAAGAACAAATGTCCCTGAAGGCCACAATTAATGATAAACTTATTAGACATCATGGTGCCCATGAGGTCTGGAGCTCATCCTGGTGCTTATGCTTCTGGTGGTGTTACTTATCCAGCTGTCACTTCACACACTGTAAAACAGTATATGTTGCTCAACTAATTAAGTACAATTTATTCAAAATGTTACTAAAAGTAACATTCACTCACTTTCACTCAGTAGCTTTTACTTATTGATTCATTATTGTTGATTGTACAAAATCAGATTGAGTAATTGACAGAACAAATGAGTTATAGATGCAAACTCTTTGATTACGTATGACATAATGCACGCTGACGTTGCAAAAGCACATTCATTAAGTTCAGAACAATTATTTCCAACATGACGGCACAATCCCTGCGATTTCTCAAATTGGAATAATCTCCGTAACAAGCTTTTTTCAATTATTGTCATCAACAGTAGATACTTTCTCAATGGTAAAAGTTATTCATTGTAAATTTGTATTGTGTGTTAATTTGTTGAATTTTTAAGTATAATCTGTCAAGCTAGCAATCAGGCTAACTAACTGTCAAACCAAAATCAGAATTTCACAAATCAGAATTTCACATTGAGCTAGCTAAATAAGGCAGGTCGTAGCTAGTGTTTCTATATGGATATAGAAAAGGTATAACATTTTAGATGTGGCTCAATTCATACCTGCATGCTACAGATTGCTGTTGTCATCCACAGATGATGGAGTCATAATCTGGATCAGAACATTCTAGTGAAAGCCAGTAACGTTACTAACATGACTTGAAAATGCGGGAATTGTGGTGGGGAAGTAGTCTTGCAAATAGCCAAACAACAGTTTAAATCAAGTTTAGCTATGGCCATTATATTTTAATGAATGAAAACTGGAAATGAAATGCAGGCAAGTCAAGTTTGTAATACCTACATGTTTCAAGCAGACTAACATAGTCCCCATAGCACTCACATCTTTAGCCATGAAATGCTTTGAAAGGCTGGTCATGTCTCACATCAACACCATCATCCCAGACACCCTGGCACCCTGGACACCCAGACAACCTGGACACACTCCAATTCACATACCGCACCAACAGATCCACAGATGACGCAATCTCTATTGCACTCTACACTGCCCTCTCCCACCTGGATAAGAGGAACACCTATGTGATAATGTTGTTCATTGACTGCAGCTCAGCATTCATCACCATGCTATCCAAGCTCATCACTAAGCTCAGGACCATGGGACTGAACACCTCCCTCTAAAACTGGACCCTGGACTTCCCCAGGTGATGAGGGTAGGCAATAACTTGGGCTGTTACTATGACCGTATAACCGCCACACCGGCAGTCACCAGTCATGACCCTTGTCAAATTTCACCTGACCTTTGAGTCACGATAACTAGGCTCCTCCAAACTGAGTTCTGATACGGCTGATGGTCATTAGTAGCCTACTAAACTTGCTAACGGCCAGTTGCTAATAGCCTGTTACTCAGCATTCTATTGTCCCTCTAATCATTCTGACATCAATGCAAATGCTTCCGAAAATCACATTAAACACTTAATGAGAGCCCTGGCATTCAGTTTGAGCAGAACAGGATCACCTGTGGCACAGCGAGAGCCAGCTCCTCATAGCTGGTTGATGCATGCATCCTCCATTTGATATTCAAGTGCATACGGATTACATATATTTTTCTTCTCTGCCCTTGTTCCGACAGGTATGATAATGGCCCATTCTAAATTAAAAGGAATTTCACAAATATCATACCCCCCACCCTCCCTAAAAATGCATGTCTTGGGGGTATGATATTTGTGCATCTATAACTTTCTTACACATCATTATTCACGATTAATTCAGAACTATCCGTAATCGTGGTAGCATCCACATTAATGTAGAAGTGTTTAGAAACCTATTCTATTCTTGTTTACAATAAAAGTGACTCCAAAATGACACAATACATTATTTACCATTAATTTCTATTGGGCACAAAATAATCTGAAACAGAACCAAAACAAACAGCAAATGCATCCAACAAGTTTGTAGAGTCACAAGCTTGATGTAATCATTGTGTGCTAGGAATATGGAACCAAATACTAAACCTTTGACTACTTTAATACATAAGTAAATTTGTCCCAATAGTTTTGGTACCCTAAAGAGGGGGGACTATCTACAAAAAGTGGTGTAATTTCTAAACCAAAGTGCTGGAGTACAACAAAACATTTGTCACTGTCCCAATACTTTTGTAGCTCACCGTATATTATTTATCATATGTAAAGACAAGATTACATTGAGAATAGTCTGATTGGTGAGAATATCATCACTTGTGAATAAGGCCAGCGTGTGCAGTCTAAGGCAAGAAACAGCGCATCCATTTTTTGCTAAATTTGCATAATGTAGCCTAGCCCATAGGCCAATATGTGACCCTTTTCAAGAAGCTCGGCATATGTCACGCATCACTACTACACAAGAGAGGCATTTGAATAATTTGTATTTTATCAGTGACTAGCCATGACAATCCATTTGTACTGTAGTTATGGGTTTGGATTATGGTTAATTGTTTAGATAGCTGGCTAGTAACCTAAACATTAGCTAGTTGTCTAAACACAAGACTCGCAAGAGAATGATTATATGACCCATCAAGTTAGCCAGGCATGTCTGGGGGTGACAGCAAAAATGGCGTCGGAAGAAATGGCAGCAGTTTTATGGGCTCCCAAACACTTGTGCTATTATGTGTTTTTTTCGTGTTATTTGTAACTTATTTTGTACGTAATGTTTCTGCAAACGTATCTTACGGCAGAAAAGAGCTTATGGATATCAGGACAGCGATCACTCACCTCGGATTAGACTAAGATTTTTTCTTCAACAAGCAAGACGCACAAGACATTCTCCAAACACCAGACAGGGCCAACATCCCCGTTATTTGCAAGAGGAAGCGACGCAGGTACAGAGGACAAAGAGCAGGATGCCTGGTCAGGACCCGGAAAAGGCAAGTGGGAAAGCTACTTTTACCATCAATACTACTCGCCAACGTGCAATCATTGGACAATAAACTAGACGAGGTATGATCACGAATATTCTACCAACGGGACATAAAAAACCTTAATATCTTATGTTTCACGGAATCGTGGCTGAATGACGACATGGATATTCAGCTAGCGGGATACATGCTGCACCGGCAAGATACAGTGGGGGAAAAAAGTATTTAGTCAGCCACCAATTGTGCAAGTTCTCCCACTTAAAAAGATGAGAGAGGCCTGTAATTTTCATCATAGGTACACTTCAACTATGACAGACAAAATGAGAAAAAAATCCAGAAAATCACATTGTAGGATTTTTAATGAATTTATTTGCAAATTATGGTGGAAAATAAGTATTTGGTCAATAACAAAAGTCTATCTCAATACTTTGTTATATACCCTTTGTTGGCAATGACACAGGTCAAACGTTTTCTGTAAGTCTTCACAAGGTTTTCACACACTGTTGCTGGTATTTTGGCCCATTCCGCCATGCAGATCTCCTCTAGAGCAGTGATGTTTTGGGGCTGTCGCTGGGCAACACAGACTTTCAACTCCCTCCAAAGATTTTCTATGGGTTTGAGATCTGGAGACTGGCTTGGCCACTCCAGGACCTTGAAATGCTTCTTATGAAGCCACTCCTTCGTTGCCCGGGCGGTGTGTTTGGGATCATTGTCATGCTGAAAGACCCAGCCATGTTTCATCTTCAATGCCCTTGCTGATGGAAAGAGGTTTTCACTCAAAATCTCACGATATATGGCCCCATTCATTCTTTCTTTTACACGGATCAGTCGTCCTGGTCCCTTTGCAGAAAAACAGCCCCAAAGCATGATGTTTCCACCCCCATGCTTCACAGTAGGTATGGTGTTCTTTGGATGCAACTCAGCATTCTTTGTCCTCCAAACACGACGAGTTGAGTTTTTACCAAAAAGTTATATTTTGGTTTCATCTGACCATATGACATTCTCCCAATCCTCTTCTGGATCATCCAAATGCTCTCTAGCAAACTTCAGATGGGCCTGGACATGTACTGGCTTAAGCAGGGGGACACGTCTGGTACTGCAGGATTTGAGTCCCTGGCGGCATAGTGTGTTATTGATGGTAGGCTTTGTTACTTTGGTCCCAGCTCTCTGCAGGTCATTCACTAGGTCCCCCCGTGTGTTTCTGGGATTTTTGCTCACCGTTCTTGTGATCATTTTGACCCCACGGGGTGAGATCTTGCGTGGAGCCCCAGATCAAGGGAGATTATCATTGGTCTTGTATGTCTTCCATTTCCTAATAATTGCTCCCACAGTTGATTTCTTCAAACCAAGCTGCTTACCTATTGCAGATTCAGTCTTCCCAGCCTGGTGCAGGTCTACAATTTTGTTTCTGGTGTCCTTTGACAGCTCTTTGGTCTTGGCCATAGTGGAGTTTGGAGTGTGACTGTTTGAGGTTGTGGACAGGTGTCTTTTATACTGATAACAAGTTCAAACAGGTGCCATTAATACAGGTAATGAGTGGAGGACAGAGGAGCGTCTCAAAGAAGAAGTTACAGGTCTGTGAGAGCCAGAAATCTTGCTTGTTTGTAGGTGACCAAATACTTATTTTCCACCATAATTTGCAAATAAATTCATAAAAAATCCTACAATGTGATTTTATGGATTTTTTTTCTCATTTTGTCTGTCATAGTTGACGTGTACCTATGATGAAAATTACAGGCCTCTCTCATCTTTTTAAGTGGGAGAACTTGCACAATTGGTGGCTGACTAAATACTTTTTTTCCCCACTGTAGAACAGCACACTCCGGTAAGACGAGGGGGGGGGGGGGGGGGGGCGGTCTGTGCATATTTGTAAATAATAGCTGGTGCAAAAAAATCTAAGGAAGTCTAGATTTTGCTCACCTGAAGTAGAGTATATTGTGAGAAATTGCAGGCCACACTACTTGCCTAGACAGTTTTCAGCTATACTTTTCATGGCTGTTTATTTACCACCACAGACAGATGCTGGCACTAAGACCGCACTCAGTCAGCTGCATAAGGAAATAAGCAAACATGAAACCACTCACCCAGAGGGGGCGCTCCTAGTGGCCAGAGACTTTAATGCAGGGAAACTTAAATCAGTTCTACCAAATTTACATCAACATGCTAAATGTGCAACCAGAGGGAAAACAATTCTAGATCACCTGTACTCCACACACAGAGACGCGTACAAAGCTCTCCCTAGCCCTCCATTTGGTAAATCCGACTACAACTCTATCTCCTGATTCCTGCTTACAAGCAAAAATTGAAGCAGGAAGCACCAGTGACTCGGTCTATAAAAAAGTGGTCAGATGAAGCAGATGCTAAACTACAGGACTGTCTTGTTATCACAGACTGGAACATGTTCTGGGATTCTTCGGATGGCATTGAGGAGTACACCACATCAGTCACTGGCTTTATCAATAAGTGCATCAGGGACGTCGTCCCCACAGTGACTGGACAAACATACCCCAACAAGAAGCCATGGATTATAGGCAACATTCGCACTGAGCTGAAGGGTAGAGCTGCTGCTTTCAAGGTGTGGGACTCTAACCCGGAAGCTTACAAGAAATCCTGCTATGCCCTGCAACGAACCATCAAACAGGCAAAGCATCAATACAGGGATAAGATTGAATCATACTACACCAGCTCCAACGCTCATCTTATGTGGCAGGGCTTGCAAACTATTACTGACTACAAAGGGAAGCACAGCCGCGAGCTGCCCAGTGACACGAGCCTATCAGACGAGCTAAATCACTTCTATGCTCGCTTCGAGGCAAGCAACACTGAGGCATGCATGAGAGCATCAGCTGTTCCAGATGACTGTGTGATCATGCTCTCCGTAGCCGACGTGAGTAAGACCTTTAAAATCTCTTTGGGTTAGGTGGGGCGCTAGTGACCCACCTCAACAACATCCGGTGAAATTGCAGAGAGCAAAATTCAAAATAAAAAAATCGCAATATTAAACATTCATGAAAGTACAAGTGTCTTACATCGTTTAAAATCTTAACTTCTTGCTAATCCAACTGCTTTGTCAAAATTCAGAAAGGCTTTACGGCGAAAGCATACCATGCAATTATCTGAGGACAGCGCCCCGCATACACCAGCATTAAAAACATTTTCCAAACCAGCAGAGGCGTCACAAAAGTCAGAAATAGCGATAAAATAAATCACTTACCTTTGAAGATCTTCCTCTGTTTGCAATCCCAAGGGTCCCAGCTACACAACAAATGGTCATTTTGTTCGATAAAGTCATTCTTTATATCCCAAAAAGTCTGTTTAGTTGTCGCGTTTGATTCAGTAATCCACCCGTTCCACTCGTTCAACATGCAGACAAAGCAATCCAAAAATGTACCAATAAACGTCATCCAAACAAGTCAAACAATGTTTCTAATCAATCCTCAGGTACCCTAATATGTAAATAAATTATACAATTTAAGACGGAATGTAGTATGTTCAATACCGGAGATAAAAAACGAAGTGTGCGCCCTCATCCACGCGCGCCACCAGACTACAGTCCAAAATGAGAGCCTCCTTGAAAAACTAGAAAAACTAACTCATTTTTCGAAAAACAAGCCTGAAACCCTTTCTAAAGACTGTTGACATCTAGTGGAAGCCATAGGAACTGCAATCTGGAATGAATTCCTCTGAATATCCCATAAACAAGCATTTGAATGGGTGGTGACCTCCTCGGTTCTGTTATACTCACAGACATTATTTTAACAGTTTTAGAAATTCTGGAGTGTTTCCTATCCAATGCTACTAATTGTATGCATACCCTAGCTTCTGGGCCTGAGTAACCGGCAGTATACTTTGTGCACATCAGTCATCCGAACTTCCGAATACTGCCCCCTAGCCTTATTAAACAGGTCAACATATACAAGGCTGCGGGGCCAGACGGATTACCAGGATGTGTGCTCCGGGCATGTTCTGACCAACTGGTAGGTGTCTTCACTGACATTTTCAACATGTCCCTGATTGAGTCTGTAATACCAACATGTTTCAAGCAGACCACCATAGTCCCTGTGCCAAAGAACACAAAGGCAACCTGCCTAAATGACTACAGACCCGTTGCACTCACGTCCGTAGGCATGAAGTGCTTCGAAAGGTTGGTAATGGCTCACATCAACACCATTTTCCCAGAAACCCTAGACACACACTAATTTGCATACCGCCCATACAGATCCAGAGATGATGCAATCTCTATTGCACTCCACACTGCCCTTTCCCACCTGGACAAAAGGAACACTTATGTGAGAATGCTATTCATTGACTACAGCTCAGCATTCAACACCATAGTACCCTCAAAGCTCATCACTAAGCTAAGGATCCTGGGACTAAACACCTCCCTCTGTAACTGGATCCTGGACTTCCTGATGGGCCGCCCCCAGGTGGTGAGGGTAGGTAGCAACACATCTGCCATGCTGATCCTCAACACTGGAGCTCCCCAGGGGTGCTTGCTCAGTCCCCTCCTGTACTCCCTGTTCACTCATGACTGCATGACCAGGCACAACTCCAACACCATCATTAAGTTTGCCGATGACACAACAGTGGTAGGCCTGATCACCGAAAACGACGAGACAGCCTATAGGGAGGAGGTCAGAGACCTGGCCAGGTGGTGCCAGAATAACAACCTATCCCTCAACGTAACCAAGACTAAGGAGATGATTGTGGACTACAGGAAAAGGAGGACTGACCACGCCCCCATTCTCATCGACTGTGCTGCAGTGGAGCAGGTTGAGAGCTTCAAGTTCCTTGGTGTCCACATCAACAACAAACTAGAATGGTCCAAACACACCAAGACAGTCGTGAAGAGGGCACGACAAAGCCTATTCCCCCTCAGGAAACGAAAAAGATTTGGCATGGGTCCTGAGATCCTCAAAAGGTGCTACAGCTGTAACATCGAGGGCATCCTGACCGGTTGCATCACTGCCTGGTACAGCAATTGCTCGGCCTCCGACCGCAAGGCAATTCAGAGGGTAGTGCGTACGGCCCAGTACATCACTGGGGCAAAGCTGCCTGCCATCCAGGACCTCTACACCAGGAGGTGTCAGAGGAAGGCCCTGAAAATTGTCAAAGACCCCAGCCACCCCAGTTATAGACTGTTCTCTCTACTACCGCAGGGCAAGCGGTACCGGAGTGCCAAGTCTAGGACAAAAAGGCTTCTCAACAGGTTTTACCCCCAAGCCATAAGACTCCTGAACAGGTAATCAAATGGCTTCCCGGACTATTTGCATTGTGTGCCCCCCCAACTCACTTTAACTATACATTCATGTACATGGTATATAAGTGCTCCCGCACATTGTCTAACCGGGCAATCTGCATTGTGTCCCACCCACCACCCACCAACTCCTCCTTTTAAACTACTGCTACTCTCTGTTCATCATATATGCACAGTCACTTTAACCATACCCACATGTACATACTACCTCAATCAGCCTGACTCACCGGTGTCTGTATGTAGCCTCGCTACTTTTATAGCCTCGCTACTGTATACAGCCTGTCTGTTTACTGTTGTTTTATTTCTTTACCTACCTATTGTTCACCTAATACCGTTTTGCACTATTGGTTAGAGCCTGTAAGTAAGCATTTCAGTGTCAGGTCTACACCTGTTGTATTCGGCGCATGTGACAAATAAACTTTGATTTGATTTGATTACGGCCATCTATTGTATTTCATGAACATGTGAACAACTGTGACCCATCCACTTAGCTAGATGCGGCAGGGAGTGGTTCTAGCATTTTTTATTTTATTTTTTCCTTTATTTAACTAGGCAAGCCAGTTAAGAACAAATGTATTTGTCAGGCGGTGGGTGTAGCTGGTGCATGAAGTCAGGCGCAGGAGAGCAGAGACGAGTGAACAACGCACTTTACTTAATAAATAGCACAAAGAAAACATACCAATGTGCAAACAATAATGGTTGCCACAAAACACGGGTGAAAACAGCACCCAGAAAAAACCAGCTTGAAACGTACCGACCTGAACAATAAACAATCACACACAAAGACATGGGGGAAACAGAGGGTTAAATACATGGCCAATAATTGGGAAATAAAAACCAGGTGTGTGGGAAACAAAGACAAAACCAATGGAAAATGAAAAGTGGATTGGCGATGGCTAGAAGACCGGCGACGTCGACCGCCGAGCGCCGCCCGAACAAGGAGAGGAACAGACTTCGGCGGAAGTCGTGACATTATTATTTACAATGACGGCCAAGCCCTAACCCGGACGACGCTGGGCCAATTGTGCGCCACCCTATGGGACTCCCAATAACGGCCGGTTGTGGTACAGCCTGGACTCAAACCAGGTCTGTAGTGACGCCTCTAGCACTGAGATGCAGTGCCTTAGACCGCTGCGCCACAAGTGTATGGGGAAGCGTCATCTAATAATTATAAAACATGAATACAATATCTGGACACTTTCAAAGTCAGACAGTAACTTCGGAAAGTATTCAGACCCATTGACTATCTACATTTTGTTACTTTACAACCTTATTCTAAAATGTATTAAATGTTTTTCCCCATCATCAGTACACACACAATACCCCATAATGACAAAGCAAAAAACGTTTTTTTTACATTTTTGCTAAAAAACTAAAATATCACATTTACATAAGTATGCAGACCCTTTACTAAGTACTTTGTTGAAGCACCTTTGACAGCAATTACAGCATCGGTTATCTTGGGTATGACGGAACAAGCTTTGCACATCTGTATTTGGGGAGTTTCTCCCATTCTTCTCTGCAGATCCTCTCAAGCTCTGTCAGGTTTACTTTACTTTACTGACTTTATTGTCCCCATGGAGAAATGTTGTTGCAGTGTCATGTACACATTTAGGTTGGATGGGGAGCATTGCTGCACAGCTATTTTCAGGTCTCTCCAGAGATGTTCGATCGGGTTCAAGTCGGGCTCTGGCTGGGCCACTCAAGGACATTCAGAGACTTGTCCCGAAGCCACTCATGTGTTGTTTTGGCTGTGTGCTTAGGGTTGTTGTCATGTTGGAAGGTGAACCTTCACCCCAGTCTGCACCCCAGAGATCCTGAGCAGTCTGGAGCAGGTTTTCATCAAGGATCACTCTGTACTTTCCTCCATTCATCTTTGCCTCGATCCTGACTAGTCTCCCAGTCCCTACTGCTGAAAAACACCCCCACAGCATGATGCTGCCAGCACCATGCTTCACCGTAGGCATGGTGATAGGTTTCCTCCAGACGTGATGCTTGGCATTCAGGCCAAAGTGTTCAATCTTGATTTCATCAGACCAGAGAATCTTGTTTCTCAAATACTTACTTCCCTCATTAAAATGCAAATCAATTTATAACATTTTTGACGTGCGTTTTTCTCTATATTTTTGTTGTTATTCTGTCTAACTGTTCAAATAAACCTACCATTAAAATTATAGACTGATCCTTTCTTTATCAGTGGGCAAATGTACAAAATCAGCAGGGGATCAAATACTTTTCCCCCCCACTGTACTCCCCCTTGGTGGGTTCTATAGGGAAGGTTGAATGACCATGTCATTCCATCCTTCAGTAATGCATTTTGAATCTTGTTGTGATCTAGCTCTTTCAGAGATTCTCCTAGCTGGACATGGACATGATGCAATCAACACAACGAGCGATGGAGAGGAACCACTATCACTGCCAGGCCATCCCGAGTTCATCGGGCCAGTCAATTTTGCATTTCTGCAGTATTTTTGAGCATGTCAATTTCGTGATGCTAAATTCCCATTGAAACATATTGCAAATGGACAGTACATTTGCAATAAGATTCAACAGTGAAAAACCATCACCAAATGGACATGAGGAAATCAACACAACGAGCGATTGAGAGGAACCACTATCACTGCCAGGCCATCCCGAGTTCATCGGGCCAGTCAATTTTGTATTTCTGCAGTATTTTTGAGCATGTCAAATTTGTGATGCTAAATGCCCATTGAAACATATTGCAAATGGACAGCCATGCGCCTGGTGATTGGAATGTGTTACCAGGAGCACATTTTTAAAATGGTTTGTAATGCCTTTTGGGGGGGTGCAAGGGGTCTATGATTGGGTAGGGAGCACCCCCCCACCCGTGCCCATCCATTTTTTGGACATGTTTTTCAAAAAATGGTTAAAACATTTTACATTTACATTTACAACATTTAGCAGACTCTCTTATCCAGAGCGACTTAAAAAACAACAGAGTCCCACTTCTCCCTCATCATACATGACAAATAGACCATCTAGGTTCATTCATGGCTTAACATAGGGCTATATATCATTTGGGCAGTATAAATGCCATTTGGACATGGTTCACTGACTTTTGGGTTTGAAAACTGACTTCCTATGATCGTACATAGGAAATGGACATAACACCCTGATTTGGCACTTTCAATACTTTCATATTACATTTGGACATTTCTTATGGCATTTGGCAAAAAAAAGTGACTTCGACTTTTGACTTCCTATGATATCATATTGCAAATGGACAAAACATCCTGATTTGGCACATTCAATACTTTCATAATGCATTTGGACATTTCTTATTGCATTTGGCAATGGTTCACTGACTTTTGACTTGGACTTTTGACTTCCTTTGAAATCATATTGCAAATGGACAAAACATATGCCGTATGGACAAGTAAAAAAAAAATATGACAATAAAATATAACAAAAGTAGGTTAATACGGTTCTTAGACATGTGTAATTGACCAACATAATCAAAAGAATGTTGAAAAACGGTCCAGAGAGCACTTTTTTAAGAGTGTAATAAGTTTTTTACATTTTTTTCCAATTTTCAAAATCTTACTCTTGGGTCTTGACTTGTGTTACATTTGCAATAAGAACATTTACGGTGGAGCGCGCTCGCCATCTATTGGATTTTTGCTGTGTGGCATTTGCAATATGGCATTTGCAATCAGTTTTGAATGAAACAACGTCCATTTGAGTGGTATTGTACATCGTGTATATGTTTCGTACTGTGCCAATAAGATCCCATATATTTTTGTCCATTTCATTTTTGTCCATTTCCCTTACATCTGGTATGGATCCGGGAAGAGGATGAGGGGAAGACTGCCTTTAACACAGTTAGCAGGCACAACAAATTCCTGGTGATGCCATTCAGATTGACCAACACTCCTGCTGTGTTCCAGGCCCTGCTAAACAACTTTCTCAGGGACATGTTGAACCGGTTCGTATTTGTCTACCTTGATGACATCCTCGTGTTTCCCACTTGGCTCAAGAACATGTCCTCCATGTCAGACAAGTCCTCCCGCATCTTCTGGAAAACCAGCTGTGAAAAATGCGAATTCCATCGCTCCACCATCTACTTCCTGGGGTACATCATAGCTGCAGGCAACATCCAGATGGATCCTGAAAAGATGAGAGAGATGGTGGATTGGCCGTAACCCACCTCCAGAGTGCAACTGCAACGCTTTTTGGGGTTTTCCAATTTCTACCGCTGGTTCATCTGGGGCTACAGCACCCAGGCTTCCCCCTTGTCAGCACTCACCTCTCCCAATGTCCCGTTTACATGGTCTCCAGCTTCAGACAAGGCGTTCTTTGACCTCAAACACCAATTCACTATCGCCCCATCATAATCCATCCAGATCCGTCCCGGCAGTTTGTGGTGGAGGTCAACACCTCGGACATCAGAGTAGGGGCTGTCCTGTCCCAGCATTTGGCCCAAGACCAAAAGCTGCATCCTGGCACTTTCCTCTCCCATCGTCTCAACCCCATGGAAAGGAATTACTACATAGGTAACCGGGAACTTCTGGCGTTGAAGATGGCGTTGGAGGAGTGGAGG
Organism: Salmo salar; assembly: GCF_965601325.2. NCBI lineage: Eukaryota > Metazoa > Chordata > Actinopteri > Salmoniformes > Salmonidae > Salmo > Salmo salar. The sequence continues at coordinate 6,711,186 of NC_138300.1, read as the reverse complement.
CACTGGTTAGAGGGGGGTGTGATAAGGGAATTATATGCTTAACCTGTTGGGTCTAGGGGGCAGCATTTGCACGTCAGGATAAAAAAAATGTACCCGATTTAATCTGGTTACTAATCCTACCCAGTAACTAGAATATGCATATACTTATTATATATGGATAGAAAACACTCTAAAGTTTCTAAAACTGTTTGAATGGTGTCTGTGAGTATAACAGAACTCATTTGGCAGGCAAAACCCTGAGACATTTTCTGACAGGAAGTGGATACCTGATGTGTTGTATTGACTTTAAACCTATCCCATTGAAAAACACAGGGGCTTAGGAATATTTTGGCACTTCCTATTGCTTCCACTAGATGTCACCAGCCTTTACAAAGTGTTTTGAGTCTTCTGGAGGGAGATCTGACCGAACAAGAGCCATGGAACGATGATGTCCCATTAGACACCTGGCGCGCGAGTTCATGTTGGGTACCCTCGTTCCAATACGTTATAAAAGAGTATGCATTCGTCCACCTTGAATATTATTCATGTTCTGGTTAAAAAAGGCCCTAATGATTTATGCTATACAACGTTTGACATGTTTGAACGAACGGAAATATATTTTTTCCCCTCGTTCATGACGAGAAGTCCGGCTGGCTTAGATCATGTGCTAACGAGACGGAGATTTTTGGACATAAATGATGAGCTTTTTTGAACAAAACTACATTCGTTATGGACCTGTGATACCTGGAAGTGACATCTGTTGAAGAGAATCAAAGGTAATGGATTATTTACATAGTATTTTCGATTTTAGATCTCCCCAACATGACGTCTAGTCTGTATCGCAACGCGTATTTTTCTGGGCGCAGTGCTCAGATTATTGCAAAGTGTGATTTCCCAGTAATGTTATTTTTAAATCTGGCAAGTTGATTGAGTTCAAGAGATGTAAATCTATAATTCTTTAAATGACAATATAATATTTTACCAATGTTTTCTAATTTTAATTATTTAATTTGTGACGCTGACTTGACTGCCGGTTATTGGAGGGAAACGATTTCCTCAACATCAATGCCATAGTAAAACGCTGTTTTTGGATATAAATATGAACTTGATAGAACTAAAAATGCATGCATTGTCTAACATAATGTCCTAGGAGTGTCATCTGATGGAGATTGTAAAAGGTTAGTGCATCATTTTAGCTGGTTTTATGGTTTTGGTGACCCTGTCTTTGACTTGACAAAACATTACACACAACTCTTGTAAATGTACTGTCCTAACATACTCTAAATTTATGCTTTCGCCGTAAAACCTTTTTGAAATCGTAAAACGTGGTTAGATTAAGGAGATGTTTATCTTTCAAATGGTGTAAAATAGTTGTATTTTTGAAAAATTTGAATTTTTACATTTATTTGGATTCAAATTTGCCGCTCTTGAAATGCACCTGCTGTTGATGGAGTGCACCACGGGTGGCACGCTAGCGTCCCACCTAGCCCCAAGAGGTTAAAGGTAATGATTAACCTCTTACATCTAGACGTTCCGCTAGCGGAACACCTGCTCCAATATCCAATGATAGGCGTGGCGCGAATTACAAATTCCTCAAAAATACAAAAACGTCAATTTTTCAAACATATGACTATTTCACAGCATTTTAAAGACAAGACTCTCCTTTATCTAACCACACTGTCCGATTTCAAAAAGGCTTTACAGCGAAAGCAAAACATTAGATTATGTCAGCAGAGTACCAAGCCAGAAATAATCAGACACCCATTTTTCAAGCTAGCATATAATGTCACAAAAACCCAGAAGACAGCTAAATGCAGCACTAACCTTTGATGATCTTCATCAGATGACACACCTAGGACATTATGTTATACAATACATGCATGTTTTGTTCAATCAAGTTCATATTTATATCAAAAAACAGCTTTTTACATTAGCATATGACGTTCAGAACTAGCATACCCCCCGCAAACTTCCGGAGGAATTTGCTAACAATTTACTAAATTACTCACGATAAACGTTCACAAAAGGCATAACAATTATTTTAAGAATTATAGATACAGAACTCCTCTATGCACTCGATATGTCCGATTTTAAAATAGCTTTTTGGTGAAAGCACATTTTGCAATATTCTAAGTACATAGCCCAGGCATCACGGGATAGCTATTTAGACACCCGGCAAGTTTAGCACTCACCAATATCACATTTACTATTATAAAAGTTTGATTACCTTTTGTTGTCTTCGTCAGAATGCACTCCCAGGACTGCCACTTCAATAACAAATGTTGGGTTGGTCCAAAATAATCCATCGTTATATCCGAATAGCGACGTTTTGTTCGTGCGTCCCAGACACTATCCGAATGGTAAAGAAGGGTCGTGCGCATGGCGCAATTCGTGACAAAAAAATTCTAAATATTCCATTACCGTACTTCGAAGCATGTCTACCGCTGTTTAAAATCAATTTTTATGCCATTTTTCTCGTAGAAAAGCGATAATATTCCGACCGGGAATGTCCTTTTCGGCAAACAGAGGAAAAAAAATCACAAAGACGGGGGCGGCCAGGTCACACGCCTAAGCCCACAGTCCCTTGATCGGCCACTTGAGAAAGGCGATAATGTGTTTCAGCCTGGGGCTGGGATGACGACATTCTGTTTTTTCCCGGGCTCTGAGCGCCTATGGACGACGTAGGAAGTGTCACGTTAGAGCAGAGATCCTTTGTAAAAGATAGAGATGGCAAAGAAGTTCCAGAAATGGTCAGACAGGCCACTTCCTGTAAAGGAATCTCTCAGGTTTTGACCTGCCATTTGAGTTCTGTTATACTCACAGACACCATTCAAACAGTTTTAGAAACTTTAGGGTGTTTTCTATCCATATATAATAAGTATATGCATATTCTAGTTACTGGGTAGGATTAGTAACCAGATTAAATCGGGTACGTTTTTTATCCAGCCGTGAAAATACTGCCCCCTAGCCATAAGAGGTTAAAGGATTCCATCCTTAAACGTAACTATTAGTGATTATTAGTTTATGTAGCATGAATAATGAATGATTAAAGTACTAAACATAAGTCCAATAAGGTTTAGTAGAGACAGGTGAGGGAAAGAAATGTGTGTGTGTGTCTAAGAAAATACCGAGAACAATTCAACTGTGTTTGATCCGACCTGGCTAGAACTCTGAGAAACTTATGATAGGACAGGGAGTCCTTTTCAAGGTTCCTCTAATCTCGGGGGAATGGAACTGACAGTGCTGGGTAGTGATAAACAGTGGTGAGAACTCTGGGGAGGGATACATCCCACCTACTGTTCGTGTGTGTATATGTATGTGCGTAAGTAGGGAGCCTTTGCATTATGGACTTGAGAACGTTCTCTGAATAAACTGTACGAACCTTTTGCATAAGCTGAGTCTTTGCCTAATTATTATTAAAACCTCTTGGAACGCTCATCCCGTATGCGGGATTAATATCCAGCGTAAAATCATTTCGCCATATTCATAACCCGAACAATAGAAAAAATTCATTTTTTTCTCAAATATAGGACTATTTTATATCGTTTTATAGATACACCTCTCCTGAATCGAACCACGTTGTCCGATTTCAAAAAGGCTTTACAGAAAAAGCAAAACATTAGATAATGTTAGAGGAGTATATCGTCAAAGTATTCACATAGCCATTTTCCGACCAACCACATGCATCACAAATAACCAAAAAACAGCTAAATGCAGCACTAACCTTTGACAATCTTCATCAGATGACACTCCTAGGACATCATGTTACACAATACATGCATTCTTTTGTTCGATAAAGTTCATATTTATATATAAAAACAGCATTTTACATCGGCGCGTGACGTTGAGAAACTATTTTCCCTCAAATGCATCTGGTGAATCAGCGCTACAATTTACTAAAATACTATTCGAAAACATTTTTAAAATGTAATATTGTCATTCAAAGAATTATAGATGAACATCTCGTGAAAGCACCTGCATTGCCAGATTTAAAAATAACTTTACTGGGAAATCACACTTTGCAATAATAGGGAAAGCTATACTCAGAAAAATAGGCTAGCAATACAGGTCTGCGCCATCTTGGAACAATCGGATATCAAATCTACTCTTGTATACTATTGTAAATAGTCCCTTACCTTTGATTATCTTCATCAGAAGGCACTTCCAGGCATCCCAGGTCCACAACAAATGTAGTTTTGTTTGAAAAAGTTAATAATTTATGTCCCAATAGCTTCTTCTTGTTAGCGCGTTCCGAAGGCTACACAAAATGTTCCGTCATGCGCGGGACTTCTCATCACGAAAGTGCAAAAAAATACTATTTAAGTTCGTTCAAACATGTCAAACGTTGTATAACATAAATCTTTAGGGCCTTTTTCAACCAGAGCTTCAATAATATTCCATGGGGACGGTTGCATTGTCTTTCAAAATGTTTCGAAAGGGGAGGTTAGCCAGGGGCCCGTGTCATAATGGTAATGGCCCTCTCCATGTGACCAAGATCAACAGCCTCTCATTCGGTCAGTTCGTACTGTAGAAGACTCAAACCACTTTGTAAAGACTGGGTGCATCTAGTGGAAGCCATAGGAAGTGCTCAATGAATCCTAACTCACGGTGTGATTTATAGGCAAAGTGCTGAATTTGAGTCCGCAAATCAGATTTCCACATCCTGTTAGAAACTGTCTCGGAGTTTTGACTGCCATATGAGTTCTGTTATACTGACAGACACCATTCAAACAGTTTTAGAAACTTTAGGGTGTTTTCTATCCACATCTATTAATTATATGCAAATCCTAGCTTCTGAGTTTGAGTAGGAGGCCGTTTAAAATGGGCACGTATTTTTTTCAAAAATCGCTGTAGCGCCCCCTATCCTGGGCGTGCGTCAAGAGGTTAAACCCAGAGTCTTACAAACCTTGGGGATTAGTCAAAGCATATTGATTGTTAGTTTTCATCATTGGGATTGAAAATTCTCATGACAGGGCGGAACACGCATTCATAGTATGGACAGATCACAAGAATCTGAAATATCTCCGCATCACCAAACACCTCAAGTCCAGAAAAGATTGATGGGCCCTGCTATTCACACAATTTAACTTCAACATCTCTTACCGCCCTGGGTCCAAGAATGTGAAGCTGGCTGCGCTGTCACACCTCTATTGCCCCACTGACCCCGAGACCATCGTCCCTACCTCTTGTCTCGTGGCTGCACTCATCTGGTATATAGAGAACCGAGTCCGTGAGGCACAGCGTTCCCAGCTGTTTGTCCCGGACTCTGCCTGTTCCTCGGTTCTGGAATGGGCTCATTCCAATCGATTGGCCTGCCATCCTGGCTCCCCTCGGACCCTGGCCTTTGTACAACAATGTTTTTGGTGGCCCACCTTGGTTCCTGATGTCTCTTCGTTCGTCTCCGCCTGCACCTTGTGTGCCCAGAAGAAGACTCCTCGGCAAGCTCCGGCTGGCTTCCTTCAACCACTTCCCGTCCCTCACCGTCCCTGGTCACATATATCCCTGGGCTTCATCACTAGTCTCCCCCATTTGATGGCAACACAGTTATCCTTACTGTGGTGGACCAGTTTTCCAAAGCCGCCCACCTCATTCCTCTCCCCTAGCTACCCTCAGCCAAGGAGACAGCCCAGCTCATGGTGCAGCACGTCTTCCGCTTCCATAGACTTCCGGTGGACATGGTCTCTGACTGGGGTCCTCAGTTCTCATCCCAGTTCTGGAAGGCGTTCTGCACGCTCATTGGGTCATCGGTCAGCCTGTCCTCCGGGTTCCACCCCCAGTCTAACGGGCAGTCAGAGCGAGCCAATCAGGACCTGGAGATGACTCTTCGATGCCTGGTCTCCGCCAATCCCACCACCTGGAGCCAGCAGCTCGTGTGGGTAGATAACGCCCACAACACCCTCCCTTGCTCAGCCACTGGTCTCTCGCCTTTTGAGTGCTCCCTGGGATATTAGTCCCCGCTCTTTCTGGATCAAGAGGAAGAGGTAAGCATACCCTCGGCCCACGCCTCCCATGTCTGCATCTGGGTCATATCCTGAGTCGCGATACACTGTGTGTTCTCTTTAAATGTAAATGCACTCTATGCTTGTTCAGGAAACACTGTTTACATCGTATTGTTACTGAAACTGTCACGACTTCTACCGAAGTTGATGCCCCTCCTTGTTCGGGTGGTGTTCGGCGATCGACGTCACCGGCCTTCTAGCCACCATTGATCAGTTTTTCATTTTCCATTGGTTTTGTCTGGTCTCTTTACACACCTGTTTCATATCCCAGTAATTATATGTTGTGTATTTAACCCTCTGCTTCCCCTCATTTCTCTGTCGGTGATTGTTTGTTTGTTATATATGTGTTGTTTCTGTATCGGTGTGCGACGGGTTATTGTTTTACCCGGATTATTTTTCTACGTTGGTTTTGGAAATAAATACTCAATTTTTAACCACTGTTTTCTCCTGCGCCTGACTTCCCTGCCACCTACATACACGGACTATGACAGAAACAATACATTTATATTATTCATGTTTAGAAGCATAAAAGTTGCCATAACTTAATTGGTTTAAAGCGTTTTGAGTTGTTGCAAATTAATAGGATTAGTGCAATCGGTTTCCTTAAACCATTTGAGCAGCAAGTTTTCAAGTTCAATTGAGCTTAACTGATTTGTGTGTAAGTCAACTTCACTCGAAAGGCTTGTTACAATAACATAGTATATTTAACCTTTCTGGCGCAGGCGTTCCGCTAGCGACCCACCTCGACAACATCCGGTGAAATTGCAGAGCGCCAAATTCAAAATACAGAAATAGTCATTATAAACATTCATAAAAAATACAAGTGTTTTACATCGGCTTAAAGATTAACTTCTTGTTAATCCAGCCGCATTGTCAGATTGCAAAAAGGCTTTACGGCGAAAGCATACCATGCAATTATCTGAGGACAGCGACCCGCTTACAAAAGCATACAAACATTTTACAACCAAGTAAAGGAAATACGAAAGTCAGAAATAGCGATAAAATGAATCACTTACCTTTGAAGATCTTCATATGGTTGCAGTCATGAGAGTCCCAGCTACACAATAAATCTTAGTTTTGTTCGATAAAGTCCCTCTTTATATCCCAAAAACTCAGTTTTGTTGGCGCCTTTTGTTCAGTAATCCACTGGCTCAAAGGCGGTCAAAACATGCAGATGAATACATCCTAATAGTACCAGTAAAGTTCGTCAAAACATGTCAAACGATGTTTATAATTAATCCTCAGGTTGTCAATTGTCTAAATAATCGAAAATATTTCAACCGGACAATAGCATATTCAATAGAAAGGAAAAACAACAAAGGGCACACACTCGGTCATGCGCGCAAACCAGCATTGCATGATTCTACAGTCCACTGACAGAAAGGTCTCATTCTTCATCATTTTTCAGAAAACAAGCCTGAAACAATGTCTAAAGACTGTTGACATCTAGTGGAAGCCATAGGAACTGCAATCTGGGTCCTAACCCATTAGATACTCTATAGGCATTCAATTGAAAATACCCACATCAAAATTCCTGGATAGATTTTCCTCAGGTTTTTGCCTACCATATCAGTTCTGTTATACTCACAGACATTATTTTAACAGTTTTTTAAACTTTAGCGTGGTTTCTATCCAAATCTACCATTGATATGCATATCCTAGCTTCTGGGCCTGAGTAACAGGCAGTTTACTTTAGGCACACTTCTCATCCAGACGATGAAATACTGCCCCCAAGCCATAAGAAGTTGTAAAGTCAACAGCATCATTCAAGGATATTTCACTCAATTATTCAAGTGAAGTCAACAACATTATTTAAGCTAGCTTCACACAATAGTGTTATGTTACATTTACTTTGTTTATTCAAGTAAGGTTGACAAGAACACTTCTGCTTACTCAAACATTCACAGTACAGTACACATGCTCATGTGTGTGTCACCACCTTCCACAGCAGCATGAACCATTTTTATATCGTCCCATATCCACAGTGTGAAGGGTGTATCATCCCTGCAGACCTTTAGGCCCCTCACTGGGTCCTACCAGGCATTGCAGGGGGAGTCTGAGTCGCACCAGTATATTAATTCCAGCTAAATTAGGAGTTATACTGGTGTTCCCTGTAGGGCAGGGGGATGAGGTTGTGGTGGGTTGTGGTGCTGTAGGGGTGTGTCGGGTGGCTCAGCTTTAGAATGTATGTGTGTGTGTGCATGTGTGTACATGAGCATTCGTGCTTGGCCCTTGGAGATTCCAGTAGCACAGGCACAGCTGCACCGCCACTCTAATATGGAGTCATTAAGCAACTAGATCTCACAGTCTCACGTCAGAATTAGACATTCGTCCATGTTTCTCAAATGTCAAATTTCAAGTATTTATCAATAGAACCACCTGACCTTTCAGCCTATTAGTACCCGCTAGAGGACGTAGCCGGACGTCCCCTTTAGCTTATGAATCAGATGCATATCAACCAGAAAGGTGCAGCAAATATAAGCACCAACACTTGATAAATTGTGCATAAAATATTAGAAAGGATAAATTGAATGAAGAAATATCTGTGGAAATATATACATACACATTTAAAAAAAAGTTATTTGTTTAGATAGACTCAAGGATATGTTTTGTATAATTCTACAAAGGCCTAGAAAAAAAGATAGGCCTAAGTCATATTTTCATTTCCCATTACAGTCTAATCCATTTGATCATCTTTATTTGTAGATTTCATTACTAAGAGTTAAAGTAATGAGCTTATTTTCACAAAGTTGAAACGAAAATGATAATAATAATATAACCAGGCAGGTGCACAGGTTAAATTATTTGCTGTATTCCCTAACAAAAGCACCAGTGCATGAAGCATTGTAAAGTATGAACAAGAAAAATAAATAGCATATTAAAATGTTTAGTTAATTATGTCACTAGTTTTTGCTTAGTAACCAGAGTAATGCTGCCGCTCGAGTGGTCATGAAAATGATGATGATGATAATAATAATAATAATGTAACCAGCCAGGTACACAGGTGAAATTATTTGCTGTATTCCTAAACAAAAGCACCAGTCCATGAAGCATTTTAAAGTATGAACTGCATAAATAGATGCCAGAGCAATGCTGCCGCTCGAGTGGTCATGTGCTGAATGCATGGACAGCAGATATTATTGGAAAAAGTTAGATTTGGAAATAGAGCTGCACCTCTTGAATAATGAGAGTTATTTGACAAAGGTTAGTGTAATAGAAACTGCAGAATATGCTCTTTCTGATACTATAGAGAGATCAAAATGTTTTATCTGCATGTGACTCTGAAGAAGGTTCTGATAAAGTGATGCTCCTTTACCTGCATCTGTCAATTACAAGATGCGCCTATCTCTTCATGAACAATTTGACAACTGATAGGTCTAATATTGACAATCATCAGATTATTGTCAATTTGGTCTTGTCTATAGGCTAACTCTTATTATGTGTGAAATTAGTTTTGGTATAGTTTAGGTGTAGTTTCGATGGGCCGGCTTTGCAGGCTGACTGGCATCATTTGTTTCCCGATCATCAAGTTGGATACATGTTGAATTATTCTAAAGGTCTACTGCAACACATAGCATGTTTTTGTTTCCCTGACAATACATTCAATTAGTAATAGAGTTACAGTAAATAAAACAGTCCTGTAAGAGCTTCTTTTTACAAAATAAAATGTAAAAGAGAATGGTATCAACCCACAAGAAGCACGGTCAAATTATTAACATAAGCTCCAACGCCGATAAATAGACATAACGCAAACTCATTATTACCCTATTGTTGTTCTAAATCAACCTCTTCACCCTCATCATTCAGTTAGGCCTAAAGTAAATTAGATTGTGAAGGTGCACAATTATCGCCCATTCCATCCATTTGTCATTCATTAAGTGGGCTGGCATTGTTTGCTTCTCTGGATAGTCAGGGATATGTTTAGCATTATTCTAAAAGACTACTGTTACATGTAGTATGTTTCCCTTACAATACATTTCTTTAGTAATAGAGTTATAGTAATTAAAACATCCAATTACAGCTTTTTTTTTTACAACCTCTTCACCCTCCTTGTCATTCAGTTAGACCTAATTTAAATTCAATTTTGAAGTAAGGTGTACAATTATCACCCATTCATCTATTTGTCATTCATTCAGTGAGGAGAACGATAAGCATTAGCTGGGTACCAACGTCCTACAGCACATTGTCTTGGCAGCTTAAGTTAGGAATAGGTGTGAAAAAAACTGGTAAAATGGCACTAAATACTTTTCTGTTTGTGATTGAAAAATTCCAACAAATGAGCAGTGTAAAATGTAAAACATTTAAGAAAGGTCAGGGAAGGAACAGGACATCGTTTTTTGGGGGGGATGATTTTTTTAAATTTACAAAATCAAATATCAGTGGCCTTTGTCGGTTCTAGTGTTAAGGTTAAGCTTAGGCATTAACACCACACTTTTAAGGTTATGGTTCAGTTTAGGCGTTAACTCCAAAACATTAAGGTTAGGCATTAACTGCGAATGGTAAGGGTTAAGGTTTGGGATAGGCTTAAAAACCAATTTTTTAAATGCTTTCTATTGCTGGATTTCAACTTGCAACCTTTGGAATCAGAGGCAGATGCTTATGCCTGTCTGCCATCCCTGTCCACAGTGCCCTAGTAAAACCAAAACCTACTTGGTTCCAGCGCTCACTGTTGCCTCCAGTGGCCTGTTTCCACGTCATCCCACGATGTCCTCAGACATGGATGGACGTCGAATACCAACTTGTATCATGGGCCTGACCTGGCTACATTAAGGGTGTCATTGGTGTGCCTACAGTTAATTCACAAATTAGAGCACAACAATGCTCTCCAAAAAAAATGTGCCCTTTCAAATGTGCATGAGACTGTGGCCCGGGGCCCCACTGTTTAGATTTTTTTCACCGTTTTTTGTTGGATGAAGCTCACAGCAGGAGAGGTTGGTTTGCCATTTTGGCTGAATAAACATGTGTAACAGGCATACAGTACATGCAAGGCATAGGTGTTAGTCATAAAAACAGAGATTGGTCCCTTTTGATAAAACACAAAGCAACGAATACCTGTACAGTATATTTGGCTTCACCTCTTGGAATTTCCTGTGATGTTTGAGTAATGTTTGTGAGAGAGAGTAAAAAAAAAAGGCCAGTTGCGGAGCGGGGCCCACGCAGGTCCGATCAGACAGGCCTACCGGGAATAGTCCCGCACTTCCCGGCGGTCAGTCCGCCCCGCCCCGAAGCACCTGCAGGTTCAGCTTCACTGAAACTTTTTAATTGGTGTAGTAGAACAAAGAGAGTGTTGAACAACCTCCACACAGTCAAAAAACAAACTGGTTTGTTCAGCAAGGGGAGTCAGTTACTGTATTCCAATCCATAATAAATGAATTCTGAACTTATAAAAAGGTGTCAGTTTATCTTTACACAGCTGTAGGTCTCTCAGTCCAAATTACACCTAATGTAGAATAGTACAAGACAGCACTGTCAAAATAAGATACTGGCAAGCATCAGCACAAAGTTGGAGTTATCTGCTGATGTGCTCCCAGCGATTCAGCTCCTTTGAGATCAGCACAAATTAAGTCTCTAGACTATATGAAGCAAAGTGCACGCATGCACACACAGACATACATGAACACACACACACACAGATTCAGAAACAATAGCAAAACACAGGTAATTGTCCCCAGCTCAATAATTAACTGCCTTTTTTGGCGGACAACCAAAGTAACATTGTCCAAGGAACTAAAACCTCCTTATTTGTCATTTATTTTGAAAGTAATCTTAACTTAGCCTGGTTGCCATTCTCTTTTCAGCTTGTACTCCGTGTCATTTGTCAAAGAAACTGGTCTTTCTTGAATCTTCAAATATGAACATTCCATCATTAATGAGCTCGAGAAGATCAAAGCCAGGCCCATCCACTCCGATTGAACAAAAACAACGTTTTTATGCTCTTTACTATCAGTGTTTCACTACGGGACATTATTTGTCTTTTTAACTAAACATGCTAACACCATCAGCTAGAATTCATAGCAAGCAGTGCACTGGGTTAGTCAGATTTTATTAAATATAACAGAACAGATAACCTGGAATGACATTTATTCTCATGGGATGGGTTGCCAAAAAGAACTAAGAAGTAAAAAGAACATTTAGCAAATAAGACAGCTCATAATCCAGTGCTTTGTTCACCGTCAACACAATACAATAAGCATTTTTGCCTCGTGGCAAAAATGTGTAGAATAACATGAGATTAGCTATAAAACTGCACATTTTCTTTTTGCCCCATGGAGGGGGGGGGACACCCACATTTCTGCAGGCACACCAACAAACTAATTTTTGACGACGCCACTGATAGAAACTCTTGGTATTGAGGAGTTTCTGCACCTAAATACAAACGGTACCGGCACCCAAAATGAGGACTGGCACCAATTTCAGTCCAAGTCAAGCGCTGGCCTAAACATGCATGTGCCATCAGATAGAATTTGTAGCAAGCAGTAGGGAGGGGGTGAGGCAACAAAAGGGTAATATTGACACTAATAATAATAATAAAAATAATAATAATAAAATATTTGATTTGGCAGATTCCTTTCAAGACACTCAAGGACATTTTTTTTTAACCATTTGCAGTAAATAGTAGCTATCGCTGTGTAGGCTAGGCTACACTGTGTAGGCTACTCACCGTTAGCTAACTAGTCAAGACTCCACTAGCCAACTTGGCTAGCAAAAACAAGTAAACTAGCCAAACAAAGCTCATATAATTATTTTTTCAAGAGATCTTGTATAGCAGAGAATGTTGGAGAATTTGACAAGTTTGATATCAGTTATTTCACCATGAAGTCCCCCTCTATATCAATCACTGAATGCATTGATCTAATCGAGGGCCTTAACACCCTAGAGTCTATTGTAACCTAAGTAACATAATAAAAAAATCCCCATCAAAATCTGTTAGTTTAAGCTAGATATCTGTTTTTTGCATGGGCTGCGTCTCAATATATTGCATCCACCTATGTCACGCTTCTGCATCTGTGGTGGGAAAAGGCAGAGCTACAACTCTGTTTGTCAGACCAGGAGACATTCCTGAAATCGGTTTTCACACGAACATGTCTGTAGCATCTGAACGGTTTGGCCTACAAACTAATATAACCACTATATAGAAAGGGGGGACTCTCACAAACACAATGGTGTTCTCCGTTTTGATCTACAAGTGTCACCGGACTCGTCTAAAGGTAACCCATACAAATGAATGGATGTATGGTGTTAGTTTTGTGCCAACAAAAATAAGAGGTTAAATATGTGTAAAAAATATAGAAATAAATCCTGGGCTTTCTTATATCTCCTAGATAGAGGACAGACACTTCAAAACCTTACTCCCTAAGATGTATTGTCTTTTTTGCCATTATGAACGTATTATTCAATGCGTTTCTACGGGCTATCTACGGGCTAAGGCCAATTTCAGTATTTTATCAAATATTTTTGTAGAAAGGGGTCCTAAATTCCGAATCAAATAGCTAAATGATCCATGGTGTGACCTTCTTAAAACAATTCCATATGTCAGCTTAGAACCCCAACCTCCCACTCACACTCCCACGGCTTAGCCTTTCAAGAATTAAAGACCGTTTCAGTGCATTGAGACAATGATCAGCACTACAACGCTGTTTTTAATCAACACTTTCAGAAATCATGAAACACGCTTCTCCACTTCGACTCGCACTCGCTCCCTCCCTCCGCTGAGAAATGACCATCATGTTGCAAACACCATGCTCTACCAACTGAGCTACGGGGAAGGCTAAGAAAAGGTTGATGACCACTGTGGAGGTCTATATAGGCTATGGCTGCCTATTGTGATTATTACTGTTATATCAGGGTATTATTTTCTAGTCTCATTTTCTAGGCTTATTATGTGTTGGTCTATGTAAGTCATATGTTAAATGCAAGAGTCATGGATTTACGTAGGCCGACAAGACTATTTGGTCTGTAATGCAAAAGCACATGTTAGATGATTACAGTAGGGTATAGGATAATCTATGCTTTAATGAGAATTTAATAATGATTTGAGTGCCCACATTTTGTTGCACCCAAATTTTTGCTGGCCCTGCCATCAATAGATTTCTGCCTACGCCACTGGATCAGAAGATTTGTTCCTGATTATATAACCCTTGTAGCTATCCTCCAATCACAAAGGTTATGCAAATATTGGAAATATTCTTTCTCCAGAAAATCACATTGGTGTCCACACGAAACCAGCCTGCATAAAAGTTGCAAGTTAGCTTTGATATTAAGCCTCGAAATACAACCACTTGCCTACCCAAAAGCTAGATGTTTGTTTTTGACTTTGTTATAAATTGTAATTCTATTTCCGAGGCTCCACATGTTGTCATGGAAAATATGAATATTATTTCCAACAACCAATGAGCACTCTGCAGGAAATCTAGCTGCATATTGTACTTTGAGATTGCAGAAAGGCCAGTCTGTCTGGCATATGACATAGAGGGGCAAGGAGTGGAATGATAGCTAAACACCCAGGTACACAGACTAATCATAATTCACGATAAAGGTAGTGAGTATTAATTCCCCTCTTTGAAAATGTGAGCTATATAAACTGTTCCCCAACCCACACTTGAGAGCTGCTGCCCTTGATAATGATAATAATTAAATATTGTTTTTTCCCGCTCTGTCTCTCTCGATCTACTTCTGTTTTTTCTTCACCCTTGAGAAGAAAATATATATATATATATATATATATATATATATATATATATATATATATATATATATATATATATATATATATATATATACACACACAATTGAAGTCGGAAGTTTACATCCACTTAGGTTGGAGTCATTAATACTCGTTTTCAACCACTCCACAAATTTCTTGTTAACAAACTGTAGTATTGGCAAGTCGGTTAGGACATCTAATTTGTGCATGACACAAGTAATTTTTCCAACAATTGTTTACAGACCGATTATTTCACTTATAATTCACTGTATCACAATTCCAGTGGGTCAGAAGTTTACATACACTAAATTGACTGTGCCTTTAAACAGCTTGGAAAAATTACAGAAAATGACGTCATGGCTTTAGAAGCTTCTGATAGGCTAATTGACATCATTTAAGTCAATTGGAGGTGTACCTGTGGATGTGTGTCACGCATGTGTGTAGAAACGGACCAAGGCGCAGCGTGAATATCATTCCACATCTTTATTATATGTGAAACTTAGCCAGACAAACAATAAACTATTAAAAAAAAACGTGACGACAGAGGTTCAACATGCACTAACTCAAAATAATCTCCCACAAACACAGGTGGGAAAAACAACTACTTAAATATGATCCACAATTAGAGACAACAATGACCAGCTGCCTCTAATTGGGAATCATACAAAAACCCCAACATAGAAAAAATAAACTAGAGCACAACATAGAAAATATTAACTAGATAAACCCCCCAGTCACGCCCTGACCTACTCCACCACAAAAAATAAGAGCACTCTATGGTCAGGACGTGACAGTACCCGCCAAACGTGAAACCAAAAGGGAGGGTTAGGGGGGGTGTCTAGTGTTGGTGGCGGCTCTGGTGCAGGATGAAGAACCTTCTCATCCTGCGGATCCGCCAGCACTGGTACAGGACGAAGAACCCTCTCATCCTGCGGATCTGCCAACATTGGAGGCGGCTCTGGTGCAGGACGAAGACCCCTCTCATCCTGCGGATCCGCCGCCCGTCGCTGGAGGCTCCGGGCCGCCGACCATCGCCAGAGGCTCCGGACCGCGGACCGGAGCCTCCCGTCGCTGGAGACTCCGGACCGCGGACCGTCACTGGAGACTCCAGGCCGTGGACCATCTCAGGAGGCTCCGGGCTGTGGACTGTCTCAGGAGGCTCCGGGCTGTGGACCGTCGTCGTAGGTTCCGGGCTGTGGACCATCGTCGGAGGTTCCGGACTGTGGACCGTCGTCGGAGGTTCCGGACTGGGAACTGTAGCCGGAAGCTCTGGACTGGGAACCGTCGCCGGAAGCTCTGGACTGGGAAATGTTGCCGGAAGCTCTGGACTGGGAAATGTCACCAGAAGCTCTGGACTGGGAACTGTCACCAGAAGCTCTGTAACGGGAAGGCGCACTGGAGGCCTGATGCGTGGGGCCGGCACAGGTGGCGCCAGACTGGTAACATGCACCTCAGGGCGAGTGCGGAGAGCAGGCACAGGACGTATCTGACTGAGGACACGCACTTCAGGCAGAGTGCGAGGAGGAGGCACAGGACGTACCTGACTGAGGACACGCACTCCAGGGAGAGTGCGAGGAGGAGGCACAGGACGTACTGGGCTGTGGAGGCGCACTGGAGACCTGGTGTGTAGAACCGGTGCAGGATATACTGGACCGTGGAGGCACACTGGAGGTCTGGAGCATAGAGCTGGCACAACCCATCCTGGCTGAATGCTCACTTTAGCCCGGCAAGTGCGGGGTGCTGGCACAGGACGCACTGGGCTGTGAAGGCGCACTGGCGACACAGTGTGTAGAGCCGGTGCAGGATATCCTGGACCGAGGAGACGCACTGGAGACCAGGAGCGCTGAGCCGGCACAACCCATCCTGGCTGAATGCTCACTTTAGCCCGGCAAATGCGGGGAGCCGGCAACGAGTGCACTGGGCTGTGAATGCGCGCTGGAGATAAGGTGCACATCACCGCATAACACGGTGCCTGACTGGTCACACGCTCCCCACGGTAAGCATGGGTAGCTGGCTCAGGTCTAAAACCTGACTCCGCCAATCTCCCCGTGTACCCCACCCAAAAAGCCTCTAGGGCTTCCGTCGTTGCCGTGCTAATTCCTCGTATCGTCGCCATTCCTCTTTTGCTGCCTCTATCTCCTCCCTTGGATGGCGACACTCCCCAATCTGGGTCCAGGGCCCCTTGCCGTCCAGAATCTCCTCCCATGTCCACTCCTCCTGGCCACGCTGCTTGGTCCTCTGGTGGTGGGAGATTCTGTCACACATATGTGTAGAAACGGACCAAGGTGCAGCATGAATATCGTTCCACATCTTTATTATATGTGAAACTTAGCCAGACAAACAATAAACTATAAAAATAACAAATCATGACGACAGAGCTGCAACATGCACTAACTCAAAATAATCTCCCACAAACACAGGTGGGAAAAACAACTACTTAAATATGATCCTCAATTAGAGACAACGATGAATAGCTGGCTCTAATTGGGAATCATACAAAAACCCCAACATAGAAAAACGAAACTAGAGCACAACATAGACAAAATTAACTAGATAAACCCCCCAGTCACGCCCTGACCTACCCTACCATAGAAAATAAGAGCACTCTATGGTCAGGACGTGACAATGTGTTTCAAGACCTACCATCAAACTCAGTGCCTCTTTGCTTGACATTATGGGAAAATGAAAAGAAATAAGCCAAGACGTCAGATAAAAAATTGTAGACCTCCACAAGTCTGGTTCATTCTTGGGAGCAATTTCCAAACACCTGAAGGTACAACGTTCATCTGTAAAGCAATAGTACTCAGGTATAAACACCATGGGACCACGCAGACATCATGCCGCTCAGGAAGAAGACGTGTTCTGTCTCCTAGAGATGAACGTACTTTTGTGCGAAAAGTGAAAATCAATCCCAGAACAACAGCAAAGGACCTTGTGAAGATGCTGGAGGAAACTGGTACAAAAGTATCTATATCCACAGTAAAACGAGTCCTATATCGACATAACCTGAAAGACCGGTCAGCAAGGAAGAAGCCACTGCTCCAAAACCGCCATATAAAAGCCAGACTACGGTTTGCAACTGCACATGGGGACAAAGATCGTACTTTTTGGAGAAATGTCTCTGGTCTGATAAAACAAAAATAGAACTGTTTGGCCATAACGCCCATCGTTATGTTTGGAGGAAAAAGGGGGATGCTTGCAAGCAGAAGAACACCATCCCAACCGTGAAGCACGGGGGTTGCATCATCATGTTGTGGTGGTCCTTTGCTGCAGGAGGGACTGGTGCACTTCTCAAAATAAATGGCATCATGAGGAAGGAAAAATATGTGGATATATTGAAGCAACATCTCAAGACATCAGTCAGGAGGTTAAAGTTGGTCGCAGACGGGTCTTCCAAATGGATAATGACCCCAAGCATACTTCCAAAGTTGTGGCAAAATGGCTTAAGGACAACAAAGTCAAGGTATTGGAGTGCCTATCACAAAGCCCTGACCTCAATCTCATAGAAAATTTGTGGGCAGAACTGAAAATGCGTCCGAGCAAGGAGGCCTACAAACCTGACTCAGTTACACCAGCTCTATAAGGAGGAATGGGCCAAAATTCACCCATCTTATTGTGGGAAGCTTGTGGAAGGCTTCCCAAAACGTTTGACCAAAGTTAAACAATTTAAAGGCAATGCTACCAAATACTAATTGAG
Organism: Salmo salar; assembly: GCF_965601325.2. Taxonomy (NCBI): domain Eukaryota; kingdom Metazoa; phylum Chordata; class Actinopteri; order Salmoniformes; family Salmonidae; genus Salmo; species Salmo salar. The sequence continues at coordinate 6,692,807 of NC_138300.1, read as the reverse complement.
TGTATGTAAACTGGGAATGTGATGAAATAAATAATAGCTGAAATAAATCATTCTCTCTACTATTATTCTGACATTTCACATTCTTAAAATAAAGTGGTGATCCTAACTGACCTAAGACAGGGATTTTTACTAGGATTAAATGTCAGGAATTGTGAAAAATGTAGTTTAAATGTATTTGGCTAAGGTGTATGTAAACTTCCGACTTCAACTGTATATAACATTCTATTGGTTGTAATAATTTTGTATAATAATTGAAACTGAAAAAAAAAAGAATCTAAGTTTTGAATCCAGTGTTGTTTTGTGTATCAGTTCATAAACCACGTGCCATGGAATCAGTCCTTAAATTAAATTAGTTTACTTTTTTATTGATCACACATTTTTTTCTCCCAATTTTGGTCTTTAATGCATTGCCGACAGACAAGTTCCTTACTTAGTCTACCTTCTACTTACTGCAACTAATTGGTTGTCATTTTGAGTAGAGCATTTATGACATCATTTACAAACATTATACATTTTTTTCTCCTCCCAAAATGTGTATATTTTTATCAATTAGTATATTTGAGTTTAACCTTAATATTTGTTGTAACATTTGTTCTGTCTTTTATGGTGTTTTAAACTGAAATTGCAACCAACTTTCTATGGCTTGTTTTAAAAATAGCGCTATTTTTTAGATTATTTCATTTTTAAATAACCGAAAGTAAGATGTTGTAATCTGAACAAAGGGGAAAAGGCCATTCTTGAACATGGGGTGAGACATTCTTACTAATCTGCTAGAGAACCAGTTCGGATTTAAGTTTAACTTTTGTATGGTTGAAGCCTTTAATATTTAATAATTTCTGCTCTCCTAATTCATATTCATTATATAAATAGGCCCGTTTAATTTTGCCCTCGATGCAAATGTTGAGGCACTCCTTCTTCTCTATCTGTTCTACGAAAAACTGTGGGGATGAGAGGCCAGGATAGCTCTTTCCACCAGACGCTGTCAGAGCCAATGCCAGATCAGACACTAACAATAATCGTGAGATTTTATTGCCAGTTCCCTCAATCTCCATAATTGATGAGTCCAATATTTACTCTATTACCTGGTTGTTGTAAACATTCATTATGTGGATTCTGCCCGATAGGTGAGCAGGAGGAGAGCGTGGAAAGAACAGAGCCCAGGGGGACAACCTGTCAGTTTGACTAATGATAGAAATGAATAAAATCTCATAATTACTTTAGAAAAAGGTACAGTCTCATCCTTATCTCAGGCAATATGCATTTTAAAAGTTTTCTGCGGGTTTATTAAATTCAGCCTCGCAGCTCGTAATACATTATACTCAGAGCAAGTTCTCAAATTTCAAATTAAATTTTCAACTCACCCTACACCGAGTAAAGTAATCAGATTTGGACATTATTGTATTTCTATTGACATTACCATTGTTATTATTTGTACTGTGTAAATATTAGTAACTGGAGCTCGCCATGGTTTATTTTGCAGGACAGGGATATTGTATATTTATTTATTCTAATGGCCTTGAAGATCTCTTTGAAATGATACCAATCTAATGTATTCCATTATCAGAAGATGCTGTCTGTGTACAAATATATTATTTGTTTATTGTAAAGCCGAACAAAGGACCTTGTCCAAATCAAATTGGCTATCTGCTCCTCTGTTGTCTGTCCTTCCCGATGGTGACATTGTGCACAGCACCGATTTGGGTCAAAAGCCCCCATCTACTGTATACAGCCGCAACACACTCCAATGACATCATGCATACGCACACATTGTGATATTGTTGTATGGTGGTATTGAAAATGTTGTGATGTGGATATGTGGTGGTGTAGGGATGTTATATGATGTACTGTTTTATCTTTAGCTAATTCAGTACAAACATAGTTCACTGTTTTATCTTTTGTTTTATATGTATTGTGGGTGCTTTGGTGTGTTTTGACCCCAGGAAGAGTAGCTGCTGCCTTGGCCTTGGCAGCAGCTAATGAGGATCCCTAATAAATACAAATACAAATGATATCAATTTAGCATTAAATAGAAAGCAAACACAGCGTACATTCTGCTTTTAGAATGGCTAAAGTGTATAATTATTTCGAAGGCTTAAAGTTTTCTCATGGGATTCACATTGCATGAGTGTTGCACAATGGTTTTCCTTGTCAAGATTGTTCAGGATCAAGGTAGACTTTAGCCTCTCAGATAAATCAGGTATAGGCATTCCCGGATGTATGGGAAAGAGGTGATTATGTAGCATCTTCTTAGACTGGGAGACTCCTCTGTGCCATTAGAGCTTACAGAGAGGCAGACTGTGGGAAGGCACAGGCTCTCTATAGGGGAGTAAAAGAGGAGTGCCTCCTATTAAATTAAAGGGGAACATCTGCCCTCAGTGTTCTATAAACACACAGACATATACAGACACACACACAACTCTCTTTCTTTCTCTCGTTCTCTCTCACACGCATACAAACTCAACCTCTGAATATCGCTCAACCTCTCAACTTGATTTTGTTTGAGAGGCTATTTTGTAATGTTTTTTTGCAGAGGAATCCCATATACAAACATAAAATATAGCATATATGTATTTTATGGAAAGAGACAGTTTATCATGTACATTTTTCATGCTGTCAAGTTAATTACCAGATTGAATAGGGAAATTAGATTTTGCCCTCCCCCACCTACACACACACACACAAACACACAAGCGTGTCACAATGAAAGTACCAAATGTGTCATTGTAAGAAGTTGGGGAAAGAGTGAACAACCTCCGACACCAGTCGGAGAAAACTTACAAGGTCAGGGACATTTTTATAATAACCTTTCTATTGCAGTGAATGTATCAACAGGCTGGACTTGCATATGATACTTTATTGCCCTTTGGAAACACATCTTGCTCTTTATGGTTGCAATGTTTTATTAGTTTCTCTACCTCTGTTGCTTTTGAGTGAGAGGGGCTCTGCATCAACTGAATCGTATTTGGCTACCTCATTAAGTGTATTATTAGATACTTTTGAACATTTCTGTCACCTCAGAAGTAAATCATCAAAGGCTTAACTTTATATGGAGGACATACCATTATAATGAGAAGGCTGTGAGAATGATTTTCCAATAATGGGTTTAACAGTAGGTTGGTTATCAGAGCCTCCCCTGTTAGATAGCCCTCCTCCTCCTCAGGTGAATCAACTGTCTGTCTGCGTGTGTGTGTTTGAAGTCGTTAAGCGAAGCTCAAACTCAACAGGGTAAAATTATTAAACAAAGCCTTGGCACCCCTCTGCGATATCTGGAAGACTTGATTGTTCTCTTGTGTAAGACATGCTTCCTATTATGAGGACGTTTGCCGGAGATCTGAGCTCCCGTTGGGTAAGAAGATGGGATGTGAAGACGGCACCTACAAAGCTGTGCAGCCTTGACAATAGTACCAGGATGAATCAGGGATTTTTTGGTCAATGACAAACACAGCAAGGAGAATGGGACTTTGAAGTGTGGTTAGTCGTGTTGAGTAAATACAACAGACAACAGGACAAGTGAGATTGAGAAAACTTGGAAGAGGATCTACCGGACCCTTGGGAGCGGTAATGAATAGTAGGGAAACCAAACTAGTAATAAAAGAGAAAGAATCATTACATGTAGCTTGGTAGTTCATAGAACGCAGATTAAGTACCGACTATTTAACCTTTTCTGTTTTACCTTGACTCTGAGTATAAATAATACATCAATCAAATATGTATAAAAATATATATTTTAATTATTTTGGTAGATTTTTCTCCTTTTTTGTGAAAAGGTGTCAATTTTTCAGTAGTGGTGTTGTATAAATACTTAGTTGAAATACGGTTTTAAAATGATATGACAGCACCCAGCTGGTGGAAGGTCTGTGAATGTGGCCTTTGTGACATCATCCCAAGTAGCATGTGGCACATGTCCTGCACTCCAATAATAACCCAGGAAATAATCTATGACAGATGAGGACAAGGGGGCCCGGGTTGCGTCTCACACACACACACACACACACACACACACACACACACACACACACACACACACACACACACACACAGTAACAGTTTGACTTGACTCTAGTTTTAGATTTAACTTTTTCAAGTTTTCTTAATTACACGCATATAGCAGTTAATACATACTGAAATCCATGAGCATCCAAAACATTAATGGATAAGAGCAAAAAAATAAATACATGTAAATCAATAATGTCCTACGGTCTTAAAGCGACTCATTCATCAATTAGCAGAAATATGGGATTGGTGACCTCATGTGCCATTCAGTTCTAGATTTTGGTATAGTCAGTTTGTTTTGGGTGCGGCTGTTCCTGCCTGTCACTTTGAATCAGTCAGGGGGAAGCCAGTCTCTGAATTTAGCCAAGTCAGTGCAGAATTGTGTCCGTCTTTCATGAAGCCAAGGTAGAGACAGGGTCGGAAGTGCCTCAGTATAACTGGAGTATCCTCCTAGGTTGGTGTGGCATGCTCCCTTCTGAATACGCTCCGGGTCAGTCAACTGCCAGGCAGGAGCAGCACACTCCAGGGTGGGGCGTATGTAGCCTGTGCAAATTCTCACTAGGTCTTCCTGTGGCACATGGAACCTTTTAAGGCAGTGAATGAGAAAAGGTACTCTGTTGCTCTTTTTTTTCTTTTTTCTTTCACCTTTATATAACCAGGTAGGCCAGTCTCATTTACAACTGTGACCTGGCCAAGATAAAGCAAAGCAGTGCAACAAAAACAACAACACAGAGTTACACATAAACAAATGTACAGTCAATAACACAAAAGAAAAGAAAAATTGAAAAATCTATGTACATTGTGTGCAAATGTATAAAAGTAGGGAGGTAGGCAATAAATAGGCCATAGAGGCAAAAATAATTACAATTTGTGATAGATGTGCAGATGATGATGTGCAAGTAGAGATACTGGGGTGCAAAAGAGCAAGAGGGTAAGTAATAATATGGGGATGAGGTAGTTGGGTGTGTTATTTACAGATTGGCTGTGCACAGCTACAGTGATCGGTAAGCTGCTCTGACAGCTGATGCTTAAAGTTAGAGAGGGAGATATAAGACTCCAGCTTCAGAGATTTTTGTAAGTCGTTCCAGTCATTGGCAGCAGAGAACTGGAAGGAAAGGCGGCCAAAGGAAGTGTTGGCTTTGGGGATGACCAGTGCAATTTACCTGCTGGAGTGTGTGTTATGGTGTGGGTGTTGCAATGGTGACCAGTGAGCTGAGATAAGGCGGGGCTTTATCTAGCAAATACTTATAGATGACCTGGAGCCAGTGGGTTTGGAGACGGATATGTAGTGAGAGCCAGCCAACGAGAGTGTACAGGTCGCCGTGGTGGGTAGTATATGGGGCTTTGGTGATAAAATGGATGGCACTGTGATAGACTACATCCAGTTTGCTGAGTAGAGTGTTGGGGGATATTTTGTAAATGACAACACCGAAGTAAAGGATCGGTAGGATAGTCAGTTTTACGAGGGTATGTTTGGCGTAATGAGTGAAACAGGCTTTGTTGCAAAATAGGAATCCGATTCTAGATTTAATTTTGGATTGGAGATGCTTAATGTGAGTCTGGAAGGAGAGTTTACAGTCTAACCAGACACCTAGGTATTTGTAGTTGTCCACATATTCTAGGTCAGAACCGTCCAGAGTAGTGATGCTAGTCGGGAGGGAGGGTGCGGGCAGCAATCGGTTGAAGAGCATGCATTTAGTTTTACTAGTATTTAAAAGCAGTTGGAGGCCACGGAAGGAGTGTTGTATGGCATTGAAGCTTGTTTGGAGGTTTGTTAGCACAGTGTCCAAAGAAGGGCCAGATGTATACAGAATGGTGTCATCTGCGTAGAGGTGGATCCGGGAATCGCCAGCAGCAACAGTGATATCATTGATATATACAGAGAAAAGAGTCGGGCCGAGAATTGAACCCTGTGGCACCCCCATAGAGACTGCCATTGGTCTGGACAACAGGCCCTCCAATTTGACACACTGAACTCTAACTGAGAAGTAGTTGGTGAACCAGGCGAGGCAGTCATTTGAGAAGCCAAGGCTATTGAGTCTGCCGATAAGAATGCGGTGATTGACAGAGTCGAAAGCCTTGACCAGGTCGATGAAGACAGTTGCAAAGTGCTGTCTTTTATTGAGTTGCTGCAGGGGGTGCTGAGATGTTGGCCGGGGTAGGGGTAGCCAGGTGGAAAGCATGGACAGCCGTGGAAAAATGCTTATTGAAATTATCGATTAGCGTAGATTTATCGGTGGTGACTGTGTTTCCTATCCTCAGTGCAGTGGGCAGCTGGGAGGAGGTGCTCTTATTCTCCATGGACTTTACAGTGTCCCAAAACAGTTTGGAATTAGTGCTACAGGAAGCAAATTGCTATTTGAAAAAGCTAGCCTTAGCTTTCCTAACTGACTGACTGTTTTGGTTCCTGACTTCCCTGAAAAGTTGCATATCGCAGGGGCTATTCATTGCTAATGCAGTACGCCACAGGATGCTTTTGTGCTGGTCAAGGGCAGTCAAGTCTGGGGTGAACCAAGGGCTATATCTGTTCTTATTTCTACATTTTTGAATGGGGCATGCTTATTTAAGATGGTGAGGAAAGCACTTTTGAAGAGCAACCAGGCATCCTCTACTGACGGGATGAGGTCAAAATCCTGCAAGGATACCAGGGCCAGGTCGATTAGAAAGGCCTGCTCGCTAAAGTGTTTTAGGTACCATTTGACAGTGATGAGGGATGGTCGTTTGACCGCGGACCCATTACGCACGCAGGCAATGAGGCAGTGATCGCTGAGATACTGGTTGAAGACAGTAGAGGAGTATTTAGAAGGCAAGTTGGTCAGGATGATATCTAAGAGGGTGCCCATGGTTACGGATTTATGGTTTACCTGGTAGGTTCCTTGATAATTTGTGTGAGATTGAGGGCATCAAGCTTAGATTGTAGGATGACCGGGGTGTTAAAACCTGTTGGGGCTACAGGTTAGCAATGAACCCCGAGACGGGATTGCTAACAAGGCTGGAAATTCAAAACATCAAAAATCTAATAATTTCAATTTCTCAAACAATCAACTATTTTACACCATTTAAATGACAATATAATATTTTACCAATGTTTTCTAATTTTAATTATTTCATTTGTGGTGCTGACTTGACTGCCGGTTATTGGAGGGAAACGATTTCCTCAACATCAATGCCATAGTAAAACGCTGTTTTTGGATATAAATATGAACTTGATAGAACTAAAAATGCATGCATTGTCTAACATAATGTCCTAGGAGTGTCATCTGATGGAGATTGTAAAAGGTTAGTGCATCATTTTAGCTGGTTTTATGGTTTTGGTGACCCTGTCTTTGAATTGACAAAACATTACACACAACTCTTGTAAATGTACTGTCCTAACATACTCTAAATTTATGCTTTCGCCGTAAAACCTTTTTGAAATCGTAAAACGTGGTTAGATTAAGGAGATGTTTATCTTTCAAAGGGTGTAAAATAGTTGTATGTTTGAAAAATTTGAATTTTGACATTTATTTGGATTCAAATTTGCCGCTCTTGAAATGCTTGCGTCCCACCTAGCCCACAGAGGTTAAAAGATAAACAACTCCTTATTCCAACCACATTGTTCGATTTTCAAAGAGGCTTTACGGAAAAAGCATAAAGTTAGATTATGTTAGGACAGTACATAGCCACAAAAGTACAAACATCCATTTTCAATTCAAGGTCAGGCGTCACCAAAAGCAGAAACCAGCTAAAATTATGCACTAACCTTTGGCAATCTCCATCAGATGACACTCCTAGGACATTATGTTATACAATACATGCATTTTTTGTTCCATCAAGTTCATATTTATATCCAAAAACAGCATTTTACAGTAGCGGTGAAATTCAGATTTTTTTCTTCTCTGAAATGCTTCCGGTGAACAACGTTACAATTTACAAAATTACTATTCGAAAACATTGGTAAATTATAATATTGTCATTCAAATAATTATATTTTAACATTTCGTAAATGCTACTGTATTGCCAGATTTCAAAATAACTTTACTGGGAAATCACAAGTTGCAATAAACCGGGTGCTGTGCTAAGAACAATAGGCTAGGCTATATAGGTTAGCATCATCTTGTAACCATCTAATATCAATAATACTATCGTCAATAATCCCTTACCTTTGATTATCTTCATCCATTGGCACTTCCAGGAATCCCAGGTCCACTACAAATGTGGTTTCTTTTGACAAAGTTCATAATTGATGTCCAAATAACTCCAAGTTGTTCCATGTTGTTAGCGCTTCGGTGGCTACTCAAAAGTAGCGCGGGCGGGGGGGTGGGAAGTCACGGCGAAAAGTTTAAAAAGTTAAAAAAATAATCTATTTATGTTCGTTCAAACATGTCAAACGTTGTTTAGCATCAATCTTTAGAGCCATTTTTAACGTGAAACATCAGTAATGTTTCAACCCGACCGCTCCTGTGTCTAGAAAAACGTTTTTGAAAATTGTCTCGCGTCACATGATTGAGCAGGTGCAGGCAATAATGGAAGTGACGACATCCCAGGGAGGTCAACTTCCCTTCCTTGTCATCCGGTCTCTGTTGATCATAGATGCTTCAAACAACTTTATAAAGATTGCTGACATCTAGTGGAAGCCGTAGGAGTTGCGAAATGAATCCTTTCTCACTGTGGTATCTATTAAACAATGATAAAAAAAATAGTACAGCCACAAAATTATTTTTTTCTCTCAGGTTTTCTCAGGTTTTTGCCTGCCATATGAGTTTTGTTATACTTACAGACACCATTCAAACAGTTTTAGAAAATCTGGTAATACTATGCATATCCTAGCTTCTGAGTTGGTGTAGGTGGCAGTTAAAAATGGGCACATATTTTTTTCAAATTCTCAATACTGCCCCCTAGCCCCAACAGGTTTAAGCATGTCCCAGTTTAGGTCACCTAACAGTATGAATTCTGACGATAGATGCGGGGCGATCAATTCACATATTTACATTTACATTTAAGTCATTTAGCAGACGCTCTTATCCAGAGCGACTTACAAATTGGATATGGTATCCAGGGCACAGCTGGGGGCTGAAGGGGGTCTATAACAAGTGGCAACAGTGAGAGAATTGTTTCTGGAAAGGTGGATTTTTAAAAGTAGAAGCTCGAATTGTTTGAGCACAGACCTGGATAGTATGACAGAACTCTGCAGGCTATTGCAACTCTGCCCCCTTTGGCAGTTCTATCTTGTTGGAAAATGTTATAGTTAGGTTTGGACATTTCTGGATTTTTGGTGGCCTTCCTAAACCAGGATTTAGACATGGCTAGGACATCCGGGTTGGCGGAGTGTGCTAAAGCAGTGAATAAAACAAACTTAGGGTGAAGAATAGATTCAAGTCATAATGTACAGACAAGGGTTTGGTAGGATGTGAGTACAGTGGAGGTAAGCCTAGGCATTGAGTGACGATGAGAGAGGTTTTGTCTTTAGAGGCACCATTTAAGCCAGGTGCGGTCACCGCATGTGTGGGGGGTGGAACAAAACGGCTAGGTAAGGCGTATTGAGCAGGGCTGGAGGCTCTACAGTGAAATAAGACAAACACTACTAACCAAAACAGCAATAGACAAGGCATATTGACATTAGGGAGAGGCATGTGTAGCCGGGTGATCGTAGGGTCCAGTGAGTAGCTAGGCGAGCTCAGACAGCTAGCAGGGCGGGGCTAGCAGGCTAGCAGATGGGCCTCAGGGGGACGTCACAACGGGAGAGCCTGTTGAAACCCCCTCGGACGGTTACGTCGGTAGACCAGTCGTGATGGATTGGTGGGGCTCCGTGTCAGCAGCAAAGGGTCCAGGCCAATTGGCAAAAGAGGTGTTGAAGCCCAGGAATTGCTTGATGGATCTCTTCGGCTAGCTGGGAGATGGGCCTAGCTCGAGGCTAGCTCCAGGCTGATATGACCTTGCACTTGGCAGGGTTCAGTGACATTCTGCGTGCTCGAACCTGTCAAACCACAAGTAAAATAAGAGGGCCCAGAATAGTTCCTTGAGCCACACCTCCCGTCAGCTCCTGCTAGTCTGAGAGGCGGTCTTGATAGCGTACCTGTTGTTTGTGGCTGTCAAAAAATTGCAGAGCCATGCTGTGAGGGCAGGTCTGATTAAGCATTCAGTATGGAAATGGAAACTTTTCTTAAACCCTTGACATTCATAGAAATAATCTGTAAATAAACTGTATTTTTGGTTTTTGTATTACCCAAAATGAAATGATCACAAAAATAATATCACCACAAATTGCATCACATTGAAACAGTTTGAAATTTTCTCGTCACAAAATATTCTATAGGTTAATTACAAAAAGTCCTGTACTTTGGGCATGAAAAATTGTGCAGCCCGTAAATAAATCGAATGAACCTATTAAATCTCAGACTCGCTATGTTCATTTATAAAGTACTGCATACCGTAAAACCAGTCTTACCCAGAATACGAATATCCGTTCCACACAATGTACTGTACCAACAACTCGGTATATAAACCAGCCCAACACGGTGTAAATCACATTGAAAGCAAATTAAATACTGCATGTTAAAAAGTAGTCAGTCGTGTCCATCAAATCAATCTGTCTATAGAACTCCATCAGGGATAAACAGAGACGTGGCTGTTATTTGTAATGAAATTAGTTGATCAATGAATAGGCTACAATGAATACTTTATAAAAATTAAACAACGGGTGAAAGAGCTTCGGAACTGAGGGTTTACACATTCGAGCCACCGTCAGTCACTCTTCTGCACACCTGATGCTGGCTATTTAGTTGGGAATTAAAAGGGAAGCACAACATCGGGAGGAGTCTGACTAAGATGGTTTAGAATTCATTCCTGGGCCATCACAGCACTCATGCACATGAACGCACAAACACACACACACACACACACACTGTCATAATCATCATGCCAAAGCTAAGAACGTACGGACAGTGTGACGTCCTAACTGTAATCCCCTCTAGTGGAGAAGTTGTTTCTTGTCAGGTAATGACAAGTAAGTGGCAGGAGGGAAAAATTTAGTCGGCTGCCATTTTTCTCTGTTTTTCCATGTTAACTGTCAATTAGTTTCAATCAATCCAGTCATTTCTGTTTATCCTTGTTATGACATGTCTGCCCTGTCTTTCCACCCATGCATAAGATCTACCTCATCTCTCACACTTATATCGCTACCTAAGGGCTCCCGAGTGGCGCTGCATATCAGTGCTAGAGGCGTCACTACAGACCCTGGTTCGATTCCAGGCAGTATCACAACCGGCCGTGATTGGGAGTCACATAGGGCGGCGCACAATTGGCCCAGGGTCGTCCAGGTTAGGGTTTGGCCGGGGTAGGCTGTCATTGTAAATAATATTTTTATCTTAACTGACATGCCTAGTTAAATAAAGGTACAAAATAATAATACTTAGGCTGTATTTAGACAGTCAGCCCAATTCTTATATTTTTTCCACAAATTGGTCTTTTGACCAATTACATCAGATCTTTTCACATCAGATCTTTTTCAGAGCTGATCTGATTGACCAAAAGACCAATTAGTGAGAAAAAAAATCTAAATTGGACTGCCTGTTTAAACACAGCCAAATGTGTGTCTATTGGCTGCCCTGGTTTTTTCTAATTGAACAACCGTGCAACTAGTGAGCTTCTCATCATGATGATCTTTGGTTTGGCATGGGGGAAAATAATGAAACACTAACTTGTTTGAGGATATTCAGGACAAGCTCATCCCTCTAGCTTTTCCAACACGCCATTGTCAGATTACAATCATCAGTACTGACAGGAAGAACTCAAGAAAGTTGCATGGGAAAGTCATCTTTGAAAAATAACAGGGAACGTGAGCAGGTTTAATGCCCCTCTTGGTGTATTTGACTAAAGTGAGAGGTGAACCTGCACTTATCAATAAGGAGTGCTGCTATGTATTATTAACAGGCAACGCAAAAGGCCTTTACTAAAAAGGCCTTTACTGATGTTGGACTGACACTGTCAATCTCAGGCTTCCTCAGAGAATCAATTAGGAGATAAACAGGTCCACATGTCTTTGGCAGCGGAGAGAAGCGATATCCGTCCCCTGGATTTCCTGGGGCAAGGTAAACTGACTGTATAGCTTTGTCCATTAGGGACAGAGAGAGAGAAAATGATGTGCGTGCTCCTGCCACTTGTGAGGCAGTGTGTATCGACTATGGCACAGTGACGGATCTACAGTGTATTGAAAGCTGAAGGCTGACATTTCTGAAGAGTAGTAGTGTTTGTAATGATGATACAAGCAATGATTATGATAATAATGATGATGATGCAGGTAATGAGTGAATTTAAATAGCATATAGGATTAAAAAAAGGCAAGTTATTTCTAGTTGGTACATACTTTAGAATATATAATACTTCAATTGTTGGAACTCAATGGAATGTGATAGGATTTTGTGGCGATGTGATTTTGTGAGTATCATTTGGACACAAAATTATGCAGAATAGCTGTGTGTGTTTGTCAGTGCATGCGTTTGTGGATGTGAATGTGTGTGTGCAAGCGTGTGTGTGTGTGTTTGCATGACTATGTGTATGTGTTTTTGTGTATGTTTGCATGAATTAAGAGTGGAGCAATAAAGAGAGAAGGGAGGGCTGAAGGGAGTTGTGGGGTGAAATTGCCAGGGTGGAGTGCAAAAAAATGTGACATTTGCCTGAATATGATGTTTGCTTTCCCCCCTCTAGTATTTCACAACATTTTCACCAGCATGTTTTAAAGTCACAAAAAAACCTCTCAGATCCTGGTGTTCAAAAGTATTTAAAGCTATTCCTAGTATTTATTAAAGCTATTCCTAGTATTTCTTCATGTATCCACACATTCTGGCAGTCCTTACACTGGGAAATTGCCCCGCTGCATAATATAAACTATGATGAGCTAATATTTTAATGCCATAGCATCCACTTCATCTGGTGGTTCTGGATTTAAGGTTTTAATAAGTGAAAAACAATCTCCAGATGAGTTTTAATGAGCCCTATAGCCTATTATTCCCTCATTATTGCATAATTAGCTAACTGTACACTGCATTAGTAAGGCTCAGAGCCCATCTACTGTACCTGACTATAACTATACAGTATATTCTATCTTATCTGTAAATAACTATATATTCTGTGCCAAGCAATGATGAACTCGGCAAAGAATAATACAATAAAAACGTGCGGTTTACTTTGAAAAACAATTCCAATGAGCTAGGCAAATGGAATAAAGCTAATACATGTTACCGAGCCTGTGCGGAGGAGGCCAACTATTGAAAATGAAAAGAGATATCTGAAAATAAAAACAAATACAGGTGTCTTAAAATAATAAAGGGATGGAAATATCATGAGAGAAGGCATCAGAAAACTGACCCCCACATATTTTTATCTCCGCAGCGGCAGGTTAGTTTTGTCAAACTGAATTGGTGAAGGAATTCATCTCTGGTAAACTAGGTAAAGATCTACAAGTTACAGTACAATGGACACAATCTTCCTCGAAAAGCCTGGAATGCACCTCCTGGCCAGAGAGGACTAGGAATACAGTTGTTCTTCATATAATAGCAGGATAATTGACTGGCCTGCAAACAAGCTCTTTACAATACAAAAAAAAATGCTCAATTGAACTACACAACCTACAAATGATTGGAAAATAAGAGATGATTAAAGACATTTGGACTTTTTTTCACTCGTAGTGCAGTCTAATGCACTTTCAAAGAGCTTGTGATTCTAGTATGTGTGGCACGTATCGATTCCACCAATCATATTATGTGATCTAAACTTCCAGATACGTTATCCACTGGATCTGAGCTAAACACAGGATTGGGAGACACATCTATGTCATTTCATATATTGACACTGAGCTGTATGAGCGCCACCTGTCTTCGCTAAACACTAATGCATACGGCTTACACACAGATCAGGGCAGACATTTTGGCTGAGGTGCATTCAGCGCTGTTTGACCTATTTTCATTCAGTGAACCCCATATGAATATAAGAGTATTAAAATCAAGAAAAGTTCAATTCAATCTGATTCACCCACCTATATTATGCGGAAAATATAATTATTTGCATTTCAAGAGCCTTTTCAGAGTGAAATGGCTGTAAGCGGACGAGTGTGTCAGTTCATTTTCCCCACCTTGTCTGTTCATTTTGTTGGGCCAGGCAGGCAGACGGAGACAGACAGGGGTCATTGTCTGTGTTGGAGATGCGCTGGGTGAATAACTAGCGGTAACAGCTGTCAAATTCACCAGGCCAGACCCAGCCAGGCCCAGCCGCGCCACCAGAGCGAGGGGCAGGAAGGGATGCCCCGCGAGGGGACAAGGAGAATTTGATGGGTGGCCACACTGAGGCCTTACGTTGGCTCTCGACACCCTGGCTCTCAACACCCTGGTCACGCTGCTCATCTCCTTTGTTTCCCCCAATGCAGATTCCATGCACAGCGGTGCGGAGCATGCTGGACCAACAGTGGCTCGGGACGCAGGCTTTGTGTAGGTGTCATTTGCAGACGCTGTGTCTCAGCATGGTCCGCCACTAGTCCTGACAGGGGATGCAGACCCCATGAAGTGGGATTACTCCCTGGGCCATTGTCTGGGTCCTGCAGCGTTGGGTTTGGGTGCATGGCTATTCAACGACTGTATTTATTTTCTCTGGGAGGTTGACAGGGACGCTTAGGACCACAGCCATTGTCATACGCTGCATACAGGAATGTACAGTCGTAACCCCCAGTTGTGGTCGACATTATTTGTTTTGACGCGGCAAGGAAATGCTCGGGATGAGATTCTGATCGTATTGCGTTCTGCCTGACCTGTGGGTCTGGTTGTTTTCTAACTGACCAGGTTAAGGAGACCTTGGTGCTCATGTATAATTTTGTGTTTGTTCTGTTATCGCTCAAAGGAGAATGTGTTGACCTGGATGTTGCACAGGGCTTGGCCAGATTTGATGTTATGAATAGAGGTTTTGTGTGTTTTTTACGTTGTAATTTTTCTTTGCTAAAATTTGAAAACCGTTTCCTCCTCCTGGCTCCAATATTTTAAGTGGGATGATTATTGTGCTTTAAATACAGCCTATCCATTTGTGAACATGACTGTACCTGCATATCGTGGTTGCAAGGTCTGACTAATTGTGTTATATGAAAGTGTCTGTAACTCCCACAGAGTGTTAAAGGAAAAACAATGTGCAATAATTTGTCGGCCTACAAACTGTCATTTTAATGACACATTGCACACCATTTGGTGATAATTGTGTTTCATACTAAATACCCTGGGTAGCATCACAGTTGTTTTCTGTTTCTGTCCAATCACACAAAGATGCTGAACAGTGAATTGAAATATATAGTGTTGATTTTCATTTTACCAAAGCTCTCTAAAGAATGCCTTGAATATGTCCTCAAAATACACCAATATTTTACTGCTCTTTGTCATCAAGACAACACTGTTATGGATGGTCTAGTTTATGTTGTACAGTTGCTCTGAGGTGAAACATCTTCCTCCCAGCCCCATAGCACTCATTTGTATGAAGAGAGAGCGGTTTGGGTGGTAAAACGCTGTGGAAAATGGTGATGGATGGCTCCTTGGTTTCAAATAGAATAGGGATGGGCCAGCAGAAATCTGCTGAAATCTGTAGAGGGTCAGTGACTGCAGCCAAAAGCGATACAGTAGAGTTTTACAGATAATACTTTTTTTCTCTCTCCCCTCCCTTCTCTGAGTCCAGACATTTGTGAATGCATAACGTTTTGGTGCATTGTTATGGCATCTCCATTACCTGCAACCAAAAAATGTCATTTGAATCAATTTTTGTATCTTTAAGATACAGTAATCTTGCCTAAAATCTCTCTCAGTTATGCGCTGTTATTTCAGACAATAAACAATGAGTCATTTGGAAATATGTAGCTCCTTTTCTTTGCTCATGATAGAGAAAAATGATTTCACATGCAAACAAATCTGATTTGATCACCTTACTATCTGATCACCTTACTTCAGCGAGACTTAGCAGGGAATTGCAGACATACAGTGGGGTCCAAAATTATTGACACCCTTGATAAAGATGGGCAAAAATGACTGTATAAAATAAGTAATTCATACCGAGGTATATTTCTTCCCAAAATATATGGGAAATTATATTATTTTACACTAATACAATTGTTCAGAGAGAGATTTTGTTTGGTAATATATTTTTTCTCAAAAGGTAGTGGTAAAATTATTGACACCCCTGTTTTTAATTCCTTTCAATGCTTCACCTTGCAAGGATAACGCCACTGTGTCTTTTTCTAAAATATTTTATGAGTTGGAGAACACATTGGGAGGGATCTTAGACCATTCTTCCATTCAGAATCCTTCCAGATTCTTGATATCCTTTGTTCCGGAGACTGAGATGTTGATTTTGGGGTCAATTAACCATTTCTTTGTGGATTTTGATGTGTGCTTGGGGTTATTGTCGTGCTGAAAGATCCACTTGCTGCCAAAGTTTCAGCCTCCTGGCAGAGGCAACCAAGTTTTTGGCTAAAACGTCCTGGTGCTGGGTAAAGTTCATGATACAATTGACCTTAACAAGGGCCCAGGACCATTGGAAGCAAAATAGTCCCATAACATCAAAGATCCACCACCTTATTTTACAATAGTTATGGGGTAATTTTCTGCTCATGCATTCTCATTTCGACGCCAAACCCACCGCTGGTGTGCATGGCCAAAGAGCTCTATTATCATGTCATCTGACCAAAGCACCAAAGTTCCAATGCTGTTTGCAACAACAGGCATTTACATTTGTTAGATGAAATGAAAATAGAACTCTTTGGCCACACACACCAGCGGTGGGTTTGGAGTCGAAATGAGAATGCATGAGCAGAAAATTACCCCATACCTATTGTAAAATATGGGTGCCTGGGTGACAGTGGATATTAGCCAGTCCACAGACTGTAGGCAGTCCAAAATCTCTCACCATCGAGCTGTCCACAATGACAGTGGTCATGATGGACTCCAACGGGATGGGACTGCCTCGGGCAGGTTGGGTGGGTGCTTGGAGCCAGGCTAGCCTGACTCACCGCACCAGCAGCAGTGGATGGCGTCGGGAGGCGTGGTAAGCTGGTGGAATGGACAGTGGTTGTACAGTAGCCACTGGCCAGCTCCAGGCTGTTGGTAAATTCCCAGGATCAGAGCCGACTGCCGGGACCGGTGGGTTTACCCTTTCTCCCTTCTCTTGCTAAGAGGTTTCGCAACCGAAATATGAATTGCATTTATAACAGTATTAAAACAGTATTATTTCTTTATTAAATTATTATGGCATAATTAAGTGCTTACATTTCACAACGGTCAAGCTTATCAAATCAACTTAAACTTAATTGACACAGTAAATGTGTATTTCTAAAAGTGGGAGTAAAATTTAAATATTATTGTTGCCAATCAAGTACCCTATAGTTGATGAAGGTGTCCAGCTACAGTGCATTTGGAAAGTATTCCGACCACTTGACTTTTTCCACATTCTGTTATGTTACTGCCTTATTCTAAAATAGATTAAATAAAAATGTTTCCTCATCAATCTACACACAATAATTAAAGCCATAATGGCAGCTTTTTACACATTTTTGCAAATGTATTAAAAATAAAAAACATAAATACTGTATTTACATAAGTATTGACACCCTTTGCTATGAGACTTGAAATTGAGCTCAGGTGCATCTTGTTTCCATTGATCATCCTTGAGATATTTCTACAACTTGATTGGAGTCCACCTGTGGTAAATTCAATTGATTGGACATTTGGAAAGGCACACACCTGTCTATATAAAACGTCCAACAGTTGACAATGCATGTCAGAGCAAAAACCAAGCCATAAGGTCGAAGGAATTGTCCGTAGAGCTCTGAGACAAGATTGTGTCGAGGCACAGATCTGCGGAAGGGTACCAAAAAATGTCTGCACCTTTGAAGGTCCCCAAGAACACAGAGGCCTCCATAATTTTTAAATGGAAGACATTTGGAACCACCAAGACTCTTAATAAAACCAATTAAATTAGCAGTTAGCAATACAACATTTTTTTGTCATTCAGGGAGCAAACAAATGTCTGTCTATTGATAATAAATGTGGTGTGCTACTGTAATTAAGTGCTTACCTCTAGCATTGTGATCAAATGAAATTATAAAAAGAGAGAAATCTGCAGATTTATATTTTTTAGGGAAATGGAAGCATCTTTGAATCTTTTGATTTATACTTTATTTATGTCAAGGAACAGCCAAACATACAATGCTACAATTGAATGACATTTCATGCTTTGATGCTTGGAATAAATTGTATGATTACAATTCAATAATATGATATATTATTATTGCATCTTGAGTATGCTTGTGTTGTACTTGCCATTTCCACTGTACCAAGTAATGCAAGACTGAGGCATTGAAACTATTCAAAAAATGTATGTTTTGTGGGGATGAATTCTCTGCCATGCAACCAAGTCATAAAGTGCATTCTGAAAGTATTCAGATCCCTTGACTTTTTCCACATTTTGTTACGTTATTCTAAAATGGATTAAATCGTTTTTTCCCCTCATCAATCTACACACTATACCCCATAATGGCAAATACATTTTAGCAAATGTATAAAAAAAAAGAAGGAAAAAAATGAAATATCACATTTACATAAGTATTCAGACCCTTTACTGAGTACTTTGTTGAAGCACCTTTGGCAGCGATTACAGCCTAGAGTGTTTTTGGTATGACGCTACAAGCTTGGCACACCTGTATTTGGGGTGTTTCTCCCATTCTTCTCTGCAGATCCTTTCAAGTTCTGTCAGGTTGGATGGGGAGCTTCTCTGCACAGCTATTTTCAGGTTTCTCAAGAGATGTTAGATCGGGTTCAAGACCGGGCTCTGGCTGGGCCACTCAAGGACATTCAGAGACTTGTCCCTAAGCCACTCCTGCATTGTCTTAAATGTGTGCTTAGGGGCGTTGTCCTGTTGAAAGGTGAACCTTCGACCCAGTCTGAGGTCCTGGGCGCTCTGAAGCAGGTTTTCACCAAGGATCTCTCTGTACTTTGCTTCGTTCATTTTTTCCCTCGATCCTGACTAGTCTCCCAGTCCTTGCCACTGACAAACATATCCACAGCATGATGCTGCCACCACCATGCTTCATCGTAGGGTTGGTGCCAGGTTTCCTCGAGATGTGACGCTTGGCATTCAGGCCAAAGAGTTCAATCTTGGTTTCATCAGACCAGATTTAATTTTTTCATAGCCTGAGAGTCTTTTAGGTGCCTTTTGGCAAACTCCAAGCCAGCCGTCATGTGCCTTACTGAGGAGTGGCTTCCGTCTGGCCACTCTACCATATCAGCCTGATTGGTGGAGTGCTGCAGAGATGGTTGTCCTTCTGGAAGGTTCTCCCATCTTCACAGATGAACTCTGGAGCTCTGTCAGAGTGGCCATCGGGTTCATGGTCACCTCCCTGACCAAGACCCTTCTCCCCCGATTGCTCAGTTTGGCCAGGCAGCCAGCTTTATTAAAACTTCTTCAGGATCGGTGTCCCTTCCACAGGACGGTTGAGCTAACGTAGGCTAATGTGATTAGCATGAGGTTGTAAGTAACAAGAACATTTCCCAGGACATAGACATATCTGATATTGGCAGAAAGCTTCAATTTGTGTTAATCTAACTGCACTGTCCAATTTACAGTAGTTATTACAGTGAAATAATACCATGCTACTGTTTGAGAAGACTGCACAGTTTTGAACATGAAAAGTTATGAATAAACAAATTAGGCATATTTGGGCAGTCTTGATACAAAATGTTTAACAGAAATGCAATGGTTCATTTGATCAGTCTAAAACCTTGCACGTGCACTGCTGCCATCTAGTGGCCAGAATTTGCATATCCTTGCTTCAGGGCCTGAGTTACAGGCAGTTAGGTTTAGGTATGTCATTTTAGGCAAAAATTGAAAAAAAGGGGCGGATCCTTAAGAGGTTTTAAATGGCTTGTCCACAAATTATATGTACAGTAATATATAATACCTGTGTAAATCTACCTAATTATCTGCCTATATAGGCCAGCATGAGGGAAACTATGGAGTAACCTTGTGAAACCCTGATGGTACATTTTCTCCACACACTATTGTGTTTGGAAGAGATGGCCCCATAGTGTAAATTGCATGAAGCCAGAATGCTATTTCCATCCCATACAAATTCTGTGCCTCCTTTAGGCATTTGAACATCAAAATGCATAAGACTCCTTAGATAATGTCATCAAGCAATTCATCTCTGAAGTTAATGCAAACCCTATGCAATTAAATTAGATGTACTGTACAGCATGTGTATTCTAAGAGGAAGCGTCTTAATGGTTTCTCTGTTAGGTGTCATTGCAAGAGACAAAAATACAACTTGTACGGTAGAACTGATAACAGCCCTTCAAGTGGGTTTAAAATAACTGGACTTATTTTATGTAGGAGATAGGGGCTGTCATCCTTTGACCCGTCTCTGGATCCAACGTTGCCTCTGAATATTTTTACAGCAATGTCCTGTAAATGGTTTCCCCATGCATTCTCCCAGTATAATACAGATTGCAGATTGCCCGTGATCTGGTTGCGTTGATTAGTTTGAAAGCTCCAAATGACCCATAGCTGGTGACTTCAAGATGTTTCCATCCGAACGGGGATTTGAGGCGAGACCGGAGCCCAGATCCAAAAATCTGGGCCCTGGAATCTTTTGGCAGGCAGTGAAGTGTGAAATTTAAAGAACTTGTCATGTTGCTACTGCAGCTGCCTCTGTGACTGTGCCTTTGCATTGTCAGGGAGCAGGTAGGAAGGAGAGAGGAAGGAGGGAGGAAAGGGGAAGAAAACAGTCCAAATGTGATCTATTGCCAGCTTTTTGCAATCCAGATGCAATCACCAGGAGGGTAGCTAGGCTCCATTGATTTTCTATGTAAATAACATCAATGACTTACTTGCTCGCTTCTTTCTTTGTCAAATGTGGATGTACCAAGATTAGCTCAGGGTGCCATGAGGATATGACAGTTTTAAGGCCAGCAGGATAGTCACGGACCTTGCCGTTTCCAAAAACTGTCTGACAGGGATGGATAGAGAATGGAAAAAATACATCAAAAAATACAAAATAGGAAGGAGCGTCAGTGTGCCCTGGCACAGCTAATTTGCAGCAGGCCCAATGTATTCCTTACAAATTGCAGTCACATATAATTTTGTTCTCCTTTATTATTTCAAAGAAAAACAATGAGGAAACCTCAATCAGGCCCACTGTGTGCTAGTCCTATCCTTCCATCCTTCCCCCCTGTTCATCACAGTGACTCTCTCTACCACCTCAGTTGGCCATGTCTGCGGGTCACGCACACACACACACACACACACACACACACACACACACACACACACACACACACACACACACACACACACACACACACACACACACACACACACACACACACACACACACACACACACACACACACAAACATGGCTCTTGATGGCTCTGAAGCATGTGTGTTTAACTCCCTGGTTGTTTAAGGAAACTGAGAAGAATCCCCTCAGGTGATTAGTTCATTAGTGAGTAGGCGGCGGCTAACAGAGGGCCGGCTCTCAACCTGGCTGCCTCTCTCTCAAACTGGAAGGGAGGCCACTGATTGGTCACTCCCACATTCACGCAGCTGATTGGTCACTCTCCCTCTCCCTCGTGTTTGTTTGTGTTCTACTGGACTCTGAGGAAAGAAAAAAGGGGGAAGAGAAAGGAGGGGAAGAAATGTTAAACTGGTGTAATAGCTCTGTTCTTTGTCCTGTTGCTGATTATTTTCACATTGATTACAATCTGGACCTGCTCAAGTTTCTCTTAAATCGGGCCTGCTGAGGCTGAGCTTGAAAATGGTGCCTTGCTGAGTGATGGTTGAATTGAAGCAACAAGGGGGTTACTGTTTAATAAGTTGCAAAAAAATGAAAGTGGTTACAACTGTACTTTGAAAAACAAAAAAAACAAGTCGTTAGTGATATTACACACAGTGATGCAATACATAAATAGAGCTTCAAAGTGGATTTCATCCGGAGAGAGACAACAACAATGAAACCAACCATATAACTCCTCAGGAATGATGCTTTACTGTTGCGCCAATTACATATTAAGTCAACAGGGAGCCTTGTTTTTGCTATATTGAGATACGTAAATTGTCTAGTAGGACTACTGCAGAACTGGTAAATCCTGCGCTGCATAGTGACAGTGACAGGCGTGCCATGGGAGTCAGTGTGACTGTGAAGTCCCCAGGCTGGCCATCGCTAGACACCACCACGAGGCTGCTTGGGTCCCTGTGCTGCTCTAATCATAACCCTGTCCTAACTCCATCTGTTCTCCATCCATGCCGTAACTCCATGTGCGCACGCCCAATTCTTCTCTTCTGGCCAAGACTGGCTTTCAGCCCTAGGCCTGTCCACCCACTGTGTGTGTGTGTGCGTGTGCGTGTGCGTGTGTGTGTGCGTGCGTGTGTGTGTGAAGGCTTATTTCTTTCTTCTAGGTCTCTCTCGCTCTCTCTCTTCAGGGTCTCTCTACCTCTCTCTCGCTCTCTCTCTTCAGGGTCTCTCTCTCCCTCTCGCTCTCTCTCTCTCTTCAGGGTCTCTCTCTCTCCCTCTCGCTCTCTCTCTCTCTTCAGGGTCTCTCTACCTCTCTCTCGCTCTCTCTCTTCAGGGTCTCTCTCTCCCTCTCGCTCTCTCTCTCTCTTCAGGGTCTCTCTACCTCTCTCTCTCTCGCTCTCTCTTCAGGGTCTATTTACTTCTCTCTTGCTCACTCTCTCCCTTTTACTCTCTTTTTCTTTCGTTCTCTTTCTCTCAATCCCCAGTCCTCCCCCCCTTTCTCTCCGGACCCACTCCTCTCTCTCTCCCTCTCTTTTTATTCCATCAAACCCCCCTTCAGAGTACAAAAATAACTTTGTTTTCACAGCTTTTACTTTTTTGTTATTTGTACATTCTACACACATTTGACATACCATTTTTTTACAAGGTCGTTAAAAAGCAAAAATATAGTTATTTTAGATCAATTACATCTGGATAGATAGTACTTAAACACATCTGGTATACATTATATAAAGTGTTTTTAGTCATAACTATTATAGATCATATGCTTTTTAAACACCCCTTAGCTAGTCTCAGCCCATCCCACCTATCTCCGTAAACCATCCGCTTAAGATTTCCATGTGCCATATATTTATACACATAAATTCGGAACCTTTCTAATCGCATAGTGTCTACATCACATAGTGTCTACATCGCATAGTATCTACATCACATAGTATCTACATCACATAGTATCTACATCACTTAGTATCTACATCACATAGTATCTACATCGCATAGTATCTACATCACATAGTATCTACATCACATAGTATCTACATCGCATAGTATCTACATCGCATAGTATCTACATCGCATAGTATCTATATCACATAGTATCTACATCACTTAGTATCTACATCGCATAGTATCTACATCGCATAGTATCTATATCACATAGTATCTACATCACATAGTATCTACATCACATAGTATCTACATCACTTAGTATCTACATCACATAGTATCTACATCACATAGTATCTACATCACATAGTATCTACATCACATAGTATCTACATCGCATAGTATCTACATCACATAGTATCTACATCGCATAGTATCTACATCGCATAGTATCTACATCGCATAGTATCTACATCGCATAGTATCTAAAGATGAATATTTTTGCTAAGAGTATTATTATATTGTTGATTGATTGATTGATTGATTATGGCTTTCCAAATATCCCAACAGTGCAATTTGTAGGGTTAGTTTTAGGTAAATGGGATTTTTCAGCCATTCCTGAACCTAAACCAGCTACATACAAGAATAAAGGATCTAATGATTCTGTCTCGTTGCAGCAAAATCTGCAGATCTGAGATGATTGTATGCCGCAAATACATAACATTCTGTTGGTGGCAAGAATTTTTTATAATAATTTACATTGAAAACTAAGTTTTGTGTATCAGTTCATAAACCATGTGCCATGGAATCGGCACATCGAAAATCTCTTCCCAACTATTTTACAAGCTGTATGGCGCCACTGTCAACAATTTGGTCTTCAAATGAAACTGGTATGTTTTTATATTTATGACCAAAACACATTCCCAATGTTGGTCTTTAATAAAGTGCAGACAAACAAGTTCCCTACCTTTTCCCCCTTCCATCTGCCTCCTCCATTTTTGAGTTTAACTATAATATTTGCTGTAATATTTGTTCTGTCTTTTAAGAGAGATGAAACTGGAATTGCAACCAGCTTTGTATTGCGTGTTTTAAAGGGCGATATTTTTTAAATGGTTCCAATTAAGAGGTTGTAATCTGAATAAAGGGAAAAGGCCATTTCTGAACAAGGGGTGAGACATTCTTACTAATCTACTGGAGAACCAGTTTGGGTTTCAATATCACTTTTGTATGACTGAAGCTTTAAGTGAGAGGTGCATCAATCGACAGTAAGTAACATAATAAAAAAAATGGGCTATAGTAGTAAAGGCCAAATTCAATATTTTGTATATATTTTTCTGTACCTGCAGGGTTCCTAAAATTATTTTAGAGGTTAATATTTAATAATTTAGTCCCTGAACTCATATTGATCATATAAATAAGCTCGTTTAATTTTTTCTGCTTGCCACTCCAACTAAAGTTACATATTTTTTGCTAATAGAATTTAAAAAACAACTTGTCTGGTGTAGGCAGGGCCATAAGTAAACTGTGATATGCCTAAAGAGTTAATCAGGGTGATTTTTACACAAATAGACTGGTATTTATTTACCTTTCCATGGTTGCAAAATCATATCTATTGTTGCTAATTTTCGATAGAAATGTGTTGTAATAAGTACATTTATTTCTTTAGAGATATGAATACCAAGTATGTCAACTTCACCATCAGACTATTTTATTTGTAAACTACAAGGTAATGTAAAAATTTTGTTTTTTATCGATCCAATACGAAATATCTGTATTTGCTGTACATGTCAGTTTTTATAGTACAGATGTGGGTTTTGCTCAACACTGTTGCTGTCACATTTTTACTAGAGTGGGTTTTTATAGCTACAAGTGATTTTGCAGATCCTAATGATCAAATTAATGCTCGTAATTAAAAAATATATTGCGAAGGGTCTCAATGCTTCTCTGGGTGGCGATGAGTGAGGGGAAAGTTATTATGCTTTTGAACTCCTGCGGTGAGGGGGCCACAACGTGGACGTTTTGAATCAGCATGACGTTCTCTGTTTGTTGTTTCTTCTGTACATTTTTAATTCCTTGCCTTGAGATTTATGGGTTGATAAGCACCCTTGAACTTTTCCAATGGGTAATTTAAATATCCCTCTCAGGCAAGATCCTGTCTCTCCTGCATTTCTTCTCTTCCCTTACCTGCTTTATTGCTTTCCTCTCCATCGTAGTCAGGAGTTGCTGCGTGTGCTATCTGGCGCTATAGTGGCTCTTGTTTTTTCACATTGGTTTTCCTGCTCTCTGTGTGTCTGAATGGGATTAAACCATAGGGTTCAAATCATCCTGACAGCACTCTCACAATACTGTGCCGCTATCATGAAAAATATTTCATACTGCCGTTCACCAGGGGAAAAAGGCCGACATGACTAAGACATTGACTGCATCCCAAATGGCATCCTATTCCCTATATAGTGCATTACTTTTGACCATGGCCATAAGGCTCTGGTGAAAAGTAATGCACTATAGGGAATAGGGTACTATTTGGCACGCACACATTTTTTGCCCTGAGACGTTAAGATGACATATTGCAGCATTAAAATCAAGCACTTAACCTAAAGTATTCTCAATCATGAAACCTCTATGACTTTTACGGTACAATATCACTAAAACACATTTTGCGATACTACAAGCGCAGTGAACAGTCAGTAAAACAACCCGAGGCCCAGAAATGGTCTAGAGAAACGGCAGAAAATCACAGATTAAAAGATTTGTCCCATTTCTGTGGAGATTCCAAGTTCCAACCCACTAACACGAGACAGGAACACACATTATACTGTTTTTCACACGCTGGCTACAGATTTCAATGACTCCCCTAAAACTTTGAACATGCTTTTCCCACTGAGCTGTGTAACAAAAAAAGTGAAAGTCATTTTCCCATGGATATAGGTCAGAGATTTGGACCGAATGTATTTCCCATGGATTTCCTGTCGTCTGCCTCTGCCACCTTGCCTGAAAGCCATCTGCAGCTGTGCCCACTGAGATATAGCTGGACCCACTTTCCTCGTTGGGCCATTACATCATCTGTTTCTACTTCCCATAGAGCGTGACTGCTCGTCAGCCCATCTGTATAATTGAAATGACCTTTAAATGATTTGCTGGGAATTTTAATATTTTTGTTATTCCCCCTCGCACTAGACACAGCATGTCATGAACACTCCAACATGACAGAGAAGTTGCATGACAGCATCTCACAACGATTGTTCATTAGCTAATATATTTGGGTGTTTGCAGTCAGGTTTGCGATGGAGTTTCTGGCTAATTTATTCGCTCAAGTGTCAGTTTCTCAGTTACTTTGACAAATGTATGTTACAGCCTCCTCTAAATCCTGAATTTTATAATATACACAACCTAGTAACTGAGCCTGCAGAAGGTAATTAATCACTATACATCTGATCAAAAAGCAGTGGAGTGTTACTGTTGCCTCTGAAGTGAAGACAATGGAGGCCTGTGTCAGATCTTGTTCAGCTAATTGAGTTACGCTAGCTAATGGCCATTTCCTCATCTGCCTTCCCTATATCAAGGTGATATGGTACTTCCCTTATGCATTACGCTTTTCTGTGCTAACTTTTACTATACCGCAGGTCAGCATAGTCTACCAGTCTAACGGTCTATCCCGCCCTCTATCCATTTATAGCGACAATTATCCTACCTAGACTAGCTTACAACACCACAATGCAATGAGTAATTGCATTATTGTTTTCAAGTACGTAAACATTCTAGCCTACTCTAGGGTGCAGTGGAAATATCATTTGAATAATGGTGCAAAAGCCCCGTGATTTGAATGTTTCATTCGATTTGGATCAGTTTTTGAGATACTACAAAAATGACCCCTTGGGTCTACTCTGGACAGTTTGATTTGATTTGGATCTCTTTTAGTCCCCATTTGGACTAATCTTCCAAGAGTCCTTAAACATTAAAATACAATTTATATACGAACGCATTTTCACATATTACACACTATTTCAAACATACATAATATACTAACATAATGAACCAATAAATACTCAGGTCTAGAATATAGGTCTAGAAAGGCTACATTACATTTACATTTTAGTCATTTAGCAGACACTCTTATCCAGAGCGACTTACAGTAGAGTGCATACATTTTAATAAAACATTTTTAAATACTGGCCCCCCGTGGGAATCGAACCCACAACCCTGGCGTTGCAAGCACCATGCTCTACCAACTGAGCTACAGTGGGACTGAAAGGCACAGCAGCAGGTCAGTCTGGCTGTATTTTTACTTCTGATACTGAATGCGCTGTCTGTTGCAGATCATTATTCTCCCAAGTCGTCCTATAATAATGTGGCCACATATTGTATGCTCCCGGCAGGTCCATTTATTCAGCAAAGCTTAACACACACTCTGCCTCCTCTACAATCTGAGCAGCTATTCCTTGCGCACTTAGAACCTAATGCTTCAATATAACTTAAATATTTATCATTACCTTTTATATATGGTATAAACACAACCAGTCACAATGTTGTAATCTGATTAGGCTACTTCAAAGGTCTCCTGTAGGCATGCGCACGTTCATCCAAAATATAATTTAAGTTTTCTCAAAACGGCTTGACATTATACAGGTTTCCGTCCAATCTTTTTATGTGAGTAATGTAGCCTACGTGACTGATAAAAAAAATCACTACATCATGGGAAAGTATGCAATTTATTGCTCTACAGATTAAATAAATGATGATGAACTGAAAGTGCACAGTGATGAAGTTGATGCTCTTTTCAATAAATATTGAGGGTCCTATTCTGGTGACATGATTAACGATTAGACAAATAAAAATAATCTCACACTTTGTCCATAATAATCTCATAATGTGTGTGTCACAGTGGTGGGCAATTCCAGTCCTCGGGGGCCTGATTGGTGTCACAGTTTTGTTTGCCAGGGATGGAGAAAAAGTGTGTCACCAATCAGGCCCCCGAGGACTGGAGTTGCCCACCCCTGGATGTAGGCTATACCTGCACTGTATCTGCAAGCAGTTGGCTAGAGCGCAGGTGCCAATACCAGAGTGGGCACAGTCGCCTGCACAACATTTGTTGTGACAAAATAAACAACAATACACCTAGAGTTGAAAATGCAATGGAATTTAACCTCCAAAGGTATTTTCTACACTACCATCAAATACCAGGGTTGATACCATCTTTAGCTAATGATGGAAATAGGCTAGGACCTGGTAACAACAATTGTAATAAGGCACACCCTGTCATCAACTACTGGATATGTTCAATTTTCTGTGTTACTACCAGGCTCAAAAAGTATACCCGAATAAAGTGTAATGTGAGAACAATGTAGTTACATACTGTAGGATATACTTGTAATTACCATGTACCTACCCTGGAGCAAGCGACGCAACGTAACTTGAAACCCAGTAGGGTAAACCTTTATAATTACTATGTAGTTACAATTTAACAACCTTTGCAGACAATAGGCTAACCAGGTTAAATTAGGAGACAGGAGAATATTAGGTATAGCTAACCCTTTTAGTTATTTTGTACTTTTGTACTTTTAGTTATATTGTACAATATAAAAATCTTTAACAACCAACTATGAAACTACCATGTTGTTACAATGGATATACATGTATTTCCAATCTACTTACCCAGGAGCAAGCAATTTAATGTAAAGTGAAGTGACATTTTAATTACTTTGTAGTTACAATGTAACAACCTCTGCAGACAGTAGGTTAATCAGAAGATATTAGGAGAAAATTTTTAAGTTTGACTTTTCTTTAATGAATTTGACAATACTCATATTCAAACCATTCAAATTCAATTAGCCAATCATCTGCAAAGGTTGTTACATTGTAACTACATAGTAATTCAAAAGGTTATACCCTACTTTACATTAAGTTACTTGCTCCTGGGTTGGTACATGAATATTGCATGTATATCCTACAGTGCCTCTATATCCTACATACCCCTTGACTTATTCCACATTCTGTTGTGTTACAGCCTGAATTCAGAATGGATAACATTTATTTTTCTTCTCATCCATCTACACACAATATCCCATAATGACAAAGTGAAAACATGTTTTTAGAAATGTTTGAAAATGTATTGAAAATTAAATTCAGAAATATCTCATTTACATATGTAAGTATGGTCGCCCTTAAGTCAATACTTTGTGTTGCACCTTTGGCAGTGATTACAGCTGTGAGCCTTTCTGGGTGAGTCTCTAACAACTTCCCACACCTGGATTGTGCAACATTTGCGCATTATTCTTTTCAAAATTCTTCAAGCTTTGCCAAGCTCTGGTTGTTGATCATCGCTAGACAACAATTTTCAGGTCTTGCCATATATTTTCAAGTAGATTTAAGTCAAAACTGTAACTTGGCCACTCAGAAACATCCACCCAGAAACATTGGTCACTCAGAAACATTCTTGGTAAGCAACTCCAGTTTAGATTTGCCAGTAGTGGAAAAAGTACCCAATTTGTATACTTGCGTAAAAGTAAAGATAACTTAATGGAAAATTACTCACATAAAAGTGAAAGTCACCCAGTAAAATCCTACTTGAGTAAAAGTAAAAAAGTATTTTGTTTTAAATATACTTCAGTATCAAAAGTAAATGTTATTGCTAAAATATACTTAAGGATCAAAAGTAAAAGTATAAATAATTTCAAAGCAGGCAGTACGACTTTCTTGTTTTTTAAATTTACGGATAGCCAGGAGCACACTCCAACACTCAGACATAATTTACAAACAAGCATTTGTGTTTAGTGAGTCCGCCAGATCAGATGCAGTAGAGATGACCATGGATTTTCTCTTTAAGTGCGTGAATTAGACCATTTCCTGTCCTGTAAGCATTCAAAACGTAACAAGTACTTTTGGTTGTCAGGGAAAATGTATGGAGTAGAAAGTAAATTATTAGCTTAATGTAGTGGAGTAAAAGTAAAAGTAGTCAAAAATATCAATAGTAAAGTAAAGCACAGATACCCCAAAAAACTAGCTAAGTGGTACTTTAAAGTATTTTTACTTAAGTACTTTACACCACTGAATTTTGCCTTGTGTTTTATGTTATTGTCCTGCTGAAAGATTCATTAATCTCCCAGTGTCTGGTTGAAAGCAGACTGGACCAGGTTTCCCTCTAGGATTTTTCCTGTGCTTAGCTCCTTTCCGTTTATTTTGTGTCCTGAAAAACTACCCAGTCCTTAACGATTACATGCATACCCATAACATGATGCAGCCACCACTATCCTTGAAAATATGGAGAGTGGTACTCAGTAATGTGTTGTATTGGATTTGCCCCAAACATAGCAATTTGTATTCAGGACAAAAAGTTGGAAAACATTGGAAAACCTCCCTGGTCTTTGTGGTTGAATCTGTGTTTGAAATTCACTGCTCGACCGAGGGACCTTACAGATAATTGTATGTGTGGGGTACAGAGATGAGGTAGTCATTCAAATATCATGTTAAATACTATTATTGCACACAGAGTCCAAGCAACTTATTATGTGACTTGTTAAGCACATTTTTACTCAGGCTTGCCATAACAAAGGGGTTGAATACTTATTATACTTATGACTCAAGACATTTCAGCTTTTGATATTTGATTCATTAGTAAACATTTCAGAAAACATAATTCCACTTTTACATTATGGGGTATTGTGTGTAGGCCAGTGACCAAACATCACAATTAAATCAATTTAAAATTCTGGCTGGAATACTTTCTGATGGCGCTGTATGTAACTACATTGTTTTTACATTACACTTGATTCGGTATAGCCTTTAATCCAGGTCATAACATATAAATAAACAAATTGAAAATGACTGATAGTTCATGACAGGTTGTGCCTTGTTACAATATTGTCGTTACCAGGTCCTAGCCTATTTATCAACCCTGGTATTACATGTGGATTCGATGGTAGTGGCAACTTGTCGCTAAATGTAACAAGGTCAGATTTTGGTTTCAGTTATTAACCAGGGTAATTCACAGGTGTCTTTCAAGCAAGTAATTACAAAACATTAGTTACACAGCGGAACAAGAAAATATGTTACGTTAGTAATTACACAAGTGGATGTATAATTACACATTCCTTGTTCCAATTGTGTAGTAACCGATACCGCTACAACTCTATTACCATGTATTACATAGCAATACCTATGTAATTACCATGTTGTTACTACAGTTATTACTGTGTAGTTACATAGTAATAGGGACAATTTAATGTAAAGTGTTGCCCAAAAGCCAAACTCACTATATAAAAGTATGTCAGAAATGTGTTGTACAATATATGCCAGAAACAAAAGTGGCACTCAAAGCATTGCAACAAGTGGGTTATACATTTGATACATTCTTACTGAAATCATACCAGCCTATTTTCTTAAAAGGCTATTTTCCTCATCCCTTGCTGTTTTGAGTCGGTGTTTCCCAAAAAAACATTTAATTCAAACTCCTTTGGAAAAGGAACAACAGCGAATTGTACAGCACCGACATGGCCGTGGGAATTGAGCGTGGAATTAATGACAATACCTGCATGGCCAGCTGCCGACCTCAAATTGCTCAGCTGTTATATGCCTCTCTATGCAATATCGTGCCATTGAGCTCTGTGAGGCATGTTAATAAAACTGTCTCTGCTGTATGGATTTCTTAACGTGGCTCGGGAAAATGTGAATAGATCACCGACTGTATGGTCTGAATTTTTTACACTATTTCCTCTAAAACTGTTGTTAATGGTGCCCTGAAAAATTACTGCCTGCTTTCTGCGATTAAATGGGAGTCTTTGACTATACAAGAAACATTTCAAACTTAAATGACCCGGTTATATCGGAGAATGTCTACATAGCTATTTAAGCAAAATCACAAAATCAAAACAAAGGTTGCGCCTTTTGCTTGAGTGTAGCTCTGGGTGCAGTTTTTGTTTGCTTGCCAAAGCATTTTCTGCCCCTGTTATTGCCTCCAAATGAGAAAGAAATGTAGTTCCTCCCCCACGGTGAGACAGGGCCCGTCGAGATGAGGAATAGGCAGACTGCATCGTGGAGACTAACACGACAGGCCACATGATATCACTTAGCCAAAATGCATTGCCAATCTAACATGGAACAAAACTTGAAGCCACTGAAAGGAAATAATTGTAACCCAAAAATATTTAATGTTGCTTTAGTTGTTTTAGTTCTCTCAAAATTGTGGTTGCCTGTGGGTGGCAGTGTTTTGTTGTCGATGATGATGTTGTTTTTGGTCGTTCATATTTGGGAGGTTTTCATATTTGTAAGATCAAATTAGAGCTGTCTATTTTAAGCTAGTGACCCATCCTCAAAAAGGGCATTAGATTATGAGATACCCCTGCCCGAGGTAGAATAAAACACAACCATGTTTTTCACATCTCTTATGAAAGTGTGATTGATAGATATTGTGACACACCCCCTTACCTCAAAAAGTGCAGAATAATGCCTGGCTGGAGGGGGGAGCTGGAGGGGGGATGGGCCACATAAGCTCATGTAAGCCAATATTGCAAGCACTGATATTGCTAAAATTTGGAATACAAGTAGTCAGGATATATTAGGATATCTTAATGTATCTTGGAAATATACAGTTGAAGTCGGAAGATTACATACAGTTAGGTTGGAGTCATTAAAACTCGTTTTTCAACCACTCCACACATTTCTTGTTAACAAACTATTGTTTTGGCAAGTTGGTTAGGACATCTACTTTGTGCACGACACAAGTCATTTTACCAACCAAAATAAATCATTCTTAAAATAAATTGGTGATCCTAACTGACCTAAGACAGGGAATTTTTACTCTGATTAAATGTCAGCAATTGTGATAAACTGAGTTTAAATGTATTTGGGTAAGGTGTATGCAAACTTCCGACTTCAACTGTACACTATCGTTCAAAAGATTGGGGTCACTTAGAAATGTCCTTTTAAAATAACTTCAAATTGATCAGAAATACAGTGTGGACATTGTTAATGTTGTAAATGACTGTTGAATCTGGAAACGGCTGATTTTTTATGGAATATCTACATAGGCGTACAGAGGCCCATTATCAGTAACCATCACTCCTGTGTTCCAATGGCACGTTGTGTTAGCTAATCCAAGTTTATCATTTCAAAAAGGCTAATTGATCATTAGATCACCCTGCAATTATGTAAGCACAGTTGAAAACTGTTATTCTGATTTAAAGAAGCCATAAAACTGGCCTTCTTTTAACCAGTTGAGTATCTGGAGCATCAGCATTTTTGGGTTCAATTACAGGCTCAAAAATGGCCAGAAACAAAGATCTTTCTTCTGAAACTCATCAGTCTATTCTTGTTCTGAGAAATGAAGGCTTATCCATGCGAGAAATTGCCAATAAACTGACGATCTCGTACAACGCTGTGTACTACTCCCTTCACAGAACAGAGCAAACTGGCTCCAACCAGAATAGAAAGAGGAGTGGGAAGCCCCGGTGCACAACTGAGCAAGAGGACAAGTACATTAGTTTCTAGTTTGAGAAACAAGTCCTCAACTGGCAGCTTCATTAAATAGTACCCGCAAAACACCAGTCTCAACGTCAACAGTGAAGAGGCGACTCCAGGATGCTGGCCTTCTAGGCAGAGTTGCAAAGTAAAAGCCATATCTCAGACTGGCCAATAAAAATAAAAGATTAAGATGGGAAAAAGAATACAGACACTGGACAGAGGAAGATTGGAAAAAAAGTGTTACGGACAGACAAATCTAAGTTTGCGGTGTTTGGATCACAAAGAAGAACATTGATGAGACGCAGAAAAAAATGAAAAGATGCTGGAGGAGTGCTTGACGCCATCTGTCAAGCATGGTGGAGGCAATGTGATGGTTTGGGGGTGCTTTTGGTGGTGGTAATTGTAATTGCTGCAAATGGAGGATTCTTTGACGAAAGCAAAGTTTGACGTACACTATTTATAACCTTGTCAACGTCTTGACTATATTTCCTATTCATTTTACGACACATTTCGTGTATGTTTTCATGGAAAACAAGGACATTTCTAAGTAACCCTAAACTTTTGAACTGTAGTGTAGACTTGTAAACACAGATATACTATAGGTGGAAATATCAACTAC
Organism: Salmo salar; assembly: GCF_965601325.2. Lineage (NCBI taxonomy): Eukaryota > Metazoa > Chordata > Actinopteri > Salmoniformes > Salmonidae > Salmo > Salmo salar. The sequence goes on along the minus strand of NC_138300.1, from coordinate 6,658,567 downwards.
TAAAATACATAAGTGTGCTCAGAGACTGAAACTTTCATTTTTCTTCAGTCAAAGGTTCCTCTGTGGATTTTATTTGTTCAGCCCCTACTCTTGCAATATGGCTGCCACGATACGTTGTGGTTTCATCACCTGTATATGTTTTAAATAAGAGACATCTTTCAGATTTGTGTACTGTTCTTATGACCTGTACTCAATACTATTTTTGTGCAATTCAACTACGTTGGAAATATAATATGCCTGCCATAATTACAGTACACTCAAACACCTTTGTCTGGATTTTAGAAAAGGCAGCAGACTACTTGGCATGGTAACACCAAGCATCCAAGTCACAAGCCTCTTTGAGGATCAATGAGGCAACTCGGAGGCTCCACGGAAAAGGAAAGAGAATCCAACCCTGAACTATGACACAATATCTCTAGCTCTACAACTTGCCCCCACTGTGGTATAACTTGTGCCTCCAGGATTGAGCTCTTAAGTCGCCTCCTTATCATTTAGAAATGAGCTTTGATGCATGGCTAGTCCAATATGGCTGCCTGAATCCAACATGACCTTCCCCTGGCTCACTGCATTTCACTATCCTGGCTGTCTGCCCTTGAGTTGCTGTATATGTGACATTATGGTGTATGGGGAGAATGCAAACACACATGATGGAAATCACATAAGGCAGGTGTACAACACATTGATAACATATTTTCAAATACTTGTTTTTCACAAGGGTTATTAGCATGACAATAGACACGATGTGGTCCCAAAAACACCTCTGACGTAGGGTCCAGCATATCTCTTGATGATGTCATTGAATATCTCACCATCTTTGATCCATGCCTGGGCCTGCAGGACGCAAAGATCTTTGTTTGTCAGACGAATCCTTTGGTCGAAACTACAGAACAGTACAAAACAAGAGAACACACATGGTTAATGTTCTGAAATGTTTATATACAGTATATATATAAAATGTCCTACAGGGCCTTTTCATAAGTCCAAAATTCCAGATTGCCTTTGCCGATTGCTCATCATCTTCAACCATTAGTGAGTCGATGGCTTGAATAGTCTATTTGGAAATGGAATACAATGTAAAAATGTGCAGCATACAGTAAAGGCCAGCAGTCGATATATTTAAGCATTATTTTCAGCATTATTAGGCCTACTTTACAGTATTGTAGCCTACTGTATCTGTTCATTTTCCTGGGCTTTCACATTCGGCGTAACACAGGCGAATAGCACTGTCCGTGACCATAATCTCCAAGTCTAACAGTATTTTACCGACTTGTTTAATTATCCTTTCTCTTCTCTGTGCTGGACAATCGACTCTTACCGAGTCAACCAAATACATTGTTTTCTATTCATAATGAATTACTATGTGAATAAATACAAATATCAAAAATATCACTGAATGACAGAAATATTGGAATAAAGTAGGCTAAGGAAGGCAACAAATTGTTGCTTACTGGAACACCCAAAGTCATCCAATTGTTATAATAGGATTTGAAGCAATAGCCTACCTGCGTGTGGTCAACTATTTCAGCACCATTTTGCGCTGCTCTGAGACAAGCATGGGGACTGGTCTTGATAAATCAATGAGATTTTTTATTTCACTGAATCTCCGTTTGGGTATTGGTTAGCCTACAATTAGGGTGTGGAAATGTTAGGATTATTTTGCTTCACTCTTAGTCACTTAGCAGCCTACTCCGACCGGTCACGTTGTACAGCACCATATTTTTGTTTTTCATTTTTCTTGGAATAGAAACATAACAAACTAAAGCAATATGTAGGCTATAGCAGTTTATAGGTAGGTAAATGGTGGTTTCTTCTCTGTCTTCTCTATCTCGCGCAATTGATGAATAATTGTAGGCCTGTGCAGAGGCCCGTCGGTCACAGGCTTGATCACTTTGAGTGATCCAAATCCGACATAACAAGAACTGCCACAGATTGAAAACTCCAGGGGTTGCTAAAATGGCTGTCCTCAAAACAGTTTGTTATGCACTTGAACTCCCCCTACTGTCCAAGTGCTTAGCTTATAGAAACGTACCACCTCTATTGCGTATGCCGACAAACTGATCCACCACATGAACCTTATCATCACACCAACGACATCTAGTATCCAAATTCAACACGTGTCTGCTTTAATGTTTTAAAAACTCCAGGAGCACCCTCTTATGTTTATTTTATTTGATTTAACCTTGAGCCTATTTAACCAGCCGAGTCAATTAAGAACAAATACTTATTTACAATGACGGCTTGGCAAGAGTCAAAAGGCCTGCTTGTGGGGACGGGGGCTGGGATAAAAGTATATATAAATATGTTAGACAAAACGGACAACACAGAAGACACTGGCAACAGCACAAATACAACAGCAAACCACACATGTGCGTGTGTGTGGAGGCATGTGTGTTGTGTGTGTGAGGTAAAACAACATGCTTCCTTACATAAGGCTACATACTGACATCGGGTAAAAACTAGATACAACTACGTCTCAACAATCTGTTCATCAATTTGTCATTTGAACTCCCCCAGGGACACCAGGTCCTGTAGTTTTAGGTTGGCTTGGAGGGAATTCCAAGACCACCGGGCTGAGTAATGAAAGGACCTTTTTCCATACTCTGATCATTTTTAGGACTGTTAACATAAAACAAGACTGAGATCTGAGCTTTTACAGAATGTGTTTTCATTTCAAGCTAGAAGAGAGGATAGATAAAATGGCAGTTTCCCTAATAATATGTGACCAGTTGGTTACGGTGCTGTCCTTTCAGCACAATAATTCGAAGGGTTCTCAGATCGCTTAAAATAACCCTCATCATCAAGATCTGTTGCCGATGCCTAATAGTAGTCCTACTCATCATTTGTTATTATTATTATTATTATTATTATTATTACAAAAATTATATTTTCACTTCTCACAATGGTGCTTGTTTAATAAAGTTAAATCAAAGCTGAATGAATGTCTAGCAAGATCACATAATGATGAATTAGTAGTTTAGATAACAGATCCGAATAAAATAGCATATACTAAAGCATAGTGCACCAAAAACACCTCCTCAGTCGTTTCTTATCTAAAGCTGAAGAGTCAACATGTTTTCTCATGCGGCCAACACTTAACAGCGCACTCCACTAGGCAGGATATATGCTTTGATTGAAACAAAATAGGCCTACAAGAAAGGCTTATAGTTAAATACATATTCCCATAAGACTGATTGAGATCAAATGATTGACATGCAGTTTTGACATTTCACCAGTAATTGACAGTGACTATGGCCTATTTTGAAATTAGATATGCCTAACTTGGTGTTGTCACGTCCTGACCAGTAAAGGGGTTATTTGTGATTATAGTTTGGTCAGGATGTGGCAGGGGGTATTTGTTTAGAGTGTTTCGGGGTTTGTTGGGCTATGTGTTTATGTAGAGGGGTGTTTGTTTAGAGTATTCCGGGGTTTTTGGTTATGTTCTATGTTAGTATATTTCTATGTTCTGGTCTAGTCTTTATAGTTCTATGTTTAGGGTTATTGGTTTGACCTTCAATTGGAGGCAGCTGTTCTTCATTGCCTCTGATTGAAGGTCCTATATAGAGGGGTGTTTTTTGTAATGGGTTATGTGGGAAGTTGTTTTTGCACTGCTAAGGTTAGCCAGGAAAACTGTTTAGCTGTCGTTCGTTTTGTTATTTTTTGTTAAGTGTTCAAGTTGATTAAAATAAAAGTTAAAATGAGCACTCAACCTGCTGCACCTTGGTCTACTCAATACGACGACCGTTACAGAACTTCCCACCACAAACGGACCAAGCAGCGGGGTAAGGAGCAGCAGAGGAACTATATGGACTATGGGGAATCATGGACATGGGAGGAAATTCTGGGCGGGGCTGGACCATGGCACCAGGCTGGTGAATACCATCGCCCACCGGAGGAAATAGAGGCAGCCAAGGCGGAGCGACGACGCTATGAGGCATTATACGCGCCGAAGGGCAAGTACCAGAGGCACCCCCAATACATTTTTTGCGGGGGGCACACGGGTAGTTTGGCTGGGCCAAGGGTGATCCCTAAGCCAACTCCCCGTGCTTATTATGGGGAGCATATGGAGTGGAGAGCGCCAGAGTATGCAGAAGTGCACACAATCTCGCCCATGCGCACGCACAGTCCATCCCAGCCCCTCGCAAGTTCCGTGCTAGAGTGGGCATCCAGCCTGGAAGGAGGATGCCTGCGCAGCACGTCTGGCCACCGGTGCGCCTCCTAGGCCCAGGCTATCCTACACCTGCTCTACGCACGGCAACCATCAGGCCTCTGCATAGCCCAGTTCGCCCTGTGCCAGCACTCCGCTCATGCAGGGCTGCTATTACCATCCAGCCAGGACGGGTTGTGCAGGAGGTGCGCTCCAGACCTCCAGTGCTTACCCATGGCCCGGTGTATCCAGTTCCTGCTCCTCGCACTAGCCTTGGGGTGCGTGTCTCCAGTCTGGTACCTCCACTACCAGCCCCACGCACCAGGCCTCCAGTGCGTCAGCCCAGTCCAGCTCGTCCTGTTCCCGCTCCTCGCAATAGCCTTGGGGTGCCTTGGGGTGGCAGACAATTACAGTTGGAGGCTGCATTTTATGCACTGTCCTATTCTACATCTGTCGGTACAAACTTTGATTAATAAAATGATGACGTCATTTATTATATATTTTTTGCACTCCCTCACTTAAAAAAACTGCACTACACCACTGCATGCAGACAACTAACCATGCATCTCCTGAGAGTCTTCACCGGGGTTTCCATTAGGAAAATGTGGCACCGAACATTTGACCGGCAGCATTTTAATTTACCAGACAATTGAGAAATTAACCGGACCCATATGCATTGGGTGCAAAACCTAATTAGGGCATCCACCCACGGTGATCAGAATGACAGAAATCACATTTAGATTATGGTAATTCATCTTAACAAAACATGCAAGTCAAGGATGCAAGTCAAGGATGCAAGACGTGCGTCCTTCTTACCAAATTCCAATGTTACAGTAACTGTCCATATTTACTTTTCTTCAAGACGAGTAACGAACAGCAAAATCACTAGCCTGTCTATCTACAGATTTAGGATTTTAATTTGAGCTAGTCAGCTACAGCAGGAAGATAATCCTGCAGCAACAGGAAATGTGAATGATTATGGGGATTATAATTATTGGGCATTTTTGTAGGGGTTGATACATTTTTTGCTAGGGCAAATTAAGTCTGAAATTTCAAAGTGGAAACTTTAGAAGACTTTTTAAAACTCAAATACACCACATGTTTGCATTTCCAGCTTTGCAGGAAAATTCTCAGCAACAAAAGAATGATCAAATTAAGATCCTTCATCTGTACTATCCCTGTAGTAGAAAAGTTTACCTATTCTATTGGTCAGCTTGTCGAGAAAGAAATAGCCTATTCCTGTCACGTCCTGACCATATACTTAGGTTTTTTTGTATTATATTTGGTCAGGACGTGGCAGTTATGTTTGGTTATGGTATAGTGGGGTTGTGAGTGTTGGGGTAGGTTCTAGGTTAGGTATTTCTATGTGGAGTTTAGTGAGTGTATGTTTGTTTGGTTAATTGGGGTTGGGACTCTCAGTTGAAGGCAGGTGTTGTCTATCTGCCTTTGATTGAGAGTCCCATATAGTGGGGTGTGTTTGTTTGATTTTTGTGGGTAATTGTAATTTTGCACTGTGTTTCGTTTCACCTGTGAAACTGTCACCTTTCTCCTCTGAGTGTTTATTTTGTTTTGTCGTTTCCATCTAAAATAAATATGATGTGGAACAGTCAACCTGCTGCGTATTGGTCATCGAGTGATTTCGACATATCTTCCGATGAGGGAGAATACGAGGAACGTGACAGAATTACCCACCGACAACGGACCAAGCAGCAGAGGAAGGAGCAGCACAAGGAGAGGCACCAGGAGAAAGGCTATCTGGAGTCATGGACTTGGGAGGAAATCCTGGACGGGAAAGGACCATGGACTCAAGCTGGGGATTATCGCCGCCCACAGTGGGAGATCGAGGCGGCGAGAGCTGAGAGGCGCTGGTATGAGGAGAGGGAGCGCAACGGACACGGGAGGCAGCCCCACAATTTTTTTGGGGGGGGGCACACGGGGAGATTGGCGGAGTCAGGTGGTAGACCTAAGCCAACTCCCCGTGCTTACCGGAAGCAGCGTGGTACTGGTAAGACACCGTGTTATGCTGTGGAGCGCACGGTGTCCCCAGTGCACGTTCAAAGCCCGGTGCGCTACATACCAGCCCCCCGCAAGTGCCATGCGAGTGCAGGCATCGAGCCAGGGCGGATGGTGCCAGCTCAGCGCGTCTGGTCTCCAGTGCGCCTCCTCGGTCCAGGTTATCCTGCGCCGGCGTTGCGCACTGTGTCTCCAGAGCGCTGGGAGGGTCCAGTTCGCCCAATGCCTGCTCTCCGCCCGTGCCGGGCCAAAGTGGGCATTCAGCCTGGAGTGTGGGTAAAGAGTGTCCGTACCAGAACTCCAGTGCTCCCCCACAGCCCGGTTTATCCTGTGCCTCCTCCTCGGACCAGGCCTCCAGTGGGTCTCCCCATCCTGGTTCATCCTGTGCCACCTCCCAGGACCAGGCCTTCAGTGGGTCTCCCCAGCCTGGTGAGTCCTGTGCCACCTCCCAGGACCAGGCCTTCAGTGGGTCTCCCCATCCTGGTTCATCCTGTGCCACCTCCCAGGACCAGGCCTCCAGTGGGTCTCCCCATCCTGGTCCGTCCTGTGCCACCTCCTCGGACCAGGCCTCCAGTGGGTCTCCCCATCCTGGTTCATCCTGTGCCACCTCCCAGGACCAGGCCTTCAGTGGGTCTCCCCAGCCTGGTGAGTCCTGTGCCTGTGCCCAGGGCCAGGCATCCATCATGTCTCCCCAGCCTGGTGAATCCTGGGTCAGGGCCGTCGGAGGATCCGACACCGGGGTGCGGCCCAGAGGATCCGACACCGGGGTGCGGACCAGAGTATCCGACAACCTCTTGCGACCCGGGACTGAGGGGAGCTGCCTGTGACCCAGAACCGGGTGAGTCTGGTCACAATTCTAAAATAAAGTTGATTAACTATGACTGTGATGATTCTGCCTACAACCCAGAACCGAAGGAGTCTGCTTACAGCCTGGGACCGACGGAGTCGGCCCACGAACCAGAACCAAAGAAGTCTGCCTACTGTCCTAAGCCCAACAGGTCTGTCTACGGTCTGTTGGACAGCAGGCCAGAACCGGAGCCACCTCCAATAGAGGTGGGTTGGGGAGGGGGGGTGTAGCACTGTGCCGTCGTTGACGGCAGCCACCCTCCCTTCCCTCCCTTTAGTTAGGAGGTTAATTGTGTGTTGTTTTTTTTTTGTTTTGTTTTTTTTCTGTTGGTTTTGTGCATTCAGTGTATGCACCTTTAGGGGGGGGTAATGTCACGTCCTGACCATATACTTAGGTTTTTTTGTATTATATTTGGTCAGGACGTGGCAGTTATGTTTGGTTATGGTATAGTGGGGTTGTGAGTGTTGGGGTAGGTTCTAGGTTAGGTATTTCTATGTGGAGTTTAGTGAGTGTATGTTTGTTTGGTTAATTGGGGTTGGGACTCTCAGTTGAAGGCAGGTGTTGTCTATCTGCCTTTGATTGAGAGTCCCATATAGTGGGGTGTGTTTGTTTGATTTTTGTGGGTAATTGTAATTTTGCACTGTGTTTCGTTTCACCTGTGAAACTGTCACCTTTCTCCTCTGAGTGTTTATTTTGTTTTGTCGTTTCCATCTAAAATAAATATGATGTGGAACAGTCAACCTGCTGCGTATTGGTCATCGAGTGATTTCGACATATCTTCCGATGAGGGAGAATACGAGGAACGTGACAATTCCAAACAAACTCTGGGACAGTTGTGGGACGATAGATCCCAAAAGCAATGAGTCTGATCCAACTGATCAGAACGTTTATCTTAATACCTTGATAAACTATTATTTCTTCACATTATAAGTGCAGCAATGCGCACAAGGCAGTAGACTACCCACAAATGTTTGTTCTATAATGCATATTGTATGTCCGTAAACACTCCAGCCAGCTAATCTGCACATGCTCTGAGTACGCGGCTTGGGATGCTGTCTGGGCCGGCAGCCTTGTGAGGGTTAACACGCTTAATGTCTTCCTCACGTCGGCCATGGAAAATGAGAGCTCACAGTCCTCGTGAATAGTGTTGGCCCGGGTCGGCAGCACTGTTTTTTGTTCGAATCGGGCGAAGAAGGTTTTTAGCAAGGCATCGGTGTCTGCAACATGGCTGGCTTTCCCCCTTATAATTCGTGATTTTATGGAGTCCCTGCCACATACGTCTTGTGTCTGAGCAGTTGAATTGCGACTCCACTTTGTCCCTGTACTGTCGTTTTGCCTGTTTGATTGCCATATGGAGGGCATTGCTGGTCTGCCAAGAGTGTGCAAAGCTCTCATCAAGGCAAATGGTGGCTACTTTGAAGAATCTCAAATATAAAATATATTTTGATTTGTTTAACACTTTTTTGGTTACTACATGATTCCATACGTGTTATTTCATAGTTGTGAAGTCTTCACTAATATTCTACAATGTAGAAAATAGTAAAAATAAAGAAATACCCTTGAATGAGTAGGTGTGTCCAAACTTTTGACTGGTACTGTATTTGGGAGAGATTTGTGTTTACTACTACTGTGTGATCTGACTTGTGCGCAGGAAACTCAGTGTGACCTGTGCACCATTCGGGCCCAGGGGCCTCAGGCATACACACTGCCCCGCTGCTCCCGACCACTTTCAATTTCACTCCCCCTCTCTCACATCTGGTCTCCAGGATGGCTCCCATGAATGCAGACCTTTTAGCTCTGACTATGAGGGCAACCGATGGTGTTAATGATGGGGGCATGCTTCAGCTCCCCAAATCAGAATGTGGGGTGATGTCGAGAGGATGCAAAAAGAGAGGCTGCTAGTGGGTGTTGGAGGTTTGGGTTCAATCGGAGGTAACCCGATCTGGCCATGCAGTGCTTCTTGTGTACGTACAAAGAGGCTCAGGAGTTTACCTGAGATCTCAGGGGTCAGGGCTGGATGCAATGCCACTTGGTATGTGCCAGGTCACTTCCTGCCAAAGCAGCACAAGGTCAGAGCAATTTCCCCAAGTCAGGGGAGGGTCAGTGCCCCCATTTCCCTTTCATATCAGTCACTGAGGGACAGGCAGGAGAGCAAGCCCTGGCCATTGTAGAATTACTGCCTAAGTCCCAAGAGTGGTGGGTTGAGATAAACACATACAGCTGTTGTTTTGTGGGCGGAGGGAAAGGGTGGTTACACACTACTAAGCAGAACCCAGTGAAACCACGCCGCCATAGTGATGGGAAACGGGCTGAAAAAGACAATGTGAAAATAAAATGGGACTGACCGGCTGAAATCGGTCAACCTCTTACATCTAGACGTTCCGCTATCCAATGATTGGGCGTGGCGCGAAATAAAAACTCCTCAAAAATCCGAAAACTTCAATTTTTCAAACATATGACTATTTTACAGCATTTTAACCTGTTAGGGCTAGGGGGCAGTATTGACACGGCCGGATAAAAAACGTACCCGATTTAATCTGGTTACTACTCCTGCCCAGTAACGAGAATATGCATATAATTATTGGCTTTGGATAGAAAACACTCTAAAGTTTCTAAAACTGTTTGAATGGTGTCTGTGAGTATAACAGAACTCAAATGGCAGGCCAAAACCTGAGAAGATTCCATGCAGGAAGTGGCCTTGTTTATACTCTTGTTTGTATATTTCTGTTTTGTATTTGTTTTGTTCATAATAATAATACAAAATAATACAAAAATAGCAGTCAGGCACCCAAGCTAACTTGCTAGCTACTTCCAGACACAAATGATAGAACAGCTCACTGAACATTACTCGCCCTAGCAGAGCTGGTTAGGCTGTTATGTTATCCAGAGCATTGGTGACTGCAACTGTGCTGTCAGATTGTCCATTCGTAAATTCAAAGCGTTTCGCTCTCGGAGCGTTCAAATCAAATCAAATCAAATCAAATTTATTTTTATATAGCCCTTCGTACATCAGCTGATATTCTCAAAGTGCTGTACAGAAACCCAGCCTAAAACCCCAAACAGCAAGCAAAGCATGTGAAAGAAGCACGGTGGCTAGGAAAAACTCCCTAGGAAAAACTCCCTAGAAAGGCCAAAAACCTAGGAAGAAACCTAGAGAGGAACCAGGCTATGAGGGGTGGCCAGTCCTCTTCTGGCTGTGCAGGGTGGATATTAAAACAGAACATGGTCAAAATGTTAAAATGTTAAAATGTTCATAAATGACCAGCATGGTCAAATAATAATAATCATAGTAGTTGTCGAGGGTGCAACAAGCACGTCCGGTGAACAGGTCAGGGTTCCATAGCCGCAGGCAGAACAGTTGAAACTGGAGCAGCAGCACGGCCAGGTGGACTGGGGACAGCAAGGAGTCATCATACCAGGTAGTCCTGAGGCATGGTCCTAGGGCTCAGGTCCTCCGAGAGAAAGACAGAAAGAGAGAAAGAGAGAATTAGAGAGAGCATATTTAAATACACACAGGACACCGGATAAGACAAGAGAAATACTCCAGATGTAACAGACTGACCCTAGCCCCCCGACACATAAACTACTGCAGCATAAATACTGGAGGCTGAGACAGGAGGGATCAGAAGACACTGTGGCCCCATCCGATGATACCCCCGGACAGGGCCAAACAGGCAGGATATAACCCCACCCACTTTGCCAAAGCACAGCCCCCACACCACTAGAGGGATGTCTCCAACCACCAACTTACCGTCCTAAGACAAGGCCGAGTATAGCCCACAACGATCTCCGCCATGGCACAACCCAAGGGGGGGGGGGGGGGGGGGGGGGCGCCAACCCAGACAGGAAGACCACGTCAGTGACTCAACCCACTCAAGTGACGCACCCCTCCCATGGACGGCATGGAAGAACACCAGTAGGCCAGTGACTCAGCCTCTGTAAAAGGGTTAGAGGCAGAGAATCCCAGTGGAAAGAGGGGAACCGGCAAGGCAGAGACAGCAAGGGCGGTTCGTTGCTCCAGCCTTTCCGTTCACCTTCACACTCCTGGGCCAGACTATACTTAATCATAGGACCTACTGAAGAGATAAGTCTTCAGTAAAGACTTAAAGGTTGAGACTGAGTCTGCGTCTCTCACATTGGTAGGCAGACCATTCCATAAAAATGGAGCTCTATAGGAGAAAGCCCTACCTCCAGCCGTTTGCTTAGAAATTCTAGGGACAATTAGGAGGCCTGCGTCTTGTGACCGTAGCGTACGTGTAGGTATGTACGGCAGGACCAAATCGGAAAGATAGGTAGGAGCAAGCCCATGTAATGCTTTGTAGGTTAGCAGTAAAACCTTGAAATCAGCCCTTGCCTTAACAGGAAGCCAGTGTAGGGAGGCTAACACTGGAGTAATATGATCAAATTTTTTGGTTCTAGTCAGGATTCTAGCAGCCGTATTTAGCACTAACTGAAGTTTATTTAGTGCTTTATCCGGGTAGCCGGAAAGTAGAGCATTGCAGTAGTCCAGCCTAGAAGTAACAAAAGCATGGATTAATTTTTCTGCGTCATTTTTGGACAGAAAATTTCTGATTTTTGCAATGTTACGTAGATGGAAAAAAGCTGTCCTTGAAACAGTCTTGATATGTTCTTCAAAAGAGAGATCAGGGTCCAGAGTAACGCCGAGGTCCTTCACAGTTTTATTTGAGACGACTGTACAACCATCCAGATTAATTGTCAGATTCAACATTTCAGAAAAACATTTAGATCCACAACATTTATTCCATGGGACAAAACTAGGTCCAGAGTATGACTGTGGCAGTGAGTAGGTCCAGAGACATGTTGGACAAAACCCACTGAGTCGATGATGGCTCCGAAAGCCTTTTGGAGTGGGTCTGTGGACTTTTCCATGTGAATGTTAAAGTCACCAAAAATTAGAATATTATCTGCTATGACTACAAGATCCGATAGGAATTCAGGGAACTCAGTGAGGAACACTGCATATGGCCCAGGAGGCCTATAAACAGTAGCTATAAAAAGTGAGTGAGTAGGCTGCATAGATTTCATGACTAGAAGCTCAAAAGACGAAAACGTCATTGTTGTTTTTTTTTTTGTAAATTGAAATTTGCTATCGTAAATGTTAGCAACACCTCCGCCTTTGCCGGATGCACGGGGGGTATGGTCACTAATGTAACCTGGGGGTGAGGCCTCATTTAACACAGTAAATTCATCAGGCTTAAGCCATGTTTCAGTCAGGCCAATCACATCAAGATTATTATCAGTGATTAGTTCATTGACTATAACTGCCTTGGAAGTGAGGGATCTAACATTAAGTAACCCAATTTTGAGATGTGAGGTATCACAATCTCTTTCAATAATGGCAGGAATGGAGGAGGTCTTTATACTAGTGAGATTGCTAAAGCGAACACCGCCATTTTTAATTTTGCCCAACCTAGATCGAGGCACAGACACGGTCTCAATGGGGGAAGCTGAGCTGACTACACTGACTGTTCAGAGCACACACTGGACGCTCTTGCCGATGAGTGGGGTTGATCCGAACTTTCTGACCTCACAATGGCAGAAAAGCACCCAAGCTAACTGGCTAACACTGGCTAGCTTGCTAGCTACTTCCAGACACATAATGAGAGAACACCCCACTCTGACCATTTAAATTGCCCTAGCAGAGCTGGTTAGGCTGTTTTCATGTTATCAAGAGCATTGGTGACTGTAACTGTGCTTATGGCAACAATTGAATTACAATTTTTTGCCGACGTTTACTGACACCGGCCATATTCAACTGGTGTTGAGTGTTCGTAAATTCATCAGTTATTCTGCGCTCTGGCATATTCAGACAAGAATGCTCTGAAATCGGAGTAGATGGCAAGACTGAATTTACGAACGCACCTGAAATGGTTACTTGCATAGTGGAGTCTTTTGTTAAGACATGTAGATAGGTAAGCAATGAACCATAATCCCAACTCATGACGTTACCACCCTGCATGAATCTGCAGGTAGCTAACCAACGTCTATCAACAGTTGTCACAGTGACATTCTCTTGAAATGGTTACTTGCATAGTGGAGTCTTATGTTAAGTCATATAGCTAACTAGGTAGCTAAACAATTAACCACAATCATAACTCATGACGTTACTACCCTGCATGAATCTGCAGGTAGCTAACCAATGTCTATCAAAGGAGGACTGAGCACGCCCCCATTCTCATCGACAGGGCTGTAGTGGAGCAGGTTGAGAGCTTCAAGTTCCTTGGTGTCCACATCAACAACAAACTAGAATAGTCCAAACACACCAAGACAGTCGTGAAGAGGGCACGACAAAGCCCATTCCCAATCAGGAAACTAAAAAGATTTGGCATGGGTCCTGAGATCCTCAAAAGGTTCTAAAGCTGCAACATCGAGAGCATCCTGACTGGTTGCATCACTGCTTGGTACGGCAATTGCTCGGCCTCTGACCGCAAGGCACTACAGACGGTAGTGCGTACGGTCCAGTACATCACTGGGGCTAAGCTGCCTGCCATCCAGGACCTCTACACCAGGCGGTGTCAGAGGAAGGCCCTAAAAATTGTCAAAGACCCCAGCCACCCCAGTCATAGACTGTTCTCTCTACTACCACATGGCAAGCGGTACCGGAGTGCCAAGTCTAGGACAAAAAGGCTTCTCAACAGGTTTTACCCCCAAGCCATAAGACTCCTGAACAGGTAATCAAATGGCTACCCGGACTATTTGCATTGTGTGCCCCCCCAACCCCCCAAACCCTATTTTTACGCTGCTGCTACTCTCTGTTTATCATATATGCATAGTCACTTTAACTATACATTCATGTACATACTACCTCAATTGGCCCGACCAACCAGTGCTCCCGCACATTGGCTAACCGGGCTATCTGCATTGTGTCCCACCCACCCGTCAACCCCTCTTTAACGCTACTGCTACTCTGTTCATCATATATGTATAGTCACTTTAACCATATCTACATGTACATACTACCTCAATCAGCCTGACTAACCGGTGTCTGTATGTAGCCTCGCTACTTTTATAGCCTCGCAACTGTATAGAGCCTGTCTTTTAACTGATGTTTTATTTCTTTACTTACCTGTTCTTCACCTAATACCTTTTTTGCACTATTGGTTAGAGCCTGTAAGTAAGCATTTCACTATTAAGTCTACACCTGTTGTATTCGGCGCACGTGACAAATCAACTTTGATTTGATTTGAGTTGGCGCAGTCACATTCTATTGAAATAGATACTTGTATTGTGGAGTCTTTTGTTCAGACATGTAGCTAGCTAGCTAGCTAATTTTCCACCGATATCGGACACCCAAAAAAGTAATATATATACACATTTTGTCGTACACACTGTATATTGTCAAATTCAACTGCGCGACAGACCACACATCATTTAAAATCCAACTTTTTACCTAAATTATTCATACTCATTTATATATTAGTATTAAATTGTTATCTACTTTCTCAAAACATAAGATTAATCTGTAAAACAAATAATGAGACATTATTTGGTTACAACACTGAAGAAGATGTTGGTGAAGAACCATTTTTAGAAGTCTACAGAAGGGTGCACCAGGCTACGCAATGAAAAGTTGACAGGCAAGTATTTTTTTTTTTTACTGGAAGGCTAGCCAACTATCTAGTAAACACTTCAGATACAAGGTTGGTGTCTCTTTTTTTAACAAAATTAAATGGATATATCTTGTAATTGAACAAAATAGTAAGGTGGCCAATAACTGGTTTTGTCTTGTCTTCCTACACACCTGGTTCCAATCCCATTAATTACATGCTGTGTATTTAACCCTCTGTTTCCCCTCATGTCCTTGTCGGAGATTGTTTCTGGTTATGTGTTTGTGTATTTTGTATAGATGTGCGACAGGTATGTTTACCCATGTTTATTTTTATGTACGTTGGTTTTTTGGAGTTTGTTTTATAATCATTAAACTACTCCAGTTACACCAAGTTGGTTTTGCATGCGCCTGACTTCCCTTCCACCTACACACACAACAATGACAAACACGCTAATTGGTAACCCGTTAGCTAAACAATGAACCATAATCCCAACTCATGACGAAACTACACTGCAATAATTTGCAGGTAGCTAACCAACCAGGTTCAATGTTAGCTAGCCAAGCAAATGGCTCTGAGATATGAATAATAAGATCATACACGTAACATTAGCTAGTGAGCCAGCAAGCTAATGTTAGCTAGCTAACAGTACACTTTAACTTGAAATGAAACCACTTTCTTACCTGTATACATCATAGATGGACGTGTCTCCTGTCACGGATGACATGGTTGCCCTTACAGTAATTTGAAGATGTAATCTGGAGACAGGTGTTTTCTCCATCTCCTTAGCTATCATACTCAAATTCTACTGAACTCGGTCCTCCAGAAAGTGGAGAGCAACACTTACACAGTTTTACTACGCAATATATATAAAAAAAGCAGTGTTAGACAAGATTACCAACACATACTGACCAACTCAAATAGACAGAAGCATGCTATATGGTAGACCAATCCAAACTCATCTCTCGGCATGTTCCAGAAGGCATTTCTGCCAAAAAACACGTTGATAAAAAAAGTTTACGTTCAAACGGCAAATATCCAAGCCAGAGTTTGGTTCAGGACGGCACTGTCCAAGTAATGTTTATAGTCATGGCTATAGGTGTCCCGTGTGGCTCAGTTGGTAGAGCATGGTGTTTGCAACGCCAGGGTTGTGGGTTCAATTCCCACGGATGACCAGTACAGAGAGAAAAAAATGTATGAAATGTATGCATTCACTATTGTAAGTCACTCTGGATAAGAGCATCTGCTAAATTACTAAAATGTAGGTGTCGAGGTTGGAGACATCATCATTTTCCAGATTAATACATTCCCACACCGCGTTGGAGTAAACCTTTTTTAGCATCCCTTCACCTACTTTGCAGGTAAGTGAAGTTGGATATATTACTGAGAATCAAAAAAACTGTAAATATATATATTTTTTTAAATAGCTCATTAATGATTTAAGTAGCTTGCGGTCGAGAGGATTATTCCACTGAATATTATGGAGTGGTTAACATTGACCCAAATAGCAGCCTCCCCACTCGCTAACTTTTAAATCCCCAAACAAAACAGCAGTCCAAACATAGTCAGTCCCTATTCATTGGACTGGTGTCACTTAGTCAAGATGCTTTGGAGAGGTCTCCAAAAGGCTTCTGTGAAGTTGATGCAACTGACGATGCTCACCTAAAACCTGCCACGGGCGACATCGGGAGACTCCATTTGGAGGATAATACTACTGATAAGCACCTTGATCCCCCAAGTTCCTTTCTCGTCTCTCTTCCCGAATGCAAAATTTAGTTTGGGGCTCTTGGCTCTGTACGTATTTCAGCAGGTTGGGGTATAATTAACAGATTATGATGGGCTAAATCATTTCCCCTTCGGTCAATGGAGCTTCCTCTCAGCTTCCAGGGATTGGAATGTGCAGGTGATATTGGTTTATCAAAAAGTGTGACTCTAATTGAGGCCTTGAAGAAGTGTTCGTTTTGTGAGCTGGGAATCTCAAGGTAACCCAGGTTCTCTGATATTATCAGTGAGATATCTCGAAGAACCACAGGTCGAGTGGTGAATGAGGTGAGCCCCTCCCCTCATTATAAGTTTTAGTTGTATTGTCACGTGCACACGTACATTAAAATGCCTTTCTTGCAAGCTCTTTCCCAACAATACAGTAATCAATATAAGTAGTTCTATAAAATAAAGTAAAATAGAACAAAAACCCACAAGAAATAGAAATAAGAAGAACACAAAAGGTTCCAAGGTCAGTGCCAATACCATATTTACAATGTGCAGGGATACTGGAGTGGTAGGGGTAGATATGTATAGGGGTAAGGTGACTAGGTATCAGGATATATGGTAAATAGAGTAGCAGCAGCGTAAATGAAGATTGTTGGTCTTTGTGTGTGTGTGCGTGTGTGTAGAGTAAGTATGAATGTGAGTGCATGATAAGTTTGTGAGCAAATGAAGAGTGCGTGCGGTTTGTGTGTGTGCGTGTAGTGTGTGTGTGTACGTGCGTGTATTGTGTGTGTGTGTGTGTTTAGAGTAAGTATGTGTGTGTGAGCAAATTAAGAGTGTGTGTGTGTGTGTGTGTGTGTTAGTGTGTATGTGTGTTAGTGTATATGTGTGTTTGAGTGAGTGTTGTCGAGTCCTGTGAATGTGCGTAGAGTCAGTGCAAAAATAAAAGGGTCAATGCAGATAGTCCGTGTAGCCATATTATTCACTATTCAGCAGTCTTTAACAATTTTACGAGGCCTTCTTTCATACTGCCTGATATAGAGGTTCTGGATGGCAGGGAGCACAGCACGAATGATGTACTGCATGTAGCACGCATGCGATTGAGGACGGTGCAGTTGCCATACCAAGCAGTAATGCAGCCAGTCAAGATGCTCTCAATGGTGCAGCTGTATAACTATTTTAGGATATGTTGGCCCATTCCAAATATTTTCAACCTCCTGAGGGGGAAGAGGTCTTCTTCGTGTGTGTGGACCCTTTTAAGTCCTTAGTGATTTGGGCACCGAGGAACTTGAATCTCTCGATCTGCTCCATTACAGCCCCATCAATGTGGATGGGGGCGTGCTTGGCCCGAGTTTCCTGTAATCCATGATCAGCTGATTGGTCTTACTGAGGTTGAGGTTGTTGTCCTGGCACCACTCTGCAGGTCACTGTCCTCCTCCCTGTAGGCTGTCTCATCATCGCCGGGGATCAAGCCTACCACCGTCTTGTCGTCAGAAAACGTACTTTATGTTGGTGTTGGAGTCGTGCATGGCCACGCAGTCGTGGGCAAGGCGTACACCTCTGTGGGGCGCACGTGTTGAGGATCAATATGGCAGAGGGGATGTTGCCTACCCTCACCACCTGAGGTCGGCCCATCAGGAAGTCCAGGATCCAGTTGCATGGAGGGGACTATGGTGACGAGCATGGAGGAGACTATGGTGTTAAATGCTGAGCTGTAGTCAATGAACAGCATTCACACATAGGGTATTCCCCTTATCTTGGTGGGTGAGGGCAGTTTGAAATGTACAATTTAGATTTCATCATCTATGGATCTGTTGGGGCAGTATGCAAATTAGAGTGGGTCTAGGGTGTCTAGGATGATAGAGTTGTGTGCCATAACCAGCCTTTCAAAGTGCTTCATGATTACAGATGTGAGTGCTGCAGGGTGGTAGCCATTGTGGCACGTAGCCTTAGAGCTCTTGAGAACAGGAATGATGGTGGTCAGCTTGAGGCGTGGGGATTCTCTCTGTCCATAAGGTCTTGCAAAAAGCATAAAACCTCAGCCACAGAGCATTGGTAAGGAATGATCTGTTTTTGGTCACACCACTTCTTAAAAACACACTACTTGTTTCCATACAGTGAGTGTGTTGAAGGAGCCTTGGCCCTCTGGATAGTCTCAATGACTCCAAGAAGCAGGCCTGTCGAATCCAGATTTAACCTCTCATGGGCCAGACACAGAGGGCCATGGTGTCCGGGTGAGGGTGGAAAATCTCTGTTCGCTTGGGTCAGAAGATCCATGTGTAACAGGAGTTGCTAGGACTCGTCGTACAGCAGGAGAATGATCTCTGCTACCCAGCTTGCCTGGCCATCGAGGGTCTACTAAGATGAGTCTTCTTCCCTCACTCTGACTAGGGTGAGAAGTATAAGGCTAAGAGGAGAAAAAACGTAAAGCAACGTGGAACGAGAGAGAGCTCGGTTTAATGTTTTTGAAAAAGTTTTACCTTGAAAAATGGTTTGTTTACCAGCCTACCTGTTTAATTTTGATCCCACGTATGGCCTAATATCATTGGTTAATTCTCAAATATTAAAATAACATACAAAGAACAACATAAAAAAAAACAAATAGATAGCATACGATCATAGATTCAATTTAGACTACATAAGTCTACAAACAATTACAAAGGCAAAGTCACAATAATCACAAGAATGGCTTCAGATCAAAGTCTTGGCCATGATTACAGACACCTGTGTGTGTGTCCTTTGACACTATATAAATGAGTCACCCTGCAGTGTTTGTGATTATACCCTGATGAAGACAACTTGCCTGTCAAAACGTTGGACATTACATTTTTGCATCTGAGCTCTTAGAGTGTGCGGCTCTCCTTTATTTTCAAGTTTTCCACTCCGTTAGCCAGCACCTCGCCTAAATAGGTGTGCATTTAAATTATATCATGGGCAGAAAACCCAATTCATCTCTGTAGCATATACGCTGGGAGTCAGCAAGCAGGTGCAGAAGGTGAGTTTAATGATGGAATACTCACACCTACCCTGGGTTCAGGCTTTGCCTCGGGACAACCAAAGGAGGATGGCGAATGGTGTGGTGGGCACCGGCGTTGCCGAAGAAGGTTATCCAGACGGATGGCCATCGCGATGAGTGCGTCCAAGGATAGGTTGTCATCCCGACACACCAACTCCGTCTGGACCTCTTGCGCAATCCTCTCCGGAATAGTGCAAGCCGCCAGCTCATTCCATCCACTTGAGGCTGCCACAATTCATGAGGGTGTACTCCACAGTGGTCTGGGCATCCTGGTGGAGTTGGAAAAGTCACTCATCTCCCTCTCGGCCCTCTGGGGGATGGTCGAAGACCGCCCTGAACAGAGCCATGAACCTCTTATAGGAACCCAGCTCCTCCTCTCCTCTCCCAGACGGCCGTAGCCCACTCCAACGCCGCCTGGTCAGCAGGGAAATGACCGTGGAAACCTTGGACCTCTCGGTGGTGGGGGCTCCCATCTGATAGGCGAAATAGAGGGAGCACTGGAGTAGGAAGCCACGGCATTTCGATGTAATACCGCCATACCTCTCCGGAACGGACAGTCGGGCATCACTGACCTGTGTAGACGGTTGGGTAGGCTGGGGGACTGGCTCACTGTGACAACCCATGGTAGGAGGCCCTCTGTTAGGGGTATCGAATGCCTCACTGGTGGTGTTGAAAAACAATTGTAATCCAATAATAATGATAAGCCTCCAGGTATAGACAACCTCGATGGGAAACTATTGAAAATAGTAGCAGACTGAATTGCCTGTATCCCCTATATGCTATATCTTAACCAAAGCCTAAAGGAGTCTGTGTGTCCACAGGCGTGGAAGGAAGCTAAAGTAAATCCACTGCCAAAAATAGACAAACACCTTTCTGGCTTAACAGCTGCCCAATCAGTTTCCTGCCTGTTCTTAGTAAATTGATCAAGGCCAGCGTTTTGGGCCTAAGGGGGCCTGGCCCGCCTTACAATACCTCCTTCCCCGTACAAATAAAATATTGATAACTTATTTGACCGAGATGCGAAACGACAAAAAGGCGCATCAATCTCAGACGAAGCATTGGAAGGAGTGAAACAGCAGCCCTCTGGTACAATAAGTGTAGACCATGTATCTGATGATGTCTGGGCAGTGAAACAGCTCCCCTCTGTCTCAGTATGTGTAGATCATCTATCTGATGCTGCATGGGCAGTGGTACAGCGGCCTTCTGTCTCAATATGTGTAGACCATGTATCTGATGCTGCCTGGGCAGTGAAACAGCGGCACTCTGTCTCAGAATGTGTAGACAATGTATCTGATGGTGTCTGGACAGTGAAATAGCTCCCCTCTGTCTCAGTATGTGTAGAACATGTATCTGATGCTGTCTGGACAGTGAAACAGCGGCCCTCTGGCTCAGTATGTGTAGACCATGTATCTGATGCTGTCTGGACAGTGAAACAGCTCCCCTCTGTCTCAGTATGTGTACGACCACCGTATTTGATAGACTGTCTGGAGCAGTGAAACAGCTCGGCCCTCTGTCTCAGTATGTGTAGACCATGTATCTGATGCTGTCTGGACAGTGCAACAGCTAACCTCTGTCTCAGTATGTGTAGACCACGTATCTGACGCTATCTGTACAGTGAAACAGCGGCCATCTGTCTCAGTATGTGTAGACAATGTACCTGATGCTGTCTGGGCAGTGAAATAGCACCTCTTTGTCTCAGTATGTGTAGACCATGTATCTGATGCTGTCTGGGCAGTGAAACAGCTCCCCTCTGCATCAGTATGTGTAGTTCATGAATCTGATACTGTGTGGGCATTAAAACAGCTCCCTTCTATCTCGGTACATGTAGACCATGTATCTGATGCTGTCTGGAGAGTGAAACAGCTCCCATCTGTCTCAGTATGTGTAGACCATGTATCTGATGCTGTCTGGACAGTGAAACAGCTCCCCTCTGTCTCAGTATGTGTAGACCATGTATCTGATGCTGTCTGGGCAGTGAAACAGCGGCCCTCTGTCTCAGTATGTGTAGACTATGTGTCTGATGCTGTCTGGAAAGTGAAACAGCTTCCCTCTGTCTCAGTATGTGTAAACATCGTATCTGATGCTGTCTGGACAGTGAAACAGCTCCCCTCTGTCTCAGTTTGTGTAGACCATGTATCTGATACTGAATGGGCAGTGAAACAGCGGCCCTCTGTCTCTGTTTATGTAGACGATGTATCTGATGCTGTCTGGACAGTGAAATAGCTCCCCTAAGTCTCAGTATCTGTAGACCATGTATCTGATGCTGTCTGGACGGTGAAATAGCTCCCCTCTGTCTCAGTATGTGTAAACCAAGTATCTGATGCTGTCTGGACAGTGAAACAGCGGCCCTCTGGCTCAGTTTGTGTAGACCATGTATCTGATGCTGTCTGGGCAGTGAAATAGCGGACCTCTGTAACAGTATGTGTAGTTCATGAATCTGATGCTGGTTGGGCAGTAAAACAGCTCCCTCTTTCTCAGTACATGTAGACCATGTATCTGATGCTGTCTGGACAGTGAAACAGCTCCCATCTGTCTCAATATGTTTAGACCATGTATCTGATCCTGTCTGGGCAGTGAAACAGCAGCCCTCTGTCTCAGTATGTGTAGACTATGTGTCTGATCCTGTCTGGAAAGTGAAACAGTGGCCCTCTGTCTAAGTATGTGTAAACCACATATCTGATGCTGTCTGGACAGTGAAACAGCTCCCCTCTGTCTCAGTTTGTGTACAACATGTATCTGATACTGAATGGGCAGTAAAACAGCGGCCCTCTGTCTCAGTATGTGTAGACCACGTTTCTGATGATTTTCAGGAAGTGAAACAGCGACCCTCTGTCTCATTATGTGTAGACCATGTATCTGATGCTGTCTGGGCATTGAAACAGAAGCCCTTTTGTCTCAGTATGTGTAGACTATGTATATGATGCTTTCTGGACAGTGAAACAGCGGCCCTTTGTCTCAGAATGCGTAGACCATGTATCTGATACTGCCTGGACAGTGAAACAGCTCCCCTCTGTCTCAGTATGTGTAAACATCGTATCTGAAGCTGTCTGGAAAGTGAAACAGCTCCCCTCTGTCTCTGTATGTGTAAACCAAGTATCTGATGCTGTCTAGACAGTGAAAAAAGCTCCCCATTGTCTCAGTATTTTTCCAACATGTTGCTGATGCTGTCTGGACAGTGAAACAGCGGCCCTCTGGCTCAGTTTGTGTAGACCATGGATCTGATGCTGTCTGGACAGTGAAACAGCTCACCTCTATCTCAGCATGTGTAGACCACGTATCTGACGCTATCTGTACAGTGAAACAGCGGCCCTCTGTCTCAGTATGTGTAGACAATGTACCTGATGCTGTCTGGGCAGTGAAATAGCACCTCTTTGTCTCGGTACATGTAGACCATGTATCTGATGCTGTCTGGACAGTGAAACAGCTCCCCTCTGTCTCAGTATGTGTAGACCATGTATCTGATGCTGTCTGGGCAGTGAAACAGCGGCCCTCTGTCTCAGTATGTGTAGACTATGTGTCTGATGCTGTCTGGAAAGTGAAACAGCTTCCCTCTGTCTCAGTATGTGTAAACATCGTATCTGATGCTGTCTGGACAGTGAAACAGCTCCCCTCTGTCTCAGTTTGTGTAGACCATGTATCTGATACTGAATGGGCAGTGAAACAGCGGGTCTCTGTATGTGTAGACAATGTATCTGATGCTGTCTGGACAGTGAAATAGCTCCCCTAAGTCTCAGTATCTGTAGACCATGTATCTGATGCTGTCTGGACGGTGAAATAGCTCCCCTCTGTCTCAGTATGTGTAAACCAAGTATCTGATGCTGTCTGGACAGTGAAACAGCTCCCGTCTGTCTCAGTATTTTTATAAAATGTTTCTGATGCTGTCTGGACATTGAAATAGCTCCACTCTGTCTCAGTATGTGTAAACCAAGTATCTGATGCTGTCTGGACAGCGAAACAGCACCTCTCTGTCTCAGAATGTGTAGACCATGTATCTGATGCTGTCTCGACAGCGAAACAGCGGCCCTCAGTCTCAGTTTTTGTAGACCATGGATCTGATGCTGTCTGGAGAGTGAAACAGCGGCCCTCTGTCTCAGTTTTTGTAGACCATGGATCTGATGCTGTCTGGACAGTGAAACAGCGGCCCTCTGTCTCAGTATGGGTAGACCATGTATCTGATGCTGTCTGGACAGTGAAACACCTCCACTCTGTCTCAGCATGTGTAGGCAAAGTATCTGATGCTGTGTGGACTGTGAAATAGTGGGCCTCTATCTCAGCATCTGTAGACCACGTATCTGATGCTGTCTAGGCAGTGAAACAGCTCCCCTCTGTCTTAGTATGTGTAGACCATGTATCTGATGCTGTCAGGACTGTGAAACAGCGGGCCTCTGTCTCAGTATGTGTAGACCATGCATCTGATGCTGTCTGGGCAGTGAAACAGCAGCCCTCTATCTCAGAAAGTGTTGACAATGCATAAGATGCTGTCTGGACAGTGAAACAGCTCCCCTCTGTCTCAGAATGCTTAGACCATGTATCTGATGCTGTCTAGGCAGTGATACAGAGGCCCCCTGTCTGAGGATGTGTAGACTACGTGTCAGATGCTATCTGGGCAGTGAAACAGCGGCCCTCTGTCTCAGTATTTGTAGACCATGAATCTGATGCTGTCTGGACAGTGAAACAGCGGCCCTCTGTCTCAGTATGTGTAGAAAATGTACCTGATGCTTCCTGGGCAGTGAATTAGAAACTCTCTGTCTCAGTATGTGAAGACCATGTATCTGATGCTGTCTGGGCAGTGAAATAGCGGCCCTATGTAACAGTATGTGTAGTTCATGAATCTGATGCTGTCTGGGCAGTGAAACAGCTCACCTCTGTATCAGTATGTGTAGTTAATGAATCTGATGCTGGTTGGACAGTGAAACAGCTCCCCTCTGTCTCAGTATGTGTAGACCATGTATCTGATGCTGTCTGGGCAGTGAAACAGCAGCCCTCTGTCTCAGTATGAGTAGACTCTATGTCTGATGCTGTCTGGAAATTGAAACAGTGGCCCTCTGTCTCAGTATGTGTAAACCACATATCTGATGCTGTCTGGACAGTGAAACATCTCCCCTCTGTCTCAGTTTGTGTACACCATGTATCTGAAACTGAATGGGCAGTGAAACAGCGGCCCTCTGTCTCAGTATGTGTAGACAATGTATCTGATGCTGTCTGGACAGTGAAATAGCTCCCCTCTGTCTCAGTATGTGTAGATCATGTATCTGATGATGCCTGGATAGTGAAACAGCGGCCCACTGTTTAAGTATGTGTAGACCATGTATCTGATGCTGTCTGGACAGTGAAACAGCTCCCCTCTTTCTCAGTATGTGTAGATCATGTATCTGATGCTGTCTGGACAGTGAAACAGCGGCCTCTTGCTCAGTGTGTTTTGACCATGTATCTGATGCTGTCTGGGCAGTGAAGCAGTGGCCCTCTGGCTCAGTATGTGTAGACCATGAATCTGATGCTGTCTGGGCAGTGAAACAGCGGCCCTCTGTCTCAGCATGTGTAGACAAAGTATCTGATGCTGTCTGGACAGTGAAATATTGGGCCTCAATGTCAGTATGTGTAAACCACGTATCTGATGCTATCTGGACAGTGAAACAGCGGCCCTCTGTCTCAGTATGTGTAGGCAATGTGTCTGATGCTGTCTGGACATTGAAACAGCTCCCCTCTGTCTCAGCAAGTGTAGACAAAATATCTGATGCTGTCTGGACAGTGAAATAGTGGGCCTCTATCTCAGTATGTGTAGACCATGTATCTGATGCTGTCTGGGCTTTGAAACAGTTGCCCTCTGTCTTAGTATGTGTAGACAAAGTATCTGATGCTGTCTGGACAGTGAAATAGTTGGCCTCTATCTCAGTATGTGTAGACCACATATCTGATGCTTTTTAGGAAGTGAACCAGTGGCCCTCTGTCTCATTATGTGTAGACCATGGTTCTGATACTGTCTTGGCAGTGAAACAGCTCCCCTCTTTTTCAGTATGTGTAGACCATGTATCATATTCTGTCTGGACAGTGAAACAGCGACCCTCTGTCTCAGTATGTGTAGACCATGTATCTGATGCTGTCTGGACAGTGAAACAGCTCCACTCTTTCTCAGGAAATGTTGAACATGCGTCTGATACTGTCTGGGTAGAGAAACACCTTCCCTCTTTCTCAGTATGTGTTGATCATGTATCTGATACTGCCTGGGCAGTGATACAGCGGCCCTCTGTCTCAATATGTGTAGACCATGTATTTGATGCTGTCTGGACAGTGAAAAAGCTCCCCACTGTCTCAGTATGTGTAGACCATTTTTCTGATGTTGTCTGTACAGTGAAACAGCTCCGCTCTGTCTCAGTATGTGTAGACAAAGTATCTGATGCTGTCTGGACATTGAAATAGTGGGACTCTATCTCAGTATGTGTAGACCACGTATCTTATGCTGTCTAAACAGTGAAACAGCGAACCTCTGTCTCAGTATGTGTAACATCGTATCTGATGCTGTCTGGACAGTGAAACAGCGGCCCTCTTTCTCAGCATGTGTAGACCATGCTTCTGATACTGTCTGGGCAGTGAAACAGCTCTCCTCTTTTTCAGTATGTGTAGACCATGTATCTGATTCTGTCTGGACAGTGAAACAGCGGCCCCCTGTCTCAGTATGTGTAGACCATGTATCTGATGCTGTCTGGACAGTGAAACAGCTCCCCTCTTTCTCAGAATGTGTTGACAATGCGTCTGATACTATCTGGGTAGTAATACACCTCCCCTCTGTCTCAGTATGTGTAGACCATGTATCTGATGCTGTCTGGACAGTGAAACAGCTCCCCTCTTTCTCAGTATGTGTAGATCATGTATCTGATACTGCCTGGGCAGTGATACAGCGGCCCTCTGTGTCAATATGTGTAGACGATGTATCTGATGCTGTCTGAACAGTGCCACAGCTCCCCTCTGTCTCAGTATGTGTAGACCATGTATCTGATGCTTTTTAGGAAGTGAAACAGCGGCCCTCTGTCTTATTATGTGTTGACCATGCATCTGATACTGTCTGGGCAGTGAAACATCGGCCCACTGTCTCAGTATGTGTAGACCATGTATCTGATGCTGTCTGGACAGTGAAATAGCTCCCCTCTGTCTCAATATGTGTAGACCATGTTTCTGATGCTGCCTGGGCAGTGAAACAGCGGCCCTCTGTCTCAGTATGTGTAGACGATGTATCTTATGCTGTCTGGACTGTGAAACAGCGGCCCTCTGTCTCAGTATGTGTTGACCATGTTTCTGATGCTGCCTGGGCAGTGAAACAGCGGCCCTCTGTCTCAGTATGTGTAGACGATGTATCTGATGCTGTCTGGACTGTGAAACAGCGGCCCTCTGTCTCAGTATGTGTAGAAAATGTACCTGATGCTTCCTGGGCAGTGAATTAGAAACTCTCTGTCTCAGTATGTGAAGACCATGTATCTGATGCTGTCTGGGCAGTGAAATAGCGGCCCTATGTAACAGTATGTGTAGTTCATGAATCTGATGCTGTCTGGGCAGTGAAACAGCTCACCTCTGTATCAGTATGTGTAGTTAATGAATCTGATGCTGGTTGGACAGTGAAACAGCTCCCCTCTGTCTCAGTATGTGTAGACCATGTATCTGATGATTTGTGCGAAGTGAAACAGCGGCCCTCTGTCTCAATCTGTGTAGACCATGTATCTGATGCTGTCTGGGCAGTGAAACAGCAGCCCTCTGTCTCAGTATGTGTAGACTCTATGTCTGATGCTGTCTGGAAATTGAAACAGTGGCCCTCTGTCTCAGTATGTGTAAACCACATATCTGATGCTGTCTGGACAGTGAAACAGCTCCCCTCTGTCTCAGTTTGTGTACACCATGTATCTGAAACTGAATGGGCAGTGAAACAGCGGCCCTCTGTCTCAGTATGTGTAGACAATGTATCTGATGCTGTCTGGACAGTGAAATAGCTCCCCTCTGTCTCAGTATGTGTAGATCATGTATCTGATGATGCCTGGATAGTGAAACAGCGGCCCACTGTTTAAGTATGTGTAGACCATGTATCTGATGCTGTCTGGACAGTGAAACAGCTCCCCTCTTTCTCAGTATGTGTAGATCATGTATCTGATGCTGTCTGGACAGTGAAACAGCGGCCTCTTGCTCAGTATGTTTTGACCATGTATCTGATGCTGTCTGGGCAGTGAAGCAGTGGCCCTCTGGCTCAGTATGTGTAGACCATGAATCTGATGCTGTCTGGGCAGTGAAACAGCGGCCCTCTGTCTCAGCATGTGTAGACAAAGTATCTGATGCTGTCTGGACAGTGAAATATTGGGCCTCAATGTCAGTATGTGTAAACCACGTATCTGATGCTATCTGGACAGTGAAACAGCGGCCCTCTGTCTCAGTATGTGTAGGCAATGTGTCTGATGCTGTCTGGACATTGAAACAGCTCCCCTCTGTCTCAGCAAGTGTAGACAAAATATCTGATGCTGTCTGGACAGTGAAATAGTGGGCCTCTATCTCAGTATGTGTAGACCATGTATCTGATGCTGTCTGGGCTTTGAAACAGTTGCCCTCTGTCTTAGTATGTGTAGACAAAGTATCTGATGCTGTCTGGACAGTGAAATAGTTGGCCTCTATCTCAGTATGTGTAGACCACATATCTGATGCTTTTTAGGAAGTGAACCAGTGGCCCTCTGTCTCATTATGTGTAGACCATGGTTCTGATACTGTCTTGGCAGTGAAACAGCTCCCCTCTTTTTCAGTATGTGTAGACCATGTATCATATTCTGTCTGGACAGTGAAACAGCGGCCCTCTGTCTCAGTATGTGTAGACCATGTATCTGATGCTGTCTGGACAGTGAAACAGCTCCACTCTTTCTCAGGAAATGTTGAACATGCGTCTGATACTGTCTGGGTAGAGAAACACCTTCCCTCTTTCTCAGTATGTGTTGATCATGTATCTGATACTGCCTGGGCAGTGATACAGCGGCCCTCTGTCTCAATATGTGTAGACCATGTATTTGATGCTGTCTGGACAGTGAAAAAGCTCCCCACTGTCTCAGTATGTGTAGACCATTTTTCTGATGTTGTCTGTACAGTGAAACAGCTCCGCTCTGTCTCAGTATGTGTAGACAAAGTATCTGATGCTGTCTGGACATTGAAATAGTGGGACTCTGTCTCAGTATGTGTAGACAAAGTATCTGATGCTGTCTAAACAGTGAAACAGCGAACATCTGTCTCAGTATGTGTAACATCGTATCTGATGCTGTCTGGACAGTGAAACAGCGGCCCTCTTTCTCAGCATGTGTAGACCATGCTTCTGATACTGTCTGGGCAGTGAAACAGCTCTCCTCTTTTTCAGTATGTGTAGACCATGTATCTGATTCTGTCTGGACAGTGAAACAGCGGCCCCCTGTCTCAGTATGTGTAGACCATGTATCTGATGCTGTCTGGACAGTGAAACAGCTCCCCTCTTTCTCAGAATGTGTTGACAATGCGTCTGATACTATCTGGGTAGTAATACACCTCCCCTCTGTCTCAGTATGTGTAGACCATGTATCGGATGCTGTCTGGACAGTGAAACAGCTCCCCTCTTTCTCAGTATGTGTAGATCATGTATCTGATACTGCCTGGGCAGTGATACAGCGGCCCTCTGTGTCAATATGTGTAGACGATGTATCTGATGCTGTCTGAACAGTGCCACAGCTCCCCTCTGTCTCAGTATGTGTAGACCATGTATCTGATGCTTTTTAGGAAGTGAAACAGCGGCCCTCTGTCTTATTATGTGTTGACCATGCATCTGATACTGTCTGGGCAGTGAAACATCGGCCCACTGTCTCAGTATGTGTAGACCATGTATCTGATGCTGTCTGGACAGTGAAATAGCTCCCCTCTGTCTCAATATGTGTAGACCATGTTTCTGATGCTGCCTGGGCAGTGAAACAGCGGCCCTCTGTCTCAGTATGTGTAGACGATGTATCTTATGCTGTCTGGACTGTGAAACAGCGGCCCTCTGTCTCAGTATGTGTTGACCATGTTTCTGATGCTGTCTGGGCAGTGAAACAGCTCCCCTCTGTCTCAGTATGTGTAGACCATGTATCTGATGCTGTCTGGAGAGTGAAACTGCGGCCCTCTGTCTCAGAATGCGTAGACCATGTATCTGATGCTGCCTGGGCAGTGAAACAGTGGCCCTCAGTCTGAGTATGTGTAGACCATGTATCTGATGCTGCCTTGGCAGTGAAACAGCGGCCCTCAGTCTGAGTATGTTTAGACCATGTATCTGATGCTTTCTGGGCAGTGAAACAGCAGCCCTCTATCTCAGGATGTGTTGACCATCTATCTGATGCTGTTTGGACAGTGAAACAGCTCCCTTCTTTCTCAGTATGTGTAGTTCATGTATCTGATGCTGCCTTGGCAGTGAAACAGTGGCCCTCAGTCTGAGTATGTTTAGACCATGTAGCTGATGCTGTCTGGACTGTAAAACAACTCCCCTCTGTCTCAGTATGTGTAGACCATGTATCTGATGATTTCTGAGCAGTGAAACAGTGGCCCTCTGTCTCAGTATTTGTAGACCATGCATCTGATGCTGTCTCGGCAGTGAAACTGCTCCCCTCTGTCTCAGTTTTTGTTCACCATGAATCTGATGCTGTCTGGACAGTGAAAAAGCTCCCCTATGTCTCAGTAGGTGTAAACCATTTTTCTGATGCTGTCTGGCCAGTGAAACAGCGACCCTCTGTCTCAGTATGTGTAGACGATGTGTCTGATGCTGTCTTGACTGTGAAACAGCGGCCCTCTGTCTCAGTATGTGTAGACCACGTATCTGATGCTGTCTGGACAGTGAAACAGCGGCCCTCTGTCTCAGTATGTGTAGGCAATGTGTCTGACGCTGTCCTAGACAGTGAAACAGCTCCCCTCTGTCTCAGTATGTGTAGACCATGTATCTGATGCTGTCTGGGCAGTGAAACAGCGGCCCTCTGTCTCAGTATGTGTAGACTATGTGTCTGATGCTGTCTGGAAAGTGAAACAGCTCCCGTCTGTCTCAGTATTTTTATAAAATGTTTCTGATGCTGTCTGGACATTGAAATAGCTCCACTCTGTCTCAGTATGTGTAAACCAAGTATCTCATGCTGTCTGGACAGCGAAACAGCACCTCTCTGTCTCAGAATGTGTAGACCATGTATCTGATGCTGTCTCGACAGCGAAACAGCGGCCCTCTGTCTCAGAATGCGTAGACCATGTATCTGATGCTGTCTGGAGAGTGAAACAGCGGCCCTCTGTCTCAGTTTGTGTAGACCATGGATCTGATGCTGTCTGGACAGTGAAACAGCGGCCCTCTGTCTCAGTATGGGTAGACCATGTATCTGATGCTGTCTGGACAGTGAAACACCTCCACTCTGTCTCAGCATGTGTAGGTAAAGTATCTGATGCTGTGTGGACTGTGAAATAGTGGGCCTCTATCTCAGCATCTGTAGACCACGTATCTGATGCTGTCTAGGCAGTGAAACAGCTCCCCTCTGTCTTAGTATGTGTAGACCATGTATCTGATGCTGTCAGGACTGTGAAACAGCGGGCCTCTGTCTCAGTATGTGTAGACCATGCATCTGATGCTGTCTGGGCAGTGAAACAGCAGCCCTCTATCTCAGAAAGTGTTGACAATGCATAAGATGCTGTCTGGACAGTGAAACAGCTCCCCTCTGACTCAGAATGCGTAGACCATGTATCTGATGCTATCTGGGCAGTGATACAGAGGCCCCCTGTCTGAGGATGTGTAGACTACGTGTCAGATGCTATCTGGGCAGTGAAACAGCAGCCCTCTGTCTCAGTATTTGTAGACCATGAATCTGATGCTGTCTGGACAGTGAAACAGTGGCCCTCTGTCTCAGTATGTGTAGAAAATGTACCTGATGCTTCCTGGGCAGTGAATTAGAAACTCTCTGTCTCAGTATGTGAAGACCATCTATCTGATGCTGGTTGGGCAGTAAAACAGCTCCCCTCTTTCTCAGTACATGTAGACCATGTATCTGATGCTGTCTGGACAGTGAAACAGCTCCCCTCTGTCTCAGTATGTGTAGACCATGTATCTGATGCTTTGTGCGAAGTGAAACAGCGGCCCTCTGTCTCAATCTGTGTAGACCATGTATCTGATGCTGTCTGGGCAGTGAAACAGCAGCCCTCTGTCTCAGTATGTGTAGACTCTATGTCTGATGCTGTCTGGAAATTGAAACAGTGGCCCTCTGTCTCAGTATGTGTAAACCACATATCTGATGCTGTCTGGACAGTGAAACAGCTCCCCTCTGTCTCAGTTTGTGTACACCATGTATCTGATACTGAATGGGCATTGAAACAGCGGCCCTCTGTCTCAGTATGTGTAGACGATGTATCTGATGCTGTCTGGACAGTGAAATAGCTCCCCTCTGTCTCAGTATGTGTAGATCATGTATCTGATGCTGCCTGGATTGTGAAACAGCGGCCCACTGTCTAAGTATGTGTAGACCATGTATCTGATGCTGTCTGGACAGTGAAACAGCTCCCCTCTTTCTCAGTATGTGTAGATCATGTATCTGATTCTGCCTGGGCAGTGAAACAGCTCCGCTCTGTCTCAGTTTGTGTAGACCATGCATATAATACTGTCTGGGCAGTGAAACAGCGGCCCTCTGTCTCAGTATGTGAAGACGATGTATCTGATGCTGTCTGGACTGTGAAACAGCTCCCCTCTGTCTCAGTTTATGCAGACCATGTATCTGATGAAGTCTGGACAGTGAAATAGCTCCCCTCTGTCTCAGAATGTGTAGACCATGTATTTGATGCTCTCTGGACAGTGAAACAGCGGCCCTGTGTCTGAGCATGTGTAGACCATGTATCTGATGCTGTCTGGACATTGAAACAGCTCCCGTCTGTCTCAGTATGTGTAGACCATGTATCTGATGCTGTCTGGACAGTGAAATAGCTCCCCTCTGTCTCAGTATGTGTAGACCATGTACCTGATGCTGTCTGGGCAGTGAAACAGCTCCCCTCTGTCTCAGTATGTGTAGACCATGTATCTGATGCTGTCTGGAGAGTGAAACTGCGGCCCTCTGTCTCAGAATGCGTAGACCATGTATCTGATGCTGCCTGGGCAGTGAAACAGTGGCCCTCAGTCTGAGTATGTGTAGACCATGTATCTGATGCTGCCTTGGCAGTGAAACAGTGGCCCTCAGTCTGAGTATGTTTAGACCATGTATCTGATGCTTTCTGGGCAGTGAAACAGCAGCCCTCTATCTCAGGATGTGTTGACCATCTATCTGATGCTGTTTGGACAGTGAAACAGCTCCCTTCTTATTCAGTATGTGTAGATCATGTATCTGATGCTGCCTTGGCAGTGAAACAGTGGCCCTCAGTCTGAGTATGTTTAGACCATGTAGCTGATGCTGTCTGGACTGTAAAACAACTCCCCTCTGTCTCAGTATGTGTAGACCATGTATCTGATGATTTCTGAGCAGTGAAACAGTGGCCCTCTGTCTCAGTATTTGTAGACCATGCATCTGATGCTGTCTCGGCAGTGAAACAGCTCCCCTCTGTCTCAGTTTTTGTTCACCATGAATCTGATGCTGTCTGGACAGTGAAAAAGCTCCCCTATGTCTCAGTAGGTGTAAACCATTTTTCTGATGCTGTCTGGCCAGTGAAACAGCGACCCTCTGTCTCAGTATGTGTAGACGATGTGTCTGATGCTGTCTTGACTGTGAAACAGCGGCCCTCTGTCTCAGTATGTGTAGACCACGTATCTGATGCTGTCTGGACAGTGAAACAGCGGCCCTCTGTCTCAGTATGTGTAGGCAATGTGTCTGACGCTGTCCTAAATTGGAAACAGCTCCCCTCTGTCTCAGTATGTGTAGACCATGTATCTGATGCTGTCTGGGCAGTGAAACAGCGGCCCTCTGTCTCAGTATGTGTAGACTATGTGTCTGATGCTGTCTGGAAAGTGAAACAGCTTCCCTCTGTCTCAGTATGTGTAAACATTGTATCTGATGCTGTCTGGACATTGAAACAGCTCCCCTCTGTCTCAGTATGTGTAGACCATGTATCTGATGCTGTCTGGACAGTGAAATAGCTCCCCTCTGTCTCAGTATGTGTAGACCATGTACCTGATGCTGTCTGGGCAGTGAAACAGCTCCCCTCTGTCTCAGTATGTGTAGACCATGTATCTGATGCTGTCTGGAGAGTGAAACTGCGGCCCTCTGTCTCAGAATGCGTAGACCATGTATCTGATGCTGCCTGGGCAGTGAAACAGTGGCCCTCAGTCTGAGTATGTGTAGACCATGTATCTGATGCTGCCTTGGCAGTGAAACAGTGGCCCTCAGTCTGAGTATGTTTAGACCATGTATCTGATACTGAATGGGCAGTGAAACAGCGGGTCTCTGTATGTGTAGACAATGTATCTGATGCTGTCTGGACAGTGAAATAGCTCCCCTAAGTCTCAGTATCTGTAGACCATGTATCTGATGCTGTCTGGACGGTGAAATAGCTCCCCTCTGTCTCAGTATGTGTAAACCAAGTATCTGATGCTGTCTGGACAGTGAAACAGCTCCCGTCTGTCTCAGTATTTTTATAAAATGTTTCTGATGCTGTCTGGACATTGAAATAGCTCCACTCTGTCTCAGTATGTGTAAACCAAGTATCTCATGCTGTCTGGACAGCGAAACAGCACCTCTCTGTCTCAGAATGTGTAGACCATGTATCTGATGCTGTCTCGACAGCGAAACAGCGGCCCTCTGTCTCAGAATGCGTAGACCATGTATCTGATGCTGTCTTGAGAGTGAAACAGCGGCCCTCTGTCTCAGTTTGTGTAGACCATGGATCTGATGCTGTCTGGACAGTGAAACAGCGGCCCTCTGTCTCAGTATGGGTAGACCATGTATCTGATGCTGTCTGGACAGTGAAACACCTCCACTCTGTCTCAGCATGTGTAGGCAAAGTATCTGATGCTGTGTGGACTGTGAAATAGTGGGCCTCTATCTCAGCATCTGTAGACCACGTATCTGATGCTGTCTAGGCAGTGAAACAGCTCCCCTCTGTCTTAGTATGTGTAGACCATGTATCTGATGCTGTCAGGACTGTGAAACAGCGGGCCTCTGTCTCAGTATGTGTAGACCATGCATCTGATGCTGTCTGGGCAGTGAAACAGCAGCCCTCTATCTCAGAAAGTGTTGACAATGCACAAGATGCTGTCTGGACAGTGAAACAGCTCCCCTCTGTCTCAGAATGCGTAGACCATGTATCTGATGCTGTCTGGGCAGTGATACAGAGGCCCCCTGTCTGAGGATGTGTAGACTACGTGTCAGATGCTATCTGGGCAGTGAAACAGCGGCCCTCTGTCTCAGTATTTGTAGACCATGAATCTGATGCTGTCTGGACAGTGAAACAGCGGCCCTCTGTCTCAGTATGTGTAGAAAATGTACCTGATGCTTCCTGGGCAGTGAATTAGAAACTCTCTGTCTCAGTATGTGAAGACCATCTATCTGATGCTGGTTGGGCAGTAAAACAGCTCCCCTCTTTCTCAGTACATGTAGACCATGTATCTGATGCTGTCTGGAAAGTGAAACAGCTCCCCTTTGTCTCAGTATGTGTAGATCATGTATCTGATGCTTTGTGCGAAGTGAAACAGCGGCCCTCTGTCTCAATCTGTGTAGACCATGTATCTGATGCTGTCTGGGCAGTGAAACAGCAGCCCTCTGTCTCAGTATGTGTAGACTCTATGTCTGATGCTGTCTGGAAATTGAAACAGCTGGCCCTCTGTCTCAGTATGTGTAAACCACATATCTGATGCTGTCTGGACAGTGAAACAGCTCCCCTCTGTCTCAGTTTGTGTACACCATGTATCTGATACTGAATGGGCAGTGAAACAGCGGCCCTCTGTCTCAGTATGTGTAGACGATGTATCTGATGCTGTCTGGACAGTGAAATAGCTCCCCTCTGTCTCAGTATGTGTAGATCATGTATCTGATGCTGCCTGGATAGTGAAACAGCGGCCCACTGTCTAAGTATGTGTAGACCATGTATCTGATGCTGTCTGGACAGTGAAACAGCTCCCCTCTTTCTGCAGTATGTGTAGATCATGTATCTGATTCTGCCTGGGCAGTGAAACAGCTCCCCTCTGTCTCAGTTTGTGTAGACCATGCATATAATACTGTCTGGGCAGTGAAACAGCGGCCCTCTGTCTCAGTATGTGAAGACGATGTATCTGATGCTGTCTGGACTGTGAAACAGCTCCCCTCTGTCTCAGTTTATGCAGACCATGTATCTGATGAAGTCTGGACAGTGAAATAGCTCCCCTTTGTCTCAGAATGTGTAGACCATGTATCTGATGCTCTCTGGACAGTGAAACAGCGGCCCTGTGTCTGAGCATGTGTAGACCATGTATCTGATGCTGTCTGGACATTGAAACAGCTCCCCTCTGTCTCAGTATGTGTAGACCATGTATCTGATGCTGTCTGGGCACTGAAACAACGGCCCTCTGTCTCAGTATGTGTTGACGATGTATCAGATGCTGTCTGGACATTGAAACAGCTCCCCTCTGTCTCAGTATGTGTAGACCATGTATCTGATGCTGTCTGGACTGTGAAGTAGCTCCCCTCTGTCTCAGTATGTGTAGACCATGTACCTGATGCTGTCTGGGCAGTGAAACAGCTCCCCTCTGTCTCAGTATGTGTAGACCATGTATCTGATGCTGTCTGGAGAGTGAAACTGCGGCCCTCTGTCTCAGAATGCGTAGACCATGTATCTGATGCTGCCTGGGCAGTGAAACAGTGGCCCTCTGTCTGAGTATGTGTAGACCATGTATCTGATGCTGCCTTGGCAGTGAAACAGTGGCCCTTAGTCTGAGTATGTTTAGACCATGTATCTGATGCTTTCTGGGCAGTGAAACAGCAGCCCTCTATCTCAGGATGTGTTGACCATCTATCTGATGCTGTTTGGACAGTGAAACAGCTCCCTTCTTTCTCAGTATGTGTAGATCATGTATCTGATGCTGCCTTGGCAGTGAAACAGTGGCCCTCAGTCTGAGTATGTTTAGACCATGTAGCTGATGCTGTCTGGACTGTAAAACAACTCCCCTCTGTCTCAGTATGTGTAGACCATGTATCTGATGATTTCTGAGCAGTGAAACAGTGGCCCTCTGTCTCAGTATTTGTAGACCATGCATCTGATGCTGTCTCGGCAGTGAAACAGCTCCCCTCTGTCTCAGTTTTCGTTCACCATGAATCTGATGCTGTCTGGACAGTGAAAAAGCTCCCCTATGTCTCAGTAGGTGTAAACCATTTTTCTGATGCTGTCTGGCCAGTGAAACAGCGACCCTCTGTCTCAGTATGTGTAAACATCGTATCTGATGCTGTCTGGACAGTGAAACAGCGGCCCTCTGTCTCAGAATGTGTAGGCAATGTGTCTGACGCTGTCCTAACAGTGAAACAGCTCCCCTCTGTCTCAGTTTTTGTTCACCATGAATCTGATGCTGTCTGGACAGTGAAAAAGCTCCCCTATGTCTCAGTAGGTGTAAACCATTTTTCTGATGCTGTCTGGCCAGTGAAACAGCGACCCTCTGTCTCAGTATGTGTAGACGATGTGTCTGATGCTGTCTTGACTGTGAAACAGCGGCCCTCTGTCTCAGTATGTGTAGACCACGTATCTGATGCTGTCTGGACAGTGAAACAGCGGCCCTCTGTCTCAGTATGTGTAGGCAATGTGTCTGACGCTGTCCTAAAATTGAAACAGCTCCCCTCTGTCTCAGTATGTGTAGACCATGTATCTGATGCTGTCTGGGCAGTGAAACAGCGGCCCTCTGTCTCAGTATGTGTAGACTATGTGTCTGATGCTGTCTGGAAAGTGAAACAGCTTCCCTCTGTCTCAGTATGTGTAAACATTGTATCTGATGCTGTCTGGACAGTGAAACAGCTCCCCTCTGTCTCAGTTTGTGTAGACCATGTATCTGATACTGAATGGGCAGTGAAACAGCGGGTCTCTGTATGTGTAGACAATGTATCTGATGCTGTCTGGACAGTGAAATAGCTCCCCTAAGTCTCAGTATCTGTAGACCATGTATCTGATGCTGTCTGGACGGTGAAATAGCTCCCCTCTGTCTCAGTATGTGTAAACCAAGTATCTGATGCTGTCTGGACAGTGAAACAGCTCCCGTCTGTCTCAGTATTTTTATAAAATGTTTCTGATGCTGTCTGGACATTGAAATAGCTCCACTCTGTCTCAGTATGTGTAAACCAAGTATCTCATGCTGTCTGGACAGCGAAACAGCACCTCTCTGTCTCAGAATGTGTAGACCATGTATCTGATGCTGTCTCGACAGCGAAACAGCGGCCCTCTGTCTCAGAATGCGTAGACCATGTATCTGATGCTGTCTGGAGAGTGAAACAGCGGCCCTCTGTCTCAGTTTGTGTAGACCATGGATCTGATGCTGTCTGGACAGTGAAACAGCGGCCCTCTGTCTCAGTATGGGTAGACCATGTATCTGATGCTGTCTGGACAGTGAAACACCTCCACTCTGTCTCAGCATGTGTAGGCAAAGTATCTGATGCTGTGTGGACTGTGAAATAGTGGGCCTCTATCTCAGCATCTGTAGACCACGTATCTGATGCTGTCTAGGCAGTGAAACAGCTCCCCTCTGTCTTAGTATGTGTAGACCATGTATCTGATGCTGTCAGGACTGTGAAACAGCGGGCCTCTGTCTCAGTATGTGTAGACCATGCATCTGATGCTGTCTGGGCAGTGAAACAGCAGCCCTCTATCTCAGAAAGTGTTGACAATGCATAAGATGCTGTCTGGACAGTGAAACAGCTCCCCTCTGTCTCAGAATGCGTAGACCATGTATCTGATGCTTTCTGGGCAGTGATACAGAGGCCCCCTGTCTGAGGATGTGTAGACTATGTGTCAGATGCTATCTGGGCAGTGAAACAGCGGCCCTCTGTCTCAGTATGTGTAGAAAATGTACCTGATGCTTCCTGGGCAGTGAATTAGAAACTCTCTGTCTCAGTATGTGAAGACCATCTATCTGATGCTGGTTGGGCAGTAAAACAGCTCCCCTCTTTCTCAGTACATGTAGACCATGTATCTGATGCTGTCTGGACAGTGAAACAGCTCCCCTTTGTCTCAGTATGTGTAGACCATGTATCTGATGCTGTCTGGGCAGTGAAACAGCAGCCCTCTGTCTCAGTATGTGTAGACTCTATGTCTGATGCTGTCTGGAAATTGAAACAGTGGCCCTCTGTCTCAGTATGTGTAAACCACATATCTGATGCTGTCTGGACAGTGAAACAGCTCCCCTCTGTCTCAGTTTGTGTACACCATGTATCTGATACTGAATGGGCAGTGAAACAGCGGCCCTCTGTCTCAGTATGTGTAGACGATGTATCTGATGCTGTCTGGACAGTGAAATAGCTCCCCTCTGTCTCAGTATGTGTAGATCATGTATCTGATGCTGCCTGGATAGTGAAACAGCGGCCCACTGTCTAAGTATGTGTAGACCATGTATCTGATGCTGTCTGGACAGTGAAACAGCTCCCCTCTTTCTCAGTATGTGTAGATCATGTATCTGATTCTGCCTGGGCAGTGAAACAGCTCCCCTCTGTCTCAGTTTGTGTAGACCATGCATATAATACTGTCTGGGCAGTGAAACAGCGGCCCTCTGTCTCAGTATGTGAAGACGATGTATCTGATGCTGTCTGGACTGTGAAACAGCTCCCCTCTGTCTCAGTTTATGCAGACCATGTATCTGATGAAGTCTGGACAGTGAAATAGCTCCCCTCGGTCTCAGAATGTGTAGACCATGTATCTGATGCTCTCTGGACAGTGAAACAGCGGCCCTGTGTCTGAGCATGTGTAGACCATGTATCTGATGCTGTCTGGACATTGAAACAGCTCCCCTCTGTCTCAGTATGTGTAGACCATGTACCTGATGCTGTCTGGGCAGTGAAACAGCTCCCCTCTGTCTCAGTATGTGTAGACCATGTATCTGATGCTGTCTGGAGAGTGAAACTGCGGCCCTCTGTCTCAGAATGCGTAGACCATGTATCTGATGCTGCCTGGGCAGTGAAACAGTGGCCCTCAGTCTGAGTATGTGTAGACCATGTATCGGATGCTGCCTTGGAAATGAAACAGTGGCCCTCAGTCTGAGTATGTTTAGACCATGTATCTGATGCTTTCTGGGCAGTGAAACAGCTCCCCTCTGTCTCAGTTTGTGTAGACGATGTATCTGATGCTGTCTGGACTGTGAAACAGCTCCCCTCTGTCTCAGTATATGTAGACCATGTATCTGATACTGTCTGGACAGTGAAACAGCGGCCCTGTGTCTGAGCATGTGTAGACCATGTATCGGATACTCTCTGGACAGTGAAATAGCTCCCGTCTTTCTTATTATGTGTAGACCAAATATCTAATGCTGTCTGGGCAGTGAAACAACGGCCCTCTGTCTCAGTATGTGTTGTTGATGTATCAGATGCTGTCTGGACAGCGAAACAGCTCCCCTCTGTCTCAGTATGTGTAGACAAAGTATCTGATGCTGTCTGGACAGTGAAACAACTCCCCTCCTTCACAGTATGTGTAGATCATGTATCTGATGCAGCCTGGGCAGTGAAACAGCGGCCCTCTGTCTCAGTATGTGTAGGCAATGTGTCTGACGCTGTCTGGACAGTGAAACAGCTCCCTTTTTTCTCAGTACATGTAGACCACGAATCTGATGCTTTTTGAGAAGTGAAACAGCGGCCCTCTGTCTGTATATATGTAGACCATGTATCTGAATGTGCCTGGGCAGTGAAACAGCTCCCCTCTGTCTCAGTTTGTGTAGA
The DNA here is from genome assembly GCF_965601325.2 of Salmo salar. Lineage (NCBI taxonomy): Eukaryota > Metazoa > Chordata > Actinopteri > Salmoniformes > Salmonidae > Salmo > Salmo salar. Next base: position 6,618,441 of record NC_138300.1, on the reverse strand, counting down.
CCATGTATCTGATGCTGCCTGGGCAGTGAAACAGCTCCCCTCTGTCTCAGTATATGTAGACCATGTATCTGATGCTGTCTGGACAGTGAAACAGCGGCCCTGTGTCTGAGCATGTGTAGACCATGTATCGTATACTCTCTGGACAGTGAAATAGCTCCCCTCTTTCTTGGTATGTGTAGACCACGTATCTGATGCTTTTTAGGAAGTGAAACAGCGACCTCTGTCTCATTATGTGTTGACCATGCATCTGATACTCTCTGGGTAGTGAAACAGCGGCCCTCTGTCTCAGTATGAGTAGACCATGTATCTGATGCTGTCTGGGCAGTGAAACAACAGCCATCTATCTCAGTATGTGTAGATCATGTATCTGATTCTGCCAGGGCAGTGAAACAGCGGCCCTCTGTCTCAGTATGTGTAGACCATGTATCTGATGCTGTCTGGGCAGTGAAACACAAGCCCTCTGACTCAGTATGTGTTGACAATGTATCTGATGCTGCCTGGACAGTGAAACAGCGGCCCTCTGTCTCATTATTTGTAGACCATATTTCTGATGCTGTCTGGGCAGTGAAACAGTGGGCCTCTATCTCAGTTTGTGTAGACCATGCATCTGATACTGTCTGGGCAGTGAGACAGCGGCCCTCTGTCTCAGTATGTGTTTACCATGTATCTGATGCTGTCTGGGCAGTGAAACAGCGGCCCTCTGTCTCAGTATGTGTAGACCATGTATCTGATGCTGTCTGGGCAGTGAAACAGCGGCCCTCTGTCTCAGTATGTGTAGACCATGTATCTGATGCTGTCTGGGCAGTGAAACAGCGGCCCTCTATCTCAGAAAGTGTCGACAATGTATCAGATGCTGTCTGGGCAGTGAAACAGCTCCCCTCTGTCTCAGTATTTGTAGATCATGAATCTGATGCTGTCTTGACAGTGAATTAGCTCCCCTCTGTCTCAGAATGCGTTGACCATGTATCTGATGCTGTCTGGGCAGTGAAACAGTTGCCCTCTGTCTGAGTATATGTAGACAAAGTATCTGATGCTGTCTGGACAGTGAAATAGTGGGCCTCTATCTCAGTTTGTGTAGACCATGCATCTGATACTGTCTGGGCAGTGAGACAGCGGCCCTCTGTCTCAGTATGTGTTTACCATGTATCTGATGCTGTCTGGGCAGTGAAACAGCAGCCCTCTGTCTCAGTATGTGTAGACCATGTATCTGATGCTGTCTGGGCAGTGAAACAGCAGCCCTCTATCTCAGTATGTGTAGATCATGTATCTGATGCTGTCTGGGCAGTGAAACAGCGGCCATCTGTCTCAGTATGTGTAGACCATGTATCTGATGCTGTCTGGGCAGTGAAACAGCGGCCCTCTGTCTCAGTATGTGTAGACCATGTATCTGATGCTGTCTGGGCAGTGAAACAGCGGCCCTCTATCTCAGAAAGTGTCGACAATGTATCAGATGCTGTCTGGGCAGTGAAACAGCTCCCCTCTGTCTCAGTATTTGTAGATCATGAATCTGATGCTGTCTTGACAGTGAATTAGCTCCCCTCTGTCTCAGAATGTGTTGACCATGTATCTGATGCTGTCTGGGCAGTGAAACAGTTGCCCTCTGTCTGAGTATATGTAGACAAAGTATCTGATCCTGTCTGGACAGTGAAATAGTGGGCCTCTATCTCAGTATGTGTAGACCACGTATCTGATGCTTTTTAGGAAGTGAAACAGCGACCCTTTGTCTCATTATGTGTTGACCATGTATCTGATGCTGTCTGGGCAGTGAAACAGTTGCCCTCTGTCTGAGTATATGTAGACAAAGTATCTGATGCTGTCTGGACAGTGAAATAGTGGGCCTCTATCTCAGTTTGTGTAGACCATGCATCTGATACTGTCTGGGCAGTGAGACAGCGGCCCTCTGTCTCAGTATGTGTTTACCATGTATCTGATGCTGTCTGGGCAGTGAAACAGCAGCCCTCTATCTCAGTATGTGTAGATCATGTATCTGATGCTGCCAGGGCAGTGAAACAGCGGCCCTCTGTCTCATTATGTGTAGACCATGTATCTGATGCTGTCTGGACAGTGAAACAGCTCCCATCTGTCTCAATATGTGTAGACCATGTATCTGATGCTGTCTGGACAGTGAAACAGCTCCCCTCTGTCTCAGTATGTGTAGACCATGTATCTGATGCTGTCTGGACAGTGAAACAGCAGGCCTCTGGCTCAGTGTGTTTAGACCATGTATCTGATGCTGTCTGGGCAGTGAAGCAGTGGCCCTCTGTCTCAGTATGTGTAGACCATGAATCTGATGCTGTCTGGACAGTGAAACAGCGGCCCTCTCTCTCAGTTTGTGTAGACCATGTATCTGATGGTGTCTGGGCAAAAAGAGTATGGCATGTCATACTATGTCTGGCCATACACCTACATGTACTATGTATAGAAAGACAGATGTGCTCTGTTTGGCACACTCGGATGCTTTCTCATGTGATAGTTTCAGCAAAGGGGAAGAAGCAAAGCTTGAGGGCTCACTCTCTCCAAAATCTGTCCAGAATACTTACATTGCATTTTTATGGGCATATTATGCACACCTAAGCTTGTAGCCTGCCTTCCTGCATTTGGGACAACGACTCCCATTGTTAGGGCGAAGACATGAGCATCTTGTTATTATTTACAGATCTCTTGTTTCAGCCTCTAGCGAATTGGAAAGGAAAGTTGGCGATTGCACAGTGCACTTCGGATTCTGTCTTCCCCTTAAGCTCATTGATGTTTTGCCAAAATTAGATCATTTCTCCTGTGTAAATAAAATCTGTTTCAAGTGCTTAGGCTATGCCTATTTGGGAAGCATGACATTTGGGCAAAACGTGTGGCAATAGGTCTAGCTATTGTGGCTGTCAGTGAAAGGCTTCTAAAATATGTGTTAAGATAAGTTGTCTTGATTATTTTTTACAATGTTGTAACAAGAATAAGGTGAGGGGTGTATGGTGTGTGGTGAAGTCTCTCTCCAGAAAGCATGCACTCAGCTCTGTGTGAAATGTTTTCCATTTGATTGTATATCTTTTTTTTTTAATCAATTCCCAATAAGTTACCAGTAAGCTTAAATTCATATTTATTAATTACAGTCTTTTAGCCTACCGTTTTCAATACTGGAGTGGACACTTTGTTTGTAGAGTTCACAACCTGCTACAGTTGTGAGAAACAAGTTTTTTTGTTTATTTCATAACCGTAATTTATTAGTTTTGTACATTTTTCCATTGTTTGGAGTGCTCCATGTGAGCAATGAGCATGTGTCTGGTTTCTCTCTAGAAACATACAGAGGGAGCACATGCCTGAGCAAGCATAGAAGTAGGCCTACCTGTCCTGCTGCAGTGCAAATGTTGGAAATTCCCCATTTGGGATGTCTGATTTCTGATTGTCTTAACTCACCACATCCACCACTAATAAGCTGAGCTTCTCATTCACTCATTCATTCATTGTTCACCTCACAAAGTGACTATTTGGCTATTATCCTTCGCTAATAATAGCCAAATAGTTCTTCACAGTATTTGAAAACATCTTTCCAACACTCTCCCGGCCTCAATAATCACCAAGACTCGGTGTGAAAAGAGAAACATATCATGATCTGATGATCCCATACACTATATCAAGTAGAAATGTCAGAAAAAAACAGCTGTCTGTCCCAAGCTCACTGCTGCGGGAAACTGTAGGCAGACAGGCGGAGTAGAGAGATTAATATTATTTGAAGAGATGGAATTTTCATCATATTTTATTTTACTTAGTTGATGATGGAAGTTATAGGCCTACTGCTGCAATGGCCTATAGGCTATTTCTGAGTTCCATGCGCTCATTTCTTTAGCCGCCAATGTATCACTGTGTAGGCTATCAATGTGTCCACATGACAGAGGCTGGTGCTCTCGCCTTAGTTGAATTTAAACTTTTAGAATTGTATAATTTTTTATTCCGATTTTTATGACTACCCACGTGACAATGATTTTGAAAACCAAAAACGTAATTATTGAAATGAAACTGTTCCAGGAAAATGTGCATATAAGAATACTGATAACTGGCAAGCTGATCAGTAGAAATGGTAGGATAAATTGTAAGCTTCCACAAAATGTAAACTTACTAGCTGCTTAAGGTCTTTACCATAACACCCATAAAAAAAATATCTTGAAATAATGTACCCATCTATGGAAATCAAAGGCCTGTCATATTGATTTGTTCTGCCGACAGCCCTGAAACTGATGGAGAGAATAGTTTTTGACCAAATACAATGCTATTTCTCAGAGAACAAGATGTAAAATCCCCTGTTTAGGATACCTGCGTGTTTCTGGTACCGGTTCCGACCAACATTTTCACTTATAAATCAATATGTGGACAGATGGAAATGGAAAGGTCTTGCATTGAGTGATAGCCCTGATTCCCATGGACGTGGTAGTATATTTTCTGAGCCTGTGTGACGTAGTATGTGAAATCTGAAACCACTTGAAGCTGGGATGTCCCTCCTACCATTTAATTCGCTCTTCTGACTGTTCATCAATTCCTGGCTGAACACTATGGTGTAGCCACTGACAAAAGCCCCTGACAATGCCTGCAAACCTTACATTGTAGTGCATCAGGAGAGAGTAGTTTGTAGCACATTCAGAGATCGATTTATAGACATTCATCTAAAATAATAGATTTTAAACTAAACACACTTTCTGTTCGTCATAGACGGACAATATTAATAAGAGATGAAAGGCGAGTTCTTAACGAGTTCAGGAAGCCAACCTAGATCTCTGTGAGACATTCACAATGATGGGGGCAGACATTTTGATCAAGAGAGACCTTTAGAAAATATGCACATTTTCTCTAACACTAAACATGCAAATACTTATTTTACAGTTATAAGGAAGGGGAATTCTTATAGCTAGTCATTTTACAATTTGAATATACTATATTGAGAACGCATATAAGTCATTTCAAGCCTTATTCATACAGTTTTGTTGAATAGGAAGTACATCATATAAAATGTTTCATATTTTCATATTTTTTTATCATATTTGTACAGTGTACTTGTGTCCTCAAAAGTGGCTACACCTCAACAATTTATAACTATTTTTACCAAAAAGGTGAGATTTTCTTGGAGTATGCAGAATTACTAGTTATTGTTTGTGGTCCTCTCATGATAAATAATTACTTTTGGGGATTACGTAGATTACATTTCTTATTACATTTGGTCCCAATTTAACTGGTTAACTACTGACTTTCAGCATGCATTTAGAGAAGGGCACTCAAATTGTACTGCACTGACTCAGATGACTGATGACTGGTTGAAATTAATGTATAATAAGATGATAGTCGGAGCTGTATTGTTAGATTTCAGAGCAACCTTTATGTTATTGATCATAAATTGTTTTTGACAAACTCACTTGCTATGGCTTTACATCACCTGTCATCACATGGTTGGGGAGTTATTTATCCAATAGAAACCAGAGTGTTCTTCAATGGAAAGTTCTCTAATATCTGTAATGCACAGTGCGGTGTCCCTTAGGACAGTTGCCTTGGGACGTTGCTCTTCTCTATTTTTACAAATGATTTGCCACTGGTCTTACACAAAGCATGACTTTGTATGCAGATGATTCCACACTCTACATGTCAGCACCCAAAGCTAGTGGGAGTTACTGTCAGTTGTCATGACGTTGGCCTCTTTGAGTACAGGGAGGACAGTTGACCCTCTCCCCCCCTTTGCACCATCCCCCAACCTACCTTCCCCCACCCAGTCCCTGTGTGAAGGAGTGGTAAAATTCCAGGAGAGTCTCTGGCCACATGGCCCATAGAGAGACACAGGAAATTCTTCCAACTCACAGAATTGGGGAGCCAAGCGACAATTGTGTTCTGGAGAAGGTATGGAAGACTGGTGAAGAATCCAGCTACGAACTGGTCCGCTTGGTACAATTTTGTGATACTCAGAAGAGACAATATAGCCATATTACCATAAAACGGTTTATATAATAGCCTCAGACTTGAGACTTGCATTCACATGGTTGTATAGAATGTATTAATAAGGATAAAGCTATTTGTAATACATTGAGATGCTATGTACTGATGTTAACCTGTTATGGCTAGGGGGCAGTATTTTCACGGCCGGATAAAAAACGTACCCGATTTAATCTGATTATTACTACTGCCCAGAAACTAGAATATGCATATAATTATTAGCTTTGGATAGAACACACTCCAAAGTTTCTAAAACTGTTTGAATGGTGTCTGTGAGTATAACAGAACTCATTTGGCAGAAGATTCCATGCAGGAAGTGCCCTGTCTGATAATTTCTTGCCCTTCTTGATTATCTCTATCCATTACAGAGGATCTCTGCTGTTACGTGACACTTCCTACGGCTCACATGGGCTCTCAGAAGGCGGCAAAAAGCTGAATCGTGGCTTTGCAGTCTCTGGTTGAAAAAAAGTAGCGCGTTTGGGTAGTGGCTGGTTACAGTACTGTGAGACTCAGGCGCGTGCCCGCGTCGACCCCATGCTATGTTTTCTTTCGTCTGTTTACCTAAACGCAGATTCCCGGTCGGAATATTATCGCTTTTTTACGAGAAAAATTGCATAAAAATTGATTTTAAACAGCGGTTGACATGCTTCGAAGTACGGTAATGGAATATTTAGAAATCTTTTGTCACGAATTGCGCCATGCTTGTGACCCTTATTTACACTTCGGATAGTGTCTTGAACGCACGAACAAAACGCCGCTATTTGGATATAACGATGGATTATTTTGGACCAAACCAACATTTGTTATTGAAGTAGCAGTCCTGGGAGTGCATTCTGACGAAGACAACAAAGGTAATCAAACTTTTGTAATAGTAAATCGGAGTTTGGTCCGGGCTAAACTTGGTCGGTGTCTAAATGGCTAGCCGTGATGGCTGGGCTATCTACTGAGAATATTGCAAAATGTGCTTTCACCGAAAAGCTATTTTAAAATCGGACATATCGAGTGCATAGAGGAGTTCTGTATCTATAATTCTTAAAATAATTGTTATGTTTTTTGTGAATGTTTATCGTGAGTAATTTAGTAAATTCACCGGATGTTTGCGAGGGGTATGCCAGTTCTGAACGTCACATGCTAATGTAAAAAAGCTGTTTTTTGATATAAATATGAACTTGATTGAACAAAACATGCATGCATTGTATAACATAATGTCCTAGGGTTGTCATCTGATGAAGATCATCAAAGGTTAGTGCTGCATTTAGCTGTGGTTTTGTTTTTTGTGACATTATATGCTAGCTTGAAAAATGGGTGTCTGATTATTTCTGGCTGGGTACTCTGCTGACATAATGTAATGTTTTGCTTTCGCTGTAAAGCCTTTTTGAAATCGGACAGTGTGGTTAGATTAACGAGAGTCTTGTCTTTAAAATGGTGTAAAATAGTCATATGTTTGAAAAATTGAAGTTTTCGGATTTTAGAGGAGTTTGTATTTCGCGCCACGCCCATCATTGGATATTGGAGCAGGTGTTCCGCTAGCGGAACGTCTAGATGTAAGAGGTTAATGTGATAGAATTATATTTCTGTACCAAGCTTAACTCAGTCATCGGCACGCCCCCAGGGACACAGACAGGACCAGGCGTCATGTGACATGTCACTATAAAACTATAACCTGATTTACATTTCTCTAGACCCCGGCCTCCACTCCATTGCGAGTTGGCCAATAGGTTTGACCATCCAAGTACTCTACTGAAAGTGAACTATACCACGTGGTTAACTTTTAGACTATCGATACCGACAGAATAAGAACAAGTCTTTGATATTAATTATTAGTCTGCAGCTAAGTAAATTATATCATTGAACGCGAAAACCAACGAGACATCCATTCTATGACGACATTAATGAATGTCGCTTTGAAAGATCCATTTTAACAGAGAGAGAGAGAGAGAGAGAGAGAGAGAGAGAGAGAGAGAGAGAGAGAAACTCTCCAACCGAACGACGCTCCAACAAGGATCCCGACGACACACTGAGCGTAAATATATATTGATTGCAATTGTTCCCGAATGAGTGAGCGTTCAATTGTTAATATTAATGCACTCTGTGTACCTTCTCAGCTGCCCTTTATGACCCATTGTTCAACAAGACACCAGCCACGCCTGTTAGCCACTAGGGCACATTACTCTACCAATTCTTTGTGATGATAATTACTGGTTGTATACTTTCTGTGAATTCCTTAGTTTGGGTAAATAAATGATTTTAAGACAATTGATGTATGGATGATTTTAGTAAAGACTGGGTTCGTGCAGATACAACAATTTACGACGTTTGGAATGAGACTGGACGCGAGGTAAAATACACCATTTAAACCAGAAGATAATCGGCCTATACTATAATAGAATATAATATATAATGTTATAATATAGGAAAGTTATATTAGGAAAATTATAACTTTGTAATCTGAATATTTTCGTTGGTGCCCCGATCTCCTAGTTAATTACAATTAAACGATGAATCAGTTTGATCGCGTGATAATAATTACAGTGAGTTAATTGATAAACATGTCTTCAGTTTAATGGTACCCCAAAGACACGACACAGTATCAGAATGGGTGATTACTAATAAACTGGTCTTAAATACATCCTAAACTAAAAGCATTGCATTTGGTTCAAAACATTCTCTAAGACCTAAACCTCAACTGGAGTTGTACATAAAGGGTGTGATCATTGAGCAAGTTTAGGAAGCTAAACTCCTAGGTATAACACTGGATGGTCAATTATTATGGGTATTTACAAAGTTGTTGTGAAGATAGGGAGGGGTATTTCTCTTATAAAAATATGTTCTGCGTTTTTTACACAAAAATCAATTGTACTAGTTCAGGCTCTGGTCTTGTCACATCTTGATTATGATATGATATATATAATATACTTTATTGTCCCAGAGGGGACATTTGACTTGGACAATAGAGAGTGCTGCTGCTCTCACATAAATACATAAAATCAATTGAGAATAACAACCCATGATATACCCCCTCCCTACCCACACAAAAAGTTAATAAGTTAATGCCAGGCAAGGCTGTGACTAGGTGGCAGTTCCACATGATGAAGGCTCACGGGCGAGGCTCCAGTCCATCATTGCCAACTCCCTCGTCTGCCTCGATGTCTCCACTGCTGTTAAGTAGTTTTATTGTCAGGGGTACAAACAAATGTTTATATCTGTTCAGCCCGCATATGGGCACGCTATAACGCCTCCTCGATGGCGTCAGCTGGAACTCTGTGTTCAGTGCATGTGTGGGATCCGATATGACCTTTCTGGCCTGTCTGATGATAGTCTCCTCGATAATGTCCTGGAGAGACGAGGGAAGTGCCATGCCTCTAATCTTCCCTGCTGTCTTGGTCCGTCTGTAGATTTGGGCTGCACTGTCAGGTTACCAAACCCTGTAACAATGCTATATTTTAGGATTGACTCAAAGCTGTATCTATAAAAGAGGAGCAAGCCTCCATAGACCCTGAGTAGATGCAGGAACTGCAAGCGCTGTTGGATGCATGAGCAAACGCTCTCCACATGGGTGCACCAGCACAGCTCACTGTCAATGTGGACCCCCAGGTACTTGTATGAGTTCACCTGCTCAATGTTCTCCCTCTGTAGCACTATGGGGCTGTGGTCCCCAATGGACTTAGGGTCAAGGATAATATCATTCATTTTTTTCACATTCAGTTATAGGTGATGTTCATCACACCATCTGATGAATCCTTTGATCTCTGCCCTGTAGCCATTGGTGTCAGAGCCTTTGTTTAAGAGCCCGATGACAGCGGTGTCATCCGAGAACTTAACCACATAGTTGCTGGGGTGCATGCTGACGCAGTTGTTAGTGTACACCGTGAGAAGGAAAGGGGAACTCACACAGCCCTGGGCGCCCCCCGTGGTGGTTGTCAGGGCATCAGAGAGCGTAGAGTTAACTCCGACTTGCTGCATCCTGTTGGTAAGGAAGGAGTGGTACCACCTTATTGTGAATTGGTTCGCTTTCATCTGTTTTAGCTTTCCAGTAAGATATGCACTTGGATTATATTAAAGGCGGAGCTGAAGGAATTAACTTGAGCCTTGCGTATGCTACTGGGCTTTCTAGGTGTTTTAAGATAAGATGAACTATTGTACTAATAGGGTCATCCGTGCCCCTCTTCTCCTTGTATGCAAACTGATAGGGATCTAGAGATTGTTGGACATCGGTGCATAGGTTTCCAGCCATGATTTGCTCTAAGGACTTGACTATGGATGTGTATGTGATCTGTCTAAAGTCGTTATTGACTACAGGGCATGGTTTCTTTGGGACTGGAGTGATAGTTGATTTCTTCCACAACAGGGCGACCATGTGTATGTCAACAGCAAGCTGAAAGAGAGGATGCCAAGCTAGTGTAGGCTCCTCCACAAACATCTTGAGGAGGAATGCTGATATTCCATCAGGTCCTATGGCCTTCTTAGTACGCATGCCTTTAAAAGCCCTTGTGACAACATTTGGTTCAATTTGTAGTTTATCAGAATCAGAATCACAGACCTCTGTACCTAACACCTCCATGCACTTTGTAGAAAAAATCTCGGACATCAAATCGATAAAGTCATTAAATTAGTTTGGTTTGTCAAGTTTATTAGGTTTATACTGATTTCTTAGCAGAGCTAATGTTTGTTGTCACTTTAATAGAGTGCCATAGTTTCATAGAGTCAACTTCTAGAATGTTATTCTCAGCTGTTACGTCTACTCCCACTCTCCAGTGCTCGACATCACCGGTCTACTAACCACCAGTCTTGGCAACCCATCTTTACGCACACCTGGACTTCATTACTACCTTCATTACTTACCATTTATCTAGCACTCTGTTTTGTCAGTCATCAGGTAGTATTGTTGGGGTCTCCATGTCAGATGCTTCTCTTGTTTTGTATCGTTCCAAGTTCACTATCTTTAAACTCACTAACTGCACCTGACTTCCTGCATCTATGTTACAGAATACTACCTCAACAAATGGAAGCAGCAGTTAATCAACTTGCGGGCAGGTAGCCTAGTGGTTAGAGCGTTTGGCCAGTAATCGAAAGGTTGCTGTATCGAATCCCTGAGCTGACAATGTAAAAATCTTTTGTTCTCCCTGTGAACAAGTCAGTTAATCTTACATCTAGACGTTCCGCTAGCGGAACACCTGCTCCAATATCCAATGATAGGCGTGGCGCGAATTACAAATTCCTCAAAAATACAAAAACTTCAATTTTTCAAACATATGACTATTTCACAGCATTTTAAAGACAAGACTCTCGTTAATCTAACCACACTGTCCGATTTCAAAAAGGCTTTACAGGCGAAAGCAAAACATTACATTATGTCAGCAGAGTACCAAGCCAGAAATAATCAGACACCCATTTTTCAAGCTAGCATATAATGTCACAAAAAACAAAACCACAGCTAAATGCAGCACTAACCTTTGATGATCTTCATCAGATGACAACCCTAGGACATTATGTTATACAATGCATGCATGTTTTGTTCAATCAAGTTCATATTTATATCAAAAAACAGCTTTTTACATTAGCATGTGACGTTCAGAACTAGCATACCCCCCGCAAACATCCGGTGAATTTACTAAATTACTCACGATAAACATTCACAAAAAACATAACAATTATTTTAAGAATTATAGATACAGAACTCCTCTATGCACTCGATATGTCCGATTTTAAAATAGCTTTTCGGTGAAAGCACATTTTGCAATATTCTCAGTAGATAGCCCAGCCATCACGGCTAGCCATTTAGACACCGACCAAGTTTAGCCCTGATCAAACTCCGATTTACTATTACAAAAGTTTGATTACCTTTGTTGTCTTCGTCAGAATGCACTCCCAGGACTGCTACTTCATTAACAAATGTTGGTTTGGTCCAAAATAATCCATCGTTATATCCGAATAGCGGCGTTTTGTTCGTGCGTTCCAGACACTATCCGAAATGGTAAAGAAGGGTCGTGCGCATGGCGCAATTCGTGACAAAAAAATTCTAAATATTCCATTACCGTACTTCGAAGCATGTCAACCGCTGTTTAAAATCAATTTTTATGCCATTTTTCTCGTAGAAAAGCGATAATATTCCGACCGGGAATCTCCTTTTCGGCAAACAGAGGAAAAAATCACAAAGACGGGGGCGGCCAGGTCACCGCCTAAGCCCAGAGTCACTTGATCGGCCACTTGAGAAAGGCGATAATGTGTTTCAGCCTGGGGCTGGGATGACGACATTCAGGTTTTTCCCGGGCTCTGAGCGCCTAAGGACGACGTAGGAAGTGTCACGTTAGAGCAGAGATCCTTAGTAAAAGATAGAGATGGCAAAGAAGTTCCAGAAATGGTCAGACAGGCCACTTCCTGTAAAGGAATCTCTCAGGTTTTGACCTGCCATTTGAGTTCTGTTTTACTCACAGACACCATTCAAACAGTTTTAGAAACTTTAGGGTGTTTTCTATCCATATATAATAAGTATATGCATATTCTAGTTACTGGGTAGGATTAGTAACCAGATTAAATCAGGTACGTTTTTTATCCAGCCGTGAAAATACTGCCCCCTAGCCATAAGAGGTTAACCTGTTGGCTAGCGGAACGCCTAGCCAACATCCAATGGAATATTGTGGGTTCGATTCCCACGGGGGGCCAGTACAAAAAAAGATATATATATTTTTTTAAATGCATGAAATGAAATGTGTGCATTCACTACTGTAAGTCGCTCTGGATAAGAGTGTCTGCTAAATGATTAAAATGTAAAAGTGAACAGCAGGGCACGAAACACAAAAAATCGAATCATTTCAATTTCTCAAACATATGACTATTTTACACCATTTTAAAGATACACTTCTCCTTAATGTAACCACATTGTCCGATTTCAAAAAGGCTTTACAACAAAAGCAAAACATTAGATTATGTTAGGAGAGTACATAGACAAAAATAACCACACAGCCATTTTCCAAGCAAGTATATGTGTCACAAAAACCCAAAACACAGCTAAATGAAGCACTAACCTTTGACGATCTTCATCAGATGACACTCCTAGGACATCATGTTACACAATACATGTATGTTTTGTTCGATAAAGTTCATATTTATATCCAAAAACAGCATTTTACATTGGCGCGTGATGTTCAGAAAATGTATTACCACCAAAACTCCCGGTGAATGTGCACATCAATTTACAAAAATACTCATCATAAACGTTGACAGAATATATAACAATTATTTAAAGAATTATAGATACAGGACTCCTTGACGCAACCACTTTGTCAGATTTCAAAATAACTTTACGGAGAAAGCACATTGTTCAATATTCTGAGTACATAGCTCAGCCATCGAAGCAAGCTATACAGCTACCCGCCAAGTTCTGGCATCAACAAAACTCTGAATTAGGATTATAAATATTCTCTTACCTTTGCTGATCTTCGTCCGAATGCACTCCCAGGACTGCTACTTCCACAAGAAATGTTATTTTTGTTCGAAATAATCCATATTTATGTCCAAATACCTAGATCACTATCCAAAGGCATAACGCGCGAGCGCAGTACCAGAGACGAAAAGTCAAAATGTTCCATTACCGTTTGTAGAAACATGTCAAACGTTGTTTGCAATCAATCTTTAGGGTATTTTTAATGTAAAATTGTGATAATATTCCAACCGGACAATAGCGTATTCATTCCAGGAGAAAAAGAAGCAACAGTGCGCTTGCGGGATCTCGCATACCCAAGCCCTTTGTCCATAGGCAGTCCACTCATTGACTGAGCTACTATTATCTGCCCAGTAACAGGAGAAGGCTGAAAGAACTTTCTGAAGGCTGTTGACAGCCAATGGAAGCCTTAGGAAGTGCAACGTGACCCCACAGACACTGTAGTTTCGATAAGGATTCAAAAGAAGAACTACAATTCTCAGATTTTCCACTTCCTGGTTGGATTGTTCTCAGGTTTTTGCCTGCCATATGAGTTCTGTTATACTCACAGACATCATTCAAACAGTTTTAGAAACTTCAGAGTGTTTTCTATCCAAATCTACTAATAATATGCATATTATAGTTTCTGGGCCAGAGTAGTAACCAGTTTCATTTGGGTACGTTTTTCATCCGGCCGTGAAAATACTGCCCCTTATAGCGAACAGGTTAACCCACTGTTCCCCAGTGGGCCTTCATTGTAAATAAGAATTTGTTCTTAACTGACTTGCCTAGTTAAATAAAGGTTACATTTAAAATAAAAAATCAAGACATCTCCCAGATGGTTGGCAAACAGGGACACCTATTTTGTCATCACCATGACCAGCTGGCTCATTTGGGAACCGCTATGGATGAGGTCCTCCATGTTCTTCAATCAGTCGACCTTACTCAAGGGGTGTCATTTCCGAAGAGCGGATGATTCTCTACCACAAGTTGACCCAGCGAACCAGTACCCCAGTCCGTCCTGATCAGCGATGCCCGATTGTCTCTCCTGGGCAAATATGAATGGACTCCATCAAAATGCTGTGGCTTCCTACTCCATTGCTCCCTCTATTTCGCTCATCAGATGGGAGCCCCTAGCACCGAAAGGGTCAAGGTTGCCACGGTTATTTCTCTGCTGACCGGACGGGCGTTTGAGTGAGCCATGGCCATCTGGGAGAGAGGAGAGGATCCTATGAGGGTTTCATGGCTCTGTTCAGGGGGGGTCTTCGACCATCCACCAGAGGGCAGAGAGGGGGTGAGCGCCTAGTCCAACTATGGCAGGATGGCCAGACCGCGTCAGAGTACGCACTCACCTTTCGGACAGTGGCAGCATCCAGAGGATGGAATAAGCCAGTTCTCCGCACCCTATTCAGAAGAGGATTGCGCAAAGAGGTCCAGACGGAGTTGGCGTGCCTATCCTTGGACGCCCTCATCGCGATGGCCATCCATCTGAATAACCTGCTTCGGGAGTCAGAGCCTGAACCCATGGAGGTGGGGGTCACACGCCTCTCCGCGACTGAGCGACGCCGTCGTAGACAGCTAGGGATCTGTCCTTATTGTGGACAGCAGGGGCACTAGCTTCAACGGTGTCTGGTACGTTCTAACCAGGGATACACGAGAGCTAAACGAGAGGGTTGGGTTCAGCTAGCTGGGTTCAGCTAAACGAGAGAGTGAGATCGTAATTCTACCCTTCCAGGTAGAAAAGCTAGTCGGTAGGATAGCTGGCCTTCTGGCGAGCTAGCCAGGCTAGCTAAGCCTTGCAGCTAAGCTAGCCAAGTTTCAGTAGCTAGCCGTGTGATGCTAGCTACCACCAGAGACAAAGGGAAGAAAAAGATAAATCTTACCCGAAGCGAAAATTTACTTTAGGTAAAGTCACCCAACAAAAAACGAGCTGAAAAACCTGCGCTTGGTGGCATAACCTCGCAGCACACCTGTGAACACTTGAACAGGAAAACAGGGATCAAGTCATGCTGATGATAACTTAGAGAGTAGAACTCTTTGTGAGGAAGAGAGATGAGAATTACCAGAATGTGGGCGAGTGGCTCTATATAATAAGGGGAGGGGTTTCAAACTTCTGAGATTCAGATGAATCCCACATGTGAAATATCAAAACAAATAATTGAAAGAAAACCCCTGAGACTCAACTTCCATGGATGTGTGACTGTCCTAATATGGACACCGTACCTGACAATTACATCCTAATATAGACACTGTACCAGCCAATGGCTGAGACATTACATCTTTAAGATTGGTCTTAACGAGAGGTCATAACGGACCTGCAGGGAGCTTTTCAATGGCATACCTGATTAAAAAGTCTGAACGTATAGCCTTGGCTGTCATTTACTGTATGTGTACTTGCTTCTCATCCCATTTCTTCACAATGGCATTGCACTCTCGAGTATAGTCCTTATTCTCTTTTCCCGTTCCATTTCTAAGGAACTCCATACCACATGAATGATGGAATGACAATCCAGCTATAGACAAGAAAACACAGCCATTGCCGCCATTGCATCCAGCACCACTAAGCCGTTAACACATGATTTTATGAGAGCAACCCTCATTTATGAGAGCAATCAGTGTAACCCAATACCCCAATGGATGTCTCTGTTAGCACCCCTCTTTGTCCTATGATGATATACCGTCTATATAATGCTTTTATTGTAGCAGTGTAGTGGAGCCAAGGGAGTCATACATTGATAACAACATCAGTTCATAGAGACGATAGAGACGGCCCCCGTTCAGTAAAAGGTCACTCTCTCCCCTCTTTCCCTCCCTCCCTCTCTCTGTCTTCCCCCTCTCTCTAGCTGTCTCTCATCCCTTTCCTCTCGATCTTTCCGTCTCTTCCTAAATCTGACCTCTCTCCATCTCTCTCCCTTTCTCTGTCTGTCGTCTCTTTGGGTGATGATGAGTACCTCTCTGTGTCAGGAAACTGGATTGTCATGTTTTAACTCCACTCAAGGGATGCGTCCCAAATAGCACCCTATTCCCTACACAGTACACTACTTTTGACCAGGGCCCATAGGTAGTGCACTATATAGGGAATAGGGTGTCATTTGGGCCGCCGCCGAGGTGTGCTGACAGGCGAGACAGAGGCAGCAGATGGCAGCCTGACATGCCCAAGGTCATCTGGCAAGGCGCTGTCTGAGCGCTGGATTTGAAACCCAACACTTTCTGCCCACCTCCCTTCCCTCTCTCTCTCTTTTTGCATCTCTAACTTTCCCTTCCTTTCACTCTGTCTCGCTGTCTTACACCTCTGTCTACCTCTCTTTCTCTAACTCCCTCTTGTTTTGTCTCTCTAACACCTCTGTCTAGCTCTTTAACCCTCTGTTTATTCCCTCTCTCTCCTCTACCTCTGTCTGTCTTCCACCTCTCAGTCCGTCTTTCCCCTCTCGCTCTCCCTCTGTCTTTATCCCTCCAACACCGACCATGGACCATGGAGCTACAATCCCCCCCCCCCCCCCCCCCCCCCCCAAGGTGTCCACATGCTTTTGTTTCTAAAATGTTGCCCCGAACAGCCCAGAGAGAAGAAACAGAGAGGAAGAAGGAATAAAAATGAGCTTTAATGACCTTAACAGTGATGCAGTGATGCCTGTGAGGTACAAACACCGGAAATCCAAAAACCACACGACCACAGTTTCTGTGCCATGTTGAAACACATTATTTTTGTCTTCTGGCTAATTTCTAACAGGAGTGGAGAATAGAAGTAGACAGGGAGGGAGAAGGAGAGAGAGATACTATTATGAAATGCTGGCCCGCACTGTCCTCAACGTGTATTTGGGAGTCTCTGTTGTAAGGCAGAGGAGCACAAGCTCACCTCACCAGGCTACAGTCAGAACTATCTGATTCAAGCTTGACATAGAGTATACAAGCAGTTTTCCTAACAAAACCTAGGCCACTATTGTGTCCCAGAGAAAGTCTATATTGTTCATTTAAATAACAAAAACATGAATCTATTTTATTCTCATTAAGGAACTGTCAAGTCGAAGGAGCTATCTTTTCCTCTGCGTGAGTGAAACATATTTAGTCTATTAATTTGTTTTGTCACAGAAGCCACTGCCATGCCGTTGCCGTGCATGTCCATAAAACGCCATTCGCCATCCTGCCAAGAACCTGGAACCTCTCTATATTTTCAGTTTACCCTTGTGAGATTTTGCTGGTACTTTACTTTATTTGCAGCTTTCACAAGCCCCCTCTCAACCACACAAACAATGTCTCGTAAGTCCACTAATGAGGTGCGACTGATACTCTGACGACAGCGAGCCTCCAAACGTGACATTTCCTCAACATGAGCAGCTCTCAAATAAATAGACAAAATTCAACCAAGCCCAAAAATGTGGGTTACTTGTTGTTTTTTTATAGCCGTCCTCTCTCCCTTAGATCACTCACTCACTACTGTTAGCCCACCACCTCCATTACTTTTTTATTCGCATGCGTTTATCTAGTTCTATTTTGTCAAGGCTGGTGTTGCTTGACTGAGCTCTAAATGGGTTGCTGTCACTCAGGCTTTGATTATGTCTGTCCTGCATATGGCTGCAGATGCTGTGAAAATGAACGGCACAAGAATGCAGTTGGCTGATAGGTCTTGAACCATATCACAGTAAACACATTCAATCTGTGGTGATACAGCAGTAAAGTCATGCTGAGATAGAGACAGAGCGAGAGGGGGAGAGAGAGAGAGGCAGAAGGAAAACTCTCCCTCAAATCTTCTCATCTACAAAGGTTATTTTCTGAATAGTAAGTATTCTGGCAGAAGCCACATGTTTTTTGTTTTTCTTTGAATAGAAATATGCATAGCCACAAACAGAAAGCATATGGAAGTATTTATGGAGACTCTTTGTTCTCGCAGTGTTGAATGTGTAATGTCAAGTCTTAAAAGCTTCTTTTCATGTGTTTTTTCCTCCATTCTCCTCCTTTTGAAAGTGTTTTACTCTGACTGTGCGAATTGTATTATAAGGTATAGTATACTACAAGCGAGCATTGGTGTAATTTGTTGCAATTATATTTTATAAACCAGCCAGTTACTTTTGTTATGTCCAGCCCTGCAGCAATTCACTTGAGGGAAACCAAGGTTCAAAATTAAACATTTGTCAAGCAAAAAAAAGTTTGTGCCAATAAAAAAGCAAAATTTATGTGGGCTGGGACAGTGGCAATTGTAGTTTTATCAGGATTGACATCTCATGGAGAAATGGGATTTTCTGAAAATCTCCAAAGATGTTTCTTTTCCCATTAATCTTCTGCCTCTGGAGAGCAGAGTTTGGTGCAGCATAGTCTCTTTCTGTTGTCATGTGTCTCAAAGCTGCACCGAGCTGACTGGGAACAATAGCTGCCCCAGTGAGACACCATTTTGTTACACTGTGTGTGATTGGGGACAGGGACATATTCTTGAAAGTACAGTGACACCTAAAGGCTAATCCTACAGCCCCACTGTACCCCTGTCAGTGAAGTAAGCAACTTACCCAAGAACATGCTGAGATTTTGGGGAAAGTGATGAGTTTTCACTTCTACCGCACTTAATAGTTGCAAGCACTGGCGTGGGACGTCACATTCCCCTCCTAATGACATGCCTCGGGCTGCCTGCAGGAGAAGTGGCATTTTCATCTCACAACCTGAGAATCTGATTGGCCACAAAAAAAATATATATATTCTGGGGTTTTTTCATCGGGTTGGTGAAACCATCTAAAAAAAAATAGGTTTTATAGTGTAAGTGCCCTGAAAACATTAATTTAAACTTTTTATTATCCTTTTATTATTTAGTTTGTAAGTGTGTGTGTGTGCGTGTGCGTGTGCGTGTGCGTGCATGCGTGTGTATGTGCTTTACCAATACAGTACAATTCTAGTATAGTATGCACCAGGCAGTCATTTGATCTGAACTTTTGTTGTATTTGGTTTCAGGCACAAGCCTGCGTGCAGTCCCAGTTTTTAATATGGCAGAGCACTGTGGGTCCTAGTGTAACAATAAACGTTGTCTGAACTGTCAGCAGGTCTTAATCACTAGGATTACTGCAACACTAAAATGTTAGAATCCTGTTAATAACCCCAGTGGTGGAAAAGGTAAACAGCATTAGAGATACAGTTTAAATATTATTTTGAAATTTCAGTACTTCATTTCATCACTTGCAAATATGTCAGGTGGGGGGGGCATATAGACGGTGAACATAGTCAACTGTAAGGTTTCCTTAGTTAAGAGCCAAGTGAATAGTTTATTGACATACAAAAAAAGGAATATAATTGGTAAGACATATAAACGATTTCAACATAGATTACCCCTGTAAAATAGTCATTATGCAATTTCTCTTTAAACTCTAACACTGTCAAAACAGAAAATAAATATGTAAAAGATATGAGCCGAATCGTCTACACACTACAGTATGACTCCCATATATTTAAATATCATGAATGGTGTCTAGGGGAGTGTGTACTCCTTTAAAATGCACTCTGGGATCTTAGCCACAGCATATCACACAAAATGGATGGCGTGGTACACAATTGGATGACGTAGTACACAAAAACCGGGGACCCTTTTGGCACTTTCAAAACTACTGGCTGAAGTTATACAAAAGTTATTTAAATGTAAATCCTTTCACTGATGGGCCCAAATATTTTACTATAGCTTAGCTGCTCCACTAAAATCTGCACTTGTGTGCACTCCATTGCCCCCTTATCTCGATTTTAAAAAGCCAGTGGTTTGAAGGGCAATGTTTCAGGGAGTAAAGCGGCTTGACTCCATGGTGATAGGGTATCATGTCTGTTTCATGCTCTGGGAAAAGGGGCGGAAAAAAATACACAAAGAATTGTTCCAATACAGTCTGTTCAAATCAAATCAAATCAAATTCCATTGTTTTACTTGCTATATTGTATGTACTTCGCCACCATGGCCTTTTTTTGCCTTTACCTCCCTTATCTCACCTCATTTGCTCACATTGTATATAGACTTATTTTTCTACTGTATTATTGACTGTATGTTTGTTTTACTCCATGTGTAACTCTGTGTTCTTGTTTGTGTCAAACTGCTTTGCTTTATCTTGGCCAGGTCGCAATTGTAAATGAGAACTTGTTCTCAACTTGCCTACCTGGTTAAATAAAGGTGAAATAAAAATAAATAAATAAAATGTATTTATATAGCCCTTCTTACATCAGCTGATATCTCAAAGTGCTGTACAGAAACCCAGCCTAATGCAGGTGTAGAAGCACAGTGGCTAGGAAAAACTCCCCAGAAAGGCCAAAACCTAGGAAGAAACCTAGAGAGGAACCAGGCTATGAGGGGTGGCCAGTCCTCTTCTGGCTGTGCCGAAGTTCACAATTCATTATTCACAGTGTGTGTTTCTTGTTGGTGTTAATGCATAAAGTAAAAATTGCACTTATTTAGCATTAGTATGAAAAGTTACTTTTGGATACAGAATATGAATGGGTGGGGGTTGTGGATAGTCTTTCTTACATGTTTTCTCATCCATTCTATTCTATTCACAGAAATGCACGAATAACATAAACATTTTACTTGTGTGCTAAATTGAAGTATTGAACTTTCACACATTCTCTGGAAAAAGCTATTGTAATTTCATTGGCGAAGCCTGATAGGGAAAGTGACATATATCAGACAGAGCCACAGCCATTGCTTACATTTTATGAAATGATTACAAATTAAGACAGAGTGTTATGATTGTAGTCTCGATTTATGTTCAGGATGCTTGTGTGTATATGAACATATTTCCATTTATGTTAGACTCACTGTTCAGGCTATTAGGAATGAAAAAAAAAGAGAAGTGGGGGAGAGAAAATATAATTTAATTAGTTGACTGTGATGGAAATAAAGACTTAATCAACATCAGAGAACAGCCTCCTCGCAATTATTTGGAAAACAATCCCTCAGCAGTAATGAGAGTATAGCCTGAGAAAGAGAAGTGTGAGAGATAGAAAGAGAGAATGTGAGGAAGAGAGGGAGAGTGTGTGTGTGTGTGTGTGAGAGAGAGAGAGAGAAAGAGAGAGAGAGAGAGAGAGAGAAAGAGAGAATGTAAGGAAGAGAGGGAGAGTGTGTGTGTGTGAGAGAGAGAGAGGAGAGAGAGAGAGAGAGAGAGAGAGAGAGGAGAGAGAGAGAGGAGAGAGAGAGAGAGAGAGAGAGAGAGAAGAGAGAGAGAGAGAGAGAGAGAGAGAGAGAGAGAGAGTAGCCTATATACGGAGATTGAGAGAGAACGAAGGAGAAGAGAGTAAAGAGAGAGGGGGAAAGGTAAGAGTAAAATGGAGACAGTAAGAGAGAGAAAGAGAACAAGAGAGTGTGATAAGGAAGTGAGAGAAAAATAGAAACATACTGCTAAAATAAAGGAAACACGAGTCAATGAGGGATGTAAAGTACTGTATATTGAAAGCAGGTGTTTCCACACAGGTGTGGTTCCTGAGTTAATTAAGCAATTAACATCCATGCTTAGGGTCATGTATAAAAATGCCCAGTTGCCCATTAATTTGGCTAGAAGAGATCTCAATGACTTTGAAAGAAGGGTCTCGAAAAAGAGCATAGAGGGTTTAAAGGATGAGTGTGTGTGTCTCAGTCACCAGGTCCCAAATGCATCCCACATGACACCCTATTTACTGTACATTGCACTACTTTTGACCATGGCTCTGGTCAAATCTAGCACACTATGTAGAATATCGGGTGCTATTTGACGTGCGGAAAGAGAGTAGATGCAATGAATCTGGGCTGTGAGTCAGCCTATCAAAGTGGAGTATCATGAAGGAAAGCCCTAGACAGACATCTGCTCTGCAATGTTGCCTTGTTGACAGAATCAGTTGAGCATGTTTTCTTTATTTCCCAGAATTGATCTCCTTGCTAATGAAATATTCTAACCACTCCAATGTCTACTGATGTGATGTGAGCCACATGGTATTGTGATATGTGTCGCGCTCAAACCCTTCCCTTCACTTTGCTCTCAAACCCTTCCCTCTGCCTTTTGGTATGAAAACTGTGCCTGACTGGGAAGAGAAACCCTCTAGCAGAAGCTATTTATAGGAAGCATCTTGCATTTGCATCTGGAGCTTATGAGAGAAGCATGAATGAGACAGCCAATTTGAAAATAAATAATGTACTTCGCAAACCAACACATTTGTTTTATGGACAAAAAATATATAATTTCTTCAGGATTTCTAATTTCTGCTGAAAAGGTGAAATAGACAGTCTCACCTTAATTGAATTAAACTCTGTGAATGTTGTTCCTGTATTGCTGCTTGTGTAGGTGATTGTCTGGGACAGCTTTACAGCAAGCTAAAATCACTGGAATGATTTTCCAACAATCTTGAATGAGTTCCCACATATCCTGAGCACTTGTTGGCTGCTTTTCCTTCACTCTGCGGTCCAACTCATTCCAAACCATCTCAATTGGGTTGAGGTCGGGTGATTGTAGAGACCAGGTCATCTCATGCAGCCCTCCATCACTCTCCTTCGTGGTCAAATAGCCCTTACACTGCCTGGAGGTGTGTTGGGTCATTGTCCTGTTGAAAAACAAATGGTAGTCCCACTAAGCGCAAACCAGATGGGATGGTGTATCGCTGCAGAATGCTGTGGTAGCCATGCTGGTTAAGTGTGCCTTGAATGCTAAATAAATCACAGACAGTGTCACCAGCTAAGCACCCCAACACCATCACACCTCCTCCTCCATGCTTCACGGTGGGAACCACATATGCGGATATCATCCGTTCACCTACTCTGCATCTCACAAAGACAAGGCAGTTGGAACAAAAAATCTCATATTTGTACTCATCAGACCAAAGGACAGATTTCCACCGGTCTAATGTCCATTGCTCGTGTATCTTGGCCCAAGCAAGTCTCTTATTATTTGTGTCCTTTAGTAGTGGTTTCTTTGCAGCAATTCAACCATGAAGGCCTGATTCATGCCGTCTCCTCTGAACAGTTTATGTGGAGATGTGTCTGTTACTTGGACTCTGTGAAGCATTTATTTGGGATGCAATCTGAGGTGCAATTAACTCTAATGAACTTATCCTCTGCAGCAGAGGTAACTCTGGGTCTTCCTTTCCTGTGGCGGTCCTCATGAGAGCCAGTTTCATCATAGTGCTTGATGGTTTTTGCGACTGCACTTGAAGAAACTTTCAAAGTTCTTGACATTTTCCGGATTGACTGACCTTCATGTCTTAACCTAATGATGGACTGTCATTTCTCTTTTCTTATTTGAGCTGTTCTTGCCATAATATGGACTTGGTCTTTTACCAAATAGGGGTATCTCTGTATACCACCCATACCTTGTCACAACACAAATGATTGGTTCAAATGCAAGGTGGGAAAAAAATTCAAGGTTGGAAATGAAAAAAATACAATCATAAAAAGCATGTATGGATTTTTAAACAGTTATAAAAAACATTCCTAGATCCTCTACCACAGGCCATAAGGATTTTGCAGGTGAATCAAAGTCATTGTTCTTCGGTTCATCACATAATGGCAAAGAGAAGAAGAAAAAAGCCCTGATGGATTAAACACGTTATTTGTGTTCATTCCCACTGTTTGATATGTCGCGTGACACATGCATGTGTGATTTTGTATCTGCATAAGCTCAAACTGTATGTTCATCCTGCCAAAGACAAAAAACGATGAGCCCACTGAATCCATTGCGTTCTATCTCACAAAGGACGTTACAGTGAAATATCACGTATCAGAGCACCCACATCACTCTCACTATGCGCTCATACATACCATGATATGCTTTCCCTGTGATCGCACAGCATCACATTCGTTATTGAACGTGTTAATGGGCAGAATCTAGAATGGCCATCTTCAGAGATGGCCATTCCCAAATGTCAGACGGCGGTTCTGTCCTCCCCGAACACATTAAATAGCATAATTACGGGGCTGAAATGGGGTGTGAAAGGAGTTGTGTGCTCAAGGCTTCAATTGAATGCATTTACACTTGTGTGTTGTCACATTTTGGTAGCAGCAAAGTATAAATATGTTAATGTGTGTTTACCCCATTCACCACAAGGGCACGGGTGTATTGAGAGAGGAGTTTGGTGGAGCACACTGCAGCTTTTGGAAAGAGGGGGCCGAGGAAGAGGGAGAGGCGGGGAAAAGGGGGAGAAAAAGAAGGGGGATGTATACATTATTAAATATGGCTTCATCACATGTTCCTAGTTTCTTAGGGACTTATTATTCCGCGCCGCTTTAATGAATAACAAGAGCTAGAGAGAGGGAAGAGAAGAGCGATAAGGGCGTGATTCATGTAGCAAGTGCAGAGACCACCACCATCTGGCTTCCAAAGGTACTGCTAGCACAACAAACACATACTGTGTTGGAAATGTAGAAATAGCAACCTCCGCTGTGGCCCCGGCATTAGCATCCGACAAGGTCCTTGCCTGCCGCTAAACATACAGATTGCATTTGCTTTGTGAAGGGTACTTGTCAAACCCATGACAGACATATTTTATGAGCTTTCACGTTGATGTTGGAAGTCCACGTCTCATGCCTTTCTAAATGTGTGAGATGTTGGGGCTTGAAGTTATCGCCGTGCCCGTATCCAAGGTGACTGGAAATAAATAAATAAATGTTTAGAGGGGGTGGGGGCAATTCCAACTGACCTACTTTTAGGAAGTTGACTCTCTCGCTCTCTTTAATTCCCCAATATATTATTCACTGTCTTTACAAATGAACATTATTAAAGTGCTTCTAGTTCTTTATTTCCAATTTTACAATCTTGGGCATTGTAGCTCTGCTGTATTCCTACCTTTCTCTTTCCGATAATGTTATCAGTGTAAGGTGGTGCAAGAGAAAACAAGTAGCCCACGCCTTTCAGGGTTATTGAGAAAAGCTCCAGGGTTCTTTAAGTGATGCAATATCAGAGGTTGTCAAGTCCGTTTACAGAACAGCGTGATTTGAGCTCACGCTCCCTGTTTCCCCCCCTTTCATTTCTGCTAGGAGAGCAAAAGGTAGTGTCAGTGAAGAACCAAAGGGGAGGCTCAGCAGCCAAGAAGAAAGGCTTTAGCCTCTCTCCCCCGCCATTCACCTTCATCACAGTCCCAAGACCTCTTGCTTGCCTTGCCTTGTGCCAGACAGCTACTGTGGGTATATGTGTTATTTATTGACTTTAAGTGTACATTTCTGCACTTTTCCCAACCACTTTCTATTAGCGTTTGATAATGATCCAAATTGTGGTTCCATACTTGATGGTTTTGCATGATATGGTTGGCTATGGTTATCATGGGTTAGACAGATGACCATTTATAAGTGATATTCTTCAAGAATCAATGGGTATATATGATTCAATTGATTAGAAACGGCTGTGTAGATCACAAAATTCAAATTTTGCTGGGTGACAATGAGTGAAGGCCATTTGAGGAGAGTTGGATTTTCAGTGTGTGAAACACTACCTTGAAATGGATCACTGACAGTCTCCATAATACTAGACCAGTCTGCTCTGTGCCATGTCAGCTTTATTCTGTAAACCCATTTGCAGCTGTTTTAAGGCCCCTTTGATATTTTATTCCCCAACACCCTTGCCAACTGGATGTCTGAAGGGCTGTTGTGTATCCACTCTCACGGGTGACAGCATAGCTATTTATTTTGCTTGGTCAAGCCTCCGAGGACAGCAAACGAGCAGATAAGCCAAAGGGATTCGGCCGGAACTAAGGGCACACAAAAACTTCATAGACATGGCTAGCTAATGTTTATCATCACTATCAAAGGTTATGCCTCGCCATAATCTGAAGAAGGACTTTCTGTCGTGGCTGATTGAGAGGGCAAGGTGGTTGTTGGAGGGAACAACTGTCTCGCTCTTTCTCTAGATGGATAGAGTAAAGGAGGAAGAGGCAAGGGGGGTTGCGGGGGGCAGACACCTGTAACAAGTCACTCAAAGGCTGTCATCACACATCATAGTCATTCATCATGTTTATAAAACCATTAATCTCACTCAGCCAAGGAGCAACTGTTTGTAGACTTGTAGATCACAGACTGGACCTGTCTGCTCAATGACAGGCTCGAGGCCTAATAGATCTTTTGAGAAATCTAAGGCGTAATCCATTTTATGTTAATAGGCGTGTGTGAGCGTGTGTGTGTGTGTGTGTGTGTGTGTGTACGAGAGTGTGTATGGGCGTGTATGAGCATGTGTGTGTTCATGGTGTGTATGTGTCCATGTAGACGTGAGATGATGAGAAATCAGAGATCTGTGTCCTCCTGCCATCATCAGTCTTCTCTCCCTCTGATGTGCTTGGGTTATGCCGCATAGCCAACAATCAACGTACATCAGCTTCTGTGGACCTTACCTTTGCCTGTAACCAGATGCCGGGACCTAAATCAGTCCCCTTTTGTCTGCGATGAACGATTATCCACATAAGCCAGTGTCCGCACATTTGTTGGAGGTAATCTCACAAAACATGGTTAGGCCTCTGTCCCTCGTTTACTTTGCTCCTCTCCCTCCCCTGTGAACTCATGTCATGGCTGGGAGGGTAATGTGAGGTGAAGGGGGAGGAGTGTAGAGACTACTGATATTGACGTGGAGGGGGGAACTAATAATGAGAGGGAGGGGGCAGGGTAAATATTTCCATTAATAATCTAAACCTTATCTTTACAAGGCTACCGTAACGGTGTACCCCACCCCATATGGATATCTATAAAAACAGAGGAGTTGCTATATACACTTTTGGACTTAATGATTAATGATATATACTAATTTATTCTTGAAGAATATAACTTACATATGCACCATGAACTTAGTTCAACTGCCATACCCCATGATAACCCAAAATATGCTTGTTTTACTCTTTTTGTAAACATAGCCTAAAAACATGGTTAAAACTATAATTTTGATATCATGGATGGTCAGTCCTTGCATCCATAGTTCTGTCTATGAATTTGAGAGTGGTTACATTTCTCCAGGTCCATCGCTCAGATTTATACCAAAACAGAGGTGGGGTGACTGCTTTGTTATTGTTTCAATTAAGGATTCTAGCTTTAAAGTAATAACAGTGTGTTCTGAGGGGTGGGGGAGGACAGTTTAGTGCATGTTCCTGTTTGTCCAACAGCATCAAATAAATTATGCAATTACCTAAAAGCCATGTCAGCCAGCAAGCGACCAGTAAACATCCCTTTTCTAAAAGCACATATCTATCTTGGCGTGTGTGTGTGTGTGCTTGCTCATGTGTGTTGTCTGCTGAATTTATCATGCCACATAAACACTCTGTTGTTAAGCTCTTCGGGGGCCCTTTTAAGTGTGCAGAAAAAAACAGGTACCCAGTCCTTGCTTCGGGTTCAGCAGTTCACGCGGTTACCTCATGAACACGTTTTGTAACCTCTGAGAGACATTGATGACCCTCTGCTCTCCAGAGCCAAAGAAGGATTTAAATGAAATAATAAATATCCCGGTATGGATCCTGAGCACACTGGGTCACACTGACCCTTCTCAGGAACCTCCAAGCCGAGCAGGAAGAGCCAGGGAAGGGGAAGGGCCACACTGGCCGCATGCTGCTCAGGTGACCAGGAACCAGGAAACGTCTGGCCACAGGCTTGCCACCATCTGGTCTGGTCAGCATGCGAGCAATGCCAGAGCAGAGTGAACTAGAGCCGTGGAATCGGAGGGCTGAGCTGGTCAGCTCTGTTGGCAGGGACACAAAGAACATGCTGGGAGCCTGGGATTGTAGTGTGTCCAATGGTTTATATTCAGAGAGAGAGGAAGTGGAGGGAGAGATAGAGAGAGAGAGGAGTGATAGAGAGCAATGATGATAGAGGGGGAGGGAGAGAGAGAGAGAGAGAGAAAGAAAAAGAGATTGCCAGCCATTTTTGTTTCATTCAGTTATGCACCGCTAAATAATTTGTATCCATTACCTGACGTACAGTATAATAAAACCTGTATGAATCCTTAGGCCCAAATTGAGTCCAACGTACAGGCCCCAGATGATATTCTTTGCTATGCCCTGTGAAAACACAACGTAGACGAGCGGGTTGAACTCCGCAAGGGGTCGAGTTCAGGCTGAAGATGAGAGGAGCGAGGGATCATGGAAGCCTTACAGCTGGGACTGGGGGCTCTCAGGTTCACTCTCTCTCTCTTCCTTCCTCTCGCGCTCTCTCCCTTTTCCTCTATTTGACAGGACAAGACAGGGACCTGCTCTTTTTTCAATTTTTCCACCCCCAGGTTGCGATTGCAAAGGGAACACTAGCAGTGGAGCCAAGTGCCCCATGATGACCTGTCCATGTCCCTCCACTCTCTCTCTCTTTATTTATCCCTCTCTCTTTCTCCCTGAGAGGCATCCTGGGACATGCGGACTTTAGCGAAGCGCATCTCCAAACATCTCCAAACACCCTGTCTGTGGGCGAGCCTGTTTGTTTTACTGGCCCTGTAGGAGGCAAAGGACCAGTCAACTAGGTTCAAGAGAAGCTGAGAATGCATAGCTTCAATTTGGCTCGGGGTGGGCCATTCACCTCAGACCCCAGATTGGTTTTCAACAGCAATACTAGCTTAGCAGAGATATAGTGTTTGCACAGTGAAGGACTTGTATGAATACAGTGGTAAAACGCTGTTCTCACATTGTTTGATCTCACAGCTTAAAGGGATAGTTTAGCCCAAATACATTAGATGGGGATAATCTGTGCAATTAATATGAAAATGAGGCCTGTTGTTGGTTCCTCCTAATGTCTACCTGTATATAGACAACAAATGGTGTGGGACATGGACTCAACTTAACTTTTGAGTTATGAAAATGCCAGAAAAATGTAGATTTTGGGGTAAGCTTCAGGTATTATAATAACCCTTCATATAAAATAGTAGCACGTATAAGGTCGGCACAGATCAAGATTTAGGGCATATTGAGGATATAGCTAAAGCCTTTACGGCACTGTCTTCTCTTCTCTCGCGTATGATTTCCCTCTGTCCCCGCTACCCCCTGGAGAATGGACGGGGAGGGAAGTTTACTGGCGTCACGGACAGCTTTGGCAGATGTGAGTAGCTGTGCTCTTGAGAAGGTTTACTTAAAGGGGCCGTACAGGTGTCGTAATCAGGAGTTTCAAATCCTCCTGCTGCCTCTCCCTTAATCAGCCTCCAGGCTATTTTTACCAACCCCTTGGGCTCTTCAGCTTTTTAACTCAGAGTTGTGCCTGAGAAGGTGATCCTCTCTCTCTCTTTCACACACAACCACATATCCAATAACCAGACCCAAAGCCAGGCAGATGCAATAATAGTCACCTTCAGAGGAGTCTCAAAATAAAATACCTATCTCCGTTTTTTTATGTGTTTAGAATATTGTGCACAGGTGTTTTTTATAATTAGTTCTCTATTAAATGTGTGGAGGTGATATTTTCAGGGTAGAAACTGATCAATTTCAGGGAGACTGCAGGAGTTTATTTTCTTAAAATTGTAATATTCATCAAATGGATATTTCAGCAGCCTATTTTGAGTCGCTACTAGATCCTAACATGCAATTTAGTATACCTAACACCCCCGGAAACCTTCGTAGAACACCCCAACCCAGCCTCACGAGTTTTTTTCTTTCTCTCGCTCTCTCCAACCCCCAGTTTAATTGACGGCTCGCGATTCAGAGAGAGGAAGAAGAAAACATGGAGGACTAGTTTTCCGCTGCTGAAAGACCCTAATACTTTCATCTTGGGAGAGGATGCAGAGGAGCCGGAGTCCCCGAACTCTCCTCTCACCTCTCCCTAACTTCAGCTATGTTATGTCTGATGTCTGAGCGGAGGGTCGGTTTTATCCTGCTAAAGGCCCACTGAACGCTTGACCGTCTTGGGGCTTTACGACTCCCCCAACTCCAGAGCTCGAGACAAGTCGCTCTCCCAGGGAATGAAGTGCTCAGACAAGACAGAGGAGAGCACAGACACAGACAGTGGGATTTTGTTTTGATGGCTGGGTTTAGGCAACGAGTCAATTACACTTCCCCTGGGTTTAATACTCAGTGTAGTCTACACGTTAGTTACTAGTCAATTGAGGTTTGGGCCTTTTTTTCACTCTCTCACCCCCCTGTCTTCTTCTGGCAATTGTGAGAGAGCAGGAAGAGTATTTGTCGTCTGCTAGGATTTCCTCAGAGGAAGAGACTGAAGGATGGGATCAATTAAACATCAGTGGATGCGCTTAAAGAATGGAATTCTCAGTTGAAGGAAGATGTTCTCTCTTTCTCTCCTTCCACCATCACCAAGGTTTTGAAGCTTATAATACCTCAGATCATCTGAATATTGAAGTCAGTGTGTTCAGCAATTGAAATAATTATGTGGCAAACGAAAAACATTTTTCAATGATCTCTGATTTTAAAGCAGAGTTGAAATAATTTCAGTTCTTTTTTTCTGTATGTTTGAACTCCATTTGAAGTTTCAGTGTTTTCAACTCCGGTTGAAAGGCTTTTTATCACATCCTTCCTCTCTGATGATTTTCCACCACCGCAAAATCTGCGCTGAATACTGGATGCTCGAAAAAGTCCAGAAGCGTCAAACAAATAACTACTGTATGTGCAAATATATCTGGATCATGAAATAGCAAACAAAAATAAATCAATAATCCCGTAATGTATCTTAATGTGACAGACTGTGATATAATATCATCACCTAGAGTAGATAGTGGGTTTTATAGCAGGGTTTATCCAATAGCTCAAGGCAAATGTCCTGATACTCAATGCCAAAATGCCATTTTCCTAGCATCGTTTCCTCCAGAATTATAAAGCAAACCATGCTTTCCTCATTTTCCGTGCTCTGAAATGTGAGGAGGATTCTTATGTAACACTGACGAAAAGGTTCCTTCTCTCTCGAGCCTACCTTCAATGGCCCTTGACACCGCGGTTTTCGATATTAGGACAGCCTCAATCTCAGCAGGAATTTTTTCAATCAAGGTTGTCCTAATATGCACACCATAGAGTTCAATACATTTATAATGGATCAAAGTGTAATTTTCATTGTGGATATCGATTAAATCTGAATAACAACAAATCAATGTATTTGAAGCACAGTACTTTAATCCACCTCTGCCAAAGGTCAATATGTGTATGTCCAAGAAGGGTAAAAACATCTAGCTAATTAAAAATAAACAATTTACTCTCATTGTAATCAAATGAATAATTGAAAGGTTGCATTAGATTTGTTGCCTTCACCAGATGTTTTACAGTACGCACATTCAATTAATCACCTGAATGGAATGAGCATAGAGATCCTATTAAATTACAAGAAGGGCTATGTCATAAACCCTCAAAGTTACATAATGGGGTGAAAATGGCAGCCATCTTGGTCAGAGAGAAATCCTAAATGGAATGAATGGCAAAAGAAACATTGGTGATGGATTTCCTGCTTTGCAGGAAAATAAAAGTAAGGCATGTGATGTATCATAAATTGTGTTATGAAATTATAGTCAACCTAAAATAGTCATATAATTATAAATGCAATTCTTCACATTCATTATTTTACAACATTTTATTAAAAGTTTTTTTTAGCAACTCCCTGACCAACATGGCTGACCTTTGGACCATCATAACAAGGTTCATGTCCATTCCAATATTCTAATTCTATGGGAAAGAATATGAATTAAACAAAGTGATGACATTCAATATTCACATCTCTCAATGTACATAAGAAAATCTGATTGAGAGTAGATATGATTTTTTGAACCTACCTAAGTTATTGTTAATCAGTTTCTAAATCACACACCATATACGGTATGTGCAGTTCAAAGATAAGTCTGCCGTGTGTGATCTAAAAGATACTCCGCCACTCGCAGTGTAAGTAAAGACGGCAATTATTTCAAGTTGCAGAGTGAGAAGGAACATTCCGGCAATTATTGAAGTCTTGATTTGCCCAGGTTTGCTAAGAAGCTGGAGAGAATGTGCAGAAACAAATTACCACATTGAGTACTAAGCATAATTGAGTTCAGTTTTACTATAAAACTTTCTTACATGATCAGGGGTGCCTCTCACAAGTTAAATAAATAATGTAATTTCAGGAAAGGGGTCTCCATCATTTTCTAGCATGAGAGCTACTTTTAAAAAGCCTTTTTTTTCTTCTGTATAGCTTTATAAAAGGCACATTGTTCTCTTCTCCTTTAACGAGCAACTCTTATCTGGTTCCTTGGTGTAAAAGATGTTTTCTGTCAATACACATGGTAAAAGAATGGTTAGTGAACGTAAAATTATATTTAGTATTTTCCTGAATTCAGTTTTTTTTCTCTCCTTTTTTTACTCTCAACATTACAATTATTCATAGACAAACAATGAATATTGATGTTCTGATTCCATGTCAATGCATACAGTTTACATACACCTTAGCCAGATATATTTAAACTCAGTTTAACACAATTCCTGACATTTAATCCTTGTAAACATTCAGTCTTAGGTCAGTTAGGATCACCACTTTATTTTACGAATGTGAAATGTCAGAATAATAGTAGAGAGAATTATTTATTTCAGCTTTTATTTCTTTCATCACATTCCCAGTGGGTCAGAAGTTTACATACACTCAATTAGTATTTGGTAGCATTGCCTTTAAATTGTTTAACTTGGGTCAAACGTTTCGGGTAGCCTTCCACAAGCTTCCCACAATAAGTTGGGTGAATTTTGGCCCATTCCTCCTGACAGAGCTGGTGTAACTGAGTCAGGTTTGCAGGCCTCCTTGCACATGCTTTTTCAGTTCTGTCAACAAATGTTCTATAGGATTGAGGTCAGGGCTTTGTGATGGCCACTCCAATACCTTGACTTTGTTGTCCTTAAGCCATTTTTCCACAACTTTGGAAGTATGCTTGGGGTCATTGTCCATTTGGAAGACCCATTTGCAAGCTTTAACATCCTAAGGGATGTCTTGAGATGTTGCTTCAATATATTTACATCATTTTCCTCCCTCATGATGCCATCTATTTTGTGAAGTGCACCAGTCCTTCCTGCAGCAAAGCACTCCCACAACATGATGCTGCCACTAGGAGACTGAACGCGTCTCCTTCCTGAGCGGTATGATGGCTGCGTGGTCCCATGGTGTTTATACTTACGTACTATTTTTTGTACAGATGAACGTGGTACCTCCAGTCATTTGGAAATTGCTCCCAAGGATGAACCAGACTTGTGGAGGTCCACCATTTTTTTCTGAGGTCTTGGGTGATTTCTTTTGATTTTCCCATGATGTCAAGCAAAGGGGCACTGAGTTTGAAGGTAGGCCTTGAAATACATCCACAGGTACACCTCCAATTGACTCAAATTATGTCAATTAGCCTATCAGAAGCTTCTAAAGCCATGACATTATTTTCTGGAATTTTCCAAGCTGCCTAAATGCACAGTCAACTTAGTGTATGTAATCTTCTGACCCACTGGAATTGTGATACAGTGAATTATAAGTGAAATAATCTGTCTGTAAATAATTGTTGGAAAAATTACTTCTGTCATACACAAAGTAAATGTGCTAACCGACCTGCCAAAACTATAATTTGTTAACAAGAAATTTGTGGTGGTTGAAAAACGGGTTTTAATGACTTCAACCTAAGTGTATGTTAACTTCCGACTTCAACTGTTGATTCCATCAGAAGAAAATGTTTGAGGTCTGAAAAAATCCCCTTTAGCTGCGCATCTAGCTGCAGCACGTCATGGCAGGGTTAGCAAAAAAATCGCCACCTAATTGCTAAAAATAATCATGTGGTAAGCCTACTTTGCAATTAACATTTAATTGAGAATGTTTCTGGGGAAAGTCTTTCTTTCTACCCACAGACGGTTATCATTAGCATCACTAACTGGCTACATACAGAGTGATAGACAAATGCGCGCACAAAACAGATAGACGAGGGCAAAATTGCAGGTAATTAATTTTATGATATTGTGTTACGTTTGGCTTTTTAAGCCAATAGTGGCTAACCAGGGGCAGAATAATGTCAATGTGTCTTTGGATAGCAGCTGGGAGCATTATGTTTATGACAGTTTGAGATGAAAGACATAAAAAATGAACGTACTTTCAGAATTCCTTGGCTAACTAATCATACATAGGTGGGCTGCGAGCTACTGGTAGCTTGCAATCTACCTGTTGGAGACCCCTGCACTAGGACAACATACTGATTTAACGATTTAAACTCAAGTCCATTTTATCCTCAGATTTAGGCCTTTGAAACTACAAATGTTTATTTTTTTATTTTATTTTACCTTTATTTAACCAGGTAGGCAAGTTGAGAACATGTATCCAATGTAACCAAATGTAACCAACAACTCTTCACCAAGAACCAGTTTTATGAAATAGGAAAGTAAATACAAGTTTTGGAAGACCTTCAACAGTTAGAATTGTCCTTGGGGGATGTCTACCCGAAGTGTGAGCTTTAGAAGACTAGCGTCTGACTCATAATAGCAAAAAGATAACAGCTATATTTACTGAATTGATGTCATGCAAAATTACTACACATCATCACAACAACCAGTCCATCTCAAATACACAGGTTTTCCTCCATTCTAATATGCGAGCACATGCACACACACGCACCAGACCAGACTTGTAGGGTTGGGTAAGTTATTTGTAAATGTAATCCATAACAGTTACCTGCACAAATTTGTAATCGGTAACGGAACTTTTAGATTACCCAAACTCAGTAACGTAATCTTATTACTTTGTTAATTTTGGATTACTTTCCCCTTAAGAGGCCTTAGAAGAAGAAAAAAGGATCCATCAAACGCATTTGGTGTGTCATCATAGTGGTCTCTGACATGTGGTCAGACTCACTCAGATGGAACAAACTTAAACTTGCGCCTTTTTTCAATGCTGAATTGAATGTCATTGAGAAAACAGAAAGGTGTCATAATGTATTTTTTTCATAAACATCCTTTCTACATTTAAAAGTAATCCAAGGTATCTAACTTATTACACTAATCAGTTAATCCCCAACCCTGTGTGTGTGTGTGTGTGTGTGTGTGTGTGTGTGTGTGTGTGTGTGTGTGTGTGTGTGTGTGTGTGTGTGTGTGTGTGTGTGTCTGACTCAAATAGCTGAGTCATCTGGGAGGAGTAGCAGTGACCTGTGTCCATCATATTGTTGTGACCAATGGGCAGCGTCCTCGTCAGACTGCACCAGACCTAATGATGACGGACAGGTCCTTGCGGTGGAGCCACACAAAGAATGAGGAAAAACTCAGACTGAAAGAGGGTGTTTTTGTAACCAAGGTTCATTTGGTGGGGATGCGCTTTTAAAAGTCCACTCTGTTTAGAGTGGATGAGGTCACAGTCTGTTAAAGCGATTCAGATCCCCATCGCTAAAATACCCACAACTGGAGTCTGGAGTAAAATAAATCTGTCAAGAACTCATCCAGCTGAGTCAGAAGAACTCAGAGATTCCCTAAGCGAGTGCTGAGCCCAGATTAACCAAATGTTTTGGACTCTGTATTGCAGCCAGGTCAGATTAAGAATTGGGAGGGAGATGGGGGTGACAAGCGCAGCAATAAGCAACACCAGAGACTGACCAAAGGTGGAATTGGACAATATGAAGTTACATATGCTATAGGAAAGTTTGAGTGTTAAAAACACCTTTGAATACGTTTGTATTTGTATAATTTTAATTTTTTTAAGATGCAAAAAATTCACTCTCCCCATAACGCAGAAGCAAAACGTTTATAAAATGGCAGATATCAAAAATAGTAGAAGAACAACTGCTTGCCTTAATTAATAACAATTAAGAGTCGATGGATGACACTGGGAAACTAGGAACTGTTTAGTGACCTAATAGAGAAGATATAATAGATAATATGCCATCTTAATATGAGCAAAAGAGCTGAAGTGATGATTGAAAAAGAAACAGAGATCATAACCCACTGGGCAAATGCTGTTTCAACGTAATTTGTCAACGTATTGTGACATGGAAATTTAGTGGAAAATACATTGATTTTTGAAAAAATGTATCTGTTGTTTTGAGGGTGACGTTTCAACCACAGGATTATTTCATCATTGTAACCAATTTTCAACGTAGACAAAATACACTACATGACCAAAAGTATGTGGACACCTGCTTGTCGAACCTCTCATTCCAAAATCATGGGCATTAATATGGAGTTGGTCCCTAATTTGCCTTTATAACAGCCTCCACTCTTCTGGGAAGGCTTTCCACTAGATGTTGGAACATTGCTGAGGGGACTTTCTTCCATTCAGCTTCAAGAGCATTAGTGAGGTCGGGTACTGATGTTGGGCGATTAGGCCTGGCTCGCAGTCAGCGTTCAAATTCATCCCAAAGGTGTTGGATGGGGTTGAGGTCAGGGCTCTGTGCAGGCCAATCAAGTTCTTCCACACTGATCTCAACAAACCATTTCTGGCATTGTCATGTTAACACAGGAAAGGGTCTTCCCCAAACTGTTGCCACAAAGTTGTAAGCACAGAATCATCTAGAATTGTCTGCTGTAGTGTTAAGATTTCCTATCACTGGAATTAAGGGGCAATGCCCGAACCATGAAAAACAGCCCCAGACCATTATTCCTCCTCCA
This sequence comes from Salmo salar, assembly GCF_965601325.2. Lineage (NCBI taxonomy): Eukaryota > Metazoa > Chordata > Actinopteri > Salmoniformes > Salmonidae > Salmo > Salmo salar. The sequence goes on along the minus strand of NC_138300.1, from coordinate 6,581,639 downwards.
CCAAACTTTACAGTTGGCACTATGCATTGGGGCAGGTAGCGTTCTCCTGGCATCCGCCAAACCCAGATTTGTCCGTCAGACTGCCAGATGGTGAAGCATGATTCATCACTCCAGAGTCCAATGGCGGTTAGCTTTAAACCACTCCAGCCAACGCTTGGCATTGTGCATGGTGATCTTTGGCTTGTATGCAGATGCTTGGCCAAGGAAACCCATTCCATGAAGCCCCCGACGAACAGTTTTTGTGCTGACGTTGCTTCCAGATGCAGTTTGGAACTCGATAGGGAGTGTTGCAACCGAGGAAAGACGCTTTTTACACGCTACGTGCTTCAGCACTCGGCAGTCCCATTCTGTGAGCTTGTGTGGCCTACCACTTTGTGGCTGAGCCGTTATTGCTCCTAGACGTTTCCACTTTACAATAACAGCAATTACAGTTGACCGGGGCAGCTCTAGCAGGGCAGAAAATTGACGAACTGACTTGTTGGAAAGGTGGCATCCTATGACAGTGCCACATTGAAAGTCACTGAGCTCTTCAGTAAGGCCATTCTACTGCCAATGTTTGTCTATGGAGATTGCGTAGCTGGGCTCGATTTTATACACCTGTCAGCAACGGGTATAGCTGAAATAGCCGAATCCAGTCATTTGACGGGATGTCCACATACCTTTGTATATATAGTATATGTTGAATTTGTAACTTTGAAACAACGTCAGATCTTCAACGTTATATACACTATAGGCTGGGCAGCACCTTCTACTGGAGAGTTAATCTATAACCATTAATTTGGTCTCCCATCCAGGGTTTTAATCAAGCCCTGCTTAGCTTTCATATTTGTCACTGACTACTACCAATGTACTATTGCAAGAATTACTATCGCAAGCTCCTGACCAATTGTGCAATTTTTTTTGCGCTGATCTTAACTTATTTTGTACATAATGTTTCCGCCATCGTTTCCTATGACCGAAAAGAGCTTCTGGACATCAGAACAGCTATCACTAACTTCGATTTGGACGAGGACTTCTACTTCAATGAGTCGGAGGCAAAAGTCATTTTGCTTATCCTGGACCAAATCCCCAACATTTGAAGAAGGAGGAGACGGCGTAATAGAGGCCGGAGTGCGGGATACCTGACAAAACTACGTCGGAGAGTGGATAAATCCCAACTACCCTCTGTTCTGTTGGTGAACATGCAATCACTGGAGAATAAATTGGATGAGCTCTGTCCAAGACTATCCTATTGTTAGCAGTTGATGTTATTCTTCAATAACACAGACCTCAAAGCAAATCAGGGGGAGGAAAATAGGTTTATTCGAAGAGGACAAATCATACGGGGAGGTAGATGGTCATTCTCCCCTGTCCTCAGTGATGCTCTCCAGTGATTCCCTCCCAATGTGGTTCTCTCCAGTGAACAAAGGGACAGGATGTAGTTTATTACCCAGCCCTAGCCTGTGGTTGACTAATTAGAATTCCTTTCAATAAAACTCTATCCTATTTCAGGTTGGACCAATGAGAACGTTCCACACCATAAGTTCAGGACTGACATTCCTAACAGTTGTTGAACTGAAAACAAACTATTTCCATTGATAATTCCCTATTACAGAAAAAACACAAGTTCCATTGATCGTTAGTACTTGTCAGTAGATTCCTGCATCAATCTTAATTGGACCAATAGAAATTGACAATGGTTCTGACTTCCCTGTGGCTCAGTTGGTAGAGCATGGTGTTTGCAACGCATGGTGTTAGCAATGCCAGGGTTGTGGGTTTGATTCCCACGGGGGGCCAGTACGGGGAAAAAAAAAAAAATGTATGAAATGAAAGTGTATAAATTTATGCATTCACTACTGTAAGTCGCTCTGTATAAGAGCGTCTGCTAAATGACTAAAATGTAAATGTTTGGTCTGTACATTGAGTCTGGAGCAGGATACTTGTTATTTTGCCATTGGGCAGTTTTATTGCAAGGTATTCTAATCAGACAGCTGATGTTCTGAAAGAGCTGCAAGATCTGGATCCCTACTAATCAGCTGGGCTAGACAACCTCTCTTTCGTATCGTCTGAGATTCCTAAAGATTGGAAAGCGGCCGCAGTCACCCCCCTCTTCAAAGGGGGAGACAGTCTAGACCCAAACTGTTAAAGACCTACAGTTGAAGTTGGAAGTTTACATACACCTTAACCAAATACATTTAAACTCAGTTTAACCTCTTACATCTAGACGTTCCGCTAGCGGAACACCTGCTCCAATATCCAATGATAGGCGTGGCGCGAATTACAAATTCCTCAAAAATACAAAAACTTCAATTTTTCAAACATATGACTATTTCACAGCATTTTAAAGACAAGACTCTCCTTTATCTAACCACACTGTCCGATTTCAAAAAGGCTTTACAGCGAAAGCAAAACATTAGATTATGTCAGCAGAGTACCAAGCCAGAAATAATCAGACACCCATTTTTTCAAGCTAGCATATAACGTCACAAAAACCCAGAAGACAGCTAAATGCAGCACTAACCTTTGATGATCTTCATCAGATGACACACCTAGGACATTATGTTATACAATACATGCATGTTTTGTTCAATCAAGTTCATATTTATATCAAAAAACAGCTTTTTACATTAGCATGTGACGTTCAGAACTAGCATACCCCCCACAAACGTCCGGGGAATTTGCTAACAATTTACTAAATTACTCACGATAAACGTTCACAAAAAGCATAACAATTATTTTAAGAATTATAGATACAGAACTCCTCTATGCACTCGATATGTCCGATTTTAAAATAGCTTTTTGGTGAAAACACATTTTGCAATATTCTAAGTACATAGCCCAGGCATCACGGGCTAGCTATTTAGACACCCGGCAAGTTTAGCACTCACCAATATCAGATTTACTATTATAAAAGTTTGATTACCTTTTGTTGTCTTCGTCAGAATGCACTCCCAGGACTGCTACTTCAATAACAAATGTTGGTTTGGTCCAAAATAATCCATCGTTATATCCGAATAGCGGCGTTTTGTTCGTGCGTCCCAGACACTATCCGAAATGGTAAATCAGGGTCGTGCGCATGGCGCAATTCGTGACAAAACATTTCTAAATATTCCATTACCGTACTTCGAAGCATGTCAACCGCTGTTTAAAATAAATTTTTATGCAATTTATCTCTTGAAAAGCGATAATATTCCGACCGGGAATCTCCTTTTCTGCAAACAGAGGAAAAATCACAAAGCCCACAGTCCCTTGATCGGCCACTTGAGAAAGGCGATAATGTGTTTCAGCCTGGGGCTGGGATGACGACATTCATGTTTTTCCCGGGCTCTGAGCGCCCATGGAAGACGTAGGAAGTGTCACGTTAGAGCAGAGATCCTTTGTAAAAGATAGAGATGGCAAAGAAGTTCAAGAAATGGTCAGACAGGCCACTTCCTGTAAAGGAATCTGTCAGGTTTTGACCTGCCATTTGAGTTCTGTTATACTCACAGACACCATTCAAACAGTTTTAGAAACTTTGGAGTGTTTTCTATCCAAAGCCAATAATTATATGCATATTCTAGTTACTGGGCAGTAGTAATAACCAGATTAAATCGGGTACGTTTTTTATCCGGCCGTGTAAATACTGCCCCCTATTCCTAACAGGTTAACAAGAAGTTTGGGGAGTGGTTGAAAAAACGAGTTTTAATGATTCCAACCTAAGTGTATGTAAAGTTCTGACTTCAACTGTATATCCATCCTCGAAAGCCAAGTTAACAAACAGATCACCGACCATTTCGAATCCCATTGTACCTTCTCCGCTATGCAATCTGGTTTCCGAGCTGGACACGGGTGCACCTCAGTCACGCTCAAGGTCCAAAACAATATCATAACCGCCATCGATAAAAGACTACTGTGCAGCCGTCTTCATCAACCTGGCCAAGGCTTTCGACTCTATCAATCACCGTATTCTTATCGGCAGACTCAACAGCCTTGGTTTCTCTAATGACTGCCCTGCCTGGTTCACTAACTACTTCTCAGATAGAGTTCAGTGTGTCAAATCGGAAGGCCTGTTGTCCAGACCTCTGGCATTCTCTATGGGGGTGCCACAGGGTTCAATTCTCGGGCTGACTCTTTTCTCTGTATATATCAATGATGTCGCTCTTGCTGCGGGTGATTCTTTGATTCACCTCTACGCAGACGACACCATTCTGTATACTTCTGGCCCTTCTTTGGACACTGTGTTAACAAACCTCCAAACGAGCGTCAACACCATACAACACTCCTTCCGTGGCCTCCAACTGCTCTTAAATGCTAGTAAAACGAACTGCATGCTCTTCAACCGATCACTGCCTGCACCCGCCCGCCCGACTAGCATCACTACTCTGGACGGTTCTGACTTAGAATATGTAGACAACTATAAATACCTAGGTGTCTGGCTAGACTGTAAACTCTCCTTCCAGACTCACATTAAGCATCTCCAATCCAAAGTTAAATCTAGAATCGGCGTCCTATTCCGCAACAAAGCCTCCTTCACTCATGCTGCCAAACATGACTATCCTACCAATCCTTCACTTCGGCGATGTCATTTACAAAATAGCCTCCAGCACTCCACTCAGCAGATTGGATGCAGTCTATCACAGTGACATCTGTTTTGTCACCAAAGCCCCATATACTACCCACCACTGTGACCTGTACACTCTCATACTCATCGCCAAACCCACTGGCTCCAGGTCATCTATACGTTTTTGCTAGGTAAAGCTCCGCCTTGTCTCAGCTCTCTGGTCATCATAGCAACACCCACCCGTAGCACGCACTCCAGCAGGTATATATTTCACTGGTCATCCCCAAAGCCAACACCTATTTGTCAGCGTTTCCTTCCAGTTCTCTGCTGCCAATGACTGGAGCAAATTGCAGAAATCCCTGAAGTTGGAGACTTATATCTCCCTCACTAACTTTAAGCATCAGCTGTCAGAACAGCTTACCTATCACTGCAGCTGTACACAGCCCATCTGTAAATAGCCCATCCAACCAACTACCTAACTCATCCCCATATTTTGTTTTTTGTTTTTCTGCTCTTTTGCACACCAGTATTTCTACTTGCACGTCCTCATCTGCACATATATCACTCCAGTGTAAATTGCTAAATTGTAATTACTACGCCACTATTTTCCTATTTATCGCCTTACCTCCTTACTTAATTTGCACACACTATATACAGAGTTTTCTATTGTGTTATTGACTGTACGTTTGTTTATCCCATGTGTAACTCTGTGTTGTTGTTTTTGTTGCACTGCTTTGCTTTATCTTTGCCAGGTCGCAGTTGTAAATGAGAACTTGTTCTCAACTGGCCTACCTGGTTAAATAAAGGTGAAATAAAAAGAAAAAAAGAAAAAAAAAATTGGTCAACCACAGGCTAGGGCTGGGTTATAAAACTACATGCTGTCCCTTTGTTCTCTGGAGAGAACCACAGGAACGAGTGTTAGGGGAGAAAAACTGAGGACAGGGAAGGGTGAACACCTACTTCTCATCACATCTATGATTTGTCTTTTTCAAATAAATCTATTTTTCTCCCCTGGATTTGCTTGAGGTCTGTGTTATTGAAGAAAAACATCAACTGCTATCAATGTGATCTGAAGAACTGTAAAATCTTATGTTTCTCAGAGTCGTGGCTGAAAAAGGACAGTAAATATAAATCAAGCTGGTTTTTCTATACATCGGCAGGACAGAACGGTGGTGTCGGGAAAGCTCAAGGGAGGTGGTGTGTCTCTTTGTTAACAAAAGCTGGTGCACGATCTCTTATATTAAGGAAGTCTCAAGGTTCACCTGAGTTAGACTACCTCATGATAAGCTGTAGACCATACTTTTTACCAAGAGTTTTCATCTATATACAGGTATTTTGTAGCTGTCTATTTACCACCACAAACCGATGCTGGCACTAACACCGAACTCGACTAGCTGTATAGGGCCATAAGCTAACAACCAGAGGCGCTCCTATTGGCCTGTGACTTTAATGCAGGAAAACTGATATCCGTTTGACCTAATTTCTACCAGCATGTCACCTATGCAACTAGAGGCGAAAAAACTCTAGATCACCTTTACTCCACACACAGAGATGCATAAAAAGCTTTCCCTATCCCTCCTTTTGGCAAATCGGACCATAACTCTATCCAACTGATTCCTGATTACAATCAAAAACTCCAACAGGAAGTACCAGTGACGCGCTCAATACGGAAGTGGTCCAATGAAGCAGATGCTAGGCACAGACTGTAATATGTTCCGGGATTCATCCGATGGCATTGAGGAGTTTACCAGATCAGTCACTGGCTTCATTAATAAGTGCATCGACGACGTCGTCCCCACATTGACCGTACGTACATATCCCAAACAGAAGCCATGGATTACAGGCAACATCCGCACTGAGCTAAAGGATAGAGCTGCCGCTTTCAAAGAGTGGGACACTAATCCCGCTACGCCAACGAACCATCAGACAAGCAAAGCATCAATACAGGACCAAGATCAAATCCTACTACACCAGCTCTGATGCTCATCGGATGTGATAGGGCTTGCAAACTATCACGGATTACAAAGGCAAACCCAGCCTCGTGCTGTCCAGTGATGCAAGCCTATCAGATGAGCTAAACACCTTCCATGCTCGTTTCAAGGCTAGCAATATTGAACCATGCATGAAAGCACCAGCTGTTCCGGATGACTGTGTGATCACACTTTCCAAAGATTATGTTAGAAAGACTTTTAAACAGGTTAACATTTATAAGGCGGCAGGGCCAGACGGACTACCAGGATGCGTACTCGAATCATGCACTGACCAGCTGGCAATTGTCTTCACTGACATGTTCAAACTCTCCCTAGCACAGTTTTTAATACATACATGTTTCAAGCAGACCATCATAGTCCCTGTGCCCAAGAACACCAAGGTAACCTGTTTAACCTCTCTGGGCTAGGCGGGACGAATTCGTCCCACCTACGTAACAGCCACTGGCAGCCTGTGGCGCGATTTTCAAAACGTTAAAAATCCTATTACTTCAATTTCTCAAACATATGACTATTTTACAGCTATTTAAAGACAAGACTCTCGTTAATCTAACCACACTGTCCGATTTCAAAAAGGCTTTACAACGAAAGCAAAACATTAGGTTATGTCAGCAGAGTACCAAACCAGAAATAATCAGACACCCATTTTTCAAGCCAGCATATAATGTCACCAAAACCCAGAAGACAGCTAAATGCAGCACTCACCTTTGATGATCTTCATCAGATGACAACCCTAGGACATTATGTTATACAATACATGCATGTTTTGTTCAATCAAGTTCATATTTATATCAAAAAACAGCTTTTTACATTAGCATGTGACGTTCAGAACTAGCATACCCCCCGCAAACTTCCGGGGAATTCGCTAACATTTTACTAAATTACTCACGATAAACGTTCACAAAAAGCATAACAATTATTTTAAGAATTATAGATACAGACCTCCTCTATGCACTCGATATGTCCGATTTTAAAATAGCTTTTTGGTGAAAGCACATTTTGCAATATTCTAAGTACATAGCCCAGGCATCACGGGCTCGCTATTTAGACACCCGGCAAGTTTAGCACTCACCATAATCATATTTACTATTATAAAAGTTTGATTACCTTTTGTTGTCTTCGTCAGAATGCACACCCAGGACTGCTACTTCAATAACAAATGTTGGTTTGGTCCAAAATAATCCATCGTTATATCCGAATAGCGGCGTTTTGTTCGTGCGTTCCAGACACTATCCGAAATAGTAAAGAAGTGTCGTGCGCATGGCGCAATTCGTGACAATAAAATTCTAAATATTCCATTACCGTACTTCGAAGCATGTCAACCGCTGTTTAAAATCAATTTTTACGACATTTTTCTCGTAGAAAAGCGATAATATTCCGACAGGGAATCTCCTTTTCGGCAAACAGAGGAAAAAATCCCAAAGGCGGGGGCGGTCGGGGTCACGCGCCTAAGCCCAGTGTCCCTTGATCGGCCACTTGAGAAAGGCGATAATGTGTTTCAGCCTGGGGCTGGAATGACGACATTCTGTTTTTTCCCGGGCTCTGAGCGCCTATGGACGACGTGGGAAGTGTCACGTTAGAGCAGAGATCCTTAGTAAATGATAGAGATGGAAAAGAAGTTCAAGAAATGGTCAGACAGGCCACTTCCTGTAAAGGAATCTCTCAGGTTTTGACCTGCCATTTGAGTTCTGTTATACTCACAGACACCATTCAAACAGTTTTAGAAAATTTAGGGTGTTTTCTATCCATATGTAATAAGTATATGCATATTCTAGTTACTGGGTAGGAGTGGTAACCAGATTAAATCGGGTATGTTTTTTATCCAGCCGTGTCAATACTGCCCCCTAGCCCTAACAGGCTAAATGACTATCACACTGTAGCACTCACATCTGTACCCATTACATTTTTTAAAAGGCTGGTCATGGCTCACATCAACACCCTCATCCCAGACACCCTGGACGCACTCTAATTCACACACTGCTCCAACAGATTCACAGATGACGCAATCTCTATTGCACTCCACACTGCTCTGGACAAAAGGAAAACCTATGTGAGAATGCTGTTCATTAACTACAGCTCAGCGTTCAAAACCATCATGCCCTCCAAACTCATCACTAAGATAAGGACCCTGGGATTATACACCTCCCCCTGCTACTGGATTCTGGACTTCATGGCGGCCCGTCCAAGGTGATGAGGGTAGGCAACAACACATGACCCTCAACACGGGGGCCCCTCAGGGGTGTATGCTTAATCCCCTCCTGTACTCCCTCTTCACCCATGACTGCGTGTTCTCGCATGACTCCAACACCATTATTAAGTTTGCAGACGACACGACGGTGGTAGGCCTGATCGCATTGATCAAAACACACCTCCAGACTGTGTAAGAGCGATTTGACCAAGGAGAGTGATGGAGTGCTGCATCAGATGACCTGGCCTCCACAATCACCTGACCTCAACCCAATTAAGATGGTTTGGGATGAGTTGGACCACAGCGGGAAGGAAAAACAGCCAACAAGTGCTCAGCATATGTGGGAACTCCTTCAAGACTGTTGGAAGAGCATTCCTCATGAAGCTGGTTCAGAGAATGCCAAGAGTGTGCAAAGCTATCATCAAGGCAAAGGGTGGCTACTTTGAAGAATCTCAAATATAAAACATATTTTGATTTGTTTAACACTTCTTTGGTTACAACATGTTTCCATATGTGTTATTTCATAGTTTTGATGTCTTCACTATTATTCTACAATGTAGAAAATAGTAAAAATAGAGAAAAACTCTTGATTGAGTAGGTGTGTCCAAACTTTTGACTGGTACTGTATATTCATCAATCTAACTATCTACCTACTGTATCTCTTCCTATAATGGCTTCACAGAATTGTTCTAACCTAAGTTCAACATATACAGTAGACAATTAGCATCTAATCCTCTACGTAAAAGTAAAGCACTCTAGGCTTCAGACAGACAGAATAACACAAGGGTGTCATCTTCAGTAGACAGAGGGCATGGTCAACAACAACCCCTGGTTTAAAACCAGATACACCCAGATACACCAGACCAGACAAGAGGGAGAGACAGGAGTCAGAGGTAAAAAACACTATTGCGGCTAATTGGTCAATAAAGCCGTCCGTTCCCATTCAGAGGAGCATCCTTCACTGTGAGACCGGGGCCAGAGGTTTCCCTGTGAAATGAGACATTTTTAATTACTGGAGCGGGCATGTAGGTGTGCCTCAGCACAAGTCGGCAGCAGTACAGCAGTGAGGAAGGGAGATAGATGGAGGGATAGAAAGAGGGAGAGAAGGAGTGAGTGTAGGTGTGCCTTGAAACAGCAGCAGTCTGGCAGTGAGAGACGGAGGTATAAAGGGAAAGAAAGAAGGGAGAGATGGAAGGAAGGAGAGAGATAGAGGGAGGTATGGAGCGAAAGAGAGAGGGAAGAAGGGTGTAGGTGTGCCTCTAGTCGGTGGCAGTCCTGCAGTAAGGGAGAGAGAGATGGAAGGGAGTTATAGAAGGAGTGAATGAGTGTGGCTGGCAGAGCTAGGAGCCAGCCAGACAGCTGCTCCCCTTGTCCTCGCGCTCAGCGGTTGACTAATAGGCAGAGCGGCCCTGTCTCATGTCTCGCAGCCTGGCTGGAGGGGATGTATTGATAATATCCGCCAGGATGTCTCAATCCCCCCCTAAAGGGAGCGCTGGTGGAGGGGCGGGCAAGCGAGGGAGAGGACAAGGAGTCCCTGGGTAGCCGTTTGGCTGGAAGAGAGATGGGGGAGGGGAGAAGGCGATAGAAGGGAGACAGAAAAAGAGAGAGCGGAAAAGAGATGCATGCCAATAAAGCATTTTGAATTGAATTGAGAGAACAAGTGAGAGAAATAGAAAGAGGCAGAGAGGGAGAGGGGGGCTCGGTAGAATGAGAGAGGAGGAGAGGATAGGATGCAGTCTAAAAAATGCTGGGTTGCAGGCATTGGGTCACATTTGTAGCCAATGTTGGGATAGTTAGCACTTTTTTACAATATGTATATAATGATTGTATTAATGTTATATTAGATTATGTAATGTGCAATAACATAAGGAAAGTTGAAATTTGCAGTGTACAAACGTAACATGATCAACAGGAAGGACATTTACTCTCACGGGTGGCCAAACTATCGGAAAGCCACGGCCCTAATAAGCCACACCTCTTGAAAATAACCTATAGATTACATTAAAGTGAATAAAAAGACAATCGATGATTAAATTAACCCATGTTTGGGTAATCCCAACAACCCAACATGTTGGGTTATTCACGCAACCCAGTGTGTGTTCTGTCCAATATTTACCCAGCACTGGGTTAACAAATTACCCAAATTGGATGATAAGGGGTGTGATAAGAGGGGTTTTCATTCCGCCGATTCTGTTGAAAAACATTGCTTAAAAAGAGGCAAACAGAACGAAATGGGGATAAACATACCTGAATTTGTCCACACCTCCTCCATGCTTCACAGTGGGATGCGGAGATCATCCGTTCACCTACTTTGCGTCTCACAACGACACGGCGGTTGGAACCAAAAATTTGGACTCATCAGACCAAAGGAGAGATTTCCACAGGTCTAATGTCCAATGCACGTATTTCTTGGCAAAAGCAAGTCTCCTCTTCTTATTGGTTTCCTTTAGTATCGGTTGCTTTGCAGCAATTAGACCATGAAGGCCTGATTCACGGAGTCTCCTCTGAACAGTTGATGTTGAGATATGTCTCTTGCTTTAATTTATTTGAAGCATTTATTTGGGTTGCAATTTCTAAAGGTTGGTAACTCTTAATGAATTTATTCTCTGCAGCAGAGGTAACTCTGGGTCTTCCTTTCCTGTGGCGGTCCTCATGAGAGACAGTTTCATCATAGTGCTTGTTGGTTTTTGTGACTGCACTTGAAGAAACTTTCAAAGTTCTTGAAATTTCCTGGATTGACTGACCTTCATGTCTTAAAGTAATGATGGACTGTTGTTTCTCTTTGCTTATTTGAGCTGTTCTTGCCATAATAGGGACTTGGTCTTTTACCAAATAGGGCTATCTTCTGTATACTATCCCTAACTTGTCACAACACAACTGATTGGCTCAAACGCATTAAGAAGGAAAGAAATTCTTCAAATTCCAGGTGACTACCTCATAAAGCTGGTTGAGAGAATGCCAAGAGTGTGCAAAGCTGTCATCAAGGCAAAGGGTGGCTACATTGAAGAATCTCAAATATAAAATATATTTTGATTTGTTTAACACTTTTCTGGTTACTACATGATTCCATCTATTATTTAACAGTTTTGATGTCTTCACTTTTATTCTGAAATGTAGAAAATAGGGAAATTAAAGAAAAACCCGGAATGAATAGGTGTGTCCAAACTTTTGACTGGTACTGTATGTTGGTTTAGCTACAGTGACGGAAAAAAGTATTTGATCCCCTGCTGATTTTGTACATTTGCCCACTGACAAAGAAATGATCAGTCTATAATTTTAATGGTAGGTTTATTTGAACAGTGAGAGACAGAATAACCCCAAAAAAATCCAGAAAAACGCATGTAAAAAATGTTATAAATTGATTTGCATTTTAATGAGGGAAATAAGTATTTGACCCCCTCTCAATCAGAAAGATTTCTGGCTTGATTGATTGCTTCTGTGGACAGGTGCCTTTTATACAGATACCAAGCTGAGATTAGGAGCACAACCTTTAAGAGTGTGCTCCTAGTCTCAGCTCGTTACCTGTATAAAAGACACCTGTCCACAGAATCAATCAATCAATCAGATTCCAAACTCTCCACCATGGCCAAGACCAAAGAGCTCTCCAAGGATGTCAGGGACAAGATTGTAGACCTACACAAGGCTGGAATGGGCTACAAAACCATCGCCAAGCAGCTTGGTGAGAAGGTGACAACAGTTGGTGCGATTATTCGCAAATGGAAGAAATACAAAAGAACTGTCAATCTCCCTCGACCTGGGGCTCCATGCAAGATCTCACCTCGTGGAGTTGCAATGATCATGAGAACGGTGAGGAATCAGCCCAGAACTACACTATCTTGTCAGTGATCTCAAGGCAGCTGGGACCATAGTCACCAAGAAAACAATTGGTAACACACTATGCCGTGAAGGACTGAAATCCTGCAGCGCCCACAAGGTCCCCCTGCTCAAGAAAGCACATATACATGCCCGTCTGAAGTTTGCCAATGAACATCTGAATGACTCAGAGGACAACTGGGTGAAAGTGTTGTGGTCAGATGAGACCAAATTGGAGCTCTTTGGCATCAACTCAACTCGCCCTGTTCGGAGGAGGAGGAATGCTGCCTATGACCCGAAGAATACCATCCCCACCGTCAAACATGGAGGTGGAACATTATGCTTTGGGGATGTTTTTCTGGTAAGGGGACAGGACAACTTCACCGCATCAAAGGGACGATGGACGGGGCCATGTACCGTCAAATCTTGGGTGAGAACCTCCTTCCCTCAGCCAGGGCATTGAAAATGGGTCGTGGATGGGTATTCCAGCATGACAATGACCCAAAACACACGGCCAAGGCAACAAAGGAGTGGCTCAAGAAGAAGCACATTAAGGTCCTGGAGTGGCCTAGCCAGTCTCCAGACCTTAATCCCATAGAAAATCTGTGGAGGGAGCTGAAGGTTCGAGTTGCCAAGCGTCAGCCTCGAAACCTTAATGACTTGGAGAAGATCTGCAAAGAGGAGTGGGACAAAATCCCTCCTGAGATGTGTGCAAACCTGGTGGCCAACTACAAGAAACGTCTGACCTCTGTGATTGCCAACAAGGGTTTTGCCACCAAGTACTAAGTCATGTTTTGCAGAGGGATCAAATACTTATTTCCCTCATTAAAATGCAAATCAATTTATAACATTTTTGACATGCGTTTTTCTGGATTTTTTTGTTGTTATTCTGTCTCTCACTGTTCAAATAAACCTACAATTAAAATTATAGACTGATAATTTCTTTGTCAGTGCGCAAACGTACAAAATCAGCAGGGGATCAAATACTTTTTCCCTCACTGTATATGTCCAAATGTTGAGCAAACTCACAATCGTTATTGCAGCTCGTTGCCTTACAATTGTACGTAGATTATTTTTATTGGGGTGAATGTACCCCAAATATATTTTGCTCTGCCTAAAGTACTCCCTCATGTATAACTGATCATTAGGACTATGTTCTTATGAGTCTTCTGAAGTAGCTGATCTTAACTTTTTTAGGCCTATTTCTATCTTGCCCTGTTTATCAAAAGTGTTTGAAAAACTTGTCAATAATCAACTGCCTGCCTTTCTTGATGTCTGTAGTATTTTCTTGGGTGCGTAATCTGGTTTCCATTCTGTTTATGGATGTGTCACTGCAACCTTAAACTTTTCACGTGAGAGTTCCAAATACAGTATCTCTTACGGTCGCCCCAGCGTGAGTTTTTTTAATGTGCGTGATGTCAGAATGCACCTACTGTTCCGAAATGTGATTGTTACACAACAGGAGAGTTAACCCATGCTGCCCTCAAACCAAGGCACGCTGCCTGCTAATTATCTATAGGTTGATTCAACTCGCCAATTTTAAATTATTTTCTAATAAATTTGAATTGAGGTGTGTTCCGCCTCCTCATAATTCACATAGAAGTAGCCCATTTCACTGTTGTGTACACAGACAAACTTCTTTCTTTGACAAGAGCCCAGGCACAAACTTTATCCTCCCTGGGACATTGTCTGGCTGGCGCACGCATTGCATTCACTACTAATAATAACTTTGGACGTGTGCATTCCTATCAAAGGAAGTGCCTTATTACGCTATCATTATACACTGCTCAGAAAATAAAGGGAACACTTAACTTGTTATGGATAGGGGGCAGTATTTTCACGTCCGGATAAAAAACGTACCCGATTTAATCTGGTTATTACTCCTGCCCAGAAACTAGAATATGAATATAATTAGTAGCTTTGGATAGAAAACACTCCAAAGTTTCTAAAACTGTTTGAATGGTGTCTGTGAGTATAACAGAACTCAAATGGCAGGCCAAAACCTGAGAAGATTCTGTACAGGAAGTACCCTGTCTGACCATTTCTTGGCCTTCTTTGTCATCTCTATCCAAAACAAAGGATCTCTGCTGTAACGTGACACTTTCTAAGGCTCCCATAGGCTCTCAGAAGGCGCCAGAACGTTGAATGATGACTCTGCAGTTACTGGCTGAAAAACAGTAGCGCATTTGGTAAGTTGTCGATCTGAGAACAATGAGACGGGTGCGCGCGTGCACATGAAGAGTCCATTTTACTTTTTCAGTCTTTGAACGAAAACAACGACTCCCGGTCGGAATATTATCGCTAAAAATTGATTTTAAACAGCGTTTGACATGCTTCGAAGTAAGGTAATGGAATATTTGGATTTTTTTTGTCACGATACGCGTCCGCGCGTCACCCTTCGTTACCCTTCAGATAGTGTCTTGAACGCACGAACAAAACGCCGCTATTTGGATATAACTATGGATTATTTGGAACCAAACCAACATTTGTTGTTGAAGTAGAAGTCCTGGGAGTGCATTCTGACGAAGAACAGCAAAGGTAATCAAATTTTTCTTATAGTAAATCTGAGTTTGGTGAGTACCAAACTTGGTCGGTGTCAAATTAGCTATTCCGTGATGGCAAGCTATCTACTCAGAATATTGCAAAATGTGCTTTCACCGAAAAGCTATTTTAAAATCGGACACCGCGATTGCATAAAGGAGTTCTGTATCTATAATTCTTAAAATAATTGTTATGTTTTTTGTGAACGTTTATCGTGAGTAATTTAGTAAATTCACCGGAAGTGTTCGGTGGGAATGCTAGTTCTGAACGTCACATGCTAATGTAATAAGCTTTTTTTATATATAAATATGTACTTGATTGAACAAAACATGCATGTATTGTATAACATAATGTCCTAGGAGTGTCATCTGATGAAGATCATCAAAGGTTAGTGCTGCATTTAGCTGTGGTTTTGGTTTTTGTGACATTATATGCTAGCTTGAAAAATGGGTGTCTGATTATTTCTGGCTGGGTACTCTGCTGACATAATCTAATGTTTTGCTTTCGTTGTAAAGCCTTTTTGAAATCGGACAGTGTGGTTAGATAAAGGAGAGTCTTGTCTTTAAAATGGTGTAAAATAGTCATATGTTTGAAAAATTGAAGTTTTCGGATTTTCGAGGAGTTTGTATTTCACGCCACGCCCTATCATTGGATATTGGAGTGGTGTTCCGCTAGCGGAATGTCTAGATGTAAGAGGTTAAACAACACAATGTAACTCCAAGTCAATCACACTTCTGTGAAATCAAACTGTCCACTTAGGAAGCAACACTGATTGACAATACATTTCACATGCTGTTGTGCAAATGGAATAGACAACAGGTGGAAATTATAGGCAATTAGCAAGACACCCCCAATAAAGGAGTGGTTCTGCAGGTGGTGACCACAGACCACTTCTCAGTTCCTATGCTTCCTGGCTGATGTTTTGGTCACTTTTGAATGCTGGTGGGGCTTTCACTCTAGTGGTAATATGAGACGGAGTCTACAACCCACACAAGTGGCTCAGGTAGTGCAGCTCATCCAGGATGGCACATCAATGCGAGCTGTGGCAAGAAGGTTTGCTGTGTCTGTCAGCGTAGTGTCCAGAGCATGGAGGCGCTACCAGGAGACAGGCCAGTTCATCAGGAGACGTGGAGTAGGCCGTAGGAGGGCAACAACCCAGCAGCAGGACCGCTACCTCCGCCTTTGTGCAAGGAGGAGCAGGAGGAGCACTGCCAGAGCCCTGCAAAATGACCTCCAGCAGGCCACAAATGTGCATGTGTCTGCTCAAACGGTCAGAAACAGACTCCATGAGGGTTGTATGAGGGCCCGATGTCCACAGGTGGGGGTTGTGCTTACAGCCCAACACCGTGCAGGACGTTTGGCATTTGCCAGAGAACACCAAGATTGGCAAATTCGCCACTGGCGCCCTGTGCTCTTCACAGATGAAAGCAGGTTCACAGTGAGCACATGTGACAGACGTGACAGAGTCTGGAGACGCCGTGGAGAACATTCTGCTGCCTGCAACATCCTCCAGCATGACCGGTTTGGCGGTGGGTCAGTCATGGTGTGGGGTGGCATTTTTTGGGGGGGCCGCACAGCCCTCCATGTGCTCGCCAGAGGTAGCCTGACTGCCATTAGGTACCGAGATGAGATCCTCAGACCCCTTGTGAGACCATATGCTGGTGCGGTTGGCCCTGGGTTCCTCCTAATGCAAGACAATGCTAGACCTCATGTGGCTGGAGTGTGTCAGCAGTTCCTGCAAGAGAAAGGCATTGATGCTATGGACTGGCCCGCCCGTTCCCCAGACCTGAATCCAATTGAGCACATCTGGGACATCATGTCTCGCTCCATCCACCAACGCCACGTTGCACCACAGACTGTCCAGGAGTAGGCGGATGCTTTAGTCCAGGTCTGGGAGGAGATCCCTCAGGAGACCATCCGCCACCTCATCAGGAGCATGCCCAGGCGTTGTAGGGAGGTCATACAGGCACATGGAGGCCACACACACTACTGAGCCTCATTTTGACTTGTTTTAAGGACATTACATCAAAGTTGGATCAGCCTGTAGTGTGGTTTTCCACTTTAATTTTGAGTGTGACTCCAAATCCAGACCTCCATGGGTTGATAAATTGGATTTCCATTGATTATTTTGGTGTGATTTTGTTTTCAGCACATTCAACTATGTAAAGAAAAAAGTATTTAATAAGATTATTTCATTCATTCAGATCTAGGATGTGTTATTTTAGTGTTCCCTTTATTTTTTTGAGCAGTGTAGTTTCTGTATATCGTGTTGTCATTTCTGCTGCAGCACAGTACATTCGGAAAGTATTTAGACCCCTTGACTTTTTCCACATTTTCACTTATTCTAAAATGGATTAAAAAACATTTAATCCTCAGCAACCTACACACAATACCCAAATAATGACAAACCCCAAAAACAGATTTTTTTTACATTTTTGCTAATGAAAAAAAAATCTGAAATACCTTATTTACATAAGTATTCACACCGTTTGCTATGAGAGTCGAAATTGAGCTCAGGTGCATCCTGTTTCCATTGATCATTCTTGAGATGGTTTTACAACTTGATTGGAGTCCACCTGTGGTAAATTCAATTGATTAGACATGATTTGGAAAGGCACACACCTATCTACAGTTTATAAGGTCCCTCAGTTGACAGTGCATGTCAGAGCAAAAACCAAGCCATGAGGTCAAAAGGATTGTCCGTAGAGCTCAGAGACAGGATTCTGTCGAGGCACAGACCTAGGGAAGGGTACAAAAAAATGTCTGCAGCATTGAAGGTCCCCAAGAACACAGTGGCCTCCACTATTCTTAAAATTGGTTTGGAACCACCAAGACTCTTCCTAGAGCTAGCCTTGGTCAGGGAGGTGACCAAGAACCTGATAGTCACTCTGACAGATATCTAGAATTCCTCTGTGGAGATGGGAGAACCTTCCAGAAAGACAACCATCTCTGCAGCACTCCACCAATCAGGCCTGTATGGTAGAGTGACCAGACGGAAGCCACTCTTCAGTAAAAGGCACATGACAGCCCGCTTGGAGTTTCCCAAAAGGCACCTAAAGGAATCTCAGACCATGAGAAACAAGATTCTCTCGTCTGATGAAACCAAGATCGAACTCTTTGGCCTGAATGCCAAGCGTCACGTCTCAAGGAAACCTGGCACCATCCCTACGGTGAAGCACGATGGTGGCAGCATCATGCTGTGGGGATGTTTTTCAGCGGCAGGGACCGGAAGACTAGTAAGGATTGAGGCAAAGATGAATGGAGCAAAGTACAGAGAGATCCTTGATAAAAACCTGCTCCAGAGCTCTCAGAACCTCGGACTGGGGCAAAGGTTCACCTTCTGACAGGAGAACAACCTTAAGCACGCAGCCAAGACAACGCAGGAGTGGCTTCGGGACAACTCTCTGAATGTCTTTGAGTGGCCCAGCCAGATCCCGGACTTGAACCCGATCGAACGTCTTTGGAGAGACCTGAAAATAGCTGTGCAGCAACCTGACAGAGCTTGAGAGGATCTACAGACAAGAATGGGAGAAACTCCCCAAATACAAGTGTGCCAAGCTTGTTGCGTCATTCCCAAGAAGACTCAAGGCTGTAATCGCTGCCAAAGGTGCTTCAACAAAGTACTGAGTAAAGGGTCTGAATACTTATGCAAATATGATATTTCATTTTTGATATTTTTTATAAATTAGAAAAAATCTGTAAAAACCTGTTTTTGCTTTGTCATTATGGGGTATTGTGTGTAGATTGATGAGGGGAAAAACGATTTAATACATTTTAGGATAAGGCTGTAACCTAACAAAATGTGGAAAAGGGGTCTGAATACTTTCTGAAGGCACTGTATGCATGGGAGCATAATGTATTTACTGTTTTCTTCACATTTCCAAGTTCTGGTGACAAATCATGCATTCCAATTCTTGCATAGATTGTAATGGACACATAATGTGTGTAAAATACTTATTATAATGAGCTGATGCTAAGCTAATTACCAGCTATGTGTGGCGCCTTCTTTGTTGACATCATACAATGCATTTTGATTGTCACGTAAACGTCTGTCAGACCAAAGATATTATAACTACACTCCCTTCAACATGCATACTGCAAAAATACCCAATTCAACTTGTAACCTCTTATCTTTGGTTGTTGCGAAAAACATTGCGGCGCACACAAACTACCCATTGTCAGATTACTTTCGATTTTCGTGATGGGGTGATTTGTAAATAGTAATTGCTATTAGCTCATTCATATTATGGTTTCTGTCAGCCGAGAGTTAGCTAAATACACTATAAATACAAAAGTATGTGGACACCCTTTCAACTTAGTGGATTCAGCTATTTCAGTCACACCCGTTGCTGACAGGTGTATAATATCATGCGCACTGCCATGCAATCTCCATAGACAAACCGTGGCTGTAGAATGGCCTTATTGAAGAGTTCAGTGACTTTCAACGTGGCACTGTCATAGGATGACACCTTTCCAACAAGTCAGTTCGTCAAATGTCTGCCCTGCTAGAGCTGCCCCGGTCAACTGTAAGTGCTGTTACATCTAGAAGCAACAACGGCTCAGCCACAAAGTGGTAGGCCACACAAGCTTACAGAACAGGCCCGCCAAGGGCTGAAGCGCATAAAAATTGTCTGTCCTCTGTTGCAACACTCACTACCGAGTTCCAAACTGCCTCTGGAAGCATCATCAGTAAAATAACTGTTAGTCGGGAGCTTCATGAAATGGGTTTCCATGGCCGAGGAGCCGCACACAAGCCTAAGATCAACATGCTCAATGCCAAGAGTCGGCTGGAGTGGTGTAAAGCTCGTCGCCATTGGACTCAGGAGCAGTGCAAATGCAATGAATCACACTTCACCATTTGGCAGTCCAACGGACGAATCTGGGTTTGGCAGATACCAGAATAACGCTACCTGCCCCAATGCATAGTGCAAACTGTATTTTATTTATTTATTTTATTTCACCTTTATTTAACCAGGTAGGCTACTTGAGAAAAAGTTCTCATTTGCAACTATTTGGATATAACTATGGATTATTTTGAACCAAACCAACATTTGTTATTGAAGTAGAAGTCCTGGGAGTGCATTCTGACGAAGACAGCAAAGGTAATAACATTTTTCTTATAGTAAATCTGACTTTGGTGAGTGCTAAACTTGCTGGGTGTCTAAATAGCTAGCCCTGTGATGCCGGGCTATCTACTGAGAATATTGCAAAATGTGCTTTCACCGAAAAGCTATTTTAAAATCGGACATATCGAGTGCATAGAGGAGTTCTGTATCTATAATTCTTAAAATAATTGTTATGCTTTTTGTGAACGGTTATCATGAGTAATTTAGTAAATTCACCGGCAGTGTTCGGTGGGAATGCTAGTCACATGCTAGTCACATGCTAATGTAAAAAGCTGTTTTTTGATATAAATATGAACTTGATTGAACAAAACATGCATGCATTGTATAACATAATGTCCTAGGGTTGTCATCTGATGAAGATCATCAAAGGTTAGTGCTACATTTAGCTGTGGTTTGGGTTTATGTGACATTATATGCTAGCTTGACAAATGGGTGTCTGATTATTTCTGGCTGGGTACTCTGCTGACATAATCTAATGTTTTGCTTTCGTTGTAAAGCCTTTTTGAAATCGGACAGTGTGGTTAGATTAACGAGAGTCTTGTCTTTAAAATGGTGTAAAATAGTCATATGTTTGAAAAATTGAAGTTTTTGCATTTTTGAGGAATTTGAATAACGCGCCACGGGATTACACTGGCTGTTGAGTAGCCCATAGAGGTTAATTAACAAACTATAGTTTTGGCAGGTCGGTTAGCACATTTACTTTGTGTATGACACAAGTAATTTTTCCAACAATTGTTTACAGACAGATTATTTCACTTGTAATTCACTGTATCACAATTCCAGTGGGTAAGAAGTTTACATACACTAAGTTGACTGTGCCTTTAAACAGCTTGGAAAATTCCAGAAAATTGTCATGACTTTAGAAGCTTCTGATAGGCTAATTGACATCATTTGAGTCATTTGGAGGTGTACCTGTGGATGTATTTTAAGGCCTACCTTCAAACTCAGTCCCTCTTACCTTGACATCATGGGAAAATCAAAATATATCAGCCAAGACCTCAGAAAATAAATGTAGACCTCCACAAGTCTGATTCATCCTTGGGAGCAATTTCCAAACGCCTGAAGGTACCACGTTCATCTGATGAGTTAATAATAATACATTAATACTTTACTCGATAAGATATGAAAATATCTGAAGAGTCGATTCGGGAAATAGAGACTCTATAAACATTTACCTGTGGTGCCCCGAATTCTTAGTTAATTAAGGTTTACATGATTAGTTTAATCACGTAATAATAATTACACAGAGAATTGATTTGACATAATAAGTCTAACACATTTAATGATAGTCACAGACACGACTCTACTATTTGTTTTCATTTTTGCTGTTGTCTGTGCCTAACAATGTTTGTGCTGCTACCATGTTGTGTTGTTGTCATGCTGTGTTGCTATGTTGTGTTGTTGTCTTAGGCCTCTCTTTATGTAGTCTTTTCTCTTTATGTGCGTTTCGGCCTACATTTTTTATCCCCCGTCCCCACAAGAGGCCTTTTACCTCTTGCTAGGCCGTCATTGTCAAAAAAAAAAAAAACACTTTCCAGATCAGAGGACTCCCTTACATTAAAGTATAGCAGCCATTTCTTAATTTGTTAGTTGATGAATGTAGCCTTTTGTTGTGCAGCTTATGGAAGAGGGAATAACCTTTAAAAAAAATCACCTTGGAATAGTTTCACGGTGCATGGAGGAGTGTCGGGGAGAAAATTAAAGGAGTCCTTGGTATCCAGGAGGCAAATGCCTGTTATCAGTCCTGAGATGGTTAGGTGGTGTGCAATGTGGAGTGTGTGTTTGTCAGTAGACGGCCCCCAGCTGCGACGACGATGCTGTAAACCACTGCCTCCTGATACAGTCCTGTGAAGCATGTCATTGTAGATGCACGCACGCACATGCACACATACAAACGGTCAAAGTGTACCGCTTTATCACATTTGAGCAATCCACCTCTCACACTCTGCTCCCAGGCCAATTTTCACTCAGGTCACAGGGATGGCGAATCAGAGATGAGGGGCTTGTGGATTTGAGCGTACACTGGACCCTGGCTGCTTGCACAACTGTCTGGACCAGGATCCAGGACAGGTGAGGGTGGGAGAAAGAGTAGAAGGGGGACAAAGGTCAAAAGGACAGTGCAGCGCCATAGCGCAGGGGATATATTTTTGGGACTAGTTGAAACACAAGGCTGGCTGTCAGTGTCTGCCTGTTTGGTGCAGAGGCCTCTGACCACGATGCAGTAGGAACTCAAGGTTGTGAACTCATCCACCTCTTCTACTAACAGAGAGAAGAAGGGAGGGAGGAAGGGATTGGGGGAAATTCACTGCGTCATCTGAGAGGCCAGAGGAAGCTGGACGCCAGTCCGGTGTAGAGATGGCAAATAAAGGCCGGGCTCACCTGTCTTCCCCGGGGGTCCGGGTCAAAACAAGACAGGGCTGCGGGTCTCTCTCTCACACTCCTTGACATGAGTGACGTTTGACATTTCCAAATGGGAAATGTGATCCAGGTTAGGGCTAACATGGACAGCCTGTCATAGCTATGTGTCGTGTAGTCACTCTGTCAGGCTATCAAAGGCACAGAGACCAAGCACAGTCACTCAGATGGACTAATGGGATTGAAGTAAAGGCTCCATATATAACCAAAGAGGATTCAATGGCTCGCTTCATACTGAATACGGCAGTCAAAAAGATTCTACATGGAACCGCAAAGCACCCTTATGCTGATATAGGATAAATAATAATATAAACTTGAGAACCTCATTTGTTTTAAGCATTTTATTGCTATGTAAACTTAAAAATCCATACCTCAACTGAAAAGGTATTACTCTTAAATAACACAAAGTTCAGGAAAAATAAAATATTTGGCATTGTGAATTAATATTCATCAAAGTGTAAGGGGAAAATACATTTTTAGCACATAATTCCCGCCACACCTATTAGTAAGAGAGTTGTTGTAAAACGTACAGTGTACTTTATCACGAAGTCTGACTGCTTCCTATTACCGTTGAAAATCGAACCCATAAATTATGTGAGAAAAGTAACACAATCTAGCCTAGACACGTAATACTGCATTTCTCCCTATTAACATTTAAATAGTTCCTAATGAGGGTTTCTACTGTAATTGATCACATATTAACTTTAATTAACCTTAATTAAAGACCAATGGAACACATTAGTGAATGGATATGCGGTGTATTGGCACATCACTGTTTGCACTGGCACTTGTACCTGCGGGTGTGGGAAATAGGACACAGCTGCTAAAACACGCAATGGCAGCTCCTCGGGCGAGGCAAAGCACTGCAGTAACAGTACGACTTACAGAGAATCGCCAAAGAGACTCAAAAATGGACATGTGACATCATAATGATGTCCTTTTCTAGTTGTAGATTGAGAATGTCTACAACCAGGTAAAGATGTCTTTCTCATGACGATATCACGTCATGGAAAATAAATCATATTATTGTTGTTATCTGGTAAGATTTGTTTTACATAACAAGACATTTACAAAACTTCCTATTACAACCAACAGGGGTTCAAACTGGTTCAGGGAACAGAACCGAAAACGAACGACATTGTCAGAGGAACGGAAACAGAACCAGGAACGAAAGTGATCTCCAGTGTTCCGGAACAGAACCGGTATCTATAAATCTTGAAATACATTTAATAATGTTATATCTACTTCAAAAAATATTCCTAAAGTTTAGTATATAATTCTGTAATTCGGTGATGTTATAATGCTACTAATAGCCTAAACATATTCCAATTCATGTCATGATGTTCAGCGCTTCTAGCCAAGCCCTCTCCATGTCCACCCCTCTTCTCTTGCTCTCTCCTCACCCGTGAAAATTCAGTCACATCTCGTGCCTGCATTTATCTGACTAGTCAAAACTATTTTACCCTTTCCAGAGCAAGCTACACTATCAGCGCTAATTGGAGGAGTAAAATAATGAGCTGAATGTAAAAACGAAGTTGATTTCCCATGTTCCATTTTTTTTTTTTTTACAAAAAATGAACTATATGAAACATTACTTTTATGTGTTCGAATCGGTTCAGAACTTTATTTTCTGGTGGGATCACCGGAATGGAACATAAAAATAAGGGCTCTGCTCGGAACGATTGGAAAATAATTTTAGTTCCAACCTCTGACAACAAGTATGACATCAGAGGTGCCAATGACATAATTACATTATCGCAACCACTTTTGCCCCCCACTCATAAATAACACACACTAATTATGTGTCATACAATCCATATGTGATACAACACATACAGTACCAGTCAAAGGTTTGGACACACCTACTCATTCAATGGTTTTTCTTTATTTTTTACTATTTTCTACATTGTAGAATAATAGTGAAGACATCAAAACTATGAAATAACACATATGGAATCATGTAGTAAACAAAAAAGTGTTAAACATTATATTTGAGATTCTTCAAAGTAGCCACGCTTTTGCCTTGATGACAGCTTTGCACACTCTTGGCATTCTCTCAACCAGCTTCATGAGGTAGTCTCCTGGAATGCATTTCAATTAAGAGGTGCGCCTTGTTAAAAGTTAATTTGTGGAATTTAATTCCTTCTTAATGCATTTGAGCCAATCAGTTGTGTTGTGACAAGGTAGGGGTGGTATACAGAAGATAGCCCTATTTGGTAAAAGACCAAGTCCATATTATGGCAAGAACAGCTCAAATAAGCAAATAAAGATGACAGTTCATCATTACTTTAAGACATGAATGTCAGTCAATTTGGAAAATTTCAAGAACTTTAAAAATGTCTTCATGTGCAGTCGCAAAAACCATCAAGCGCTATGATGAAACTGGCTCTCATGAGGACTGGCACAGGAAAGGAAGACCCAGAATCACCTCTGCTGCAGAGGATAATTTCATTAGAGGTACCAGACTCAGAAATTGCAGCCCAAATAAATTCTTCACAGATTTCAAGTAACAGACACATCTCAACATCAACTGTTCAGAGGAGACTACGTGAATCAGCCCTTCATGGTCGAATTGATGCAGATAAACCACTGCTAAAAGACACCAATAAGAAGAGGAGACTTGCTTGGGCCAAGAAACATGAGCAAAGGACATTAGACCGGTGGAAATCTGTCCTTTAGTCTGATGATTTGTGAGACGCAGAGTAGGTGAATGGATCATCTCTGCATGTGTGGTTCCCACTGTGAAGCATGGAGGACGAGGTGTGATGGTGTGGGGGTGCTTTGCTGGTGACACTGTCAGTGATTTATTTAGAATTCAACGCACACTTAACCAGCATGGCTACCACTGCATTCTGCAGCGATACGCCATCCCATCTGGTTTGCGCTTAGTGAGACTATCATTTGTTTTTCAACAGGACAATGACCCAACACACCTCCAGGCTGTGTAAGGGCTATTTGACCAAGAAGGAGAGTGATGGAGTGCTGCATCAGATGACCTGGCCTCCACAGTCACCCAACCTCAACCCAATTGAGATGGTTTGAGATGAGTTGGACTGCAGAGTGAAGCGAAGCATATGTGGGAACTCCTTTAAGATTTTTGGAAAAGCATTCCAGGTGACACTGGTTGAGAGAATGCCAAGAGTGCAAAGCTGTCGTCAAGGTAAAGGGTGGCTACTTTGAAGAATCTCAAATATAAAATATAATTTGATTTGTTTAACACTTTTTTGGTTACTACATGATTCCATATGTGTTATTTCATAGTTTTGATGTCTTCATTATTATTCTACAATGTAGAAAATAGTAAAAATAAAGAAAAACCCTTCAATGAGTAGGTGTGTCCAAACTTTTGACTGGTACTGTATATGAAATTTAAGATACCCACAAATCTAAATTTGTGTATTTAATGCGAGCGCAGACCAAAAGATTTAACAACACAAAAATTCAAGTATTTCCCATAATGCAGTTGTTCTGTCTATGGACAACGTCTGGGTGTAGAACTATAATCTATGCATGCAAGAACTACTGCTTACAGCATCATAAGCAGTATGTGGAGTAAGTCCTTGGTCATGTTCCAGATCACCTATATTGCAGTCTCGCTGCACACAGCAACCATGCGTGCCATGTCAACAACTTCCCAGTCGGGCGTCAGATTTCTATAAACACCTATCCAGACGTTGTGAGAATTGGCAGGCGACTGCAATGTAGTCAACAATGTAGTCGACCTGGTACCCGGAAACGGTGTGATATACTGCATATTCAACAGGACAATATCCGAGACTCCATTTTGGCTCCCTACGGTGAGGCTGCAAAGTCAACTCATTCACTGGGTAGCAGGGATGCTTGGCTCGCTAGTTGGAAATAAACATTCTAGACGCTCTGTGGCTATACTGTGCTGCACTTGTCATTACAGACCCAAAATATAAGCTATAGTTAAAAGTTTAAGGGTCAACTGCAACCAACATTGAGCACGGTCTCAAAATGAGGTGATCTCTCGTTAAACCATCAATATGCCCTAAAATAACCCACACTGCTGATCTCAATTGCAACCCCTATTGGCGACCATATTACCCCGCCCTAAAGCTGATGTGGATGTTACCTTTAAGTCCCGGTTGCTGCCAAACATTTTCAAGGCTATTTAGCCCTCTGGGTATTATCTTCGGTATAAATGAAACCTAATATTTGAGCAGATTAAGCACAGATTTCAATATCTGATAATCATTCCGTACAACTGAAATGAGGTAATTCCTCGTTTACCAGCGATAATCTACTGTGGCAATTTACGCTATACATTTTATTAATGTGAAGCTTGTGTTGGTATACTTACTTTTCATTTCCAATATTTAATCCATTAATAACTTGTCTTAATACAGTATGGTAATTTCTTATCAAAAGGGGAAAATAAACTATTCCTGAACTAAAATCAACTTAATCAAACCAATCATGATTTTGTTAATACAAACCTATATTTTTATTCAATTAGAGTCTAATCAAGGTATGTCAAATTACAAATTATATTCTAATATGGCCCAAACATAAACTTCTATAATGTACTGTATTATACTTTACTGTACTCGAGTAGAGTATATCTCAGTAGAGTGCAGAATAGTGCAGTTGCAGTTTAGTACTCTACTGTAATGTACTATACTCTACGTCCCTGTACTGAACTATACTATACTCAAGTTTCTTACAATTCACTGGGTCTATATTCTTACAATAAATATTGATTAATTCAACTGATCTGCGTGTTTATTCTGGTGGGTTTTTGGTTGCAAGCTAGTTTGTTTTAACACGCAAGTGCATGTAATCTCCCTTTAGCAGCGTTTTAAGAAATCCAGCGCTAACCTGCAGCTGCGCGTTCTACCTGTTGGTTGCAATTGACCCAATGGTTTTAAATAAGTTAGTCTTTCCTCGCTCTACTGTACTTTGGGTTGTATTGACAGGAAGTGACTGTTAAAACAATGTAAACTAAAGCATCACATTGAAATAAGTTAGACAATAAATAAAATACAAACAGCACCAAAATACATTTAGCAATTTTCATAGCCAGCAAAAAAAAGCGTATTTTTTTCTCAACAAAGGGATAACCTGTTAATCTCATTCCATCTGCATACTGCATCAGCATTCACTGCATTCATGGAACATTTTACAAAATAAATGTAAGAAACGTTGTTCTGTTAGTTTTTTTCCTTTACAGTACCTTGACTTGTAACTGTACAGTGAGCGTATATAATACAGCAATGTAAGGTACAATGAGAGAGAGAGAAAGAAAGAGAGATAAAGTGAGATCGAGAGAGACAGAGATACAGAGAAAGACTGGGTCGGGGGACATGAGAATGACCCATTGTCTGACACTAAGTGGAGCTCAGATCAAGAGTCCTGTTGGAACATTGGAGTGTTCTGGGCTGAGCAAGGGTGTCACTAATCTCACCCATATGCTCTAGCCTTTGTGGGGCCGCTGTGGGGTCCAAGGTCCACCAGTTCAGCCCTCTCAACTGGTTAGTTGAGGGGAGGAGGGATTGGCTGGGGGATACAGCTCATGAGGGTGGGCCTGGGCGGTCAGTCAGAACTGACCCATCCGGGTGGTGAACAGACTGCGTGAGCGCGGCATGGCCGATGAGACGTGGCCGAAGCTGGATGAAGGCCACTTCATGATGAACTGGGAGGTCACTGGCAGCAGATACCTGCACATACGGAGGGAAGGATGGAGGGAAGAGAGGAGGGGGAAGGTGGACAAGGGACATAATGAGGGGAGGATTAGAGGCCCAAAGGGTCACAGTGAAGAGATCATGGCCGCATTAACCCATTATCCCTGCAAGCTGACGACACATTCACGAGATGAAGATACGTCTCCCCTTTTGTTCCAGCCTAGACTAAAATACAGCACCTTTCTAATGATGAGCTATGACTATGAGATCTGCAGCCATCAAATAGACACATGGCAAAAATATATACAGTAGGTAGAGAAGGTGGGAATAACTCCAGTGTGAGGTGAGATGGCGTGAGCAAGTGAATCTAGAGCGCCTGGATCTGTTCTAATTAAATCAAATGTTATTTGTCACATGCGCCGAATACAACAGGTGTAGACTTTACCGTGAAATGCTTATTTACAAGCCCTTAATCAACAATGCAGTTCAAGAAATAGAGTTAAGAAAATATTTACTATATAAACAAAAGTATTTTTTTTTTCTTCATAAAATCAAAAAGTAACACAAGAAAATGATATAACAATAACGAGGATATATAGGGGGTACCTGTACCAAGTCAATGTGGGGGGTACATGTCAGTCAAGGTCATTTGTAAAGTGACTATGCATAGATAATAAACAGCGAGTAGCAGCAGTGTAAAAACAAAAAGGGGGGGGGGGGGGGGGGGGGTGTCAATGTGAATAGTCATTTGATTAGCTGTTCAGGAGTCTTATGGCTTGGGGGTAGAAGCTATTTAGGAAATTCTTAGACCAAGACTTGGCATTCCGGTACCCAGGTGGCTGTCTTTGACAATTTTTAGGGCCTTCCTCTGACACCACCTGGTGTAGAGGTCCTGGATGGCAGGAAGCTTGGCCCCGGTGATGTACTGAGCCGTTTGCACTACCCCCTGTAGTGCCTTGCGGTCGGAGGCCGAGCAGTTGCCATACCAGGCAGTGATGCAACCACTCAGGATGCTCTCGATGGTGCAGCTGTAAAACCTTTTGAGGATCTGAGGACCCATGCCAAATCTTTTCTGTCTCCTGAGGGGAATAGGTTTTGTCGTGCCCTCTTCACGACTGTCTTTGTGTGCTTGGACCATGTTAGTTTGTTGGTGATGTGGACGCCAAGGAACTTGAAGCTCTCAACCTGCTCCACTACAGCCCCGTCGATGAGAATGGGGGCGTGCTCGGTCCTCCTTTTCCTGTAGTCCACAATCATCTACTTTGACTTGATCACGTTAAGTGAGAGGTTGTTGTCCTTGCACCACACGGTCAGGTCTCTGACCTCCAAATAGGCTTATACAGCTCATTGAGTACGTCTTAGTGCCAGCATCAGTTTGTGGTGGTAAATAGACGGCTACGAATAATATAGATGAGAACTCTCTTGGTAGAGAGTGTGGTCTACAATTCATCATGAAATTGTTGCATGTTGCATTAATATTTTTGGTCATTGTAATAATAAATACACAATGAGTAACAATAACTTAGCAATATACACAGGGTACCAGTACTGAGTCAATGTGCGGGTGTACAAGGTAATTGAGGTAGATATGTACAGTACATATAACTAGGAATTAAGTGACTAGGCAACAGGATATATAATAAACAGTAGAAGCAGTGCGGTAGCAGAGAGAACAGTCTATGACTTGGGTGTCTGGAATCTTTGAAAAAATGTTGGGCCTTCCTCTGACACCACCTGGTATAGAAGTCCTGGATGACGGGGAGTTTGGCCCCAGTGATGTACTGGGCCATACACACTACCATCTGTAGCCCCTTGCGGTAGGATGCAAGCAGATGCCGTACCAAGCGGTGAAGCAGCCAGTCAAGATGCTCCCAATGTTGCAGCTGTATAACTTTTTGAGGATATGAGGGCCCATGCCAAATCCTTTAAGCCTCCTGAGGGGGAAGAAGCATTGTTGTGCCCTCTTCATGACTGTGTTGGTGTGTGTGGACCATGATAGATCCTTAGTGATGTGGACACCGAGGTACTTGAAGCTCTCGACCAGCTCCACTACAGCCCCGTCGATGTGAATGGGGGATGTGCTCGGCCCTCCGTTTCCTGTAGTCCACAATAAGCTCCTTTGTCTTGCTGACGTTGATGGAGAGGTTGTTGCCCTGGCACCACACTGCCAGATCTCTGATCTCTACCTAATAGGCCGTCTCACTGACATCAGTGATCAGGCCTACCACCGTCGTGTCGTCAGCAAACTTAATGATGGTGTTGGAGTCGTGGGTGAAAAGAGAGTACAGCAGGGGACTAAGCACGCACCCCTGAGGGATCCCCATGTTGCGGGTCAGTGTGGAGGATGTTTTGTTGCTTACCCTCAGCACCTGGGGGCAGCCAGTCAGGAAATCTAGGATCCAGTTGCAGAGGGAGGTGTTCAGTCCTAGGGCCATTAGCTTAGTGATGAACTTGGTGTTGGCACTATGGTGTTGAACGCTGAGCTGTAGTCAATGAACAGCATTCTCACATAGGTGTTTCTCTTGTCCAGATGGGAGAGGGCAGTGTGGAGTGCAATAGAGATTGCGTCATCTATGGATCTGTTGGGGCTATATGCGAATTGGAGTGGGTCCAGTGTGTCTGGGATGATGGTGTCGATGTGAGCCATGACCAGCCTTTCAAAGCTTTTCAGAGTGCAACGGGGCGATAGTCATTTCGACAGGTTACCTTGGGGTTCTTGGACACAGAGACTATGGTGGTCTGCTTGGAACATGTAGGTATTACAGACTGGGTCAAGGTGAGGTTGAAAATGTCAGTTGCTGGTCAGCGCATGCTCTGAGTACGGGTCCTGGTAATCCATCTGGCTCTGCCGCATTGTGAATGTTTACCTGTTTAAAGGTCTTACTCACATCGGCTACGGAGAGCTTGAATAAAACAGCAATCTGTGATTGATTTGCCCATTTTTGTACTTTGAAATTAATGCTGTAAACCCATTGATTGATGAAGAATATAACTTACAAATGCCTAATGAGCTTAGATCAACTGTCCTACCCCCATCAGAACCTAAAATATAAGCTTGTTTAAATCCCTTGTTTGTAAACAATGTAATTGTAAACAAACACTGTATAGCCTCAAAAAATGGTTAAAACTATAATTCTGAGATCATGCATGGTCAATTCTTGCATCCATTGCTCTGTTTATGAATTTGAGAGTGGTTACATTTCTCCAGCCCCATGCCTAAGCTAATTACCAAAAAAGTGGCGTGTTCACCACTTTGTTATTGTTTGAACTGCAGATTTCCTCTTTAAATACGAGTACAGCTCAACCAGAAACAACTCACTGTAACACTTTGCTTTATAACTTATAAGCATGTATGCACCTGTATAATGTCTTATAACAAGGCGCATAATATGTTATTTAACTATTTGTATCAACATTTCAACTCATTCAAAATGGCAAGGGACATCAATGAATTAACTCAGGGAGAACAAAAATGGCATTTGAGTAAAAAGCTTGATCGAATTTTACAGATCTGAATGGCTAACTAATAAAACAGTTTGTCAACTAAACCATATGGATTATGGTGCGAATTAATGTTCTTCTGTTAGCTGGCAGATAACACTGTTCACTCTGACATACTTTCCCTGTAAAATATCTCCTGGACAAATTAGTTGAGCTGCTTCTTCTTCTTTTTAAAGTCGACCAAAAAAAGAATTGCTGCGTCGAGGGCATCTGCCGCAACAGAGCCCGACCCAGGAGAGTTGGGCAGGATTCAAATTAACTTCATTTAGTTCAAGAAGAATGTCCTTGAAAACCACTCAAGTGGGCCGTGCGGGTACTTTCGATTGCGGTTGTTAAACTACCCACCCACAGTACTACTTGGCCTGTTCTAGAGCTCAACCATTCAATGGAGCAAGGCCGGAAGAGAAGGAGAGCGAGGGAGGGTGGATTACTTAGCCAATACCCTCTCGAATTGCTGCACTGCTTCACTACATCCTCGCAACTTCAGGGGCACTGCTTACAATGGTTTCCGATGGGACATTGACTTTTATACTTACAGTAGGATGGTGTTGCAGGATTTTCTGTCACCTTTCGGGTTCATCCCTTTCCTCGTTTCTGATTATGTTGGTCTGTGTCCAAAATGGCACCCTATTCCCTAATCTTTTTAAAAGTAGTGCACTACATAGGGAATAGGGATCCATTTCTGGAAGAAGCTTTGATTTCTCCTGAAGGCTTTCCTCTGTATCTGATATCCGTTCTGTTTGAGTTTTATTACAAACCCCCTAGACCGTGTTTGAAGGGGATCAGTCTGAAACTTTGGTGTGTGTTACACTTCCTGGAAGGCATAACCATATTTCTTACACGGAACACTTGTTGGCCAATGTATGGAAATTCCACTGCAAGAAATGAAATTCAAACATGAACTATGCGGTGATGCTTGTGGGTGGTGGTTAGTGATTGTGTGTACTATTTTCCCTTTCTATTTCTCATGAATTCACACAGAGAACATTCTGTCCACACTAGGTAGGCCAATCGCGTGATATGGTCCCGACACTATAGCACGCAGAACCCTGATCACTCTGCGGGCTATAGTTAATTGGACCCTCTGTAACACGTCTTCCAGGTCTTGGGCTTTTGATCATGGATGAGCTGCTTGCAGTAACCTGCCAGTTGAAAGTCCAGGAGAAGCCACTGCTGTGGAGCCCTGCTTCAATTCAAATCGTCAGTGTGAAGAGACCGAGCTCCAAACTCGCCGCTGCATTATGTGGAGTACCTCCAACAGGCCCTGCACTGTTCAAGGTCTCTGTTAGCGACACAACTGCCAAGCAGAATAACAGAGTCTTGACTAAGTGAAAGAAGTGAACATGATCAAAATCCGTACAGAGAAGGTCATCTTTGACCGATTCCACAGACAAAACCCAATTAACCTGATTGTTATTCCTTTAAAAAAATGGGGGAAAATGAAATAAGGTCCAAAACCTTAACTGTACTGAATAGAATAATTCACATTGTACTTTTCAGCTGGATTCAAGCAACTATGGTGGATGTGTAACCAGGCCAGGTCAGTACATCTTGGTCTGTTCGGTTTGGTTCAATTCACTAGCGTGAAAAGCCATCTAGGCTCACAATAATACTGTTGTGTGACTATGTTCATATGTTCTGCCCACACAGAAAGAGAAGGCCTGTTCTCAGACCTACTGTATGTGATCACTGACACACGTGTTCTGTACTCCTACCATGAGAAGTGCTTAAGTTAGAGAGTCTCTCATCACTGAGACCCACTCCAGTGTGTGTGTGTGTGTGTGTGTGTGTGTGTGTGTGTGTGTGTGTGTGTGTGTGTGTGTGTGTGTGTGTGTGTGTGTACTGCAGAATATATGTCTGTGTAAAATGCGTATGTGAGAGTGTGAGTGTGTGTGTTCGGCATGCGCGTGTGTGTTGCATATGTGTGCATTTATGAGTGTTAGTGTGTGTGTGTGTCAGGTAAGCAGGCAGCATAAGGATGCAGGTCAGGGGGTCCAGACACAACGGCAGTGAGTAGGGTATGAGTCACAGGCTAGCAGAAGGAGGTGACAGGTGCAAGATGGTGCTCTTCTCATAGGCAGACATAATGTCACCCCATCGAGACAAAGCATGTGGCTAATGACAAAAGAACCGTAACCAGCCCCATGGTGGCCATGGGGCATTCACAAGTGTCTGATGGACTCAAAGGAAGGATGGCCATCGTTGTGAAACTGTGGTAAGCACGCAGTGCAATGGAAGCCATTCTGTGTCAGTGACGAGAAGAGGTTAGGTTATTGGTCGGCCAGGGCTCACAGTCTCTTGCGATTGCATGTTGACAGGCTGCTTCCCAACAGTCTCAATTTGTTTACTTTCCTTGCCTCCTTTCCTACATAACCTCTAATCTGTCCTTTCACCAGTCAGCTTTCTTGACCTTTAGACTAAGTCTGACGAAAAAAGGAGACAAGGTGAGGAATCTATCTGAGACTATTGGGACACAGCTACAGTAAGCCACAGTTAGCATGAAGGTGTGCAGTGGGGGATTGGGGTAGGGCTCAATTCCATTTTTATTTCAGTCAAATTCAGATGATGAATTGAAAGTCCAAGGGTCCAAGATGTTTGGATTCTTGAATTTTTTATTTCGATTCCTGTCCAGAGTTGACTGAATTTAAATGGAATACACTTGGAAAGTGTAAACACAACTGGAGACACCTCATTACCACGTTTTTTAAAGCATTATGGTAGCTAGTGAAAGAGTGTAGGAGCAGTTGCTAACTAACTGTAAATAACTTTAGCTAGCTAACTAACTAACTTGGCTAACTGTGGGGTGAAACTATTCACTTATTCAGTTAGTTAGCTACCACACTTCTCTTTTCTCACAAACGTAATGCTGCATTTAGCTAGCTAGCTGAGGGGCGAAATAATTCACAGCAACATAACGCTGCCTTTGGCTAGCTAGCTAACTAACTTGGAAAACTGTGGGGCGAAACAATGAACTTATTCACATTTAGTTAGCTACCACACTGCTCTTTACTAGCAAACATAATGCTGCATTTAGCTAGGTAGCTAACTAACTTGACTAGCTGTGGGGCAAAACAATTAACTTATTCACAGATAGTCAGCTACCACACCGCTCTTTGCTAGAAAACATAAAGCTGCCTCCAAAACTAGCAAGTGGTCTCTACTAACATTTCGATGTTTGCAACATGTGGTCTTTCCAAGCATATTGAGATCAACCCTGCTGAGGACTCAGTCAGACTGTAGGCAGCAAAGGGGTGAGGCCAGAGTGAGGGGAGGAATAGAGGTCACTGAATCGAGCATAGACCTGCGTCAACGGGCGCGATGGCAGAGGAAGAAGAGCCATGGGCGGAGGTGGCTGGTCCTGCAGCCAATGGTGAGCTTCCGTGGTGAGCACACACACACACACACACACACACACACACACACACACACACACACACACACACACACACACACACACACACACACACACACACACACACACACACACACACACACACACACACACACACAGGAAGTTGAGAGATAGACCAATGTATTATTTGAATGGACAGAAGGAAGGATACCCCTCAGGGGGTAAGCAGGTAAATAGTATTAATTCAGGCAGGTTGCTTAATTCTCTTTCATATGCATGACTTTCCCCATAGGAGTGCTAAACGTGGGCCGCTGGCTGGTCGGTGCCGAGCCACATATTCCCCTGGAGGCAGTGGTTCAATACCTGTTCCGACACTCACTTTTCTATGCTGTATCCCTCTCATCTAGCTCCCCATCTCATATTCTAAAATAATACCTGTCAATAGAAACTTCAAAATACCCTAAAAAGAATTGTTTAGTCCGACACACAAATACACACACCACCCCACTCCTACCCCTGCCTCTTGCCATTGAAAGGCGTCAAGTTCCTCAAAGATAAGGCATGAAGTTCTTTAAAAGAGATTCTTCAACACAGTCGACTATTATGCTCTGGTCCAAAATAGTTCACTATATAGGGAAAAGGGTATCATTTGGAACGCATACAAATTTCGGTGTATCCAGACTACGGATGTGACAAATGGAAACATTTTCTTAATGTTTAAACTGCCGGTTTTCTGTTAAAACTATAAGAAAGAAATCATACAATTCCATCTAAATTCACAATATAGATGGTCTACATCATGCTTCCCACAAAGAAAGAGAGACATTTTTATATTTTATGCTGCTTTTGCTTTTCATGACGGTGGCGTGTGTAGCTTGCTGTTGTTGTCGTCCAATCACAAGTCATAGAGCTAGAGCCACCGTATTGCAAGTTATTAGGAGATATCTAAGCTAATCAATGGAAGATGGAATTAAAATGACAGAACTAAAAGTGAAATGTGAAGGACAGGCGTAAAAACAGGTAGGCTGCTACTTAATAATCTGAATGGAGTTGTTATTTACTATGGGAAGGGGAGAAAGCGCACAGTTAACAAAGTAGCTAAAGCTCGTTTTTTTAAACTAATGTAGGCATTTGTTACATTTTTCTTTTCCCTTCATGATGATGATCAGGACCTAATACAGACTATCCAAAATCCCCCCGACCCGCACCCTTTTTAATGACTAAATTAGAAAGTGCAAAGTGATAGCCTGTTAAATATACGCTGGTTATGAATCATCTAAAGCGTTCTGGGGGAAGGAGCAGGCGTAAGGTCATTTGTGGCGCGCCTCATCTGGCTCATAATTGAATTAAACTGGCCTCAGGGGGCTTGCTAACCTGCACGCTAATCCCAAGGTCATTACTTCCTGTTAACATTGTAGCCCTGTGTGTTCTTAGCTTGTGTTCCAAATGGCACCCAATTCCCTATATAGCACACTACTTTTGACCAGGGCCCATAGGCTATGGTCAAATGTAGTGCACTATATATAGTACCAGTCAAAAGTTTGGACACATCTACTCATTCCAGGGTTTTTCTTTATTTTTACTATTTTCTACATTGTAGAATAATAGTGAAGACATTAAAACTATGCAATAACACATATGGAATCATGTAGTAACCAGAAAAGTATATTTTATATTTGAGATTCTTCGAAGTAGCCACCCTTTGCCTTGATGACAGCTTTGCACACACTTGGCATTCTCTCAATCAGCTTCATGAGGAAGTCACCTGGAATGCATTTTAATTAACAGGTGTGCCTTGTTAAAAGTTAATTTGTGGAATTTATTTCCTTCTTAACGCGTTTGAGACAATTAGTTGTGTTGTGACAAGGTAGGGGTGGTATACAGAAAATAGCCCTATGGTGGTAAAAGACCAAGTCCATATTATGGAAAGAACAGCTCAAATAAGCAAAGAAAAACGACAGTCCATCATTACTGTAAGACATGAAGGTCAGTCAATGCAGAACATTTCAAGAACTTTTAAAGTTTCTTGAAATGCAGTCACAAAAACCATCAAGCGCTATGAAGAAACTGGCTCTCATGAGGACCGCCACAGGAAAGGAAGACCTAGAGTTACCTCTGCTGCAGAGAATAAGTTCATTAGAGTTAACTGCACTTCAGATTGCAGCCCAAATAAATGCTTCACAGATTTCAAGTAACAGACACATCCCAACATCAACTTTTCAGAGGAGACTGCGTGAATCAGGCCTTCATGGTTGAATTGCTTCAAAGAAAACACTACTAAAGGAAACCAATAAGAAGAAGAGACTTGCTTGGGCCAAGAAACACGAGCAATGGACATTAGACCGGTGGAATCTCTCCTTGGTCTGATGAGTCAAAATTTTTGATTTCTGGTTCCAAATGCTGTGAGACACAGAGTAGGTGAACGGATAATATCCGCATGTGTGGTTCTCACTGTGAAGCATGGAGGAGGAGGTGTGGGGGTGCTTTGCTGGTGACACTGTCAGTGATTTATTTAGAATTCAACACACACTTAACCAGCATGGCTACCACAGCATTCTGCAGCGATATGCCATCCCATCTGGTTTGCGCTTAGTGGGACTGTCATTTGTTTTTCAACAGGACAATGATCCAACACACCTCTAGGCTGTGTAAAGGCTATTTGACCAAGAAGTAGAGTGATGGAGTGCTGCATCAGATGACCTGGCCTCCACAATCACCCAACATCAACCCAATTGAGATGGTTTGGAATGACTTGGACCGTAGAGTGAAGGAAAAGCAGCCTGCTCAAAATATGTGGGAACTCTTTCAAGACTGTTGGAAAAACATTTCATGTGAAGCTGGTTGAGAGAATGCCAAGCTGTCATCAAGGCAAAGGGCGGCTACTTTGAAGAATATAAAATATAAAATATATTTTGATTTGTTTGACACTTTTTTGGTTACTACATGATTCCATATGTGTTATTTCAAAGTGTTGATGTCTTCACTATTATTCTACAATGTAGAAAATAGTAAAAATAAAGAAAAATGAGTAGGTGTGTCCAAACTTTTGACTGGTACTGTAGGTGATAGAGTGCCATTTGGGACGCATCTTAAAAGTTTACACGTTCAAAACCAATCCCCCACCAAGTCTTATGAGGATCGACATTAAAAATAGAAGAGTTATAGAAAGGGTATAGAGGCTGGGGTCAGTTGTTGGTCAGGTGAGATTCCTGTGAAGAATTGTAGTTAGGGCGGAATGGGGAGTTGTCGGGGTACAAAGGTTCGGAAATAACATTGTGAGCTGCCTGCATCAAAAGTTTCAAATGAAAACCATACTTTTTTAGGGATTAGGAAGGGTAGACGTGTTGGGGGTTTAAGGAGTAATATTAAAGCTTGGCAGGCAACAGAGTTAGGCAGGGAAGTGGGGGTACCACCTAGCCCAGGTATTGTTAGGAGAAACACTGAAAGAGAAAATATAAACACATACCACTTGGTTCAGGTGCTAGATAGAGAAAGAAAATGAATGAAAAAAAAAGTATGTATTGGTGTGGTGCACAACACTTGCGTAACATTCTGATCCCTACTAGAATTTTCATCAGGTCTGAGATTCGAAACATTGTAATACCAATGGGAATCATAACATTGTCCAAGTCTCACTAACAACTCCATATTGGGAGTTGGAGTAAAAAATTCCTTAATTTCATACGTTTTTTTCAGAAATCCCATTTGGAGGCTTCCCAGAATCAGGAGGGAATTAGCATAGTCACCTCAAACCAGGAATTCTGTAAAACCTGGGAACTGGGAAAGTTTCTACCTCCAACCAGGATTTCGGGAAAAACCAAGGAACATCAGGAAAGTTTCATCCTCCAACCAAGATTTTTTTAAAGGGTACAGAATTTTACAACTGAAGTTGGAAGCATATCAGTTGCAAAAATGATTTGTTTCATCAGTAGAAAACAAAGGAAGAATGGACGTTGATTGGATGTTGATCCTCACCTAGTGTCGTCCCATTCGGGGCTGAGGCCGGTGAGCGAGCCCCGGGACTCGGAGACAAATTTGTA
This sequence comes from Salmo salar, assembly GCF_965601325.2. NCBI lineage: Eukaryota > Metazoa > Chordata > Actinopteri > Salmoniformes > Salmonidae > Salmo > Salmo salar. The sequence continues at coordinate 6,542,511 of NC_138300.1, read as the reverse complement.
GACAACGAGGAGGCAGTCCCTGCACAGCTGCACCAGCCTCTGGCAGCACTGGAGCTCCTGCTGCGATACCACCTCACTGCTCTTACTGAAGATGGTCTCCCACGACGAGCTGCGCCACAGAACACACACACACAAAGACATAAGAGGGGATAAAACAAATGCTGTACATTTAACCCCCTTTATCACACTGGCCATTCCCCCCGACTGTGAGGCGCTCAGAACTGTGAGAGAACTGAGGGGTTGGGGCGTTTTAATATAAACCCTCTCAATTCTTTGGGTTTTTGAACGGTTTAGAGACAGTTTTTTCTTCTTTCTCTTTCAAAGCCCTGTTAAATTCCGACCGCAATAGTCGCGGCGGCGTTTGATTGTCGAAGTTGCTCAGATGAAATATCAAACGAGGGGTCTCGTGGATCTCAAGTGTACGTTTACACCGCCTGGTCTTAGCGAGTAGCGAGGTGGGCTCCAACGCTGCATGACGCCGGGCCCCCCTGCAGCGTTTATCCTGTAGCTACGGCGGCCCACGTCCTCCGGAGCGCGCTCCCTAATTAAACGCAAGCAGCATGTGGTGCCTGAGCCGCATCTGCTGGCTAATCCGCCCGGAGACTCGGACTCTCATCAAGTGAAATAAAGCCACTCACTGACTCGAACAAGGCTACAGTACGGCACACTCGGTCATTGACAATCAATTACCAGCTGTGGCAGTTGCCGGGGCAGCTATACAAAAACCCACGTAGCCCCCCACGACGAGTGCTGCTAACTGCTTACAAAAAGAATATGGAGAGGGAGGAAAAGGTTGAACCTTTATCAGCAACGAGATGAGAAGCTTGCTGCACCACAGCTGGCTCTTGAAGATGATATAATATAATGTATGTGTGTGTGTGTCTGTAGATATGTGAATAGGAGTGTGTGTGTTTCTATAAGGATGCAGAGTGAGATGAGTCACTATGTAGAAAGCCACTTACAGTCGGCACAAAAATGGCACACAAAAAAAGTCGGGAGAGACATCAAAGGACCTTTCTACAAACAGAAGTGAGTGAGGAAAGAAGAGTATGGGACCTACTTTAGCCTTTCCTTCCTTCCTTCCTTCCTTCCTTCCTTCCTTCCTTCCTTCCTTCCTTCCTTCCTTCCTTCCTTCCTTCCTTCCTTCCTTCCTTCCTTCCTTCCTTCCTTCCTTCCTTCCTTTCTGACACATTAAAAGCCCCGATGATAAGAAAACAAGATCTGTGGCCACATTACGCAGACTGAGAAATGTGTCTCGACTCTGATAGACACGTGTTGCTTTCATCCCTGTAGCTCTTTGCAGGATGAGAGGGACTCCGTCTACTCTGTCTGTCTATATGGTCTGCCTGTCTGTCTACTCTGTCTGTCCGGATGTCTGTCTACTCTGTCTGTCCGGATGTCTGCCAGTCTGCCTGTGATCTCCACAGCAGTGCATGGCTGGGCCTGTCAATAAGTGCACCAGCTGTCAATCAAACATGCATTGGGCAGAATGTGGAGCCTAATAAATGCTGATTTCATCATGCTGTAGCATGGATTTCAGTTGTTACATACTTGATTGCTACATACTTTCTGGACATTTGTTACTGAAATATGCACTTATCAAGGCAGAAAAAGACACGCACAATCCCAAATCGATCCATAGTTCCTACCCTCTTTGCACTTGGGGTGATCTGAGAGAATTGGAAAGGTGTAAGAACAATGGTGAAAATTCCACTTAGTCTATCAGAGGACGGGGGAAAGGTGTTGCTATTACCATATTGTTAATACTCTCATATCTTTGCAGGTGCATAGGGGATAGTGGGTGGAGGTCGATATGGGATTGAGCACTACAGTACCAAGTATTGAAGAGAAATCAGGTATTGAGAGAGAGAGTGACAGACAGAGACAGAAAGAGAATGAGAGAGAGATTGATTCGGAGAGACAACAAAAGAGAGAATGAGACCTACCCAGTGTTGGAGAACAAGTTCCACAGGCCCTGTCCGTGGCTCCAGAGCAGTCGGTTAAAGACGCGGTTGAAAAGGCGATACAAATGTAAACTGTCCACGTCGGGCTCCCTCCAAAGCCGCTGCAGCACCGAGCGTACGTTGGTACGGACGATGTCCAGAACCTTCATGAGACATTAAAGAAACAGACGAAAAAAAGGGAAAGTGATAGGAAGAGAAAAACGTTAGTATGTATGATGTCAAGAAACTTCATCAAACATAAAAAAAAAACACACAAAGATGGAGGGAGAGAAAGAAAATAAAAATAAATCAAGGTTTGAACAGACGCCAGGGGGACAGCATGAAAGACCAAAGCAACACACTACTATTATTCGTCATACTTCAATTACTTCTTCTTCTTCTTATTATTATTCCCACCGCTACTCCTCCTACAGCTTTTATGTGAAACATACCATTTAACTTTACAATGTGCAGAGAGGTCTAACTTGAGTTGCTGACATATGATTTTTATACTCATCATACTTTTACAAATATAATCACTTAAAAATGCTAATTTTAACATGGAGGTCTTGGGTGACCAAAATATTACATTTTAGAAACATTGCTATTGATACACCTTTTACGATACAGAACACTCCAAATTACAAACCCTGCAAAAATCATTCTGATAACTATTATACCTCCTTTTACAATATTTAACTTTTTGTAATTCCAAAAACTCCCATTAGTTAACATGGTGGTTCAAAACTAAACTTAATTGCCTAGCAACTCAGAAACCAGTTTTATATGAACAAGTAACTCCTTTTATAAGTTGAAGTATGCAAATATTGTCAAAATAACACTTGTAAATTCAATACCTGATGTTTCCTATAGTCCTACTAATGCTTTTTTTACTGATAAAATAAGCCGTTTATAGGGCTGCCAACTTTTGAAGAAAGCTTGGAGTGAGATTTGCTGTGAATTTCAAGGGCACAACTCTTAGACGGTGGAAAATTGCACTGTTTTAAAGCTCATTTCCTGCAATTCCATGTATTTTGACATGGCTTAGGCTATGACCAGGGTGATCTGTATTGTAATAAAAAACCACAGGTCAGGTGGATTCAGGATGTTTTGAACATGAAATGAACACTCATAATTTGATGACATTCTAACTTTGAGTTTTTGGGGGGATGAAACTTAAAGTATGCTAATATATTTTTAAAATCTTTCTTCTTTTTTTTCTACAAAATCCTGCTTGCTCTCCAGGAGGGTTGGCCACCCCTGATCTATGTTTCCCAAGTCCTGGGTGTTTCTCACAATCACCCAACCTTCAAGAAAAATCGAATGAAAATCAAAATTCAGGTGGTTTATGCCTACTAGTTGAAGATCATTGCCATCGTCTTACTCTACATAGACAAATATGAAGCGTTTCTGAGTTGTGACCCACCATACAATCTCTGCCTAGCATGTGCACAATGTTAAAATGTCAAAAATTATATTTCATTCCTGGAGCATTTAATATCCAATGCTTATTTGTATTCAAAACTGTCCATGAATGGCTGCAAAAATACATAGCCTTATATAATTCATTTTCAAAGACACAACTAGGCACATCAGATTTCAAATATGTGATTACACTGTAGTGTAATCAGTAGTGTTCTCGCTGACAAGAGCAGTAATTTTGTGTTTTAGCCCAATGTAAAGAATGAGAATTGTTTCACTGATCAGACTAAATAAAGTACAGTGCCTTGCAAAAGTATTCATCGTATTCAATAGAAAACATCTCATGAAGACAAGATTACGTAAATGTGCCCCTATACCCTAACCACATTATTTTCGGAATCAAACTTACACTTTTGGGTTCACAAGCTATTTGACAAAATGATCAGGTCCCCATACCAAACTTCCCTGATAAAACATACTGTCTTCTGCCTTTTCGTTGTCACAGCCTAAATGCCAATCACCAAACGAGGGGACTAATGCAAGTGTGGATTAAATCCACTTTAGAACATGCTGTCAAAAGGCTGCATTCTGCAATAGGGATGGGAGTAACAGCAACATTGTCGATAAAACAGTGCCACTGTGCTACTCCTTTTACAGTTTTATAAACTCAGCAGAGAATGTGCTCTCTCTCCATTCATCGCCACTCTAATCTTGAGGAGCATTTGTTTAAAACATGCATCTAATCTCCTTCATACCTTACATAAATAGACCAATAATACTGTATGCTTCAATGTGCTGCAGTTCACAGCGCTGTGGCAAGACAGGACAATGATAGGTTCCACTCATGATGTTAAATTACAGGCGCAGATGCTCCAATTTCAAAACAAATTGGAGCGCAGTTGAAAGTTAACGAGCTGACTAATCAAAAAAATAAAAGCTGTACTTTTCAATGCGTGAGATAAGAAGTGCATTGGCCGTGAGACACGCATTTGACCCTCTTCTCACGCCAAAAATGTAGCTAGCTAGTTAGCTCGTTCTAATGTCTCTAGTTAGCTAGCTAGCTCTGTCTTTTAAGAAATCTACTGACCACTACTGAACCACAAAATTACTGACCACAACCACACAACCACAACAACACAACTAGTCACCATAACTACTGACCACAACCACACAACTACTGACCACAACTACTGAGCACATAACTACTGACCACAACTACTGAGCACACAACTACAGACCACAACCCCACAACGACTGACCACAACCACGCAACTACTGACGACAACTACTGTGCACACAACTACAGACCACAACCCCACAACTACTGACCACAACCACGCAACTACTGACCACAACTACTGAGCACACAACTACAGACCACAACCACGCAACTGCTGACCACAACTACTGAGCACACAACTACAGACCACAACCCCACAACTACTGACCACAACCACGCAACTACAGACCACAACCCCACAACTACTGAACACAACCACGCAACTACAGACCACATTATACAATTTCACTTAAAAAACTTTCTCATCTGTAAATGCCTGTATTATTAATGTAGGACTACTTAGGGTCACTGGCAATCGCGGATCATATTCAACGTAAAAAGTTGGTGTCCAATCCAAAAATATTTTTTTACATAGGGGTATAGGAATATGTTCACTGTGTAGATAATGTGTAGACACTCATCTCAGAAAACCAATAGTCAAAACTGTATCCGATCAACAGTTGTTTCCCACTGTAGAATTGCCAACATTGAGGGATCAACAGAGGTGTTTCCCACTGTAGAATTGCCAACATTGTGGGATCAAAATCATCAACAGAGGCGCGAGATAAAAAGTGGTCGCTAAGGGCGAAAAATACTTCTGGAAAACTACACCATTTGTAGTCTAAGCCTTTGGGACAAGCCTGGGGTTTAAATGGAAGTCATCAAACAACAGCCTATACATGTAGGATATCTTGTTGTTAAATTTTATGTCAATTCAATAATTGGAAAGCAATATCTATAATCGATTAGGGCGTATAGGCTATCCTATAACTATAAAACGAGCAGTTTTCACTACCATTAATAATAATACTTTCAGCCAGCTGAGCAAGCAAACAAAGTTTCTACTGAAACTTACTTTTCTAGTTTTAACCTGAGGTTTCTAGTTTACTGGGAGAGTTCTTTCTTAGCTGGCAGGTGTGGCTGTGTATACTTGGAAGCCGATGCACACACAATACACAGACACAAATGCATACAAAAAGAAGCACATAATACACACGCACGCGCACACACGCACACACACAGAAATCAGGCGGGGTGTGTAGGTAGGCAGTATCTGATGAAGGCAGAAAGAGAAGTACAGGGACCAGAGATTGCAGGCGGTCAATGAGGGATCCCTCATCCCTCCTTTCCATTCTCTTTCATTTCAGAGTAATGTAATTGCTATTGCTGTGGAGCCTTTGATTTCCTGTCTTATTACTGATGGCCATGATGTGTGTGTGTGTGTGTGTTCCCGTGTGTGCTGGCGTATGTGTGTGTGTCGATATCGGAGAATGTGTGTTTCTAAAGGCAGAGATGCACTATTAATGGGCTAGCGTAGGGTATAGAGCAAAACGTTGTCTCTATTTGACTGCTACCTCCACCATCACTAGGCAGCCTCCAATGCTAATCAGATAGCAGAGTGCTAGGAGAGCTACAAGCCCAGCCAATGTATGGTGTTCATTAGAAGGGCCAGGGACAAGAGAGTCTGTAGCATACATTCCAGCACATTCCACTACCACAGCCCACATATGAGATCAACAACATTCATGTCATTTCAGATGTGACTTTGTTTTTGTTTACTGCTTGTTATTCCTCGCTACGTCTAGCTAAGACTGTCAACGACGGTGATGCAAGGCAAATCCACTTGCTCCCTCCCCCTCAGTCATCATTCACTCCCCTGAACAGATCTGAGACAACAAGGCAGGTGTAAGCAACAGCTCCTCCTAGTTTCCACCATATTGCTTTCACCTAACCAGATCTGTCAAGGGGACTGAATGGGGAGGCCAGAAGGGAGGAGCAAGTTTTTGGTATGAAATGCATGGAATGAAAAGTTTTTGATAGCATTCACTAATAAATCTGCACACATCCAGAAACGCTGGTATACTGAATTACCAAATGTCTCAATATGACAATAAATACAAGCATTAAAGGTATAATCTGCAATATTTACAGCTGTTCAATGACAATTTAAATAAATTATATACTTCATACCCATATACTGTAGGTTATAAAAGAGTGGGTACATTTCCCCAGCCCCATCTCTCATCTTCATTATGAATCAAGAGCCACTATCCAAATCAGTATAGTGGCTTTGATGACACTCACCTTCCTTTGTTTGGTGGAATCCAACTTCACCAGCCAGTAAGAGGCCACTTTGGGTTTGTGGTACTTCCAGTTGTCTAGTATCTGAGAGAGAAAAGCACAGAATAAAATCAACAATCTGCAACAATAACTCAACAATAACTGTATTATTCACCAGTTGGGACATTGTGCAAAGAGGAGTAGCCTTTGAACAAAAACTTAGACCCCCCTGCAATATTTTGCAAAGAAAGGAGACAAAAATTAAAATGATCTCCTTTTCCTATATGTGTGTGTGTTTTTCTCGCTTTCTCTAGTTTTCTCTCTCTGACTCATCCCCCCGTTCTCAGCAATCAGCTCATGGAAGCAAAAAACTATTTCTCTCCCATTTCTATTCTCCCTCTCCATCTCATCCCTCATTTTCAGCAATCAGCCCATGGTACCGGCGGGGTATTGTTACTCAAGTATTCAAACAGTTCAGGGTCTGCATTTGCGTTGTGCCTTGGAGACTAAATCAATGTCTTGCGGTAGAGACGCTGGGAACCGCGAACAAGGCCGGCTGCAACCGAATAGGCCTTTTCATCCAAGACGCACAACCCAAAACTATATTCTATAGACCCGGCCGCCTCAGACTACCGCACCTTTTCACAGTCTATGGCCGTCTGTCAATCTGTGGAATCTGGTGTTAGGACGGTTATAATTGACCTGCATTTTTTATTTTCTTCTTTTATGGCGTGGCTGTGAATGTGTCCAGTGAAGAAAGGCCTTACCCCCTTACACTCGTCGAAATTGGCCTATATGGATAGGGCCAAATTAAAATGTTTCTAACAGAAGAACTATAAAAACCATATGCATGACCATGGTAGCAAATGAAAGAGAAAACTTTATTATGGGGAAATAACAAAATCTAAAAATACTCTTGATACATTCAGTAACATTAGAATAATATTCATTTAAATTTTTTGAAAGATTGTATACACACGTTGGCAATAGAATAAGCTTTTAATTTATGCCCACCTGATCCAGATTCTTCCTGGAACCAAGAGGGTTCTATCTGGAACCAAAAAAGACTCTTCAAAGGGTTCTCCTATGGGGAGATCCGAAGAACACTTTTAGGTTCTAGATAGCATTTTTTCCCCCTAAGAGTGTAGCATGGAGTCATGTGTGCATTCAAGTGCGTGTTCTGGTGCAAATTATCTGCACAATATGACAAACGTAGGCTCATTCTGTTCAGGAGAACCTGGGGTATAATGCGTGTCATCCTTCTAACTGTGGATCAACCATAACGATCATAAATGTTGATACTGTAAATGACATGAGTTTTCAAATATGGAAATGTGAAGTGCACATTTGGACTCATGGGTGTGTGGTTTTCTTGCATGACATCAAAGCTGTATTTTTTTAATAATATTATCCTCAACATCTTATGTTTCAAAACACATCGACTCCTCTAAATGTATAGCATTCCCTTCACTCAGACATCAACAAATGCGCAAAAGTAGCTCAATTAGCGGGAGGGATGGGGCATCTTTTTGCCGCGCGTGGTGCTCAGGTTTAAAACGGCTCTCAGTCAAAACCCATACAGCGCTGTGAAGCAGAGAATCTGAGCTCTGACGTCATGTATAGCATGTTGCTGTACAGCCACTGCGTTCCAATTTAGGCGCTTATCAATGACAAAATCTGCCATGTTCAACCCGTAGACGGGATGACGGGCTGTGAGGGGAAAGTGTTCAACTGAAACTGAGCTGAACTTATATGAAATCAAACTGACACCTAATTTACATTAACATGTACATACTTTATTTCTTCTCTATTACGATGCTAACCTTGCTATTTTACCAATCGCTATGTTTGAAATACAGTGGGAAAGAGAATAGGGTGCCATTTGGGATACAACGATTCCACATGATTGCTGTGGTTCTGAATAATACTTGGCTCATGATTTGTAACAGATATCAAAATTACTTTGAAAATAACATCAATCACAAAACCATCTCAATTTGTCATTTTCGCAACTTGAAACCACGTTTAAAGTAAAAATAGCAAGTCCCCGTAGTTTACTGTGTGGCTCAGTAGGTAGGAGCAAGTTGCTGGCAATGTTTTGAATATAACAATAGCAAGCCACCATAGTCAACTATGAATATAACATATTTTTAAGGTGCAATATAATATTTCCTGGTTGCTAAAATTCTAATAGTTTGCCGAATTTTATTTTATGTGACAAAACAAGCAAGTGTAGAGAATCATTTTACCATCTAAACTGCTGTGAAATATATTTTTAATAACCAAAAATACTGTATTTTCAGCTGTTTGAAGCTGGTGTACAAAACTGAAAGTAAAAGACAAAAACTAAACTTAAGCACGGGAAGCATAGAAATAATGCACATTGAACAGAGCTATGGGTTCTTAGACTTGGTTTCGATGCGAATGACAGATCTATAACTCACATTTCTTTGTGAATTTGGTCAGGTCGCCCAAAAAGTGTCTTATTGCAGCTTGAAGTTCACAGTCAACCACGGTGGCTCACTATTTTTACACTGTCATTTCACGAGTGAGGTAACGAGTCAGCCAGGTGCGGCTGCTCATCTGCGCACCTATTAAGAGTTTATTAGCGGAACAGTTGGAACTGTAATTGTGTCACACGACCTCGACACCAATGTAGCGGAGGAGATCCGTCGAGGGGGAAAGAGGCATTGATAAATACACAGGAGCTGAGGGGAATACAGTGAGGCTTTCTGCTGCCCACGTTTTGGCCATGAGGGAGTTTTCAAAGACAATAGGCAGTCAGGAGGCCATTGTGGAGGGGCTGGGAGGTCAGGAATAGTCCCATACTGTATGGTTGGCTCTGGCCATTGTCTCTTTTTGGAGATACGCTGTATATACTTTCACACACACCTCATCCAGAACGGCCTCGGCCTCCTCCTCAGTCTTCCCCGGGAAGCGGATCCTCATTGCGCTGAGAGCGGCCAGGCTCTGTCTTGTCAGCTCTGTCTCCTGGTCTTTACTCCTCAGGATCAGCACGGGATCACCCTGCACACACAAATGTTCAAAACACATAGATAAGCCAAACAAATTAACAAAACAAATAAATACAGGCCCGACAGACACACATATAGGTCAAACACACACACACAAGGGTCAGACACACAAAGGAAAGAGAGGAGAGAAAAGAACATGAATGGGGTTTAAATGCTTTAAATAATGGTTTCAGCTGAGATCTCAGAGAGAAGAGAGCTAGAGAGAGAGATGGGGTAGAAAGAGAGAAGAGAGAGAGAGAGAAAGAAAGAGGGAAAGAGAGAGAGAGAGAGCGAGAGAAGACAGTGTGGCCATGGTAATTGGAGAGCACTCCAGCTCATCAGAGTCCATATCGCTGAGACCTCCAGGAACAGACTGAGACTGGGAATATAAAGAGAATGGGCATAATGTGTGTGTGTCAAGAGAGGCCAGACACAGAGCTACATTGGGTTAGGGGGACAGCTATCTGTACAGGCTTAGAGGGCCTCATCCAAAGAAGGGCCATCCACAGAATGATAGTTTTAGCAACTTGAAAGGTTTCGTCTGGCACTATATGGTATGGTAATGGTAGCCTACTGTTTGCTCCCGAGGGAGGGGGAGAAAGAGCAGGAGACAGAGAGTGTAGAACGTGTGAATGTAGAAAGTGTAATGATAAGTGCGTGTGTGTGTGTGTGTGTGTATGTTTGTAACTCACCATGTTAGCGTGGATGGTACCTAGACTACTGCTGTGCGGCACCCTGTGGGTGGAGCCGCTGCGGCTGAGCGAATGAGAGCGCAGAGAAGCGGAGCTTGGCCTAACGAGGGCCGTCGCCGCAGGAACGGAGTGCCTGGCCAGCGAGGCTCGCGTCTCATTGGTGGGTGACTGGGCGGCCAGGGAGGAGATTGAACGCGGGCAGGAGATGGAACGTCTGATTGGCCCAGAAAGGGTCGGAGAGGAGGAGGCAGAGAGGCCGGCCTTGACCGGCTTCATCAGAGGTTTCCAGTGAACCCGTCCTGAGAGAGGGATGAAGAAAAGGAGAAGAAAAAAAGATTACATGAAATGAAGGAATAAAGTGGTGACCTAAATAACTTAGTCCAAAGAGGGGGAACTCTCTCGCTTCTCTCGCTCTCTCTCTCTCTTTTTCTCCCCCCCTCATCTGTCCTCTCATGCTCTGCTTTTCATACTGTCCACTTTCATTCCATCGTTGGAAATGAAGTGTGGCATTAAAAGTCCCATTCCGGGACTCGACGTGGTGGCCTATTGAATGTGGCTTTCATTAATCACTAAAGCATGTGTTTCTGTGGCTGTGGGCCGGCTGCTCTCTTCCCTCCTCAGGCCGGATTAGAGAGCAGGGCAGTGGGCCCTTCCAGCCCAGTCACAGCCACAGAACCTCCCCAGGACCACGGAGCTTGAACCACCTCCAGCAGCACATCCAGCCAGCCCAGTGTGTGTGTGTAAGCCTGGAGATGAAAGTTTGTGTGCATGTGTGTGCGTCTGCTCGTGTATATGTGTGTGTGTGTGTGTGTGTGTGTGTGTGTGTGTGTGTGTGTGTGTGTGTGTGTGTGTGTGTGTGTGTGTTGTGTGTTGCTGCTGCACCAGCGAACCTTGAGCACGGAACTTGCCAAATCGGCCACATTATAGGGCTTAGCTGAGGCCGCCCCCAGATGGGCGCTTATGGAGTCGGTCGGCGGAGGCAAAGTCACTCCAGCGAAGAGCAGCCCCTCAAATCCAGCCAAATCACTTCTTTGTCCTTCATTCTGGACCTAGGCTGTGTACAAAATGGCCCAATATTTCCTATGTAGTGCTCTACTTTTGACCAGGGCCCATTGGACTCTGGTCAAAAGTAGTGCACTATATATGGAATAGGGTGCCATTTGGGATATACCCCTAATGGAAAATATAATGCTAGAGTAGAAAACCACCCAATATTTCACAATGCAACACACAAATACATTTTTGTGTGTTTTTGTCTACCTAGACTGGGACTTTGAAACTTGGTGGAAAAGACACATTACCTTATAAACCTGTAGGAATGTCCAACTTATCAATCTTTCCCTCTAGTTTCCCGAAGAGCACATTTCAGGACAATTTGCAGAAAGAGTTTTCAAGGTAAGCCACAAGCCTCTATCTCACCGTATTACATGCCACACACACACACACACACACACACACACACACACACACACACACACACACACACACACACACACACACACACACACACACACACACAGTTTCATATCCAGACACACACACACACACACTCGGTTTCAAATCGAGACACACCACACACACAAGCACAAACACACACACACACACACGACGACAACTAGTAGAATAAAAAGCTTTCCCATGGAGCAATCATCAGACGATGACCCTAATTAAAAAATATGGATTTATCCTGTTTCATGTATTAATTAGGTAAACAAATGCATTGTACAGATTTACATCACTAATTTAGCTAGACCGGGACCTGGCCGACACCACCAAACCCAACACTGCAGTATATCTAGGAACTTGGCATGCTGGAGAGAAAGAGCGAGAGAGAGAGAGCGAGAGAGCGAGAGAGAGAGAGAGAGAGAGAGAGAGAGAGAGAGAGAGAGAGAGAGAGAGAGAGTATGTGTGTGTGAGGGTAATATAGAGCAATCATGTGTCTAATGCCTATGAGTATTTGCAGACGTGTATTAGAGAGAAAAGGTGTGTGAGTATACGTGCATGGGCACCTACCTACTTACCAACCTCCCTGCGTGTATAGGACAGCGTAAGTGTGTCTGCATGCGTGTACGTGTGTGACACAAGTTTGTTTTAGTAATTATTGGACCCTTGTAGTCATCTGGAAGGCATCATGGCCAGAGAGAGCCATCTCATATAACAGCCTTCTCCCCAATATACCAGGATTACATCCCAAATGGAACCCTATTCCCTATATAAACTTAGTACACTACTTTTGCCCAGGGCCCACGGGGCTCTGGTCAAAAGTAGTGCACTCTATAGAGAATATGGTGCCATTTGGGAAGCAGTCCAAGAAAGGAGGAAATGGAGAGAATGTCTGTGAAATGTCCTTCTTATAGAAGAGGCCTCTGATTGCTAATAAAGACATTCCCAGACCCCCTCCTCCATTTTACGAGGGTGTGTGTGTGTGAAGGGGGAAGGAGTGTGTGTATGTGTTTCTGTGCGTGTCTCTGTCTGTGTCTCTGTGCGTGTACACCTGTGCATTTGTGCGTTTCTGTGCGTGTCTCTGTCTGTGTCTCTGTGCGTGTACACCTGTGCATTTGTGTGTTTCTGTGCGTGTCTCTGTCTGTGTCTCTGTGCGTGTACGCCTGTGTGTTTCTGTGCGTGTCTCTGTCTGTGTCTCTGTGCGTGTACGCCTGTGCATTTGTGTGTTTCTGTGCGTGTCTCTGTCTGTGTCTCTGTGCGTGTACGCCTGTGCATTTGTGTGTTTCTGTGTGTGTCTCTGTCTGTGTCTCTGTGCGTGTACGCCTGTGCATTTGTGTGTTTCTGTGCGTGTCTCTGTCTGTGTCTCTGTGCGTGTACGCCTGTGCATTTGTGTGTTTCTGTGCGTGTCTCTGTCTGTGTCTCTGTGCGTGTACGCCTGTGCATTTGTGTGTTTCTGTGCGTGTCTCTGTCTGTGTCTCTGTGCGTGTACGCCTGTGCATTTGTGTGTTTCGGTGCGTGTATGGGGTGCTCTCCTCCTCTCCTCCTCACCTGAGCGCTCCGACAATGACTTATACTTGTTCTCTCCCAGGTCGTAAGAGACACTCTTTTTCTCCCTTGTCTTCCCTCCTTCCCTCTCATCCTCCCTGTCATCCTCCTCTTCAGGGCCCTCCTCGGAGCTGCTGTTGTTGACGCTGCTGCCGCTGGCGTCTCCTCCGTCGCCTCCGTACTCCCTTTGTCTCCTGCCGCACGGTGTCTGGGCGCTCTCAGGCATGGAGGACAGGGGCTGACACACACACACACACAAGGAGAGACACACACCCACAGACAGAGAGACACACAGACAGAGAGAGAGAGACACGGACACACAGTGAGAGAGAAAGAGAGAGAGCGAAGATTATGTCAGCACCCACAGACACACCCTTCAACCCTAGCCAATTACCGTCCGTCACTGTGAGAAGCAGAGGTGACACCACGGGCCCGTACGTGTGTGTGTGTCAGTGTGAGTGTTCATGTGTCTACAAATACGCGTGTGCACCGGTGTGTATGTGTGTCAGTGTATGACTATGATTGTAAGTGTATGACTGTGTGTGTGTATCTGAGTATATGTGGTGTGTGTCTGTCTCTGTACTATATGTATGAGTGTTTGTGCATGCATGCATATGTGTGGCTGTCTATGTGTACTGATGTACAAACTTAATTTGAGCCAGTTTGCTACAGCAGGAAAATAATCATGCAACAACAGGAAATGTGAATTATTAGGTGGATTATAATTAATGGACATTTTTTGTAGGGGTTAATACATTTTTCGTTAGGGCAAATCAAGTCTGACATTTTAAAGTGGAAATTACAAAGTTAATAGGCCTTTTTAAATCCATGAATACACTAATATTTTGCATTTCCTGCTATGCAGGTAAATTCTCAGAAAAAAAAGAGTGATCAAATGAAGATTCTACTTCGGTATGTGCATCTGTGCTCGTCTGCGCACGCACATGTGAGCATGTTCCATACGCCATTAATGTGTACACACCCAATGAGCCGTGTGTGTGTGTTGTCTCTGTAGCTGTGATTAAAGCGACGGTGGAGAGAGACATATTAATTAAATCCAAGCGGCCACTCAAATCCTCCTTCTTGGCCTTTGTAGCATGAATTTATCATTTCCCCCCTCACCACCAGACACAAAAAAAGTTAATTAAATTGAATGTCTATTTCACACCATGGAAGGAACACATTGTTAGCATTAATAAAGCATTCACATCTGTTATTCATCAGCTAATTTAGCAAGCGCTTCTCGCGTACAAAATGTATGTGCAGGATGTGATCCTAGTCATGAGCTTATATACAATCACCGGAGGGGGGAACAAAGTGGCGAGAGTGAGAGAGGGGGAAGAAAGAGAGAAAGGGAGAGACAAAAATAGCATAGGATAGAAAGAGAGGGACAGAAAAAAGAGAAAGAGGAGAAAAGAAAACCATCTCTCTCTATCACCTTCTCTCTCTCTCCCTCTATCAACCCTTTCTACACTGCTTAAGTATGAATCCACAGTATTTAAATTGCTTCATTTCAACCCCTCTCTCCTTCTCTCCCTCTTTTTCCAGATGGCCCGTAATACAGCCCCTGGGAGTGTGTCGATCCATCAGAGCACTCAGAGGAGGGCCAGCAGGCCAGTCAGTCCACGTCAGCCCGCACTTGCCATGGTCCAAAGCGACAGGCACAAATTAATTTCGACAAAAGCAATTGTGTCTGAACGAGTCGTTATCCTCGCGGAAAGGGCCCTAATACAGCAGAAAACTGTCCCATTGAGTCGCTACGCACACTTGGTGACTATGTCCCAAATGGCACCTTTTTCCCTGTGTAGTATGTTTGGTAAGGAATAGTGCACCACGTAGAGAAGAGGGTGCCATTAGGGATGCAACCCGTCGTGCGTTTCCCCCACTTCAGCGGAGGAGTGAGGGAAGGGTTTAGATGTAGGGTTGTGGAGAGAAAGATGGAGAAAGGGAGATAGGGGAATGGCGATGGGGAGAGTAATGTGCTGTCATGGGGATGGGGGATTGGGGGGGATTGAGGCATGTGGGGTAACGGACTGAGAGAGAGGGAGAGGGGAAGTGAGGGAGAGGGAAAGCTGACAGGTCTTCCCTTAGGGGATTGGTTGTACCAGGGCCTTTCTTGCTTTGACTCTCCATCTCCATTACGTGTTTTTTCTGGATCACTTTCTCTCTCTCTCTCTGATACCTTAAGGCAGGGGTTCCTAACCTAGGGGGCGCCAATGTTTAGCAAAACATAAAACAACGCCAATATCTTCAATGTTTGCTAGAAGCAAGAGGTGAAATGCCATAGGAAGACATGATTCTGATGCACATTGGAATATCTTTGGTTTGTCTCTATGACATTCAGAAGCTGAGCTACAGCCTTCTAAAGTCGAAGAGTCAAAGAAAATGGACTTTGCTTGGGAAGTAATCTTATACAATGTGTGACTCCGTTGCTATCAATTGATCTATTCACTTTCTGTAAAAGACTATGTATAATTAAATTGAGGGTTCATATAAATGATCATAATAAATCATATTTGGTAGGGGAATAACATTTGGAGAAATCGGGTCTAGACTTTATTTTCCTCATAATTATTATTATTACTAAAAAGCCTACCTAAAAGATGTCATGAGTTGCAGGATGTATAATTGCAGGAAATGAGTTTCAAAACAACATTTTCCTAGGTCCCTCAAATTAAAACAAAATCAAGCTAGTGGTGTATTTAATATAGGCTATCTCAATAAACAATCACATAAAAAAAGAGGGGGGGGTGACATTTTTCAAATGTGAAAAAGGCGGACCAGTGGTAAAAAGGTTGGGAATGCCTGCCTTAAGGCATCAGCCCTTCTATACATCTGCTTCTCTGCCTTTTTTCCTTCTTCCCTTTCTCTCAGACATTCTCCCTCTCTCTTTCTGTGTGTTCCCTTAGGGCATCTGTCCCCTTTCTCTACCTCCCTTCCTTCCTTCATTCATTCCTCGCTTTTCAAACCTTCCTCCTCCTCATACTCTCCTCTCTCTCATTCTTCCATCTCTCTTTTTCTCTGTTAATAATGATAATACATGGATTTTGCATAGCACTTTTCATGGACCCAAAGATGTTTGGAGAAGATGAAGAGGCATCTCTTCCTCCCTGCCTCCTTCCCTCCCTCTCTATCTCACCTTGGGTCCTCTCTGCCGTGACGATTTCCCCAGCAGCTTCTCGTCGTCCAGCTCACACTGGTCCAACAGGTCCAAGATGTCCTCCTCCTGCAAACACACAGAATACAGTAGGTTAGTACTTGATAAACGTCATGAAACCGTTAATAAATAGATTCAATGGAGATGTAAATCATCCATTAACGTCAATGGGAGACTTAACCAGAAGTTTGAGTATGAGTGCAGATCTCAAGTCAGTATAATAGCCTATGGTACCGTAAAACACGGTACTGTAAAGCAACTGCCAAATTATGAATTCTATCAATTACACATTTAATCAATCAATCAACTACCACTAATAAGGGTTGTAAGATTCTGTTGCTACTCCCGACCTGCAAGCAGACGTGAAAACTCAGGTGTTCCACTTCCATAATGCCTCAGTACCATTGCATAGCTAGACCATGAAAGACCTGGCAGAACATGTGTTGCTCTTTGGGCTGACTCTTTATTGATGTATGGGCTGCATCCCAAATGGCACCCTATACCCTATAATAGTGCACTATGTAGGGAATAGGGTGCCATCTGGAACACAGCCATGATCAATCTGGAAACATTATGTTACCCGTAGCCAATACGCTGGGCCCCTTCTCCTTTTTGGCCGCAGCTGAATTAGAGAGAGGGTGATTAATGTTGCTGTCGCACATGGCACCCTCCCATTGTCTCTCAAATACAGATTAAACGTGACTGTGGTCTCTCAGATTAGCAATCAAGTAGCTTTAGGCTGCTCAAATGTCAAATGCGGGGACAAAAGTATGTGTGGGTCTGCTTGTGTGTGGGTGTTTATGTGTGTGTGTGTGTGTGTGTGTGTGTGTGTGTGTGTGTGTGTGTGTGTGTGTGTGTGGGCACATGCATGTGTTTGTGTGCCAGGGTCATAAGGCCAAAGCTGTGTTGGCATTTGGTTGAATCCCTGATCATGAACCAACCAACCAGCGCAGCCAGCCTCTCGCTCTGCAGGAGGTTAGCTCATATAGACTCAAAGCCACATGTACATATGGCAGATCCCTCCAAATCCCTCTGCCGTGCTCTCTTCCTCCCTCCCTCCCTCCCTCCCTCCCTCCCTCCCTCCCTCCCTCCCTCCCTCCCTCCCTCCCTCCCTCCCTCCCTCCCTCCCTCCCTCCCTCCCTCCCTCCCTCCAGCTCTCTTTCCCTCTTCTCCCTCCATTCAAGGCTATTGCTAACTCTCTGTTTGTCTATCTGTCTCACCCTCCCTTCTCCTAAAACTCCCTCTGTCTCTCTCTATTCCTCCCTCGGTCTCCCTTTCTCCTACTCAAACACACTTTCTCCCCTTTTGCTAACTCCCTAACAGTCCAAACCCCCCAAGTATCAACCATACCACTTTACCGCTTTCTCTCGTCTCTCTCATACTCCTCCTTGTCTACCCCCTCGCTCTCTCTCTCTCTCTCCCTTTCTCGCAGTATAGAAACCAAATACCACCACTCCATCTGAAATGCATCATGAATAAAACTCCTCAGAAAGCCTGTGTGCATCCTAAATGGCACCCTATTCCCTACATAAAGCACAGCTTTCGACCAGAGCTCTATGGGCCCTTGTCAAAAGTACTGCACTATTGGCAATAGGGTGCCATTTGGGATGCAGTCCGTCTCTCCCCCAATGCCAGAGCATCCCTGCGATTTCCCTATTAACAATTATTTTCTCTATGAACGTACCCTCGCACCACAAACCGCAGCAACACAGCTGCTTCTACTGCATTCCATAAAAAATTCAACCATCACAAGCACCTTCAAATACATTGAGATCTTTGAGAAACCACTTCAAATTAACACTGTGATAATTCACAAAGCGCTAAGGAATAACAGTGAACGCCTAGACTGAGGAGAAGGGGAAAGGCCAGAGCCAGACAAAGCAACAGGAAACAAAGATGGAGGTTGTACGGGTTCGTCCTGCTTTTAACAAATGCTATGATCTGCAATCAATGGATGCTTTTCAAGGACAAGGTGACAAACACGGATCGAGGAGGGGGCGTGACACTCTCTCTCTGTATGTATTTTTCTCTCTTCTTTTTTTTGCAGAGGAGAGCATCTAAACAGAGGTGAGGCGCAAGAGAAAGATGGAGAGAGAGAAAGAGATAGATAGGGAGGGCGAGTGAAAAAGAGAGAGAGGTAAAGAGAGGAGAGAGTGTGTATGTGTGCTGTTCATTCTCAGGTACATACTTTCATTCGTTTCAGAGGATTATTCATTTCCTTTTGAAGTGAGGCCGCTCGGCCGGCGAGGAAGGTCTGAAAGGCAGCTGAGAGGAGGCTTTCATACTTCTCCAGGAGAAGCTTGTCATCTGGGGGGTAAATACGTCTGTGGGAGGAGAGAGAGGGAACAAAAACAATGACATAACATGAATTAAAATAATCAGTAACCGCCGAGGAAAGTCAACCAGTACCTTTTTCTATTGCCGTTTTTTTAATGTAAGTTTAAGTTCCCTCCCACTGGGCACAGACGTCAGTTCAACGTATAGATTTGATTTACATTTGGTTGAGTTGTCAACTAATGTGAATTCAATGTAAAATCAACAAAAAATGGCACCTACATTCAATGACATATTGAATTTAAGTTAAAAGTTGGGTGAAAAAAAGAGTAAACTATCTTACATCGATTACTTTTTTCAAATCCAATCAGTTTTCCTCGTTGATTCAATGTCATCATATTGAATTTTTGGGTTGAAATGATGTGCAAACGATGTTGATTCAACCAGTTTTTGCTCAGTGGGCTCAGTGCGAATAGATGGCTAATTGAATTGATGGTGGAGACTGGCTTAAATGTAGGATTTTACATTTTAGCCAGTTTGCTGCAGCAGGAAAATAATCCTGCAGCAACAGGAAATGTGACTTTATAATTAATAGACCTTTTTGCAGGGTTGATGCATTTTTTGCAAGGGGAAATCAAGCCTGATATTTCAAAGTGGAAATTACAATCTTCAGAAGCCTTTTTAAACCTCAAATAAGTTTGGCATTAAAGGAAAGTTCTCCTGCAACAGGGTGATCAAACATCTGTATAGCCAGTCATTTGGAAGCGCGAACAGCCTGCTTTTGGGGTTGGAACGGCCCCCTCACCCACCATAATCAAGGGGATAAACCAATGTAAATGTTGAGATCGTGGGGGGATAAAGCTGTCAATCCTTTAAGAGCTACACATGTGAGTGATGGCTCAACTCGAGAGGCAAAGTTTAGTGAAAGTAGTACACTATATAGGGAATAGGGTATAATTTGGGACGCATCCTGTGTGTTCGCCGTCGCTCATATTTTGGCCCCAGCTTTTAAACATATGGCTGCTTAATCTGCGATTTGACCCACATGTTTCTTCTGAAGGAGTTGTTCATGTTCAGAATGTTTCTGCATATTTCAGCCCTTGTTTTGATTAGTTGGGGATCGTGTAAGAACTCGCAATTACATCAGCTAAAAACTTGACCAATTTCAATGAGTTTCGACTTGACTTGTCCCTTCCCAGCCTTTTATTAAGTCCCCTACACTGGTTAATACACACACACACACACACACACACACACACACACACACACACACACACACACACACACACACACACACACACACACACACACACACACACACACACACACACACACACACACACACACACACGCACAGACATGCACACACACAGGCATGCACACACACACTTCTGAGAAGTTTGATAAACCAAACACGGTGACAGGCACTGGACCTGAGCTCCCTTTGATGCCGGTCTCTCGTCTGACTCCCGTACCTGAAGTGCATTTCATCTAATGACGGGCTAAGTTCGTTAAGAGACACTAACGAGCGAGCCTAAATCAGATCCCGATGCCGTGTATGAATCCCAGGGGCTGCTTCCCAAATGGCACTGTATTCCCTATATAGTGCACTATGGCCCTATGGGCCCGTGTCAAAAGTAGTGCACTATAAAGGGAATAGGGTGCCACTTGGTACACAGACAGGGTCTATTAGCTCAGGTTCCAGACTGGTGTGTCTGGCAGGGTTAGCTACCGACAATAATTCACAGACGCATGTCGCCATTAGACTATCCGCTCATTGAGTGTTCAGGGAAGAGGTCACTTATGCAAAAGGGAGAGCGAGCGAGAGGTGGGGGGAGAGAGAGGAAAAGAGAGACAGAAAGAGAAAGCAGAGGGATGGAGAGAGTATTAACAATGAACAAAAAACAAGCTCTGACTCAGACACGTCAACGATACTATAAAGAAATGACTGGCCTACGTAAATCTTCTGAAGTCTTTATCAGAGAGAGGAGGAAGAGGAGGAGGAGAGAGATCAGACGCTTACTCATTTGCCTGTTCTTTTCACATGACGTGGCTGCACTGACTTTGTGAATGCACGGGATTCATGACTCAAACCTCTGCAACGCACACTCTCTCTTTCTTTCTCTCAATAACTCCTTGGTAACACTCACGCATAAGAGTCACAACTCAAGCCTACGCACCCCCTCACTCTGTCGCTTTCTCACTTTCGTCCCACTCAAACATTCAATTTATTTTCTCTCCCAATGTTATTTATCCTCCTGAGATCCGGGTGCTCCGCATGTGACCCCGTAAATGTAAACGGAGCCCTCCTCACTCAGTGCCTCTTCCCCCCTTACCTGTAGTTCCCCAGATGTCTCTTTTCATGCTCCTCCCGGGAGATCTGCTTGCGGACCTGAGTCAATTGCTCTTTCTGCAGAAAAAAAACCCACAGGTAACAGAAAAAACGTAGGGTGAAAATAAATAAATATATTACCAGCCCAAATTCACCATGGGGCCAATTCAGACTTAGGAAATATATGCCTTCCTACGCACGCCTTTCCGATGCAGTTCTCAGTAGTTGGTATTCAGACTTACCTTACGCAGGCGAGTAACACACTCTACAGATGTGGCTATCTTGCACACAGTGAAAACATTTAATTAAACTGTTGAAAACCCTCTCGCTTGCTGGCCAACAGATTTTCTTGCTGATTTTTCATTCAATCGGGTTCTCAGTACATTTATCTTATCTTAAAGTGGAACTGACACTGTTTTTACTACTTTGCAGAAATTAAACCAACAGATATTTTAATATTTTCATTTTATGTTTCAAAACCAACTTCATAAAAGACTAAAAAAAAAAGAAAAAAAAAAAGAGGTTATATTTGACCCAAAATTCCATTACGTAGAGTAAAGCATTGTTGGCAGAATTAAAAGGATGCAGTCAATACATGATTAATAAAATTCAACAATAAATCACTAGGTAGTCTAATAAATATTGTTATCAGTTGTAAATCACACCTAGTACATTGTTTGCTGCCTCCAGCAATTCAGGAGATGAACTGTTTCAGATTCACAAACCCAATATTTCTGGGGGAAAAAAGGATGAAGAGGGCAGTGATTGTTGAATCTCAACACAATCAATCTAGCTATGCAGTACGTGGCTAAGGCTTTGGCTTATCTATTTATATAGGCCAATTTACTTAGCAAGCTGGCAATATGAATTGATAGCTAAGTCATTTAGCTATCTAGAACCTTAAATAACACAGAGACCTGTACTGTAGATGTTATGTTATCACCTGGACAAGTGGGTGAGTGGTAGACTGTCAACGAAACACTGAACAAGTATGAGAGGGTTTATCTACTGTCCCCTGTGCTCGATTTTCGCTCATCTGGCTCAGGCTAATATCGTTGTTGTTGTTGTTGTTGTTGTTCTGCACAGGCTGACGTTCTCGAGAACCCAAGGCATTAACAAGGCATTCTGCCTTATCCCTAGGGTTCTCAGCTACAAGCATCGCTTACCAGTGGGACCAGGTGAACAACAATCCCGACACTCCGTTTTAACATTTAGAAACCTCATTGCCTGTACGAAGGTTTTTGAAACATATGTAACAAATGTTTTATATCAGTGAGAAATAATATTTTTTTTAAAAGACAATAACCCTAACTCTATAAAAGTGTGAAGTAATATGAACCTTTTATTTGATTTGTATTATTTATTGCTGATATGAAAGATAATGTACCGCAAACAATGCCTGTTACCTTTCAGAACAAGAGGCACTTAACAAAACTCCACCGGCCAGAACATACCTTCATGAAATAGTTTGTTGTTTGAGCAATAGGACTGTAAAGTTCCAAAAAGTAAGACTCCTGTTATTTATATATTTGCAGAAAACAATTCAGGTTTCTTTTGTGACTTTTGCTACTGCTTTCTAAACAATGATCCAAACAAAGTTGCTGTTCTGCTGCCTGGAAACACAGTCCAGTGCAGTGCAACATCAACGTGAATGGCACATTCGCATATGGCATGGCCTATTTGTATAATAGCTGTGATTGGTTATGGCGCACCAGTCTGTGTAGAGTCCGGATCTGGACAAGACTGAGCTTTTATTGACTGCAGTGTCTATTAATTGCTCAAATGCACGTCTTTCACATTACTATTGAATTTTCACAAATACCTGACTCTACGTCATTTCCAAACATTCTATGAATGTATGAAAACATTAACATATCTATGTGTTCGCTTATCACAACAAACAAACCCAAAAAATTGACATTCTTTCTGAGGGTGTATATGAACAGATTTGAATAAGATTGAAATGGTGCAAAATCGATTTAAGCCACCTTTAACCCAATGAGTCCCACCATTGTGCTGGCGTGATTTTGGACTTCTATCCCCTTTTAAATATTGTGTGTTTGTGCTACAGACTTCAAGGTACCATTGGTTTTGTCTATTTCTTCTGCAATCATTGGTACCAACCATTAGTCTGTGTGATTAACGGGGGATGAGCTAGAGCTGTGTTTGTGAGACAAGGGCGGATCCCAAAGGGGCCGAGAGTTTTTTACAACAACGTCTGTAGAGTCAGAATGGTTTGAGCTACACACTATTAAAATATATCTATGAAAAGCTGAGACTCTTACGAACACACACATGTTTATCTCTATGCAGCTCACAGGCTACACAAAAGTCATTAGAAGATAAAGGGTTCTTCTACATAGACGATCATAGGAAATCCCAGGACATAGTGTCTATAATACTGTAATAAACTGACAGTTGCTGTCACAAACTCCAAACTCCACACAGTTGTCACTGACTAGTTGGATATTCATTTCACACTGAGCAAACCATTTCTGTACTTATAGCACTCACATGAATTCATTTCTATCAGGTTTTTGCTTTGGCGGACTTATTTTGTTTACTGTTTGTCAAATTGTTTTCTGCTCTACTTGTAGCCCTGGTTGTCCTGAAAAGAAAATGGTAAAACACATCATTGTGACACTAAATATAACGGCTAAATGAATGTGAGATAAGTGAAAAGCTGTTTTTTTCTGGGGTCTCGGGACTGATAGGGTTAAATACGGTGTACCTTTCATTAGAATTTGGTCAACAAACTCACAAGAATATATTGAGAGGACGGGTTCAAAATATTAGGGATCAATGAAAGAAAGACATTAAATATATGCATATTAGTCTCTGTTTCAGCACCAATTGGTAGATGGAAAATACTCTGATATTGTAATACATATAAACAAAATATATTGATGAATCACAAATACAGTGGTTTGATTCATCCTGAAAGTTGCCATATTGTCACGACACCTACGGAAGGTGGTGCCCCTACTAGCTGCCACCGATCCTCTGTTTCACGTGCTGTTAGTTAGGTTTGGGATAGGCACGCACCTGTTTTGTATTAGTTGTTAGTGGGGGGGGGGATTTAGGCTAGCTAGGTAGGTTTGTGTTTTGTGCGGGATTGTTTTTGTCAGGGCTCATGTTTGGAAGTGAGGGTCTGTGTTTTTCCTCTGCCAGTGTTTTACGCGGAGTTTATATTGGGCTGCGTCCCTGCGTTATGTTTGGAGAGGGTGTGCGTTTTATTTATATGCCCTGCCCGACCGTGCTTGTATTTTTTCCGTGTGGATATATTAAAGAAGTATTCACGGAATCATCTGTCTCCTGCGCTTGACTCTACCTCTCCTGCTTCCTTGAGCCACACCTTGTGACACATATTCAAGTTCAATCCATGAAATATTGGAAGGTGAGAAAAGTGCACAATAGGGTAATATAATAATAATACTTAATAATGAATTAATAATGAATAATAATAATAGTCCTATACATCTACTCTATTCCTCACTAATCATGGAACTGTAATAACAACGGTCTAGTCGTCGTGAACCGTGCGCCAGGCTCCAGGTTTGAACTGCTACCTGTGGGGTGAGTTCCATTATGATTCAAATAGGCTACATGTTCTAAATTAATACACACGTTAGTCTAATATAATCCAGTATTGCTAGCAACCCTCAACAACAACTTCACGGACGTAACAGAGGAAAGAAAGGTTAACAGAACTGAATGTTGCAAAATGTAGGCTACAAATTGAAGGAAAGTAACACTAAAGTGACAGTTATCAATGTACGCGGGTATTACTGACTGTGGCTCCCAATAGTAGCTAATATTTAACATGATACAAATTGTTGAACATTTTTTTAAAAGCCCGGTCATACAATTAAAACATTCTAAAGCGCATAAATCAACTCGGTAGGTTCAGCACTACAGCCTATAGCTTGGGTCTCCAGATTTCATCCCTGCAAATTATTAGGACATACAATTACAGTGCTTTGAGAAAGTATTCACACCCTTGACTTCTTCCACATTTTGTTTTGTTACAGCCTGAATTTAAAATGGATTAAATGTAGATTTTTTTGTCACTGGCCTACACACAATACCCCATAATGTCATAGTGGAATTATGTTTTTCAAAATTGTTTCAAATTAATACAAATTTAAAGATGAAATGTCTCGAGTCAAAAATAATTCAACCCCTTTGTTATTGCAAGCCTAAGTTCAGGAGTAAAAATGTGCTTATCAAGTCACATAATGAGTTGCATGGACTCACTCTGTGTGCAATAATAGTGTTCAACATGATTTTTGGATGACTACCACATCTCTGTACCCCACACATACAATTATCTGTAAGGTCCCTCAGTCGAGCAGTGCATTTCAAACACAGATTCAACCACAAAGACGAGGGAGGTTTTCATGCCTCTCAAAGAAGGGCACCTATTGGTAGATGGGTAACATTTTTAAAAAGCAGACATTGAATATCCCTTTGAGCATGGTGAAGTTATTAATTACACTTTGGATGGTGTATCAATACACCCAGTCACTACAAAGATACAGGCATCCTTCCTCAGTTGCCCGAGAGGAAGGAAAATGCTCATGGGGCCAACGGTGACATTAAAACAGTTACAGAGTTTAATGGCTGTGATAGCAGAAAACTGAGGATGGATCAACAAATTGTAGTTACTCCACAATACTAACCTAATTGATAGAGTGAAAAGAAGGAGGCCTGTACAGAATAAAAATATTCCAAAACATGCATCCTGTTTGCAACAAGGCACTAAAGTAATGTAAGGCACTAAAGTAATGCAAAAAATGTGGCAATGCAATTCACATTTTGTCCTGAATACAAAGTGTTATGTTTGGGGCAAATCCAATACAACATATTACTGAGTACCACTCTCCATATTGTAAAGCATATTGGTGGCTGCATCATGTTATGGGTATGTTTGTAACCATTAAGCACAGTTTTTCAGGATAAAAAAGAAACGGAATGAAGCTAAGCACAGGAAAAATCCTAGAGGAAAACCTGGTTCAGTCTGCTTTCCACCAGATACTGGGAGATTAATTCACATTTCAGCAGGACAATAACCTAAAAGAAAGGCCAAATCTGCACTGGAGTTGCTTACCAAGAAGACAGTGAATGTTCCTTGGTGGCTGATCTGCTTGAAAATCTAGGGCAAGACTTGAAAATGGCTGTCTAGCAATGATCAACAACCAATTTGACAGAGCTTGAAGCATTTAGAAAATAATACATGGGAAAATATTGTACAATCTAGGTGTGCAAAGCTCTTAGAGACTTACCCAGAAAGACTCACAGCTGTAATCGCTGCCAAAAGTGATTCTAACGTGTATTGATTTAGGGGTGTGAATACTTATGTAAATGAGATATTTTCTGTATTTAATTTTCAATACATTTGCAAAATAATGGGTTTTCACTTTGTCATTATGGGATATTGTGACACAACAAAATGTGGAGTAAGTCAAGCGGTGTGAATAATTTATGAAGGCACTGTAAAATTCAGAATAACGGCACAGCTATTTATAGCCTACTTCACTGGAAAAGGGGCTGCAATACACGTCATGTTGATAGGATTTTCAGTTCGCTTCCATATGACTGGTTTCACTTAAATCTCCAGCGATCATAAGGAAAAATTATCTAAAACAACTGCTATTTGTATTCACAATCGCCTTCTCCAAATCGATTACTCATTTACCTAGCTCTTATCAATTTATAAATTACAGTGTTTGGAGAATAGTATTATTTCTATCAGATTTCTATCCGAATGGAAATAGTAGATGTTTTTTCACTTGAAACCGACAGGTGCTTAACCTTATTCATGGTTTCCACTTGTGTAAAGATGGTGGAATTACTAGGGAATTAAGTCAAGGTCAGAATATGGCATATCTGTTTACACCTCCGCCATACCTCCATTTATTTGAACTCCACCCCAATGGGTACCTTGCTGGCACTGGCCTTTCCCCATGCGTAAGTTCAAGGTCAGAATACACAAAAATGGAATAAGGCAGAAGTAACTTGGGACTGAATTCCCCCCCATGCACCTCTATCTGAATAACAATAACTGAAGGAATGACACTTTTCTCTATTTAGAATCGGACTAATGAAGTCAGAGGCACAGAGCGGAGAAGCACAAAAGGCCTAGTGTTGAAAAGAAAGGGGTCGTCCTCCGTCCTCAACACCTGTTTTACACCGGCCCTGCCAATTTAAAATTCACATGGATTTTTCCTCCCTCATTCCCATTTTTTATACATCAAAGAGCAATAATTGTGAGAAGGTCAAGTGGGAAATTTTATGAAGAGAGTAAGGGTTCCTCCAATTACAGTCACTGATCGGCTAAACGCCGGTACATGTCCGTACACTCATCCCTGGGTAGTGGCGTATGTATCACCCACACTTGGATATCACCGTGCCCTTTTAAAATAAAATACAGCTTGTGTTGCCGTGTGCCCCCTCCGTTCAGACCGCTAAAGGTTGATCAAGGGACTAATCAAGGGGTGGAACCCACTAGCTACTTAAACCTGGAGCACGCGACAACCTTGTCCAGCCTACTTCTAACGCATGTATAATGAAATGTTACGCTGTCGACTGAAACTTTTACTTTTACAGTGACAAGGGCAAGGAAAAAGCAGTAGTTTCTATCATTCTATCAAAAATTGTTTTTCTTGTTCGGGTCGCTGCCACCGGCACAGTTAAGGCTATGCCGACATTGGTTTTATTTAGGCCTACTGTCCTTTAACACATCTCATCCATCTTTCTGTCGATCTCTCCATATGTGTTCAATATCAATGTGCATAATCTGCTAAATGGTATATATTATATTATATATTATTATGCGTAAAAAAATACTAAAGCAGAGGGAATTCCTACTACTGAAATTATAACTATCATTACGCACCAGTTCTTCTTTCCTTCGCTCCAGTGTGTGGCGCTGTTTTTCTGCCTCGGAGGAGGCGGCCGAGAGCTTCTTCATGGAGCCCTGGCCGTAGAGCCGTCTCTGGGCCTCCGCCTTCTGCTGGGCCAGGTTACGCTTCTTGTCGCTCGCTCTGAAAGAAGAAACCACAACACAGCAGAGACAAACAATGAGAACAGCAAACTTTCTCTTTCTTTCTCTCTCTCATTTAGCTTCCCTCCAATACCTTTATTTATTTACGTACTCTATAAAGTATAATTTGATTAATCTTGCAAAGCCCACAGCCTCTCTCTTTTGGCATTGAAGCACAAAAAGTGGAATGCTGAACGTACCAAACCTGGGTTCTTTCAAAAACCATAGCTGTACTTAAGTTTGCCCTGGAGTAATGGAATGAATATCATCCAAAAAGTGCAAACCCACACTCCTGACAGGCCCAATCAAATGCTCAAAGCATTTGAAAAAAGCAAAGTTGGAAGGAGTCAGAACCATTGACTTTCTTCATATTCCTAATAAAGAAGTCAAAGGTCCTAACTCTCTGACCTAGTGGGAGCAATTTATTTTAGCCACTCACTGGCCCTTTAAATGTAATATTGTGCCCTCCTGTGGGCACTGGGGTTACTCTGTGTCCTGGATTCCCCGGGAACTGCCCTAGCTCATTTGGGCGGAGGGATACGGATTGTCTTCTGACACCTTTCTAGAGCTGGAGACTAAACCGAAAGTTATCGACACTTACCATACCGATCACTTATCGCAGGCATTTTGCTGATATTGTTCATTACAATAAGTAGCCTATACTGGAGAAATGTGAAGTTTGAAATGAAATCAGTGTGCTAATATCAGTGATTGTTAAGGGGACAAGTGATGACTACAACCATCACACTAGTAGTAGTAGTTTAAAGGATAATTAAAAAAAAAACTGTTGCACATTAAAATTATAAACGTATCACATCAATTTAGGCAATATGGATTTTTTTTTCATATCGCACAGCTCTACATCTTTCCAATTGAACCAAGTCACAAGCCCACCCAGCCACCATGGCCCACTCCTTACAGAGGTAAGGTATTACTATATAAAGAAATGTAACAACGTTTCTTTCACTCAGTGAACATACGCAGTTTGTCTGGTGCCAGACGTTGTTTCAATGTTCTATCACCAGGCCAAGATTTATTTGTTGGGAAATAATCAAATCTCCCCTTTTGTCTTTATGAACGCAGTAAACACCGGCAATGAAACAAATTCTTCTGATAAGGGATTAATGGTACTGTACTGCGCTAGAGCTGTTAAACAATGCTTTTTCTCCTAATGATTTACTACACTGTACTGGGCTGACCTAGAGCTGCGTTCAATGTATCACATTGTATCACAGCGCTGCCAAACAGATCTTTTGAAATTCTTCTGATAAGGTATTTATATTGTACTGCACTGGGATAGAGCTGCGTTCAGTGTATCACTGTGCATCACTGTGTATCACCGTGACACAGTGATGTAAACAGATCTATTGTAGGGGTGTATTTGATCCACTCCAGTGTGTAAGTCCTAATGTAGTGGCATTCCTTGTTGTTTATGGGGAGTGTATGGGGACTATATTTAGCCATGTGATGGAGAGGCACAGAGAGAGCAGAGAGCTGGAGGTCAGGTCTGGGATGATCAATCAGTGTAGAGACTCAAGGCAGCCCAGGGACAGCACAACCACAACTAGTCAGTATGGATACAATCACACACGCAAACGTGTACACACACACACTCACATAAACATTTACACACACATGCACACACACAAAGACACGCACAGACACGTATACATACACCTATTGTGACCACTAACCGACCTCCGCCCAGTAACCTGCCCTGAACTTTAGTTACTATCCGGCTACCACTCGGTACTCAACCCTGCAACTTAGAGACCGCTGCCCTATGTACATAGTCATAGAACACTGGTCACTTTAATAATGTTTACATAATGTTTTACCCACTTCAACTGTATAGACTGTATTCTAGTCAAGGCTCATCCTATATAACTACTGCTGTACAAAGCTTTTCTATTCATATACTGTCCATCATTTCTATACACACCATCATACTCATAAAAATGTATATTCCAGACTCTGACGTTCTACTATTTCTAAATGTCTATATTTTGGAGATTTCTGTGTGTTGTTTTGTATTACTGTACTGTTGGAACTAGACACATAGGCATTTCTCTACACCCGCGATAACATCAACAATATATGTGTACGTGACAATAAAAAAAAATGTATTTGATATTTTATTTTATTTCCATATACTTCCAGTCATTGAACCAACGACTATCCATTTAAAAGCGTATCTCGGCAGATATATACATCATTTTTTTATTTTATTTAGTATTTATTTTTAGCAGAAGTGGCAATAATTTAGTAGGGGTGGGCCACCGCTGCTAAAGGAATATAGGGGAAACTCTGCACTCACACACTCAGTACACCATACTGTAAGCAACACACACACACACTCACACACACACACACACACACACACACACACACACACACACACACACACACACACACACACACACACACACACACACACAGCATACTGTAAGCAACACACACAACGCCCGATTGAACAATGCACAAAGAGAACAATGGAGAGGGCCTAAGCTTTATAACTTTTTTTTCGCCATCCAACAATCCAGCACGTAACCCACTTTTACAAGGACTGCAGCTTTAGCAGTTGTTAAAACAAAATACAGAAGCCTAGTAAACAAAGCACTCGTATACTAATGAAATCACTCTGAAACGAATAACAAGAGGGGTAGATAGTGCGCACATCAAAGAATTGAAAATGTTTGTGGTGAAATAAAGAGAATCAATACAAATCTAAAACATTCAAAAGCCTTGGCCATGCAAAAGTTCAGCGTATGCTTTTTGATGAACTCATAATGGGCCTCGGGAGGCTGTGCGGATGATATTGTAGAAGTGTTGCTGCTACACAGCATCTATAGGCCTACCTGATGTTGAGAAGTTTCAGTGCGTTGAGCAAGACCCCTTTCTTCACGTCGTAATCAATCTTCTGATCGGTCCCGAAGCTCGGCGCTCGATTGATCTGCGGGAGAAAAGATTCAAAAAAATAAAAATTCAACAGAGAAATACAATTTGAAAAAACATGACCTATGGGCAACACTTTTGAATTGATTTATTTATTGTCTTAAGACATAGTACAGTTGCCCAGAGGATGAAGTACAAAGCCCAGAGGATAACATTGTAACATCCCTCTTTATGTTGTGTTTCTTATGATTATAAGAATGGATTATGCAAAATTATTCAACACTTATTTCCAATGTGGTCTTTGCTAGTGCACTTTAGGGAGATTAGTGAGAGGAGGGAGGTGGATGAGTGTGTGTGTGTGTGTGTGTGTGTGTGTGTGTGTGTGTGTGTGTGTGTGTGTGTGTGTGTGTGTGTGCGTGAGTGTATGTTAGGGAGGGGGTTAGTGTTTATTGGTTGGAGGACACTTTAGAGCCTGGTCCTGTGACCTTTGACTTAGCCCACATCCTGTCTGGCGGGGGCCGGGGGGGGGGCAGCTGTCACCAAATACGTGACCCCGTTGCTGTGAGCCAATGACAGTGACTGGTAGCTCGGTCCGTGGCATGCTACTGCCCCCTTTGTCCTATGGGACGCTGGCACCTCCAGCCAATACAAACAGGCTGTTATCTCTCCGTGTTTGAGAGCATCAAACCTGTGCAGCATTGTGGGTAAATTGTGCCTGACTGACTGATCTACAAATAATAAGGAATATTTATTTATGATGCTAGATGATTTGTAGATCAGTCCGTCGGCAATGTCGACTACCATGTCGAACAAGCCCAATAACACAGTACAGTAGCTCAGTACAAGCAGCACAAGCCCTATGAATGGGATAAAACGTTCAGAGGATTCACTCACAGTGCTCCATACAAAAACCCTATATCATTCGTTTTCATTCTTGCAAAATTTAAGAATGGCCTCCTTTCTCTCAAAAAGGAAAAAGGGTAAAAATGTTGTCAGTCGGGGCGACGGATTCAGATATCAAGCATTATACCTGACATGACAAAAGTTCTCATCCCCAGATGGTGGGGGAATTGTGAGCGGCAAAAAAAAGGGGCCAGCATATAAAGGAATAAAGAACACTGATTGAATTCTGCCTAAAAGGGAGTTCAAATGACGGCGGTGCAGCCAGCGCTAACGGCGGGATCAGGTTTCAGTCCTTGAGCGCCACAACGAGATAAGACTGCTCCCCCGGTGACACATTCGCGCCACCTCTTCACCTTTTCATACACACAGCACTGCCACCATTTGGTGTAATTAGTTTAGCATTAGGTTGTGAAAACACGCATATGCATACACACAGACATTTCAATAATGCTCCACTTACACAAACAAGAAGGGAAACCTCTAGGTGCACACACTGGGTCAGTTCATTTCAATTCTATTTCCTGTAGTAAGCTCAATCTACACACTGTATTTACGTCAGCAAATGGCCCCAAGACAGAAACACTGGAAATGCTCCCTAGGTACCAAGGCTCGCCGTTTCTCTCCTGGCCGGCCAATCACTAATCCCCAGCACAAAGGTGCTTGCTGATGTGTACCAGGGCTTAGGGAGCGCTGCTGTAGATCATATTTACATCACAACCTAGGCTCCATGCACCACTAAGCGTAATGTAGCTAGGGTTGGCAACAGTGAGCTAAATCAATGAATTTACTGTAGCGGCCGTAACACTACCAGGTCCTGTTGCCCCCATTGCCCCTGGGCCCTTTGAGCACAGACGGGCAACAGTACCATCAGAGAGCTGTCCCTTCACACAGGTACGTACACACACACACAGGGTTGAGGTAGCCGTAAAGAGCTAGCAACCTTGCCGGCCCACAGATAGCCCAGCCTCACAAAAACCAACAAAGAGCACTCATCAAGGTCTGACAACGCAGGAGATGCCATAGATTTACAGTGTCAGCCATTTAGCTTTTCCTATCCCAGTGTTCTCTCCCGCTCAGTCAACTATGTTTTTCCCAGTGCCTGGGAGGTTTTAGCCTCATGTCCCACCTTCAGAAGAGAGAACAGAATAGAAAGGGAAAGAGAAAGGGAGAAAAGTGTGATTTTCATTTATATGCCCCTCACATAGTGTATGACACACACAAAGAGAGCATGGGGGTATGTACTGTACTGTATGCTGTATGGTTAGTGCAATTGCCATTGGTAATCCCGGCTGCGTTTTTCTTAGCTTGTCTAATTTTTCAGTGTGATTTGTGGTGTCAATCTATTACGGGGAGACAGGCGGCATAACACACTCGCTCTTTCTTTCTCTCGCTCTCTGTTGATCTCCTTCACTTTGTCTCTTTTCTCTCCTTATTTCCTTATTTCCTCTCTCTCTCAACCCTTTCGATCTCCTTCTCTCCTTCCCTCTCTCTCCCTCTTCTCTTGCTCTGAGGTAGGAAGTCAGGCCAGTCTGGGCCTAATGAACCCCCGCAGCCTCTAAAATCCTGCTCTGATTTCCTTAAGTGTCTCAGTCAGGGGCTTAAAGAGCGCGTGCTCCAAGAGACATTCAATAAAAACAAAAGATTATACATTTTACCCTTTGAGTTTTTCCCAAATTCGCATCGACAACTCTGAATATATCAATCCAACTGCAAGAGAGTGAGAGAGCAAACGAGAACAAACAAAACATACATGTTTATATCATCGTTTTATTTATTTATTTTCCCCCGGTCGATTTCAATTCTTCCAATTTAAAGGTTGGGATCAGAGTGAATGTCAGCTAGGTACATAGTGAATCAGTTACATACCCCAGGAAAATGTCTCTTTCTCTTTTTTTTTGCACCTGGATACGTGTCTTTGATGCATAAGTAACCTGCCAACGTTTCTATAGGCACATGTAAAATGTAGCTCTGTGGTCGGGCATTCTGCGTGCGATTAGCCCCACGTGAATCAACCATTTGGTTTGAATCGACTTTGATGTATTCGCGCTTTAATGATCCTGATTATTAACCTTAAAGCACAAACAGAAGGGCGCACAGAGCAACCCAGCGAATTCATATGATGGATGGATTTTGGACAGTTCAGTCAAAATAAAAATAAGAGAAAAAGTAAAAATTCTCCCCACATAGTTGTCTGACTCACAGTGAGCTCAGCAGGGCCTTAAGGGCATTGGATAGCCCAGAGAGAGCCCTATAATAATATACGCATTAATGGATCAATGAATCAGTGCTCATGCTCGACTACCATTGTGTTTGTGTTTAAATACTCTGCAGACACTGAAATGCACGGTCGTGATTAATCTCTCTCAGTAAGATTAGCCCGCCTTATTATGCCTACATTAGTGTATACAAACCCTGGCTTTCTCAAACTCCGATACGGCCTCAAACACTCAGGGATATCGGCGCAGTTCAACAGCCACCAGAATGGACTGTTTTGCAGCACAAAGGCAAAAAGGGAGCGCGGTGATCCAGCTGGTCGGCCGGTTAAATGGGGCTCCGGTTTCGCCGCCTTCTCAATTACTGTTTTATTCCTTTGTGGCATTTATAATGGCTAATTCCGACAGAGAAACTTGAGCTGGGAGTGGGAGCAGTCCAGAGCATGTTAAAGGTCCTGGGACTTACCAGACCAACACTTCACAAAAAGTTACCTGTCTCGACCCGTTTTGAATGGCTTGTACACATGCTTGTCCAAGGCTAACAACACAGACACACACACGGTTGCTGCCATCGCAGCCTGATGATAAATGACTAAATGCTGGTGCTCGTTTTCAACTGGCCCATATACCAGATCTGTACATTCCTAATTTGATGCTTATTCTGTGAAATAGTAATGTTTCAAAAAAAAAGTTTAAATCACCTAACTTAGTTTTGCCATGGTTATGGATGGAGACAAACAGATCCCATGGATCATTGTAATTTTTCTTTAAAAGGGGCAAACCCAAAATATAAGCTTGTTTCACTCCAATGTTTGTAAACAAAGTAAATGTAAATAAACACTATATAACCTCAAAACATGGTTAAAACTATAATTTGTATATCATGGTCCTTACATCCATAGATAGGTCAATGAATTTGAGAGTGGTTACATTTCTCCAGCCCTATTCATCAGATTTTCCCAAAACAGAGGTAGCGAGTTAGATTTGTTATTGTTCAAACTGCTGATTGCTGCTTTAATAAACCCCTTATGAAGCCGTACAGCTGGAAGGTGAATACTGCCATCTAGAGTTCCATAGGAGATTAAATAGGCAGGGGCATGAAGGTACATATTATTCATAAACATTTAAAATATGACAGGAATCAAAAATAATGGATTTAATCAGTGCAATAACTTATATTAATAAAATATATTCGGGGACAAAGAAACTCAAATATAATGAAATATGTACAACTATATGTATGTTTTTGAATTGGAAATTAAATCAAGATGGTGGAAATGTCTTGAAAGGAGGAAAAGGAACATGCCAATTCATTCTTAATCACCCTGAATTCACCTTGGATATTTAAGGAACAAAATGTATTTCAAAGCTTTGTTGAAGTTATAAAGCAGAGGTATTCTAACAAAAAGAGTATGCAGGGCACTGTTTTCTTTATCCCCTAAATATTACACTTCACATTCCTACATTTATGAATATGTATTTTTAGCTCCATAAATACAAATATGATATAATATAATAAATAGGGCTTAAAATAACCAATGTTATCTCCAAAGATTAAATATAATTTTATGAAAGTTTATGCAACTACGACCTACTTAATCTTTTCTGAAATGAAAATAGACTGAGGTATTTTAGGGTATTGTATTTTAGGGACACTATTGGATGTGTCTGCCTTTTGATGTAGACAACTTTGGACTGGACACAGCGGCAAGGAGGGGAAGTAGCCGTCGCGCTGCGTAGAGGATAACAGCAGAAGATCAAAGTGTGTGTATGTGTGTGAGAGAGAGAGCGAGCGAGCGAGTGTGTTTGTGTGTGTTTGTGCGTGCCTTGAAAAGAGCTGCAGTATTTGTTTACGCTCGCCAGTGCAGATCATTTCCATTCACCCCCCTAGCAGCAGAAAGGATGTCTGGTTATATAGGCTCTCAGGAAGGGACAAGCGAACCAAACTCATCTTGAAACAATCGGAGACCACCGTGGGGGGGGTGGCGGCCGGAGCTGTCGCCCGTCCCAAACACCAGCAGCACGCTTGACTCAAAGCACGCCCGCCTCATTAGCTGCCAATCACTCCTTGCGACACGCCCCTGAGGTGGTGAAATGGTGGGATGGCTGAGAGGAGGAGGGGGAGGCGGGAGGTGGGCAATTACCCTGCAGCCTTCAACAAACAAACCCTGTAATGAGTGCGCTTCACATTGGAGAGAAGTGACATCACTCATCACTATGTGTGTGTGTACATATGGCGTGAGAGTGTGTTTTCAAATTCCCACACACCACCTCTTTCAGACAGCCGCGTCAACAAAGGCGGCAAAACACTTTTGTGTGTGTGAGCTTTTTTTCTTATTTTTATCCACCTCCCACTTTGTTATGGGTCTGCTGCGTGTTTTACAAGTGTCAAGTCCCTCCCAGCTCCTCCTGAAGTATGAAAGGATGGGTTTGATGATGGGAGAGATCAGAGTAAGTCACAGTGGCTACCCTGGAGAGAAAGAGTAACCCCTACACACACACAAACACAGGAGTTCTGCATGCACAAAACATGCAGAGGCTGCCCTAAGAAGCTCCCTGATGTCTTTGAGGCACTGGAGACCGGTGCCGCGGCACGAGACTCGAGTCATCCTCACAGCGACCTTCCAGGACTGCATCCCAAATGGCACCCTATTCCTCATATAATACACTACTTTTTACCAGGGCCCATAACGTTCTGGTCAAAAGTATTGCACTATATATAGGTAATAGATTGCCACTTGGAACCCAGCCCAGGAATTATTCCTGCTAGCTGCAAACAGTTGTTCCTTTTATTTGGAGAACCAGGTGTCTTTCTTTTGATCACATACACACACACAGAGAAAAAGAGCAAAACAGGATTTAATGACGACGAGTGGTCCACAGGCCAGTGTTCCCGGCCAGAGAAAACCCACTAATAATTCCTAAACAATAAATATGCTCACACCCAGGCGCTCCTGCTGTGGGATAGACATGGCAAATAATTTAACTGGACAGTTTGCATGTATATTCTCCCTTTTCTCCCTCTCGCTGTGCGCCCTGAATATTCTCTCCCGTCGCCCGCTTTTGACATTATTCGTCATGCTGGCTTAACATCTCCAGTGTGACTGGGGTCCTGGAAAGACTTGAGAAACAATGGGAAAGCGAGGGCCCTGGGGGAATGATATGGGGGGGAATGATATCAGCGTCGCACTGCAATATTTAGCTAATGAGCAAAAGCATCATCCCGCATGACTCTCTCTCTCTCTGACCCTTTTCTTTTCGACACTATCCCAAGATACCTTTGCTTGTATCTGTTAGATTTTTTTTTCAGTGGAAGTTTTATTTCCTCACAAGCCCCCAGTTTACCTCAACAGCGTTAATTATTTTCATAGATTTTTTTCTCCTTTTCTCGCATGTGTGCAAAATGAACCCTTACAACGATTAGAAAGCCAACAACAGTCTAACCAGTTGGTGAGCGTCGAATGGCGATGAATGAAAAGCTGTCGACAAGATGCAGATGCTGTGTGTGTGCGTGCGTGGTTGCCTGCGTATGCATGTATGTGTGTGTTTGTGCGCATGTATGACTTTGTGTGTGTGCATCAACCCAGGCGGGTCAATGAAAGTGAGGTTTCTTGGGTTACACCATTTGTGTGTCTCTCCCTGTGTAATGCTGGTGTTTTGACTGTCAATAGGAGGTAGAACCGGTGTTGAAAACCCAAGGAATTAAGATAAGGATCGCACAAAGCCTGTCTTTCTCTCCCTGCTCAGTACAATGAGCCCTGCGTCTGATGTGGCTTTGGTTCGCCTTGAATCGCTCCCTCCCGCCTTCTCCATTTTCTCCTCCATCTTCAACCTAACAGCCACAATGCTGAAGTAATGCTTTGGTTATTATCGAGCAGGTGTGTGTTTGTACAAATGTACAGTCCCTTTTTCTGAGTATCAGCACTTATTTTCAATATTTTTCAAGCTCAGTTGATTTTCCTTTGTGTCCGTTCATTGGGAAATCGCAGGAGCTCGAGACTGCCGAGGGTCTGTTCAGCTATGAGCAAGTGTCCCTAATCAAGGGTGTTTGCAACGCCACACAATGGCGAATGCCTTGTCAAAGCTGTGTGGCGCCTTTTCAGGCGTAATTGTAGGATGTGAAACGCAATCATGTTCTTTTCTTGAAACCCACCCCCAGAAAGAAACACACACACACACACACACACACACACACACACACACACACACACACACACACACACACACACACACACACACACACACACACACACACACACACACACACACACACACACACACACCAAAGCTAATCGTATTTTACATTTTCTTTAATATGATACCATCTACCTTTCAGGTAGCCATAAGAATCCGACTAGAAGTTCAATACTTCTCTCTAGTTGGAACGGTGCTATGCCATGATCAGGACAGTGCGGAGCAAGATATGGCTCGGAAAACGTACCTCAATCCAATGGCAGTATACTCCTAATTATCCCATAATCCCAACTGACACATCGAAAAGATTGAAATACTGCTAGTTTTTTTTATGAAACTGCCTTTGTCGTCAGCATGCTATGCTTGCTAATGCTAAAGCAACCCATTGGATTCAAAACTTACGGTAGCTACCGGTACTCACCACAACGCTAGGCATCGCATTTTCATGGAATCAAATAGGCTGCTAATAGCACTAGCTAGCCTAGCATGCTGACGAACAAGGGCGTTTCATTAAAAACTAGCAGTATTTCAAGCATCTCGACATGTCATTTGGGATAATTGGATAATTAGGAGTGCAGCGCCATCTCCCATCCCTGGATTGAGGTAGTTTTCCCAGTCATATCTTGCGCCGGCTCAGAGCTGTCCTTATCAAGACATAGCACCATTCTGACTAGAGAGAAGAAATGAACGTCAAGTCAGATTCTAAAGCCAACATGCTCTGAATTGGCATGGCCTGAAGTTTCATTTCCTGGTTAAGTTTGCCTGTCAGTCTCCCCAGACCAGCTCACACAGACACACCAGGAGAGTAAACGCACAGAATATAGAGACTCCATGTAATCTGGGCTGACACCGATAAAGTAACCTGAGATATGAAGTCTCCACAGTTAAACAATCTTGCCTAGATTATGTTGAACACATACACAGACGCACACACAAGTGTACACACACACACAAGTGTACACACACACACACACACACACACACACACACACACACACACACACACACACACAAACAAAGTATAATTTTTATTGTGTGGGAATCTAAAAAGAAAAGTAGAAAGTAATAGACTGGGGAGAATATTACATTTGCCCTAAAATGTTGTAATGCTTTAGTTTAATAAAAATGCGTATCAGAGGGGATGGGATACAGGGACAGGGTTTGCAAATTGTTAAAATTCCAGGTGAGTAAACAAATATTTACTTCACTACTAAATTCATACAACCACTACCATGAGCCAAGCAGCGGCAAAGAAAACTACTAAAGTTATTTTCAGGCTTCGTAGGATACGCGCTGAGGGCTGGGGAGGGTTTCTGCACTCACAAGTGTATCCTGAGTAATCACTTGAATTTTGGAAATAAATTATTGTTGCTGTAAATGTAGCGTGAAAGAGAAGCGTTTTTTGGGGGGCGCTGTGAAACTGGCAAGGATGTTAATTGATGAGAGTTAAGGCGGGCTGCTAGTTGCACTGGGGGAATCATTACTGCTGAAGTGTAACAACTGCATCCACGGCTGTTTGCCTTCTCACACACACACACACACGCATGAACACAAAAGTATGCACGCACACACACATGGCTCAAAACTCCAAACTTACACGGCAAAGGCATCAGCAGTCACTGAGAGCGCCTCACTCTCTGTGTCCTTTTGTCATTCAACCACACACACACACACACACACACACACACACACACACACACACACACACACACACACACACACACACACACACACACACACACACACACACACACACACTTGTCAGGTAGTTACATGACATTTGTGTTCCACCATGACCGTCCCAGGAAGAGCGGCGCTTTTAAAACTGAGACTTTAAAAAAATTGATATTATTATTATTTTGGGTTGACGCAATAGTGAAAACAAAGAATTATCACAGAGGCATTTCACATCCTAGAGTCAATTTGTGAGAGGAGAAAGAAAACGGCGTGCAGCACTTTGGGTTAAAGGATTTAGGTCAGTGGTCACCAACCGGTCGACCAAACATTTCTGTAAAAAGCCCAGAGGCTTGCGTTTCTATTTTTTTCTTTGTGTCACGCTGTTTGCGATAGGTGCACTTGATTCAGCTGCCCTGCGCACCGAGTAGTTGTAGTGTTCCCATTTTTAACCATTTCATGTGTCTGAAGGTACAAACTCCCCCTACCCAGCAAGCCCGGAGACCAAATCAAGTGCACCTATAGGTATACCGCTGGTCAATCAGATAGCTCCGATCACCATGTCTGCAGTATATACAGTCATTGTTCTGCAGCTTCCACGAGCCCAAAGCGAAGTTGATAGTCGACTCTACGGTGTGAGATTTCAAAACTTTAAAAACCATGACTAGAGAGACTGCTCTTTTTATTAGTGAATTCATGTTTAAGATTTTATTCAACACTGTCAACACTTCATTCAACAATTTTATACACTATAAAACGCCCTCTCCCTATCCACTCGTGCTACAAAGTGTATCGATAGACTTCCTTGTGTTTTTTTAATATCAAGGAATATTTCACGTTCTCTGGTCATACGAGTAACAACATGAATTGGTGTATGAGTCAGAAATAATAGAGTGTGACTCGAGTTTCGTCATTAGCTGGAAGACGGTGCCCCCTTTCTGGCCAGTCAGCACTCAGCGGAGGGAAGGAGAGCTGAGGGACGGTGAGAGGCAGCCTCTCCGCTGGTCTCGCTCTCCCTCCGCTGAGACTGAACATCAGATGCAGGCACCATCAGTCCAGTAAAATGATTTAAATGTATGCCTCACGAGTAATACAACAAATGATCTACTACCAGTGTGATCATATACCTCAAGTTTTGAAATATTATTTTAAAATGGTCTGAAGAACATTGGCAGGGCAACTCAAGAATAGTGATAATGTATTGAGCCTATGGCCTACTGCACA
Source organism: Salmo salar (assembly GCF_965601325.2). Classification (NCBI taxonomy): domain Eukaryota; kingdom Metazoa; phylum Chordata; class Actinopteri; order Salmoniformes; family Salmonidae; genus Salmo; species Salmo salar. The sequence continues at coordinate 6,501,201 of NC_138300.1, read as the reverse complement.
AACGTCATTGCTACAGAACTGTTTTGAATAGGTTAATGTTGCATAGGCTTACATTTTTTAAGTGACGTTTAAAACCAAAATCTGAGAGGTAGATTTTGGCCTGCATTTTGACTGAAAGTGATCTCGGCTCAGAAAAGGTTGGTGACCACTGATTTAGGTCATGCTTTAACTGGCTGACATCAGTATTAGGAAGATAGAAATCCTGGACTGGAGTTTTAAGCTCCCAACCGGAACTGGGTCAAACTTCAGTCCTGACCTGTATTTCTGTCTGTCGTGTGTGTGTGAATGAAATGTTCATGTCAAATCGCCAGTTAGTAGCCCATCCCTTATGGGAATAATTGACACATAAACAAACATCACAATAATTCACTGTGATAATTCAGTGATAATTCTTCTGCATAACATAGAGTAATATATATATATTTTTGAATTAGTTAAATATAAATCAGTACATAATAGTAAATAAGGTTATCCAAACAATAATTACATCCCTAGAGCTGTAAAAAATATACATACATACAGGCATACATAACATATACAGATAAATAAATACAGAAAAATTTAACAGAAGGTATTTGAACCCAGTCCGGCACAAAGAAAAGATTCATGTGGGAAACAGGCCTGCACACAATCTACATACAATTGTGCCATTTGCCACATAGAAGCTAAATATGTTTATAATTTAATTATAGGTAACCCTTTTTCGTTTATTACAGGCTTTATCTAAATATTCCACAAATGGAAATACACAATGGACAAAAAAACATTTCAGTTTCTCCTCATTGCTCAGCCACATAATGCCAGGGTATATCAGGTGATCTTTCTGGAATAAGAGCAAGCATATATTGTGGTAATAAGGGGGATAGAGGATCAAATTTGTTCCATTTTCTATTTCTTCAAGGTCACAATAGTTACATATTCTTTCCTCTTCCATTTCACCACAATACCGACCTGTGTGTGTGTGTGTGGTCTTGTTCTTCTATCCTCTTGGGGACCTGAAAGTCCCCACAAGAATAGTAGAACAAGGACCATTCTCCCTCGTGGGGTCATTTTCCCATGAGGACAAAGACCATTTTAAGCTTAATGGTTAGGTTTAGGTTTAAGAGGGTTTCTGTTTATGCTGGTATCAAACCTTGGGTTGCACGGGCCTATTGCAACTTTCCATTTTAAGCTTAAGGGTTAGGTTTAGGGTTAAGGTTAC